>NC_088305.1:11117040-11727140 GCF_032854445.1 Liolophura sinensis | reverse complement strand
ACACACCACTGGTTGTGGATTTTTGTCAGAAGGTGTGTTAGAAATATGGTGAGGTGCAGAGGTTTCTCACAGACCCTGCCTCATTTCCTCTGCCCACGCTATGCAGTCAGTGCCATGAAGTTAAGTGAGCACCTGAAAATAATGCCAATGAATCAAGGAAAGCAAATGAATTGTGAATCAAATAAATCACCAGACAATTAATGTTTGGTTTGCTTTATCACATTTTATGTCACTTTTCTCTGCTCGTGCATGTTTTTCAGCAGTATGCGTCTATTGACTGTAGTCTTCTCTGTTTGTCAGGATTTTTTGTATGCCTTCTAGCTTAAGAATGTGAAAAAAAAAATAACAATTCTGCCTGTGATTAAATGCTTAGCGTGTTGTCCCTTGTGCCATGGCTATACTGTGAGATCCAGTGGCATTATCGGAATTCTTCAACCTTTAAACCGCCTCTCCAGCCATTATTTTGAAACACTGGGAGGTCTACGGGTAAAGAGAAATACTTTGCACAGTTTTATGAAGCTTGCATGAGAGGAACAAGTCATTTTTTAGCTTCAGTATACGCATTAATTCCACTGAAAAATGTGCTTTAGTGGTTGAAAAGGTTAAAGATTTACAGCATCTTTGTATATGCACAGGCTAACTGGAGTTTGATGTATGCGTTGTGAGGTGTTCCAGCTTTGAAACTGATCAATTGATCATTGATCAAAATGCAAAGGATTTACTACCTTGCTTGGAATTTAATTGTTGTCATATAATGTTACAGCATAAGCTGCCGCTAAATACCTGTGATTAACTTCCCACCTGACCAGTTTACGACCTTGGGTGGGATTCAGATGTGGCTACATATATATTAATGTGTGTGTTGTTTGTTACAGCTGGAGAGTGTGAAAACTCATTATGAGGGAGTGATTAGGGCTTTACAGAAACAGGTGAGAATGGAAGCACCACAGCAGGAGGAGGGGGGTGACTCCCTGCTTCAGGACCCGCTCTGTCATCAGGTGAGTGCCCGGCTCCAGGTAGCTGTCAGAGTAATATTCTTAGTAGTCTTTATCACCTGAACGGGTAAGTGCATGGATACCTTCAAACTGCAGGGTCTAAATCAGGAGAACTTTTTGGCCACATGGGGTGTTTTCATTCTTTCCACTGCTTTGATATATTGGGGACTATTTTACACTAGGCACTCTGGTTTTATCCACCCATAAATTGGACTGCCAACGTATACCCTGATTCTGCGATCTTATCAACCATCACAGCAACCAATATTTTGAAATATTCTGGGGAAACTATGGGGTGCAAATCATTTTTGGTGTCATTTTCATGATAATCAAGTGCATGAATTCCACTGGAAAAGTTCTTTAAAGTCGGAAAGGTTGAAGATTTACAGTAAGTGAAGAATTCTTTATTAAAGCATAAACGTCACCAATGATTAAGTTGCATACTTTGTCTGATTCTGTTTATCTTAGATGTGTGTTTTAAGGTTTGTGTTCAAGGTCATCTGGGATCATATCCCTTGGGCCAGATGTATTTATTTATTTATTTGCTTGGTGTTTTACGCTGTACTCAAGAATATTTCACTTATACGGCGGCTGTCAGTATTATAATGGGAGGAAACCGGGCAGAGCCCAGTGGAAACCCACAACCGTCTGCAGGTTGCTGACAGACCTTCCCACATACGGCTGGAGAGGAAGCCAGCATGAGCTGGACTTAAACTCACAGCGACCGCATTGGTGAGAGGCTCCTGGGTCGTTATGCTACGCTAACCAACTGAGCCACGGTGGTGCCACTGACCAGATGCAAGTTTCAGCACTGTTTTATGAGAGAGATTTTCTGCACTAAATGCAAGTTTTAGCATGAAATTTTAGGTCATTTGCCTTGTCTTGTGTCTTGTCTTCTAATAGCTGGTGGAAAAGCTAAAGACGTCCCTATCAGATGATCAGACGGCTGAGCTGGATACCCTGATGACCTCTCTGGACGCTCAACACATCAAAGAGCTGGAGAAACTCCGACATCAGCATGCGGTCAGTTTGGAGTATATGTATGTTGGGATCTACACAAGCAGAAATATGGGCTTACACAACAGGCCTCGGCATAAGGATGAACGAGGGATCGGAAAATCGTTCTCCTGGACTTTGAGCCAGGAGACCAAAATTCTGATCACCCCTACACAGGTCAAGGGGATTAATCGATCAAGGGGATTAATCGATCAAGGGGATTAATCGATCCCCTTGATTGATCACCTTAGGCTTACATAGTTCATCTAATCTTGTCTTGTGCATTCTGTTTGCCGACTTTTTTGTATTCCATGGGAATTCCATTCCAAACCCTCATATTAGCTTCACAGTCTGATTACAGAAAGGTCTTGTATCAATGCCTGTATTTCATGGTACATATATCCACGTTGCCGTGTAAAGACAATGGGCCCAAATGTACAAGCTATAAGTTTTCTTCATTTTAAGAATCAGGTTTAATTGTGTTTGAAAGAAAACTCATACAGAGAATTGTCATATATATGTTTTGATTTCAATAATGTACTTTAATTGATTTTAACGTGGTAAGAGCATTAATTAAAGTATTAATCATTAAATTGCAGTCAGTATTCTGTTTCGAAGTCACTTTTCAAACTATGTGCATCCACAAACTCTTCAGAGGTGTGAACATTTATTTGGGATTAAATGAAACGAAACATTTCATTGGTCACGCAATTTTTGCTGAGGCAATCATAGGTAACATTAAATATAAGTATCCTGCAATCACCGATGGAAGCAATCATTATCATTTTACCGACATCGGTTATAGGTTCTTTTTCTGTTTAAATCGGCATAAAGTTTGTGCGGATTTTCCTGTAAGTGAAATAAATTCAGCTATGTACGACCTACTGAGAGCACATTGTACTTGCCAACACGTGAAATTATCTTTCCCCTGGAGTTTACATGGTGATCGAAAATTCATTCCCCCGAATTTACGTTTTGGAGATCGACAGGCGATCAGCAAGTTTGATCGTCTCTGATGTCGAGGCCTGCACAAGCTATGGATTACTGATTTCAGAAGTCTTTGTTTTTGCTTGACAAACTGTTTTGCATTTTATTTGAAATGCAGTGAACGTGTGATGTGAATTTTTTTCCTAAATTTCATTAGTCCTCTGAATTTTTGCTTTATTTTACCCAATCGCAATTGACACGGGAGATTATTTTTCTCATCCAGAATCCGAAAGCAATTTGGCTTTCAACCCAGTGGCACTGGACAGTGGAGATTTAGTTTTTCACTGGACAAGTAATTGTAGGTGTACTTTATTTACCTAATGACAATGGGTGAAATTAATTCTTCATCGAAAAAGGAGCTTTACTTTTCAGTGTGATGCGATTTTTCATTAGTCATGCATTTTTACATTTCAATAGCAACTGAGATTCATTTTTTCTTTGGACAAGCAGTTTTGTTTTCCAACCCAGTGGCAGATGAAATGCAACTTCTGTGTATTGTAGGAAGTGTTCACATTCTGCTTGTGCTCATTTGAAAGCCCACTCACCAGCACAAATAAGACATTTATTTTTCCATTCAGCTTGCAAAATTTGGCAGTAGACATGCGAGATAAATTTTTCCGTGCAAGTTGCAAAATTAGCTTTATAACCCACTGGCAATTGACATGCGAGATTCCATGGATCATGCAAAATTTGCTTTTTCACCAAATGGCAATGGACATATGAGATTCATTTTCCATGTGGGGAAGAAAATTTATTTTTTAACCTAATGGACGTGTGAGATTTGATTTTTTGTCACACAAGCAGTTATGATCTTACTGCCCCTATCCTCTGATTAGAATTGGTAATCCTCTTCATGGCTGCCTTGTATCCACAGGAGGATGTAATCCTGCAGCTACAGGCGATGCGGATCTCCGTGGAGCAGGTGGAGAGTAGCAGGTGTCAGGTGTTGAGGGAGGAGCTGGACAGAGACCGCCTGGCTCAGCTGGCCAATCAGAGAGAAGAGCTGGCCAGCGAGTATGACGAGAGAATCCAGGCTCTAGAGAACAGCTGGTCACAAAGAATGGATCAGCTTCAACAGGAGATTGGGGGTGGTGCTCTGACTGGAGGGACAGGTAAGGGCCATGTGTACTCCCTGACTACTGTAGTGCTGTATCAGGAGCCGAGTCCTGATATCCAGGTTTTGAAATATGATTTGATTTCAGTATGTTTAAACCATGGGAGTTGAAATTAGGAAGACTTGGTACCTGTAACTACCATGGCATCATGTGTTTTCATGTGTTGCCATGGTAGTTACGAGAAACTTACCCTACGATTGCTTTGTGCAAGTGGCCCGTTATGGTTAGAGCATCCACCTCAAAGTTCTGAGACTTGGGATCAAACCTGGATCAGCTCATACCAAAGTCTCAAGAATGGTACTTCCTGCTGTATAGCTGGGTGCTCAGCACTGAGAGGTTTGAGCAAGGAAACAGGACTGGTTGGCCTGGTGTCAGGATAATGTGACTGGGTAGGGTGTCATGTGTGGTGTCTTTGGCATGGTATTTCAGTGGCGGCAGCACTTTCGCAGCATGGACTCATTCTACCAAAAGAAGACACTGTATATGTAACACACACTTAATGACTTGCTGTTGTCATATGATTGAAAAAGTACTTGAGAAGTTTACAAGTTTGAGCATTAATGAGTCGTTCTCAATTTTAACTCCTTGTGACAGAAAATAAACATTCGAATTAAATTTCTAATTTAGTAATTTTGCGTGATTCTGAGAGTTTTATTCATCTTTGACTCACCAATGTGATCACTGCGAGTACAAACCCAGCTCATGCTGGCTTCTTGCTTCCTTTGTGGGAGGGTCTGCCAGCAACCTACGGATGGACGTGGGTTTCCTTCGAGCTATGCCCCGTTTCCTCCCACCTGAATGCTGGCCACTGTTGTATAAGTGAAATATTTTTTAGTATGACGTAAAACAAAATGGCGTAAGGTAAATAAATCAATACACGTACACGTTGATCCAGATTTTTTTGACACAGAAGACTCACTATTTACTCTTGGTCATTTCCTCAGATCAAAGCATCAAACCAGGCAGCAAGGTTTTACTGCGTCAGCTAGAAAAACAGCTACAAGAGGAACACAATATATTGCTTCAGGTAAGAGCTTGAGGTCAAGTCCCTGGGCTGCATGCCTGATGTCCATTTTACTTCTGACCAGTGTGGTCAGCATTGATAGCATAATGTTTGAAAATGTGCAATGGTCATTAGTTTCATTACCATCTGTAATAAGCTAAGTGTTCTGTGTTTATTTTTTTAACCAAACTTTGCAAGAAGTGTATATAACATATTTACCAGTATGGAAGAATGTTTTCTAAAGCATTGTGTTGAATACCATGAGATTGAAAGCATGGATGGTTGATCCAAAGTCATGTCCAATAAACAATAAGCAAAAGTCAATACCGAATTACAGTAGACATTTGTATGTTTCTTGTAATCAATGATTAAATCATGAACACTGTTGTGATGTTTAATTTTACTAATTATTTTTTGTAAAATTCCCTTTTTTGTTTCTGCGGTTGCTGTGAGTTCAAGTCCAGCTCATGCTGGATTCCTCTCTGGTCGTACGTAGGGAGGTCGGCCAGCAACCTGTGGATGGTCGTGGGTTTCCCCCGGGCTCTGCCCGGTCTCCTCCAACCATAATGCTGGCCAGTGTCTTATAAGTGAAATATTCTTGAGTACGGCATAAAACACCAATCATATAAATAAATAAATGATTTTTTTTTATTTTAATTGATCAGAAATTGAGAAAGAACCCTGACCTAGAAACAGAGAAATCTGATGTTGAGAAAAGTGAGTCCAAGGACAAAGGTAAGGGGATGACTTTGTAGGCTGTTGTCTGTGTGTTGTCAAACTGAATGTGTTACATAAAGGTTTACCCCAGGAGTCAAAAGGTTTACCCCATGAAACCAGCGTCCATAAATTCTAATTAAAAGTAAAGTAAATCAACTGAGCATACATTCTGATTTAAGATTATTTCGTTAACGTGTGACGTATCGTTTTTTTTTTCTGGGTGCGGGTTAAAGTACGATCTTGTGTTTTCAGTTGAGTTCCCACAATATTGTGTACCTATATATACATCAAACATGGGAAATGTTGTCAGTGGCTTGCTGATTGTGGCTGGTTCTTCCCCCATACTGCGGTTTCATCCACCCATAAAGCTGACCACTATCATATAACAATGCTGGATATATGGCCTTATGCAGCAATCAGGTATATAATTAAATAAATACTGAAGCATTCTAAATAAACCAATCGTTCATTCTAACCTAACATTATTTCCCTAATCATTTCTTCTGTTTTCAGAAGAGGATTCATTGGGGAGAGCAGAGGCCGAAGATTTGCTGAAACTCTGTTCTAAGCTAGTTGAGGAGTATGAACGTTTACAGAGCTTGTCTGCCCAGATAGAGGAGGTTGTGACCCCAACCCCTAGCTCAGGGGCTGCACCTGAGGGGGTGCTAGAGAAGGGGGAAAGTGATGCGGATTTGTCTGCCCAGTGGGAGGTGGAGATTGAGGAGGACTCACAGGATTATTCCATGAGTGACCATGGTGATTTCACAGAGCTGCAGGAATACGCAGTGGCTTCTAGGACGTCCACAGGGGTGTCCATGCCATTAGGGTCTTCAGATACGGACCAAGGGGAGCTGGAAAGGAAGGTGGCTGTGTTAGAGTCCAGGCTCAAAGAGTTTGATGCGCTGAAATATGACTTAAATGAAAGCGACAAGCAGGTGAGAGAACTTGTGGCCATTCTTAACGCTAAAGACGAGGTCTTGTCACAGTTGGAGAAACACGGAGACTCGCCACATTTGCTGCTGGAATGCCAGACGAAACTGTCACTGGCAGAAGAGAAGATCAGCGCTCTGGAAGAAGATGTAGACACCAAAGAGAAGCAGAATTCCGAACTCTCTGAAAAACTGGACGCTCAGCTCCGACTGTACACGGAACTGGAGGACATTTGTAAATCTCAGGAATCCAATTTGGTGGAGGAGAGAAAGAAAGTGGATAATCTGGCCTGTGATATTAAGGAGAGGGATATTAGGATTGAATCTCTTGAGCAGAGGTTAGGGTTAGCGAACTGTGATAGGACAGAGTCTGAGCCTCAGTCAGTGAACACTAGTCTAGATGAGAGTCACGACGAGGTCTCGCGTGCCCTTAAAGAGGCAGAGCTCCGTCACACAGAGGAAATGGAGGAGATGACACAGATGTACAATGAAGAGCAGCAAAAACTGCGGGAGAACCTCAAGGCTGTTCGAGCGAAGGAGATTGAGCTGACGGAACAGATAGAGGAGTTGACGCATCAGCATGAGCAGAGCCTGGCTGGGCTAAAGGAAGACTTGCAGCATGAGCGCAAACAGGAAGTGGAAACCTTACAGTCAGAGTTCAGAGTTCAGATGGACATAGAGGTCAGAAAGGTCACGGCTGAACTGACCAGTAAACACGAGGAGGAAGTAGAAAAGCTTCGTAATGAGTACCAGGCTAATTTGGAACAGCTGGAAACTCCGTCCATAGATAAACCACTGACTAATGGTGGCTCTGACCACAATGCTAGTCCAGATAAAACACAATCGTCCGAGAAAGTCCGGGAGTCCGTGAAGCAGGAGTTATCCCAGCTCCATGAGAATGCTATTCGTCAACTGACCCTGGAGTGGGAAGAGAAGGTGGAAAAAACACGACTTGAACTGGAGGAGCAATTAGAGGACGAAAAAGCGGAACTGGAGCGGAAACACAAACAGGAAGTGAGCAATCTTCAGACCCAGCTTAAAGATGCTCAGGAGAAACTGAGCAATATCATTGAAGGTGAGAAAATCATCCTAATCTCATTGCACCAGATTCTCAATTTACATGATATGAGATTTGAAAATTTTACAGGTTGATGTGATTTTGTCTTCGTAAATTAACACCTAAAATTTTGTCCATGACTAAGTTGAACATTTTGAATGAATCTGACAATTCTTTTGATCTTAGAAAGATTTTTTGAGAATTGTTTGGAAGGTAGGATGATATCCTACTGGAAAGTGTAAATTTCAGCAATTATTATAGTATCTTTTTCTGACAGTTAGTTGCCTCTTGACCTGCAATCTTTTAGGTGAAATTTTAGGTCATTTTAAACAGAGAAATATGACTGATAGAACTGCTAAAGTGCAATGGCTGTTCCTCTGACTTTTGTCCACAGAGGTTTTTGTGTGGTTCTTTTACAATGTCCATTCTCTGCTTATTACACCTAGTGTAGGCCATGTCAATTCTCAGCTCGGTACGCCTCTTGTAGGCCATGTCCATTCTCTGATCGTTTATCCACCTCTTGTAAGCCATGTCCATTCTCTGCTCGGTACGCCTCTTGTAGGCCATGTCCATTCTCTGATCGTTTATCCACCTCTTGTAGGCCATGTCCATTCTCTGCTGATTTATCCACCTCTTGTAGGCCATGTCCATTCTCTACTCGTTTATCCACCTCTTGTAGGCCATGTCCATTCTCTGCTCGTTTATCCACCTCTTGTAGGCCATGTCCATTCTCTGCTCGTTTATCCACCTCTTGTAGGCCGTGTCCATTCTCTGTTCGGTACACCTCTTGTAGGCCTTGTCCATTCTCTGCTCGTTTATCCACTTCTTGCACAGTATGTCTGATATCCTTACAGCCCTGGACTCTGGAGACTTTGACTCGCCAGCCTTACAGGCTTACAGAGAGTCTCTGCAAGAGAAGGTGGACTTGGAGCTGGAGATGGCGCGAAGGCTGCTTCAGGATGAATACGAGGAGCAGAAGATCTCGCTGGAGGAGTTCACTGCAGAGGAGGCAGCCAGAGAACAGGTAAAAGAGGGAAGCTCATGTATGACAGGAGAGAGTTACAAGTGAGGGGGAACCCCACTTGCTTCTGTCAAGTATGCGATTTTTCTTTGGAATTCCAATTTTTTTTTTACAAATTTAGTTCCAGTTGCTACTGTTGGAAAGAAAATAAACTTTTTTTATGTTTTTGAAGTTGAATATTCAGCCCAGAGACATTTTACAACCTTAGTATTGTGCTTTAACACCTTATTTCTGGCAATACTGATTTTTAGCAGTTCTTTTGAAATGGGTTACCAGTCACCAAATCAGGGCGAACCATAAACAGGTTACCATGAAGAGCTCTCAATTTGAATCCTGTTGACCATTTGCGCATCCGTGTTCTGGACATTGTACCTTAAGCCTTGAGCTGGTCTGTCCTTGACAAATGAGCTGATGCACGGAACTTCATGTCAATGAGTTTGTTACATACCAGACAAAGGGTCGAGATTTCGTGCGAGCACTCCGATTTCCCACAAATTTAGGTGGCAGTGGGGACATGGATGGAAGCGCTGCAGAGAAATGATTGGAAGGGAAAGTATAAGAAGCTGAGCAGGGCTGAGAGATACTGCAGGCCTAGAGGATGCAGATATGCAGCAATATTGGGCAGGGGAGACAAAGTGTAAATTTATAACTCCTTGTTTTCTTACAAAATATGCCAGTATGTTGTTCGAAGGGCAGGTTATCTGGAAATCCATTAACAGGGTAAATGGAGTGAGGATGGTTTTTGTGTACTCAGAGTATGAACATTATTGACTTCTGTAGACGTAGGTATTTTTTATAGGGTCATTTGCAGGACATATTGCTTTTGTTCTGGATTCTGATTTGTTTTCGTTTCTTCACACAGGAGAAGTTTATTGAACAACATCAGAAAATGATGGACAGTTTCATTGCTGAGAGAGAGCAAGAGAAGGAAGAGATGGAGAAACGTCATGCCGAGGCTGTCCAGGCTCTACAGGCACAGCTTAAAGAAGGTCAGAGGTCACCCAGCCCAGAACAGGTAGTAGGTTTGAAGAGCGAAAGTGAAAATAGTGAGGAAGGTCAAAGGTCGGAGGTGGCCAGGCTGGAGGAGGAGTTGGCGGAGGTAAAGGAATCTCACGAGAGAAAGCTGGAGGAGAAGGAATTGGAAATGAGAGACAGATTATCAGAGATGGAAGCTCTGCACAACAAGGCCATTGAGGAGCTTAAACAGGACTACGATGTCAAGCTAAAAGCTGTGAAAGAAAGTAAGATGTTGTATATCTATTTGTAAAGGGTATTATCATTTACAAAAATGGGAAATTTTAGTGTGATGATTAAGACTTATATCTTATGTCCATAACTCAACAATTGATATAAATACATTGAAAGAACAGTCCCATTTCAACTAAAAGTCCCAGGTACTTTTAGTAAATAATGACTTGTACAATATCTAAATTCTCAATCAATTTTTACCTTTAGATGTAATTTGTAATTTTGATACGATTTTGAAGACTAAGCCGTATTGTTCACATGAGGACTTCGCAGAAGTTATAAGATGATCACCTCAAACCAAATAACATTCCTCTAAATGCGTGAAATCATGCACTATGACTTTGACTTTGTTGAGGATTTATTGTACTTGAATACAAAGCTTTCGTTTAATTTGCTCGGGACTATGTGAAATGTGCAACGATGCACGTTCATGATGATCATGTTATCTTAAAATGATGCTCAAACGTCCCCGTCAATTTCTCTTCACAAGATTTGACCAGTTCCCACTCGGATCAACTCGAAGCCGTTGTCATGGACACGGACAAGGTTCAGAGTGACCTTGACAAGGCTCACCAGCAGGAGCTTAATGACCTTGAGGACAGGCTGACTGAGAAACATCGCAAAGAGCTGGGAAACCTGGAGAAACAGATGACCTCAAAGCTGGAAGAACTCACTGAAGCACACAAGGTAAGAACCATTTGTAACCATTGTGGCTGTCTAACTTTGGGTCAGAATGCGAAATTGCAGGGCTTGTCCTGGTCTTGATGGCCTTCTTTGAGAGACTTTTCCACCTGTTTTTTGTGGTTGGGACTTTCCAGCTCATAAAAGCAACACAGACAGAAATGAAATAACCATTAAGATTTATTACGGAGCACTGCTTCTAGATATTCGTGAGGAATGGTCATTGTGCAATATTGACATCCCAGTGAAGTAAAAGCTTTTTTGAAAGTTCCAATTTTAATGATGTACCTGTAGGATGAGCTTGAAAGGCTGAAGAAGGAACACAGATCTGAGCTGGCCAAAGTAAGGGAAGAGGTGTCCAAAACTGAAGACATGAATGTTCCAGCAGATCACAAGGCAAGTGTCAAATATCTAATGTAGATGCTACATTCTAGTAGGTCCGCTACATAGCTTTATCCTTGGTGCCAAGCAACGCAAAACTGGTGGAATTCTACAAGAGTAATGTCTCGGCTGTGACTCAGTGTCAGGAAAGTTTTTCCTGTGAAAGTGCTGTTATTTTTCTGCATGCTGCCCATTTTGTTCCACCTGGCTGGCTTGGATGTGAAATGTTTCTTTATCAGAATAAAGTTATGTGAGAAATCGGAACATGGCCCAGTTGTTAAAGAGGCTTGTCTTTCAATTCATGGGACTCGAAAGGTGTCCGGGTTCGATCCTTGCCTTGGACATGGATATAGATAGTATTAATCAAGAATCAGATAATAGGTAAAACACCAAGGACCTGAAGAGATAAATAAACAAATATTTGACTTTGTAGGAGATTGTTGCGGATTTGTCAGCTGCGCTGGAGCAAAGCCTTCTCTCTGAGTACACGGCCGCAGAGAGCGACATAGAGATCGAGTATGAGAGCTCGTTCATTGACGAGGAGGAAGAGGAAGCTGATGAGAAAGGGAAGACCACACCTGAACAAATGATACAAACACTGGGCTTTGAAGCTGCTAGCAGGCTTCCAGACATGGCCACAGTTACTGCCCCTGACGACAGAGTTGTTGCCCCTGAAGAGGATGTCAGTGAGGTGACAGAGGACCTGGAGCCTGGCCTGGAGGAGTCTGTGATGTCCGAACTTGATCAGGTCCTTCAGGATTCTGTGGCAGAGGAGGAAGGGGCTGACGGTAACCAGGGAAAGCCGGAAGAAGCGGTCAGTGAGCAGTCCACTCTGAGGACCATGGCCAGACCTATTTCACGATCTCAGGACAGCTCCCCAAGAGTCAACCCCAGGATATTGCAGGCAAGTTGGCACATGTGGTACATGTACATTTTTCTGGCAACTACTGCAAATAAATGTTATTAAACGCTACATTTGGTTTTATTTTTTTTCAGTAGCCCTCAGTCATATCTTACAAACAAACCTTGAAACACTTTTCTGAAATCAAAAGAGCTCTTAAGAATTTGGCAAAATTTGAGGTCAAATACTGAGCTAAATTTTGAATTTTGAGCTGATATATGCCAATGTGATGTTGAATCTCAACCATTCGTATTGTAGTGACTAAATGTATGAGAGCACTCACCAGATATCCTCTTGTCCATACTACTTTAGGCAGGGTTTGTATGAGGCCTTGGAAACATTGAATTGCCTGGAAATTGAAATTCAAGGGATTGCTTTTTTTTCGATAGTTTAGCCAGAAAGAGACTTGTAATTAAGAAACCAACACAGTATTGCAGTCTAGCAGAACCATCCTAAGTCACTTTCTGGTGCCGGTTCTGGTCATACCGAAAACTTAGAAAATGGTACATGTTGCTGCCTTGCTTGTCATTCAGCACTTGAGAGGTTAAAGCAAGAAAATAGTAGGGGTTGACCCAGTGTCAGTATAATGTGGGTGGAGTGTCATGTGTGGTGTCTTCGGCATGATGCTTCAGTGGCGACAGCACTTTGGCTGAATCGACCAGCCCTGCTACAAAAAGACGCAGCATACATACACACACACACACACTGAAGAACTATGACTTAAAAAGTACAACATTAAACCCAAAGCATTCATTCATTCTTGAAGAAATGTACTTTACAGCATCATGCATACGTCCTGCAGAGCTGAGTATATGTTGAAGTTCAACTGATAAGTTCATTTTACATCGCCTTCAGCATGTATGACTCTTACTCCAGCTTTCAAGTAAAATGTGAAATTTGAGTCGTCAAGAACTCAAATTAATCAAACAAATATTTTAGCAATATTGTGTAACCACCCATCAACTGATACCGCCTTAACCAGGCTGGCGGCTTTGGTTGAACTCCTGTGCTTCTGGTCACGACCTAATCCCATGGCATGATCATGTTGTCTTGCAGCTCGAGAATGATGTTCGACGACTTGAGTCTGAGCTAGAGGCCAAGCGTGGGGAGACGGAGTGGCTACAGAGGCAGCTGGTGCAGCAGTCCTCCCAGTACCAGGAACTGAGGGTCAGGCTGGTCAATTATGAGCAGCTGGACGGGGAGAGCCTGGTTAATATGCTGAAGAGTGACGCGGACAGGCTTGGACAGGAGAGGTTAGTAAGGCCAGTGGAGCTGGCTTCATTGTTGTGAAGTTGTATAAGGAATTTGTTGTGTTTTTTTTCTGTATTTTTTCTGTTTAATATTCTTGTAGTAATGCTTAGGGTGTATACAAAATATATGTTTTAGAGCTGGAATGAAACTGTGAAATAGTGGTATACATGGTATTAAGCATGTAATAGCACGTAGAAGCATGTGAATTTCAAAGAAAAACAAAATGGCTACGATGAATTGAAACATGTGAAGTTAACCAGCAGTGGGGAAGAGAATACTTTGCTTGATATGGCTGGAGATTGTTGTTAATGTACAGATTAATTGAACTAGAGGCTGTCATTGTGGAACTTTTGAATGAGCAAATTGTCCTATTTGGTTACAACCGTTTGAGAAGTGAAATTCTTGTGAATGTGAAACCAACAGCTATGAGAGATTTCTTCCAAGTTTGTCTCAAGTGGAGAAAATTCACACAGTGAAATCATTTAAAGCAAATGTCTTGCAAGAATTAATATTGAATCCCTTGCTGCTTTATCCTTTAATTTATAGTATTTTAAATAAAATTTTACTTTGTTTCAGAGATAATATTCAGCGCGCTAATGAACACCTGTTGCACCTGTTGTCTAACTCATTAAAGACATACCTGTCTACCGAGGACAGTATCAACAAAAGCCTTGCCAAAGTGGTGTCTGCTGGGAAGACTTCCCCTAACCAATCAGGGACACCCACTGTGGGGCCAGACCAGAGGTCGCTGAGCCTAGCTGACCAATCAGGCCACAGGGACTCAGTGGAAGGTGCTGAGGGTGGTGAAGCTAGCAGTAGAGGCCTAGTCCGTGATGGTGGGGGAGATAGAGCGGGATCCCCCGAGGGCAACTCTAAATCAGAAGGTGAGGACAAGGAATAAATGCCTTTAGCCTTTTTCTATATCTATTTTGTGTCGATTGTATTAATCTGCAGTTGCATGATTTGTGTATTTATAAGTTCAGATGGGAACGTTAACATATTTTGGTTATGAGTTCAAGTCCAGCTCATACTGTCTTACAGTTGTACTCTCTGGTGGTAAATGGGAAGGTCTGCCTGTAATCTGCGGATCGTTGTGGGTTTCCTCAGTTTCCTCCCACTATAATGCTGGCTGCAGTACATAAGTGATATATTCTTGAGTATGGTCCAAAACACCAATCAAATAAATTGATAAATAAATCTAAACCATGCACAGTCTGAGAGTTTATGCTTGATAGGTATAGAGCCTGAGTTGTCTCCCTTAAAAGAGCTCTTCAGTGAATCGTCCTAAAAACAACAAAGTTAGCTCCTCCTATGGCCTCCGTTTGTACAACATACAGTCCAAAAATTCTTGACTGCAGTGAAACATCGGTGAAATAAATAGATGTGTCCACTGGTTCTAATAACATGTTTAAATTCCATTAGAACTGGCATGATTCAGGGCAGGTTAAGAAAAACAAGTAAAAAAAATGCCATTCCTCTTGTTACAAGAAACGTACATGACATGTGTAAGAGAAAATGTTCATCTTCTTCAGACCGTGAGTCGTTTGGGTCAGAGGTTGGTCAGAACACGAGCGTGCTGTCTGTGGCGACAGACGAGGGCCTGGACCTGTCCAATCGTGTCACAGAGAGTATCTTCATGGGACCTGACATCGACCAAGAGGGAGAAGAGCTGCTGAGAGGTAAGGATTGCACAACAGACTGGTTACTGTGGTTACTGCTTGGTTACTGTGGCCACAGGCTGGTTATCATGGTTACTGTCTGGTTACTGTGATCACAGATTGGTTAGCATGGCCACAGACTGGTTACTGTGGATACTGTGACAAGAGTTAAGGACAGAGGTAAGGACGTAACTGTCTGATTACTGTGGTCACATGCTGGTTACTGTGGTTACTGTGACCACAGGCTGGTTACTGTTGTTAATGCCAGGTTACTATGATCACAGGCTGGTTACTGTCATTGTAAACTCATTTACGTTGAATACAGACATGGTTACTTTTGTATGTGTACATACATTGCGGTGACAGACACTATTACATTGGCTACAACACAATTGGTGTGGTCACAGACACAGTTGCTGCATCACAGACATGATTGCTGTGGTTACAGACACATACAGTTGTTGTGTTACAGACATGGTTGCTATTGTGCAGACATGGCTAAGTTTACTATGGAAGGGTGCAGTGTCACAATTTTTTCACCTAGCTGTGCAAAAGCACAGATGTAGCTGATGTCATGCTCCAGGCATCAGCATCCAATAACAGAGAAAAGCAGTGTTAAAGTAAATGTCAGGAGTCGTATCTAATAAAGTACTGCATGTATTGAACTGAGGTGGTGCATCCATGTA
Organism: Liolophura sinensis; assembly: GCF_032854445.1. NCBI lineage: Eukaryota > Metazoa > Mollusca > Polyplacophora > Chitonida > Chitonidae > Liolophura > Liolophura sinensis. Next base: position 11,711,514 of record NC_088305.1, on the reverse strand, counting down.
GAGCACAATAACACGAGATGGATATTCCATCGTTGATGTGCTGTGCTGTGTATTAATTACCTTTAATGACAAAATTCACGTCATACCCCCTCGTGTAGTAAGGCCCATATTAGGGTGGCATCTTAGAAAGGGCTGCATGCATTGAGCTCAGGTTTTCACACATGTAAAGGAACTGCCCAATGCGCGTACTAATTACCATAAATTTTATACTTAGCCCCATGTGTATGTTGGAATCAATGTTAAGATAATGTTAAGAGTGGAATCTGAAAAGTACTGCGGGGGCCTCCGTGGCTCAGTTGGTTAGCAAGGTAGCGCAGCGTAATGACCCGGGAGCCTCTCACCAATGCGGTCGCTGTGAGTTCAAGTCCAGCTCATGCTGCCTGAATCTCCTGCCATACGCGGGAAGGTCTGCAGCAGACTGCAGATGGTCATGGGTTTCCCCCGGGCTGTGTCCAGTTTCTTCCCATCATAATGCTGGCTGCCTTCGTATAAGTAAAAATTTTTTTAGTACGCCATAAAACACCAATCAGATAAATAAATAAATAAATAAATCCAAAAGTACTGCTCATATTGAGCGCAGATTCTGCATACATGTGAGGCACAGTATCGGGAGCCTAATGTCCCATGGTTGTTGTCCTGCAAGTGTGTTAATTACCATAAATTACAAAATTTCTGACTTTACATCTCTTTACGGTATAAGAATCCATGTTAATATACATGTATATGCTTAACTACTTTTCTGTATTGAAATGAAGTTTTGCCTCCATGTTGATGCTTTCCCTGTATCCTCTTTACTGGGTCTAAGTTTAATAGCCTGTGACTTACAGCCTTAAAACCATTGCCATAGGCTAATCTGCAAAGAGGATATACCAGAGATTTGGGCCAAAAAATTGATCTGCACAAATCCATTCACATTTTTGCTACATGTACATGTATTATTTTAGAATAGCCCCATTAATTACCTTTCCATAAGACATCAGCCTGGTCTCTGTACTTCTTACAGGTCAAAATGGGTAATAATGTGTAGAATATATATAATATATGTATGTATAATTTGAATGCCTTTTTAACTTTTCAAACTTTGTAATCATTTTAACACTGTGAATAGTACAGGTACTATTTGTTTTCAGAAAGGCAATAATTTGAGCTGTTCATGGTCTGGTCAATAGAGAAAATTTGATTACCAAACCTCGATTTTATACCAAAAATCCCAGGGAAAGCCTGTAATAAATAATTATCGGTATTGTGATAAAAAAACAAAACAAAACAAAAACATTTCCTGTAGGTTTTAACCAACCTTTAGCTTTGAGAACATCATCATGTACATGTGTGTTATCTTGACCGATATTTTGTTGCAATTGTTGAAAATCAATTTATTATATAATTATCACCGTTGTGAGTTGAAGTTCAGCGCATACTGGCTTCCTCTCCGGCCTTACATGGGAATGTCAGTCAGCAACCTTAGGATGGATGTCGGTTTCCCTTTGGCTCTGCTCAGTTTCCTCCCATCCTAGCGCTGAATTGAATTGGAATAGTCTTGAGTATGGTGTAAAGCACCATGCAGATGAATAAATAAATATATATTTATGTATGTACCATTTGTAATTTAGTGCAAGGCATACTGGAGTCGTGATTATATGCAACATTCTAGGAAGTGCAAGCTTGCAAAAGTTGCAACATTCTGCCCAGTCCACCGCCTCGGGTTTCGTGTTGGATTTAAGAAAAGGAAAATTTTTAGACTTTTTAATGTTATTTTTAGCTATTAAGTGTTGACCCAATAAAGTGAAAAATAATATAACTTTATTCAGTAATGAGAATCCATATATTTCACCGATAAAGAAGGTAATAGCATATCAGCATATCAGTAACTGCTCTGGAGAATCACTTTTGATTCTGTGTGAAAAGTAATGCGCCATTACCTTCTTTGTGATCATGACTCTATGCTTCCTGTTTGTTTGTGAACAAGTTATTCTTCTCAGGTAACCATAGTGTTATTGATCTCTTAACACATGTGGGTATGTTTTGCTAGGGAGTGTCGTTTCTGTGGGGGTAAAGCCAGAAGACAGCTTTACCTCACCAGAGTTACAGTTGATGAGGTTTTATTGATCAAACGTCGATCGTTAGGAGCACATCTGTTTGTGAAAACTGTACTTCTCACTAAATTATGTCAATGTGACTTTTTGATTTTCCTGATCAATTTTAGGCCACACCAATGTAAAGTGTTGTTTGACAGACAGAACAAATCTTTTTCTAATGTCAGGGGAGGAAAATAAAAATATAACTAAGAAATCATCTATTTTGTGAGAAATTTCAACTATCCCAGCACTTTTTGCTGTTATAGACATATTTACCTGATCAGAATGCTTTGAAAAACAGAAAAGTCATAGAAAAATGAAAAGGTGGATATTTAGTTTTTTTATGCCATTTTTAGATTTTTCAGTGTTTGCTTGCCTAAAAAAACACAAAATTTAAATTGGTGTAGCCTTATGAACATTTGAAGATGAATTATAATTTTTGAAATTTTCACGTGTTTACATGCTGTATTTTGATCCTCTGTAGTCAGTTGGAAAAATACATGCATTTACTTAGTGATGAGTTTGTTATATACATATAAATGTTGCTCCACACTAAAAAAAACCGATACGTTTAATTCTACATTGTACAGCAGTGATACTCAAGCATGTGAAATGTTCTACACTGTCCTTTATAAACCTGGGACTATATTTACTGTAAAGTGGGTAACTGAGGTACTTCAGATCTACATGTATACAGGGCATGTGCGCGGGGACGTGTTAATGTTCATTGCCATTGTGCTTCTGTCATGTAGAAACACAAGGAATTTGCCACAAGGAAGAAATCGATCAATTTATACTCATCATGCCTGTAGTAATGAGAATAAACCAGAGTCCAAAAAACAAAAAAAAAAGCATTGCCCAGAGGCTTGCACCAATGCTGGCGTTCCTTTGTCTTCTGCATTCATGAATTAACTGGCCCGTTGCCATGGTAACCTGAGGCTGTGTTGTGTGCAGTGAGGACAGGTGGCCACTGTAGCTTGGTCACCTGACCTGTAAGAGGCGGACAATTGAGGCTGTGATGGGTGATGATATTGCTACTCCTGCTGCCCTGCTCCTCATTCCCCTCCCCCCCCCCCCCTTCCCCCAGCATTCTCTCTGTCACATGGTTAAGGAGGTGGATTATAGGACACTGGGTCTGTGAGCCCAAGCTGACAGGGCAGTAAAGGGCAGACAGGCTGCTTAGGGCTAGGTAACCCCCAGTGCTCATCTGTAGACAGGTAAGATGTGAAGTACGTGTAGCTTCCTGCTTTAACTGCTAACCTGGGTATTGACAGTGTTTATGGGTATGTTGTGTAAGGGGCCTGGTAGTGTAGTTAACGACAACATTTGGACAGAAAATTGTATAACCCACATGCATGCTGATGTTCCAACATGAGACTGGTGTACCGTGTTTGTGTACAGGTACACCAAGGTGTACTGTGTCTGCCACACACCTGACATGCATAAAAGCATCAGATATTTGTACCCATAAACACCCCAGTACAGGTACTGTTTAATGTGCCCAGAGATTGTACGTTGTTGTTGTTGTTGTTGCACTTGTATGCAAGGACATGAAAACATGTCATAAATGGTACAAGTACTTTGTTTTAGGTAAAATGTTAATTGGAAACAGAATTAGCAGGATGTATATGTGAAATATGAATGATAAATGGCTATGTTACGCACAAGGGAATCTTAAGATAATCACTTATATCAAGGCTTTCATATATTTGTAATATATGAAGGCTTGTAATCAACATGTGTATGCCCTGGTCATTATTGAAAATTAAGCCAACAACAGGATGCTGGTATTTTAATACTTCTCTCTGCCATTTATGAATACACATGAATGAATGAATGAAGTTGAACTGGGAGTTATGTCCTTCTTCTGTCTGCAGATAACAGGTTAGGGTAGAATGCATTAGGAGACACAATGCCACAATTGTCTTCACTTCACCGTCAATCTCTTTCTGTGATTTTATATTGGAATATTCCCTGATTCTGTTGGCATATCTCCAATCCCATGTTACACATTGACCTTCATTTCTTCATTTCTTGTTTCTGTTATCATTTTGAGAGACTAGAATTACAAGGTGTTCGGGATCCTTTAATAACATGTTCCAGTTATCTCATGTGAGGATTTGTTTATTTTTTTTTTTTATTTGTTTATTTTTATTTTTTTTTATTTTTTATTTTTTTGGTATTGGGGTGGAGGGAAGGCCAAGTCAGTGGAGTGAGAGGAGGACACATCTACTGAAGGATTTTGTTAGGACTTGCAATGATAATGTTATTGCAGTTAATGTTATTTTAAAATAACAGTGTTTTATGTTATATACAAACCATACATATACCTGTATGTATACTCTAGCTGTATGCTACATGTAATCTATTGATTATACAAAAAGCAATGGTTAGAAAGAAAGAACTGGTTGTTTTTCCATCAGGGTTTACTATATGTATTTTGGAACCAGGTGCTGCATGCAGAGTTGCGTTTGTTTCATAATTCATGATCGTGTTTGAATGAAAAATGCAAAGCTGAATCAATATTTAAAGACTTTCACTCAGTAGCACATCACGGATTCTGGGCAGGAAATATGCACTGTTTGCCTGAAACAGATAGGCACCATAATGAGCTGAAGGGAGTACCTGATTATGGGTACACAAGGCATACCCTAATTCTTCTAACACCTTAATCTACCCTTTTTAGCCAATATACATGTAACTGTTGCAGGAATATTTAGTTTCTTTTTTTTCACATGGTTAGTCCATCCAATGCACAACATATTAATATCGTTAATACACTTCCAAAAACTGGGAGATAACTGTAATTTTTTCCCTTGAGCACTATTAGTATCTGTCCTGAACTGAAAATTAGAAAAATTAGGGTATTTATAGCTAAAGTTTATTAAGGTCTGATGGCCGTGGATTAAGATAGAAGCCCCGCTTGGTTGAGTAGTCTAAAGTGTTTTCTTTTTGTGTTTTTTGTGGACGATGCACTATCCCTAGATCAGGCCTAGATCTGCACATTTGGTGATTCCACTGCACCCACCATCCACCTACCGATAACCACTTATGTGTAGTGATCTCTGTTCATAGCTCTGATCTCTGTCATGTACCAGTGATTAGTTTTGGCTTCAAGTAGTGGTCATGTACTGCATATTTCCTAATTCCTCAACATTTTCGCATACGAAAGTGGAACGTTCAGCGCAGTTTGTGCACATTTAAAAATTTGATTTCGGAGACAAAATTACATTAGTTGGATGGGCTCATTCCATGGCTTCACAAAAAGTGTAATTTTGTCAATCTACACAGAATAATGTTTTCAGAATGTGTCTGAATAAGCACCCTGCAAAGATATGAAAAGATTGAACAATTGCAACATGTCTGAGTAAACACCTTGCAAACAGGGGGAAAGGTTGAACAATTGCAACATGTCTGAGTAAGCACCGTGCAAACAGGCAGAAAGGTTGAACATTTGTAATACTTATTTAAACACACTCATGTACAAAATAATGTAGGACGCTATAATAGTTTTCAGTTGTATTGACTTTGAAATGTGTTTATATTTCATCTGTCTGAGGTATAAAGTAAACAATATACAGATATAATCTGTCAAGTTACTTGTACACATATTTGTGGCTTACACAGAGAGAATGTTGTATCCAGATTGTGCCCCTAATTGGGCTGCATGTGTCCCCTAGGTATCCAGTTCTGCAGAAGTCCTCTGCCCTGTGTAATGAATAATAATAACACCAGCATGAGTGACTGAGGCAGATAAAGGACTAGGTGCCCGGGACCAGGAAATGGTGAAGTGTATTAGCCCTGTGAGGGAAGGATTGATACTGGCTGTGTGATGAAAGGGGGAGAGGGGAAGGGGAAAGGGATACAGAAATGATAACCTTAAATACAGCACATGCTGCTGACTTTTTACAGATCCCTAGCCTGTAGGAAGTAGTTAGTGAATGGGATAGGTTATGGGACACCTTACGCCATTACATGTGGACAGTATGGGTGTGTGAGAGCAAAGCCCAGGAAGGTGGTAGTAAGGATGGCCAGAAGCCTGGAGATCTGATCATAGAGGTGATTATGGAGCTGTGTTAGGAAATTGGTATGTTGTATTGGGAGATGATTACTGGGTTGTAAGGGGTTACATGTGTACCAGATCACTGGGTTGTATGGAGTTGCTTGTGTACCAGGAGATCACTGGGTTGTATGGAGTTGCATGTGTACCAGGAGATCACTGGATTGTATGGAGTTGTACTAATCATCAGTTACGGTGTACAGGAACTGGGTATGTGGGTTTAAATGTAAATTTACTGTTTTCAGACGCTATGGTTAATGTATGTCTATACATGTACCTACCATTTTCTGTGATTTGATCTGAAGATGTAAACTGCTTGTGACTTTGGTGTATAGGCTAATAGTTAATGATGGGCACATGTATGTAGTTGTGGTTCATAACTAACAATAACTAGTGTGTGAAAAATTGATACATTTGTGGAACATGCTAAGGGTGTGCTGCTCATTATCCTGCTGCTTGGCCTATTCCACAAGTGTGAGACCCCTGACCTCTGACCCCACTATCAGCTGATAGATCACATGACCTGGTATATCACTCAGTACACACCCACTACCACAGATTTACACATCTGGCTTGGTCTCAGCCAGTTCTGTCTGTCTACATGTAGCTTAGACATGTGCCCTAGTTCCCCAGTCCTTTCTAATGTGGACAACCTGTTTGAATGGTCTTTTTGTGAGGAAATTTAGTCGCTCTATTTTGCTAAACTCTGAAGTTTCTGCAAAGTGCTGCTGCTACACAAACATATTTATAGCCAAAATGAAGTTGTTATTCAAACTGGTTTGAAGTTGCTTTCACTCTTACGCATATGTTAAGGAAGTAGGGCCTGTTATAGGGCGAGCATTTAGTAACAGTGCTTTATACTTTAGTGTAGAGGACGTGTAGTTTGTAGATGACTTTGGTGTAGTGTGTGAAAGCAAACGGAATCAGCACTACTCCCTAATGGGTGACATGTGACCATCTGACAACCCTTTAAAAAGGAGCGGAAGTGGCAAAAATAGGATGGAAATTATTGAAGTTATAATTTCACAAGGATATTAGGTCAGCATGCGTTAGAATTTCTTCATGTGAAGTACCTGACATTGATAACATTGCTCATTACAGACTAGAAAAGTGCTACTCTCACATATTTCAGTAGTGTGAGGTGTATTTGTCAAGTCTAATTAACCTCATGGTGTGTCAGTAGGAGGTATGTAGGTTTGGCGTTCTAGACATCACATATCTAGCACATGGAATGGTTTAGAAACATTATCCTGCAGATTTTTGGCTATTTTGCTATTATTGTAGAATTGTCTAAATAATTACCCTTCACAAAATATCAGCCTTTTCCGTGCATGTGTTTGCATTAAAAATTGGTAATACAGTTCATAAAATTTATTATGCGAATTCCCGTATGGAGTTTTTAAACTTTAGAAGAAAAATTTGGTCTAATTAGGAAAGATGGATTTTTTGCCAAATTCTCTGGTAAAGCTTCCTTAATATAGGTGTTTATTTTCTTTGTACGCTTCTGTTTGGTCAATAGGCATTATGTAGTTATTTCTTCAGTTAACATAGACATGGAGCTGTCAGATACATTTGTATGATCTAAACTAAATTCTTACTAGTGCAGGTTTATCAATTGTCTCTGAATTCGGTGTCAGAAGATATTATAAGTGACAATATAATAATATTTGTGTGAGTTTGTTAGTGTAAGCAGTGAGAAGTGAGGTCTTATGCCATAGGATAATCCCTTCTGTTATTATTGCCCCTGTCTAATCCTCTGATCCACAGGTGGCTGTGGTCTGTGAGTAGAGTTAATGCTAATCCCCAGTAATCCTGGATTATGTCAGGAGTTTAGCCTGTTAAAGAAATCAAGCACTTGTTCAGGCCCGTTTGCTGAGGAAGTAGGCCCCTAATTATTACCAGGAAGTGAAAGTGTTTTTCTTCTGTAGATTGATCCCTGAATTGCTAGGGGTGTATACATATCCTGCACATGCATGTCTCATGCTTTCTGTGAGGTGGCAGAATTAGCAAGCCTTTGATGAACTCGCATGTGCTGTACATACATGTACATGGCTCCTGTGCCATATCGGATAGCAGAAGTGGCCATTCATAAAGTTATTTCGAAGCATTTCTCATTGGAATGATACTTGAACCTCTGCTGTTCTAAATGCATGTGTCGTGTGTTTGTATAGGTAACAAAATTAGCAGTTGATAACTTCTGTGGAACTGTTTTTCATTGGACAAACTTATGAACTGCTGGAGGTATGCTGTAAAAGTTCGCATCATGTGCTATATAGTGCAGCAGAATTGATCATTGATGGACCCTATTGGAACTGTTTCTTGTTGGAGACTTACGAATTGCTGGAGGAGCACTCTATATGCACACATCATGTGCCATACAGGATAGCAGAGTAGTTCATTGATGAACCTGCTAGCTGTTGTGATGCTGTCAGACACAAATGTGCATCACCCATACTACATTTGATCACGAATTCTGAAGTTACCTGTTTATATGACAGTTAGTGAGTGTGAAGCTCTGTTGGCACACAGTGGCACCCATGTGTTGAGGAAGAACTCCGTATAGAAGTTGTTTGTATTTATCCGAGATTTTGCAACGTTAGATTTTTACCATGATTTATACATATAGGTACAGGCTCATCTGATGGATTAAGACATGAAGTGAATAAGAGTATTTATACCTCAATGATATGTAATCTTTGGTAAGTAGATTTAAACATCGTAACAGCAACAACAACTGCAGGCTTTTTCCCCCAACTGGATACATACATTGTATGTCTTTAACTCACTTAATGCATGCATTATTAGTTTTTTTAATTATTTAATTATAGGGTTAATAAACCTTGTATAAGTGCTTTTGTGTTAGCACCATTTGTAACATTAACTGACAAGACCAGGGTTAAAGTATCTATCCATGTCTGGTTGGGAACCACATGTAAAGTACATACCAGTACACTGTATACTATATATACATACATATACACCAAGCTGAAACTGTTAGCTTTACTTGCTACATGTAGGTTTGGTCTGCCTGTCCGTTTGTCTGTATCTTGAAAGCTTGAAGACACCTATATGTATATTGAGAGCATTTCTCTACCAGCATGTCCTTTCTAAGTGTCCATGTGCAAGTTGTTGTCCTTGTGTACAACATATTTGTGTCCATGTCTTTGGCAACATGTTGAACTGAATGTGACTCAACACAAGTGTTATTATAAATGTGAAAGGGGCCTCTGTGGCTCAGTTGGTTAGCGCAGCATAATGACCCAGAAGCCTTTCACCAATGTGGTAGTTGTGAGTTCAAGTCCAGCTCATGCTGGCTTCCACTCCGGCCGTAAGTGCGAAGGTCTGCAGCAACCTGCCGATGGTCGTGGTTTTACCACGGGCTCTGTCCGGTTTCCTCCCACCATAATGCTGGCCGCCGTCGTATAAGTGAAATATTCTTGAGTACGGCAAAACACCAATCAAATAAATAAATAAATGTGAAATATCAGGCTTACCTTGACTGAGATGTGATATTCCACACACCGCAATATCACATGGCTGGGTTCACTGTATATTGTCTTTAAAGTACTCATTTCAGTTGTAACATCGGATATGCATAATAATTAGAGGATTGCACAAAGTTTGGATGTCGTAAGTACTTCTTAAGAAAGACTTACTCAAATCTCTGGAGTTACCAGTCACCTTTCAAAATATTTATTCTATTGAGTCTTTATGTGCAGTATCTTCTTTTAGACTGACTTGAGTTTTTGTTTTTTAGCAGATTTTGTGAAATGCTTGCTGTTTTCTTCTTGATTAACTTTCTGTCCAGTCTGAGTGTCCTTCATTCCTGCCAATTCAGTCCCACATACGCAATATAACAAGAAAAAATGACTGATTTGCCATCAAAAACTTGCCCCTTTGAAAAATTCACCCCACAGATGAAAAACACGATACAATATCAGTCCCCCAAAAGAGCAGCTCATTGCAGCTTTGAAACTCTCATATTTTCAAATGTGTTTTCATGAAGTTTCAGAAACCTTCTACATGTGGATAAGTCACACTTGATTACTGTGATTGTTTGAATTCCATCACACCAATACTTCCAAATGTTAATAGCATGAAAGAGTTGAACTTATATCGTCTGTCAAGGGGGGTAATCCATGAAAAGGGAAGTAATCTACCTATTATACAAACACAGAACAAATGCTGGCATCATTTAACAAGTGGTTTGTGTTGTGTTGCAGATGGCAGCAGCCGGCTGCAGGCGGCGGTGTTGCGGTTGCTGGAGATGATCGGGGAGGGCAATGAGCAGCTGCTTGAGGCACAGCGGGTGCAGCAGGAGCTGCTGGAAACTATCAGCGCCAAAACGGAGGAGACATGGCAGCTGTCTGAGCGATGCAGCGAGCTGGATGAGCGTCTCCGGGAAGAGGTGGAGGCCAAGGCCTACCTGGCATCAGAACTTAACAAAGCTGAAGGTACGCACCCATGTTTACTACAACACCAAGTAAACATGCGAAAAAGTTTTGAGAAATAGGGAAGGTAAAAATGGGCCCCAATTCCTGCTGTCTTGGCTGTGCATGTAGATTTGTGTTTAGCTGTTTTCACATAGTGTGATTCTCAAGGTAACAAGCAATACAAGTTTTGTGGCCTAATGGTTACTGTGCTGGTGCAGCACCATAACCCAGAAATTTCTATTTGAAGTAGCTAGTTAAACTCATACGTTGATGTGGGAAGGTTTGCCAGCAACTAGCTGGTTTCCTTCCACCATAATTATGGCCACTGTCATATTAGTGAAATGTTCTTGAGTACGGCGTAAAACCCCCCAATCAGATGAATATGCAGTTTTGTTGTTGTTCTTTGTTTTCAGGTTTACTGGAGGGCTATGTTGCTGAGAAGTCCCAACTCCAGCAGAGACTGGAGGAGACAGAGCAGAAAGTCCTTGTTCTGGTCATGGACCTGGAGACCGCCAACAACAAACTTCACGAGCTGGAAACCTCACGTGGCGAGGTGGACGCCATGCGGCAGGAGATCGCCCGCCAACAGGAGGCCCTGGAAGCCAATCTGGGCCCAGAGAACCAAGGTTTTTATCTGTTCTCTAACTATCGACTGCTGGCTGTACCTGTGGGTGTGTTGTTGTGTGGATACTTGATGCGCACGTGGTGGCAGTAGACTGTGTGATGAGTCATAAACACGTCTACAACATTTGTCTGCAGGTTTTATATGTATCTTTTTGGCCATTATATAACATAATATATTTATATTTATGTAATTGTCAAGGGTATGGGATACACATTTTTTATATTCATAAAAAAGCATTTACATGGTGAAAGCTACATATAGGCATATTACTTTATTGCATTTACTGGTACCACATATAATATATATATTTATATATATATATATATATATATATATATATATATATATATATATATATATTTCAACAGATACATTGTTTACATGAATGGTCTCTTTCCATATATATACTCAATATGTAAAGACTAACACTCTTATATATAAGTAAAGATATATATATTTTCAGGGAAAATATTAGTTATTTATTTTTATGGAGGCAAATACATAAGAATACCATGTGGCATTAGCTCTAATCCTATAGTCACATGCCATGTTTGTTTCTCTGCGCTGAGAAAGTCATTATTGAAAGCAGAACAGTAGAATTTGGTCTGAGAACCCGGATGGGGTTATCTCCCTTATGTGTAAATCTCATGTGAGTGGAAAATGTTATTTTCTGGAGAATTTGTTTGATGCATAATATGATGGCTTTGAAAGGATCGGTGATCAGTGTTTTTGAAAATCTGTGATGTAGGTATTGTTTTTTTCTTGTCCTCTAAAACTTACAAATTGATTTATACTGGATAAATAGTTTGAGTGAGCTAATATTGGTCTTGTGCTCAAACTTTGTAGTGAAAAACAATTTTGGTTTTTACACATTCCAGACTTAGATGTATCAATATGCAATAATATGTAAGTAATATTTGAATTATTTTTAACAGATGTTGAAATCCGAAATGTTCTTGGGAAATTTATTTTTGATCTCAAGGCAACTATTATACTTAAAATTTCAGAAACAAAAAAGTCTCTGTAGTACCTGTGGGCCGCCATACATGGCCATGCCAAAAGGTGTTATATATTGTGTACAAAATGCAGATGACTTGGTAATGCTTATTCTCAAAACAAGGGGTGATAAGAGGGTGCAGTTCATTTTCTTGTTGTTCTGAAAGTTTTGCCATGGTTTTGGTAGTACAATTGTTCAGAATCCTAACAAAATAAAATTTACCAGTGGTTGTCTGAGAACTGATGATGGAGTTTTGATTCGATATTTGCAGTGGTGGGAGAGTTATTTGCTGTTGCGGAAATTAAGCTTTGAGGCCAATATTCTAATTTCACCATTTGTGTACATAGCCAGCTTTTGTGTGACTTCATCGAGCAACAGAAAGTTTCAGTGAATTCCTTATTTTATGGTTTCCTATGAGCCGATGTTGAACATGATGTGACTTAAAATGTCTGCAAGTATCAGTCATTGAAATATGAAAAGCAACTTGTTGCATTAAGGCATTTGCCAGATTGTTTTCTGGAACTTCAAGGTATCAAGGTGTCTTTTGCTAAGGTAGTTCAAAGTTCAAAACTTTGCCATTTGTTGATTTGCATCATTGGAATGATGTAACTTTGAGATGCATGAAGAGTTCACAAGGAGGGGAGATAATCCAGTCAAGCAGCTGGTATTGCGGGTGTGGTCCATCTAATGTCAGTCATCGAGGCTCCGTTGTAGGGGGTAGGTAAGACGTTCTCACAGCTTCTGCTTTTCTAATATCGATGTAGGTGGAGGATTTTGGTTGCACTAGTTGTAGAGGTAGATGGAGTCTAGTTGGGATAGTGTGGTTCAGCCTGGAGATTGGTGCTTTGTAGGCTGCTAAATAGCTCTGTCCAAAGTTGTTAGGCTTTTTTGTGTGGTGGTATTCCTGCTGGTGTATTATGGTTCTAGAGTACAGAATGTTTTGTTGAGAAGCACCCTTTCAGTTTGTTAAATCAGACAAAATTCTGCTGTTCTGCTTTAATTTGGAAATATTCAGATGAAAGTGTTTTTAATATGTTGTTTTCCGAAGAAAATTTTACTGTATTCAAAAAAAATCTTAGATTAGGACATTTAGGTAAACATGTTTGCAGTAAAATAGAAACTACTAAATTAAGAAGTTTTGTAAACTTGACAGCACAGAAGTACTGTATAACAATTTAGAAATTTTTGAAATTTTTTTAAAAATTTGCCATTATTTACCTGAACACATATAGGTACATTGAACTTGACTGAAGAAGTCACTGTGTAATGGCTGCCAATACTTGCTATTTTATTTTTTCCATAGTTTCTAAGTTTGTGTAGGGTAGAGTGATAGTTTAATACCAATGTTTGTTAATATTGCGTCATTAAAGACTTGTGCATAGAACACAGGTGTGTTAATGTAGGTCATAACCAGTAAAGTGCTTTATGCATATAGCTTGAAACCTTTTAAATACTATGTAACACATGGCTAGTACACATTTCTGATAAAGGCAAACTTCTAGTCACAGTTATGTACTTGTAACCATGGTAAAGCAGTAGACCATTTGTACCATGGTACAAATACACAGCGATACCTCAGATAAAACAAATACACACGATTTGTGAAGACAAACTGTAGAGGCTTGTGTAAAATATGCTAATGCTTGAGTAGCATAAACCCCACCACTGCTTGTATATACGTGTGTTTGTGTATAAGGGGCTGGTTGTGTAGTATTTCACACGTGAAACAAGATGGTGTCTGTCTGTGGAAAAGAAAGATTGCGAAAAATGATCTTATGTGAATTTTAGCGAACGGCACCAAATGGGTACGGGAGCTTATGCATAACACCAGATTTGGCTTTTTGTGCGCACATTATGCTAATGTTGTCTTTGATAATGTGGAACGTGTCTTGGTATTTGTGGTCCATTGCTGTAAAACAGAATCATAGAACTGCTTATGTTTGCATCTTGCTTTAGTCAGTCTGTCTGCCGCTCGCAGCATGCAATTTGCTGTCCACAGTTTGTAATATTAATTTACATGTATTTAGTAATTGTTTTCTAGTTTTCAGGGAAAGAAGAAAATTATCAAGTTAAACCGCTTTTTTTTTAATTGCTGAGATTAAAATTAAAGTTTTGTAAATAAAGTATAACATTTCAGATGCATAATTCTTCCAGTAAGACCATTTCAAAACATGCAAAACATGTTCAGAGGGTTTAATAAAAACTTGTCAGAATGGCTATTTTTTTTTATTATAGTCACAATTTTTATTTATTTTCTTGGGTGAATCACCAAAGATTATTATGATAAAGTGTCATAATTCACTAATACATGTTGTCTGTCTGTCTCTTTTTTTCTTTTTTCCTTTATCTGCATGTTGTATTGTGTCGAAAATCGCAGACCCCACATTGGAAGCCTCGGGCGATACCGAGTATGTGGAGGAGCCAGGTCAGTTTTCATTGGCTGGTACTGGTTGAATTCTGGTTTCTGGATGGTTATTGGTTTACAGTGGCTTTTCTTGTTGGTGTTTTTTCTGGGGTCATCATTCTTTTGGTGTCTGTCTGATTTCTAAGCTTTTACTCTTTACTGCATGAAGGACTTGTTTTCCAATTGCTTTCCACTATGTACTGTTTAGTTTCAATGCCCTGTATTTAGGAGGAATACTTTTGCTTGTGTCATTTATTCCCCATTTGCACCCAGAGTCACACACTGTGTTTAAGTTACTGGAAAAAATCGGAAATACTCTAGATTAAAGACAGTGGACAAACAAACTATTAAAAATTATGTACCTGTAAACATCAAGGACACAGCAGCAGGGTTTTAATTTACGCTTCTTGTTTAACTGCTCTAGAAAAAAGATGTAATGTACTTTCTAAATTTGTACTGAATGCATGTGTAAATTGGTGAAAAAGGTTTATTAAGATATTGTCCTCTAGAATTTTAGAATATTTAGGAATTTTGAAGATTTTCTAAAATGTAGGAAAAAGAAAAAAATAATTTTTTTAAAAAGCTTATGATGTGAATGCATATGGCCATTTTAATCTGTCTCCATATTTAATTTCTCTTTTCCATCTTGATCTCTTGCCTTGTATTGCATGCTTGTTGCACTGTTTACCTGGTCTGCATTTTCCACTCCTTTTTCTGCTTTCCTGATTTTCTGTTTTTCATTGTGCTTTCCTATGGTCAGTACTTGTTGCTTAGATATTGGCCAACGTTTTCATTATTTGCATGCTTAGTTTTCCCATCCACTTTGTAGATATACCTTTTACTACACCAACACGTTTTGATCTATGCATGTACATTGCACTTCAGTCCAAAATTTTAGATTCATACCTGTAGTGAAACTTGAAAAGATGTCTCAGATTCCAGTCATCTAAGGTTTTCTTTCCAGATATATACTTATGATCTATGAAATAACTTGTTTCAAATTTTGTTCCGCAAAGATGACAGAACTTTTCTGAACTTGAAGCAGCAAAGCGGTATACTGTAAATAACCTAAAATTTCATCCATGTTTAATTGGCTCAGATTACCTGATTTTGAGCGTTCTATTGAGTTTTTGAAGTTTTGTGTTTTGAGGTTTGTTTCAAAGGGATGATCTTATGCTTATGGAAGAATATAAAAAAAAAAAATGGTGATATCAGGGGTATACGTTTTGTCTGCGTCTAAAATTTGCTCTTTTTGGTGCAAAATTATAGGTCATTTACATTACTTAATGATTTGTATGTCAATGATTTAAGGACAGTGGAATGAAATTTTAAAAAAATTCAGTAGAAAAGAAGAAATTCAATAGATTCAAGAGAAAGGTGCTTATGCTGGAAGACTGGTGATTTATCTTTGTTTTGATTTGACCAAAAAATGAAAATGGTTAAGCATGACATCAAAACTCAAGCGTACAGTATACACGTACAAGTATACAGACCAAGTTTGTAGCCGATGTGAGTGTGAGATTTAGTGGTTAATTTGTGTAGGTCAAGTAATACAGGAAATGAAAATTGGTGGCTTGTTCCTGAAATTATACATGTTATTGTATCATGATGTCTGGTATAGTATCATTTGCATGTGGTGGGTGTTGACAAACTGTAGATCAGTAGATTAGAAACTAACAATACACTGTGTAGTGTGTCTGTGATAAAGAAAAAAGATGTAATGAGCATGAAGAATTTTTACAAAATCTCAAACATTTCCATTTAATTCAGCTATAATTTTGCTTATTACTTACCTGTTTATGTAATGTAATTATTTGAAAAATCAAAGTGCTTGTTATAGACTTTGTTATTACTGGCAACAAGAAAATGTAATTTGAAAGTATTGCAGCTTTAGTTTCTCATACAGAGTGGAGTACTTAACATTGGTCTTTGTTTCGCATAAAAGTTTAAAACCCTGCTTTGTTTACATGTTTTCGTGGACTTCTCTTGTGTTTCTCGATTGACAGCTATTGACCTTTGAACTTCTCTTTGATTGACAGCTCTGATCCACGAAATCAACAAGTTGAACCAGGAGAAGCGTGACATTAGTCGGCAAAGAGATAAAGAAGGGGAGAGAACCACAGCGCGAATTCGCGATCTGGAGATGACCACAGAAGAGATGGAGAAGCGCTACGAGGACATGCTGGAGGAGAAGAAGCGTGAAATTGATGAGTTACAGCTGAGAGTCGAGTCTTTGGACAGCAAGCTCAAATCTGATCGGCAGTTCTTGGATGTAAGTACATGCTGGTCATGAAATTCAAAGGCGTGGTTTTCGCAGTTATTGTTTAGTGCTTCAGATGTATTCTGGGAAAATGGACGCTGACATAAAGACTACGGTGCGTTTGTGAGACAAATACTGTAGCAGTTTTAGTATCCATTCATCCCATAGGCCGTCCCAACAAAATACATGCTGATGAGTTAGCAGTGGCATTTTGAGCTAAATTTACATGGAAAGATAATGATATTGTGATGGGAAATACATCAAACCAAAGGCAAAGGAATATAGGAAACCCTGACAAACAAGACCTAAGACTGCTTCTCCGTGATATTTGGCATGGGGTTTCTCTACTGTATACGCCATATTTGAGGATAGCTTTTCATTTTTGCGGTATCCCTTAATTTTATTTTTGTCTGCGACAAACAGCTTTGTAAGTTGCTTACTGTGTTGAAAAGTCGGTTGGTCAACTGCTGTGAAAGCACGACTGAGATACTTGTTTAGCTGTTATTTGAAATGGAACTCATTCACGGACTACGAATTTGAACTTTGATATGGAATTCATGCCTGGAATGTTCATTGTCTGCCCGGCATCATTGAAAACTGATGACCGCTTCTCTCTTGTGTGTTACCGGCTTTATTTCTTATTTGTATAATTTCTTACATACCTTTGTCTTCGGGAGTTAGTGTTAAACGTTGTTGTGGAAATGGATCTTGCGATTATCGACTTGGAACGCCCTTTACGGACTACGAATGGTATAGGAATGTCGGACTTGACGCTTATATTTAGTATCTTTGATTTCTCATCGGTTGATGAGATGACTGTTTTTTTGTGGAGTGTCGCGGCTATGACAGATTTTGTTCTTGTTGGAAGAGATGTTACAATTTTGGGAGATCCTTGTTCGTACCTGCTGGAATGAAAACTTGAATGTAATTCTGATCGTTGTTGTTGTACAGGAACAGGCCAATGAGCGCGAGCAGGAGAGAGAAGACCATCAGCAAGAGGTCAAAAGGTTAACCAAAATTATCCAAGAGAAGGAGAAGCGAGAAAGTGCTGAGGGCAGGCTACAGAGAGAGGTGGGAAAAAGCTTGGATTATCCTAGAATTCAGTTAATCCCGAAACTGTAATGTTACCTGCTACCCTTATTTCTTAGTCTTTTTGTATGTAAAAAAAAAGAGCAACTTTAATTGCAATTTATGCACATTTATAATTTAATTTTGGAAACAAAACTACATTGATTGAATCGACCAATTTCAGGGCTTTACAGATTCACATTCTATACAGAATAATGCTTTCAGAAAATACTTGAATAAATACCTGGCAAGTTTGCTAAAAGGTTTAACCACATGTACACTATTAGGATGAACTATTCGTCGAGGTAGTCTGTAAATGTATCTTGTCCTAACTTTTTGTGCAGAGACTGATTTCCATGCCATCCACTTTTATCATAGGCTGTATTCCTTTCGTCTCAGACAATGATTTCAACGCAGAAGTGGTGTTCGTGTTTTCAAAGAATAATGTCTACAATGGGGAGCTCGTAAAGCTCCTTCCCACCTGTATCAAAGCGGTCCAAATTTATGAAGTCTTTTGTTTCTATCCTTTATTACATCACAGTCATCGGTGTATACATGCTCATGAAACACCTATGTTGTACACAGGCCCTGCAATGTCACAGAAGAAAAAAATGTGTTTTGCTGCATTTTTTACCATTTTGTGTAGTCTGTCCGCAAGTCTCCTATTAACCAAGTTCCACTTATGTTGGAAACAGTCTTGCATATGCATGTTTCTGTAAATGTTTTCGTAAGCAGTTGTCCATAAGTTAATCTCTTTTAAAATTTCAGGTTGAAGATTTGACAGAAGAAATCCAAATAAAAGCAGATATCTTGAATGAGACAACACTACGCAATGAACAGTTACAGATGGATATCAAAGGTTACATTTCCCTTTAGTTTCACTTGACCAATGTCATAAAGGCATTATTGTTTAAATAAAATAAATTTACAGTGGGTAAAAAAGATTTTAACACTCAAAGATTTGTAGTACTGTTGTATTACTGCCCTTTCACAGAGCCACATTTTAATCTGGATCAAATCTTACCTTTGAATTCTTGGCCAGTGGAAAATGTGTACGTTTACATGACTAAGTTCAAGCGAGTTGTAAGGCAGTTCAGGAGTTTATACATTCACACAGTCATATTTAAGCCAATTCAGTAATAGCACCGTCATCCTGAAAATGAGTTTTTACCGGACTTGATCCAGTTACTGTTCACACGGCACAGATTGACTTGCTGATGCCCTGAAATTGGCTTAAATCCATGTCACTGGCAGGGGCAAGTGAACCAGTTTAAATGCTCTGGCTTTGCGTTCACGTGGGTGACGTCAAACTGGCTCAAAGCGACTTTAGCATTTAAACCAGCTTATCTTTGCCTGTGTGAACTGGGTATAAGTGAAATATTCCTGAGTATGGCATATAGCAAGAATGAAATAAATAAATGTATTGAAGATTTCAGTTACATAGTGAGGTTTTAAATCTCAAAAATACGCTTTGTATAGCCAGCTCTGGAGCCCATCTTCAACTTAAACTAGGAATTGTTGAGGAATTAATGTTTGCTTATACAAAACTGTGAATTAGCTAGTAAAATCAGTTGTCAATTTTATCCACCTCAGAGAAACACCTGAGAAACCAGGACCTTGAAGATCAGGTGAAGCATCTAGAGCATGAGATAGAGGAGAAAGTTGCCATGGAGCGTGCCTTCCAGCAGAAGATCGCACGCCTGGAGGAGGAGTTGAAGCAGGACTCCAGTGCCAGTGATGAGACAGGGGATGGGGCAAAGGGCTCTGGAGAGCTGGAGCTTCAGAAGAGGATCAGTAGCCTGGAGCTGGAGCTGGAAGCCCGGGAAAGGACAATCTATCACGAGAAAGGATCGCTGGAGGAAGAGCTGAGGAAGTCCAGACTGCTAGAAGAGGTGAGCTTTAGGCATCTGGAAAAATGTTAGCTCATTCCAGGCCTTGACAGCATTGAAATGGAAATATGGGGGAAATGTGTTTTCCAGCATCTTTGTAATAGGCACAACTGTGTATATGTGAGAGACTAATTAAGATCACCTTACTTTGCGTCAAGCTTGTAAAGTTGTAGAATATTGCATCTTTATTCCAAGAAGTTTGGAGGATGAATATTTGAATTTTTGAAGTATAGGATTGACTCTATTTTCCAGGAACAAGAGAAGCTCCTTAGTAATCTAGCCATATCTGTGTTCTAGTGTTAAGGAATTATTGAGAAAATCAACAAATAAGATGGAAGGAAAAGTATAACGAGTTAACAGTGGACATCCATAAACCTGACAACTGTCCTGTCAGCGTAAAATTCTTCAGCAAGGCATTAAACACGAGTCAGTCAATCTTCCAATCAGAATGTCCTGAAGAGTGTAGCATATATCATCCTGTGACCTTGTGTTCTCTAAAACACCAGTTTTAATTATCCACTGTTTCTTTGATGTCACCTTTCAGGAACTGAACAATGACAAGGAGGCCTTACAGAAGCAGGTGTATGAGAACTTGCACCAAATCTCACAGCTGAAGACGCAGCTGGATGAGTACAAACACAGATTTGATGCTGGGTCCTCTGCCCACATCGATGAGCTCAGGAGACAGCTGGAGGATGAGAGAGAAGCTGTGGAGCGCAAAGAAAAAGAGGTGAGCTTCGTAAAGAATACTCCTCTTGCAGAGGTGAACGGAAGTTGAGCAGAATATATATGTAATGCTGATACAATGTTTACTAGTTAGAATATCCTACATTTAAATGATGTTTTGTAGCAGCTCTATCGAAGGACGGCATTGTTGCTGTTTTTGTTGTTGAGGATGATGTTCTTGATTTTGTGGGATACAGTTTTTTATGTGGACCTCATGGATCATTTATTTTCTTCTGTTGTTGAAGCCACTCTTAAATTTGCATGTCTTTCCAAACCAATTTTCAAGGGATGGTAATATGTGGTCAGGAATGACTTTCAGTCGCTGTGTAACAGTTACACGTCAGATGTCCTGTGTTATTACAGCTGTGACATTTGTGAGTGTCCTAACTCAGGTATATCATGTTGTTTTGTTCGTCAGGTGAGTGACCTTGTGAGCCAGGTTGATCAGTTCAGGGATCAGGTCATGGACAGTGATGAGCAGGTCCAGCAGCTGACCGCTCAGCTCAAGGTCACAGAGCAGCAGTTAGAGGTCATCCGGTCAGAGCAGAACCAGGCTTTCAAGGATCTACTAGATGAGAACAGCAAGCTGAAGGTGAGGAAGCAGATTTAACTGGAGTCTCAGTATAACCTAGCAGAGTTCAACAATTATATTTTTCTCTTTTATTGTATCAAAGTTGTAATAAGCAGCTGTAGGATAATTGATTTAAATCTTTGAAAGATTGTTTGAGAATTTATGCACCACATGTTCGACAGTGGTACTTTCTGTTGTCAAATGCATGGCGGAGGCAACACAAAAAAGCGTAACCATATTCAATCAATCCCTGGTATAGAGTCTTGAATATTCCCATAAGAAATCTGAATACACCAAATGACATTTATTGTCTGCTTCCTGTACTGACAACATTGATCTATTCTGCAGGTCATCAGCGACAGATGAACCACTGTATATTTTTATTTGATTTGTGTTTTACGTCGTACTCAAGAATATTTCACCTATACGATGGCAGCCTGCGTTAGTGTTGGAGGAAAGGGGGAAACAGAGCCTGGGGGAAACACACGACCATCAGCTGGTTGTTGCCAGACCTTCCCACTTACAGCTGGAGAGGAAGCCAGCAAGAGCTGGATTTGAAGTTTTCCACTCTACCCTGACCTGTTGTTGTTGTTGTTCCTGTTGTAGAAGCAGGTGAAGTCTTTGCAGGCAGAGCAAGACCCGAGTCTGCACCACTCACTGCTTGAGGAGAAGAATGAGGAGATTGACCATCTGTCACAGGAGATTGAGAGATTGAGAGCCGAACAGTCCATGGTAGATGATACAACAAACATGGTGAGGCTCAACTGCAGTTAGTCAATGTATCGTGCACAACTGTCTGAGACTGTTCCTGGTCCCAGCATCATGACGATGTTTTAGTCTTAGATCAGACTTAGTCTTAACTTGAGACTTAGATCAGACTTAGTCTTAACTTGAGACTTAGATCAGACTTAGTTTTACCTTGAGTCTTAACTTGAGACTTAGATCAGACTTAGTCTTAACTTGAGACTTAGATCAGACTTAGTCTTAACTTGAGTCTTAACTTGAGACTTAGATCAGACTTAGTCTTAACTTGAGTCTTAACTTGAGACTTAGATCAGGATTAGTCTTAACTTGAGACTTAGATCAGACTTAGTCTTAACTTGAGTCTTAACTTGAGACTTAGATCAAACTTAGTCTTAACTTGAGACTTAGATCAGACTTAGTCTTAACTTGAGACTTTCATCAGTCTTAGTCTTAACTTGAGACTTAGATCAGACTGAGTCTTAACTTGAGACTTAGATCAGACTTAGTCTTAACTTGAGACTTAGATCGGACTTAGTCTTAACTTCTGAAATTATTCCTTAAATTAGATTTGAACTTAAACACGATTTTTCAATTTTACTATAGTGAAATTTCCTAAGATATACTTTAATGCTAAGAATAAGTATGACTTTGACCAAGACAGCATTGTGATCTTGGGGACAGGTGATCATCTCTACTCTAATTTTTCAATATGAAGACTAAGCAATAAGTCCAAGCACGTATTTACCTCTCCCTATTCGTATTATAGCACTGAGCTTTTTTCATGCATCTCCACCTGTTCTGTTAACAGAAGGAGCTCCTGAGTTCCCTGAGACTAGAACTGGAGGTGAAGTCCCGAGAGATAGAGGAGCTTCACCAGACTGTGGACAGTCTACAGCAGAGTGACGCCCTGTTAGACACCACTGTGTCTGATGACAGGGAACCTCCACTCCTACCCTCACTAACAGAACGCGTGAGTTTCAGCTTTGTTATTATTTGGGAATGATGGATGTTTATCTGTATGTCCGTCTATACATCCGCTAATTTCCAACATTTTGCTGATCAACTCCATCTACAGTAAACATGGGAAGCTTGTGAAAAACACAGAATTTGTAGAAGACATTTTAAAGATGTGCACAGTATCCTTGTTATCCTTAAAACTGTGCTGATCGTTTTATAGTATTTTTTCAAGTATCCCTTAATATTGCAGATGAGCATTCAGGATGAGTTCAGCAATGCGTTGGCTCTGAAGGATGACGAGGTACAGGCCTTACAAGAGGAGCTACAACTCAAGGATGCAGAACTGTCACAGGTGAGTAGCCATCATTGCAACCAATGTCCTTTGTTAATAGCTGAATCAACATTTCAGGTGTTCACACAGGTTTGGGTGAGACAAGATGAGAGTTCTCAAATTTACACAGCAAGAAAATATTATTTTATGTTAATTTGCTAAGGGGGCTGTTGAGCTGACAAAACTTGTCTTTGAAAATTACTGGATGATGTATTTTCCCTAAAAATTCACTCTAAAGTGTTTTTATATGCAAATGAAGTCAGAACTTTTGGTTCTGAAACTAATATTTTTCCAACTTCAGAAGAAACCCCAAAACGCCATTCTAAGAACTCTCACAATCAAGCAAGGTGAATAACACAAATTAAGTGGACAGAATTTTAGGCCCAATACAGTCATTCACACAAAAATAATTTCTCATTATGATGGTTTGTGCTGTAGGCGAAGATTGACCTAGAGACGTCGAGCAGACTTGAAATGAGTGCAATGACTGACCCTCTGATTCTAGAGAAAGACACAGCTATAGAGCAGCTGACATTGCAGGTGGAGAGTCTACAGATGGAGGTTAGCAACCTCACAGACTTCCAGGTAAAATGTCACAAGACACAGTTGTAGTCTCTACAGATTTATACATTAACCTCACAGACTTCCAGGTAAAATGTCACAAGACACAGTTGTAGTCTCTACAGATTTATACATTAACCGCACAGACTTCCAGGTAAAATGTCACAAGACACAGTTGTAGTCTCTACAGATTTATACATTAACCTCACAGACTTCCAGGTAAAATGTCACAAAACACAGTTGTAGTCTCTACAGATTTATACATTAACCTTACAGACTTTCAGGTAAAATGTCACAAGACACAGTTGTAGTCTCTACAGATTTATACATTAACCTCACAGACTTCCAGGTAAAATGTCACAAGACACAGTTGTAGTCTCTACAGATTTATACATTAACCGCACAGACTTCCAGGTAAAATGTCACAAGACACAGTTGTAGTCTCTACAGATGTATACATTAATCGCACAGACTTTCACGTAAAATGTCACAAAACACAGTTGTAGTCTCTACAGATTTATACATTAACTGCACAGACTTCCAGGTAAAATGTCACAAAACACAGTTGTAGTCTCCACAGATTTATACATTAACCTCACAGACTTCCAGGTAAAATGTCACAAGACACAGTTGTAGTCTCTACAGATTTATACATTAACCTCACGGACTTCCAGGTAAAATGTCACAAAACACAGTTGTAGTCTCTACAGATTTATACATTAACCTCACAGACTTCCAGGTAAAATGTCACAAAACACAGTTGGAGTCTCTACAGATTTATACATTAACCTCACGGACTTTCAGGTAAAATGTCACAAGACACAGTTGTAGTCTCTACAGATTTATACATTAACCTCACGGACTTCCAGGTAAAATGTCACAAAACACAGTTGTAGTCTCTACAGATTTATACATTAATCGCACAGACTTTCACGTAAAATGTCACAAAACACAGTTGTAGTCTCTACAGATTTATACATTAACCGCACAGACTTCCAGGTAAAATGTCACAAAACACAGTTGTAGTCTCCACAGATTTATACATTAACCTCACAGACTTCCAGGTAAAATGTCACAAGACACAGTTGTAGTCTCTACAGATTTATACATTAACCTCACGGACTTCCAGGTAAAATGTCACAAAACACAGTTGTAGTCTCTACAGATTTATACATTAACCTCACAGACTTCCAGGTAAAATGTCACAAAACACAGTTGGAGTCTCTACAGATTTATACATTAACCTCACGGACTTTCAGGTAAAATGTCACAAGACACAGTTGTAGTCTCTACAGATTTATACATTAACCTCACGGACTTCCAGGTAAAATGTCACAAAACACAGTTGTAGTCTCTACAGATTTATACATTAACCTCACAGACTTCCAGGTAAAATGTCACAAGACACAGTTGTAGTCTCTACAGATTTATACATTAACCTCACAGACTTCCAGGTAAAATGTCACAAAACACAGTTGTAGTCTCTACAGATTTATACATTAACCTCACAGACTTCCAGGTAAAATGTCACAAAACACAGTTGTAGTCTCTACAGATTTATACATTAACCTCACAGACTTCCAGGTAAAATGTCACAAAACACAGTTGTAGTCTCTACAGATTTATACATTAACCTCACAGACTTCCAGGTAAAATGTCACAAAACACAGTTGTAGTCTCCACAGATTTATACATTAACCTCACAGACTTCCAGGTAAAATGTCACAAAACACAGTTGTAGTCTCTACAGATTTATGCATTAACCGCACAGAATTCCAGGTAAAATGTCACAAGACACAGTTGTAGTCTCTACAGATGTATACATTAACCTCACAGACTTTCAGGTAAAATGTCACAAGACACAGTTGTAGTCTCTACAGATTTATACATTAACCGCACAGACTTCCAGGTAAAATGTCACAAAACACAGTTGTAGTCTCTACAGAATTATACATCAACTGCGCAGGTAGACCTGTACCCTACATTACAGGTTGAGGTTAACAACCTCACAGACTTCTCTAAACGTGCCAGGTAATGCTCAACAACTTTCCGAACTTCCAGGTAATCTCACAGGTGTAATCTGTGTGGGTTTATTTATTAATTTTATGGACTTGTTGGACTGTTGTCCATTTACATAAAACACTAAGAGTACTCTAATGTGCTGCATGTACCAATTGGTCATTTTGTAAAAGTTTTGTCGTTTTAGTATTTTCAAAGTTTTGCTTCTGATGACAGATCATTAAAGGTATATGTATCTCTCTCTTAACGCAACTTTGAATTTGAATTTTTCTGGGAAACGTTTTGGTCAAAGTATATTCTTATTCTGTCTATTCTGAACCACTTCACCTGGTAAAAGTGTTCCCTGCTTCAAATGCCTGCTGGCTTTGGAAGATGCTATCCTAACATACATCTAATTTCTCTCTCTTGAGTCGATCCCTATGATAGATCCTATCTTAACATGCAAAGACTTATCTCTCTCTCTCTTACTCCTTGGACGCCAGGGTAAGCTACAAGAGGACTATGACATGGTGCAAGCCATGCTGGAGGAGAAACAGAAAGAGATAGAGTCCCTGACCAAAGAGCTAACGGAGACGAGGCCACAGGCAGAAGGTGCTACAGACGCTCTGGTATGTACAGGAAAAACATCACTCATATTGACATTTGTCACCCTGTCGTCTTTGATAAAACTAATGTTAGGTACTCCGTTCAAGAATCTGTTAATTTTGAGAAGCCTTGGTCAGGGAATTCCTCTGCTTTGACTCTTCATGGGTTCACTTTTTGCTGCAGTATGCTCATTATGTATGTTCAACTTCCAAGTTTATTGCCTTGTGTTGCAGATGAAGTTTGAGCTGCAAGTGGAAGCTTTGAACAAACAGCTGAAGGAAAAAGATAATGTGATCGATGAGAAGGAAGAAGAGCTTTATACAGTAAACGAGAAACTGGAGGAAAAGGTAAACTCCCCTCTCAGTTACATTTCACTGCAATCTTCACCCACCACAACTACCATGGTTTCACCTAAAGTTTAGCATGTAAAAATGCACTTTGACAAGAATATACATGACTTTAAACAATATCTGCTGATGCTAGCTCTTAAATTTTCCTGATAAGAAATTAAGCAGACTTCACAAGAAAAACTCTTATGTGGCCCTCAAAGCTGGATGAATCAGTCAGAATCAAGCAGAATGTGTAACTTAGAGATGATAAAAAGTCATGATTGTTCTTGTCCATCACCTATCATCTACAGCGGCAGCTTACTCAGCTAGCATTACCTGTGTTTACCTGAAATCAGTTCCTGATCAGTGATATTTTGCCAGGAGTGACAGTTTGGTATTTGATCATTGTCCGGATAACAAGAAGCACCCAATTTCAAATATAGAATGCAAACGTTTTGGCCAAAGTCGGTTATAATCTGGCGGCTTTATCGTATTGAAACCTATACAGTTTTGTTGGGCGGACAGTGGCTTGTTCAACAAAATGCTCCATTTTTCATTTTTCTTCAGGAATAACAGAATCAAGCAAAAATAACACAATTTGAACTGAAATGAACAATGAAGTGAAATTTCATTTTGATGTATGATATGTACTTATAAAGTTTTCTGCATGTATTGCTACACATGCCACATAGGTTCCAGACAGCCTCCTGTCACAAGTTTCCTGGTTCCAAAGTATTCATTTTGTTGCTTTTTATTGGCTGTTCATAATTTAATTATTGATCTGTAGGAGAGTGACCTTGTTGAGCTACAGAAACTGATTGAAGAGAAAGAGGAACAGCTTACGCAGCTCCAAAAGCGCGGTAACCAAGGGGAGGCAACTGAGGTGAGCAAACTGCAGGAAAGGATCACTGAGCAGGAGCTGGCGTTAGAAGAGCTACGTCAGCGTTTGAGCGACCAGACCACCGACCAGGAGGAGGCCCTGAGCGTGCTGCGCTCTCAGCTGGAGATTGCGGCCAAGGCGCTGGAAGAGCGCGACAGTCAGGTGGAGAAGCTTACCCAGGCTCTAGGCGGTGATGACCGCTCAGACGACACAGACATTGATGGACAAACACACGACCAGATACTGTCTCTCAAGGAAAAGCTTCAGGTGTGTACAAGCTCTGTGTAGACAAATTGTTTTTTTTTTTTCTTCTTCTTAATTCAATTATGATAGTTTGATTGTTGTTTAAAGTACCCTGAATAACCTACAATCTGGATCAAAAAGATGCATTTTGTATGCCAATAAATTTCTGAAGACTGAAACTTAATTTTCCCAGTCAAAATGTTAGGTCATTTAGGGAACTTCAGTTATTCCAGTCGTACTGTTATTAAAGAAAATTTGACATTATTAAACTATGATTCCCAATGTTAATTAGCGTCTGAATATTAAGAAAAAGTTCGTGAAAGTAAGAATGATGTACCCATACAAAAGATTCATTATTTTGGATCGGCTATACTGCTGACTTTGTTTATCGAAGTTGGAAGACCCGGGATCAAACGCGGGTCGGGTCATACCAAAGACTTTAAAAATAGTAGTTGTTGCTGCCTCGCCTGGCACCCAGGTCTGACAGGTTAGAGCAAGGAAACATGACTAGTTGGCAAAAATAGAATAACCCTTTTAAATCTAGATGATTAAAAGTTAGTGATTTCTGAGGGGACTAGCACGCCAGCATGGCGCAATGACCCAGGAGCCTCCCACCAATATGGTCGCTGTCGGTTTATGTCCAGCTTGAGCTGGATTCCTTTCCAGCCGTAAGTGGGAAGGTCTGCCTGCAACCTGCGGTTGGTCGTGGGTTTTCCTCGGACTGGTTTCCTCCCATCATATTGCTGGTCGCTGTCATATAAGTGAAATATTTTTGATTAACACCAATCAAATAAATGAATAAATCTTTAACAGGAATCGGAGAAGGAGCGTGAAAGCCTGGAGGAAGACAGAGAATACCTGAACCGTGAGGTGGAGGCGTTAAGGTCGGAACTGGACAGACACAGACAGGAAGCACTCGATCACCAGTCACGAGCCTCAGAGAAACATGCTGAGGCAGAGCAGCTGCGGCGGCAGTTGAGCGACGTGCAGCGTGAAGCTGAGCGCATCGAGGAGCTGACAGAGGAGCTCAACAAGACGCGCTCACAGCTGCAACTCAACCAGGCCAGCAACACTAGCATTGATCAGGAGGAGGTGGAGCTCCTTAAAGACTCGCTGAAGAAAGTGCAGGCAGAGTTGGAGGTGTTCAGAGAGAGTGCAGGACAGTCTGCCACAGAACTGGAAAAGGTGTGTGTTTTTGGTGGATGTCAAATCTTCGTAATGTATACAGTGTACGTATTGGTGATGGCGGGGAGGGGGGGGGGGGAGAAATGAGTTGTGCCTGGGGCATATTTCACAAAGCCATTTCTGACTCAAGTTGAAAATTGAAAACCATGTGACAATGCTTAGCTTTTGTTATTTGAAGTTGAAATTTTGATGCATTTGTGATAAGATAACATTTATGACAAAGTTTTTATATCTATGTTTTTGGGCACCCAAAAACCTGTAAAATTCTATTTTCAGTTTTGACTCGTCAGAAATGGATTTATGGCCCTTCATATTATAGAGCAAAAAAAGACAAATTGCAATTTAGAAATACTTGGAGAAATTATGAAGTTGATAAAATTTTCAGTTTCTGGTTTTCCTTGCATTTGTAACCTGAGGTTTTGTCCCTTTGTGTGGCCATTAGCACAGTCTTACTTGTAGAAGACCAGTTGCCTTTTTGCCGATGTAGTGAGCATATCTGTATATCACATGTGGGAAAGTCCGTCAGTACCTTGCCACAGGTTTGTGGTTTATCCTGAGCACTCCTTGGTTTCCTCAACTCATAAAGCTGACAACCATTGTATAAGTATGAATTCACAAATAGACAACAATCAAATGAAAATGTTCTGCAGAAAATCCAGGAGATGAGGGAAGAGCTAGCCCGAGAACACTCGGAGAGTATAGCCCAGGTGAAGAGCAAGGCAGAGAAAGAGGTGGATGAAAGGCTGGCCCAGTTGTCACGGCAACACGAGCAGGAGCTGAGACAGCTGGAGGAGAATCACCGCAAAGAGATTGAGACATCTGTGAGACAAGCGAGAAGAGACGCAGAGATCGAGTTTGCTGAGGAGAGGAATCTCCTGATACAACGACACCGCCAGGAGGTGGATTCTCTACAAGCCAAGCTCATAGGTAAGACGGTTAATGAGATAAAACTCACAGATAAGTGAGAGTTTGAGGCACAGTATGATCAGGTAAAATTTACAGGTAATACATAGTTTGAGAATTGCCCCCTCCCCCCCATGCACTAAAGTATGCCTGTGGAGGTGTGATGTCTCCCTAGATTCTAACTGCATCATTCTATGATTCTGGCAGCAGTCAGATATGAGCTAATTATATTCTTGAAAATGACTTTGCAGCCTCTCAGTAGCTAGGAGGTTTGGTTTCAGTCCTGGTCTTGGACAGGGAATTTGTGGTTTTCCCTGCCTTCACACTTTATCAGGCCTTGATGACAGACAGTGGTTGATAACGCTTGTGTGACCCTCTGTGCAGTCCAAGGTTCCTTGAAGGCTGTGTGTCTCCCACCACATTGGTGGGTATATCTGTACATCCCATGTGGGAAAGTTTGCCATTAACTTGCCAAAGGTGGCTGGCTGGTTTATGCCTGGGATTCCCCAGTTTCCTCCTCCCATGAAAGTGACCGTCATCGTATAACAGGAAAATTCTCCAGTATGGCATTTAATAGCAATTTAACAGCAGTTTTTCTCCACTTCCAGCCTCTGATGACATGTCCATGATGGCTGTTCAGGAGCAGCTGCAATCTGAGGTCGCCACCACCGAGCGTCTGGACAGTCGGCTGTTGGAACATCTGTCGCGCCCGCGGCAGGATGGTGTTGGACACGACAACCCTGACGTGGCTTACTTAGAGCCCTCTGTTGCTGACGAGACCATCCCGGACAGACTTAGGGTGAGGGGACATAATTGTTGTTTGTCTGTCACAACATCAGGTCTCTGGTTCTTCCTGCATGTAACTTTACATCAAATTATAGCAGCTATGGCCGATTCTGACAGTTTTTTTTTCGTTTTTCTTTTGATCTTAAAAAGATGTGTTCATGTTTGTTTAGAAGGTAGGATTATATCCTACTGGGAAAATGTAAGATTCAGCATTTTTAAGACATTTGTTGTATTAATGACAAAATGCTGAGGGAAAGTATCAAATGCAAATAATTTCCACTTAACAGGAGGCCTTTGTGTAAGATTACACCAAACTGAACACAGTTGACCATGCAGATTTGTGCATGGTATAGAACACCTGTGTCATGTATTAATGTGATCTTTGATGTCTGTTGACAAGGTGTTAATGAACCGCCTCCACAACGAGGGTGTCCAAATGTTGACCCTGTCAGAGCTGGAGTTCCTGAGGCGACACAGCTCCCCACCCCGCGTGGAGAAGGAAGCTGATCTTCCCGCTCTGCAGGCTGCCTGGAATAACGAGAAACAGGGGCTGCTTTCAGCCATACAGGCCCTCAAGGATCTGCTGGCCCAGATCCACACCAACCGTGAGAACCAACAGGTCAGTGGTTTATCAGTATGATGTTGAAGGGGTTGAAGGGGTGGTGTGGCTTGTGATGCTGTTTAAGAAAAATGTGCTGGAGCACAGCAAAAAAAGACTTACAAACAAATATAAACAAATAAATAACCAAACAGAATTTTAATATTTAGGAAAATATCTTTTAGTAGACTGAAGAATTTGATGTGAGCCGGGTAATGTAAGCTTGAACATTTGTACAAGCTAAATCTGCTTCATTGTTGTGTACTATTCTTAACAATCGAGAAATTCTCTCTATTAATTCTCAGATGGGCGAGGTTGGAGTCTCAGACTGGAGGAATGACCTTGTAACTGCTATCAGCCGGGTATTTGCCAAGGAGAGGGAGACGCTACTTGCTGAGCTCAGGACACATGTAGTGGCCTCCCCTTCCACAGAGCTCTCCAGTCTCCAGAGGCTTGAACAGAAAATCCGGGACCAGGTACACAATGGAATATTACACCATGTAGAATGCACTAGTTTCTTTATTAAATTCACATTGAGTTGTAAAAATTATTGAATGTGGTGATTGAAATTTTCTGCTATATTGCGCAGAACAAATTTTATCACAGCTTTCACATTTTTCCTTTTTTTTAATACTATAACTGTTATAAGGTCACATGAGGTGAGGTTTTGTAGTGTTTGTTAAAATAGGTTGAAGATCTACTGCAGTTTTCGGAACTGAAACATTTTGATGTATTTGCCCTATTAATTCACCCCCAAAAAGGTCACTTTTAGGGGCAGCTGATCAAGAAAACTGCTTATAAGCATGATGTATTATTACAATTGGATTGGAAACATACAATACCTGATATGTTACCTCCATCTTGGCGCAGGGTGACCACCACAAGTTGTCCATGGACCAAATGTACAGCGCTGATCGTCAGTCCCTGCTGGCCGAGATTCGTGACCTCCGTTCTCACGCCAGCATCACACGACTGCAGCTACAGGAAGAGAAGCAACGCCTCTCTCAACAGCTGAGTTCCACAGAGGAGCAGCTGTCCAAGCGTGAGCACCATCTGAAGAGACAGCGTAAGTTGGCTGCCCTAATATGCCAAACAGGCTGACAGTTCTCAGTGGTTGCCTGGTTGCTAGGCTTTTACAGTAACTGTAGCCTCAGTGAATGATATATCAATATGCCTCTTTGTGAATTTTGCTGCCCCACAGTACCCATCAAGCTGAAATCAGGTATCAGTGCCAATCAGGCCTTAGTGACGTATACAACAAGCTCACCACTAACAAATCTCTAACAGATATCTACCTTTCTGCTGGTATTGGTTTCTCCTTGACTCTCTGAGAGTGCAGAGCTATTTTATAATCAGTGGATGTTGTAATCCACAAACTGAATCTTTCTTTTAGTGTTCTTCAGTCATTCTGTTGTCAAGCCTCTAATGACAAACAATTAGTAAGCTAATGGCTTACTACTGGGTTGTCTGCATAGAACTTTTAACCTGGTTTTTACAGTAGCTGGACCTTGTGATTAAAACATATGCAGACCTGTTTATTGAAGTAGTGCATTCAAATAGGTACATGTGGGCAGCTCGTTTATCCTTGACCTTAATGAAAAAACTAGAAACTAAAGTTATCCAGTGTCATGCATTATGATTCCAAAGTTATCTCAAGAATCTTTTTTCATAAATATATTAAACAAAAGGAAAACCAATTTTGTGGTTTAAAATGTGTTTTTCTCCTCTTTTATGTTTGGTAACAGTGGAGCTGTTGGAGTACAAACTGAAACAAGAACAAGTACTCCAGGATGATCTCAGGGTCAGCCTGGAATCTGAGACGACACGCAACCAAGAGTTACAGGCCCTGATCAACAAGGAGCACCAGGCCACCCTTGACCTCCAGATGGAGCTGTCAGAGTCTCAGAGTCAAATCGACAAACTGAATGACTCCCTGCATCAGGAGGAATCGCGCGTCAAATCTGTCAGGTGAGCTGTGTGTTAAGATAGACAACAAGACATACATGTAACACCTTAAAAATGTTAAGGCTTTGCCTGGATCAGATGGTTAAAGCGCTTGCTAATGGCGACTATCAGGATCTTGACCAATGAGGTTGCCTGTTTGAAGCCAGCTCTTGCCCTGTTGGCTGCAGCTTTAAGTGATAGAGGTTTGACAGGTACATGTGTACTTTGTGAAGGTCCTCCATCCTTATTAAATCTAACAGGGCTGTACAAGACATTTTTGAACATGACATCCGTCAGTTATTTAGATCTTAATTCTGGGTATGGTGTAAATCAGTCGATATAATAACGTGTAAAGAATGAATGATTATGGTTTAACTTCACTTTATTACACCCATTTTGTTGGGGAAAAACAATTCGTTTATAGGGGGGCCTCCGTGGCTCAGTCGGTTAGCGCGCTAACACAGCGTAATGACCCAGGAGCCTCTCACCAATGCGGTCGCTTTGAGTTTAAGCCCAGCTCATGCTGGCTTCCTCTCCAGCCGTAAGTGGGAAGGTCTTCCAGCAACCTGTGGACGGTCATGGTTATCCCCCAGGCTGCGCCTGGTTTCCTCCCACCATAATGCTGGCTACCTGCGTATAAGTGAAATATTCTTGAGTACGGCGTAAAACACCAATCAAATAAATAAATAAATAAATAAACAAATCGTTTATATATTTATTTGTAGCTGTAGAAAGTGAAAATAGAATGTTCTGAAGATGGTAACCAATGTGGATTAACACAGTGGTACTTGTGTATAGAAATTTTTAATTTTTATAGTGAACAATAGCAAGCAAAGTCTGTGAGCTGCTTGCTTTTCTGGTCTGAATAAACTACTATTAAATCCATGAATAAATGAATATAAAGTGGTACAATGTTTCCTGTAAATATTACTAGGTCACACTTGGATCGTCTGTTGTAAGTGATCTTTAAAATAGTTTCAGTTCTTGTATGCATTTACTTGCTTTTGTGCGGTGCATGTCAAGCTTTTTCCTCGGAGAACAGTAACAAGCATAATGGAGAACAGTAACAAACATAATGGAGAACAGTAACAAACATAATGGAGAACAGTAACAAACATAATGGAGAACAGTAACAAACGTAATGGAGAACAGTAACAAACATAATGTAAAACAGTAACAAACGTAATGGAGAACAGTAACAAACATAATGGAGCACACCAACAGCCAAACTGTTGCAGCATGTGGCATATATATATATATGTGTGAATGTATTCACCAGAGAGGAGATGATCCATCCTGGTGGCATCGTGAAAAATACCTACAACTGTAATGATTAGTAACAGCATGAATCTAGCTAAATCAGTGAACATCTTAAATTTTTTTTACATGTTTTTTTTTTACGTGTTTTTTTTATAATTTTGTGTAGTTTTTGCTGCATGGTGGAAAGTATAGATACATAAACTTGTACATCGAAGTGAATGTTTTCTGGTTGAAAGAAGTTGTGTAGTGTTTGCTGCATGGTGGAAAGTATAGATACATGTACATTGTTTTTTTGGATCAAATAATTTCTTAATTGGCCCTCAGATATATATGATTTACAGTGTGGCACTTGAACAGATGGTAATCACATACATTTGCCATCTACAGTTCTCGCTGAAACTGAATGGCAACCATGTTGAATTATTGTTTACTCTCACCATTGAATTCAAGAGAGCAACTGCTAATTAAACCCCATTGTTTTGCACTTTTTAGTAGACTTTTGATGTTGTTTAGAATAAAAAGAAGACGCTTGCCTCGCTTGGCTATTTGTGCATACTATAGATGTACTATATTTAAAAAAACGTGAAAGACTGCTTATTTATGGATGTTTTGGTGTGTCTTAACTAAGCATGTTCTTCATACTCCTTGTAGTTTTCGTGGCATACTGATCTTTTATCCCTTCTAGTATTA
This sequence comes from Liolophura sinensis, assembly GCF_032854445.1. Classification (NCBI taxonomy): domain Eukaryota; kingdom Metazoa; phylum Mollusca; class Polyplacophora; order Chitonida; family Chitonidae; genus Liolophura; species Liolophura sinensis. The sequence continues at coordinate 11,676,391 of NC_088305.1, read as the reverse complement.
AGGTACTTCTTTGGTCGGTCTGAGTTTAAGGTATTTGTTGGACTCTCTTATCAATGGGTTTGCCAAACATTAAGTTTAAGAATCTTGTTTGGATGATAATGGGTTTTAAACTCAATAAGTTAAAGGCTCTTGTTTGGACTCTGATCATTGGACTTGCCTGACCCATTAATGGATCTTATGTTAATTTAAGGCACATGTTCTCGTGTGGACTGAGATCTATGAGCTTGCCACCCCTTCAGTTTAAAATGCTGATTTTAGCCTTTCTTATCAGAGTTGCCACCTGTTTAAGATACTTGTTAGGCCTTTCTTGTTAATAGGTTTGTCACATGTGTAGATTAATTTATACATGGTTGATCTTCAAGATAATTGGTTACCAATAAAAATGATGATCTTCCTGTTTTCAGTGATGCCATCGAGGCGGAGAGAGAGAAGAGAAACCGACTCGCCGACCAACTGGAGGAGGAGCGAGCAGAAACGCGGCGCTTAAAGAGAATTGCTGACGAGGAGAAACGCAAAGTTGGCCAGCTGGAGGAGAAGGAAGTCAGTCTGTTAAAGGTGTGTTGTGTGCTTACTTCGTGAAGCTTTTGATACTTATGTGAAGCCCTTTGTGTCACTACCCCTTCTGATGACATTTTCATTCCATTATCGGGAAAGCAATTGTGATGCGATGACTTTACAAAGATTGAAAATGTGTGGGATATTCATTTGGGCCTGTTTGTAACAGTATTGGTTATGATAGATTAAATCTGTGCACTTGAGTTACAGTTGAGAAAGGGCTTTTCACATTATTATATCCCTCTTTCACTCTCTTTCCACTAAATTTTAGACAAAGAACTTTTGTGTCCGTTTCTGTTTTTCGATAATAGAACAAGAGACAGCTAGTGAAAATACTGCCCGTGTCAATATCATCTGTTAATCTACGACTTAAGGCTTTTTTTGTGTGTCTTGCAGTTTGTACTTCGGTCAAATTTCCTGTTAAATATCAAGATCTTGTGATATAATTGCTGAAAAATTATAAACCAGAATGACTGAAACACATGCTTGATGATATCAAGAGTCACATAAAGTTATTGTTTCTTCAGAGTTGTTACTTGCTCAGGGTCAGGGTTGTTCACAGTCAGCGTTGTTCAGTGTCATTATTTGTTCACGGATGATCTTGTTCATTCGACGTTTGATCAGAGTCAGTGTTTGATCAAAGTTTGCGTTGCTTATTTGCAGACTTTGCAAGCTGAGCTGGAGAAGGAGAAAGACCTTCATGCGGAGGTGACAAACAACCTGGACAGAGAGAAGCTGACTGTTGAGAACCTGAGACGAGAACTTCAGTTTGAGAAAGACAACCTGCATGCTGTGGAGAACCAGTTCAAATCCCGCCTCTCCCAACTCCAGGCACATCTACAGGCTGAGAAGGCCAGGTGCAACGAACTAAATAGGTAAATTCTAAACTCTATTTATCAAGTTTATATGTACAGTATTTGTATTTGTAGGTTTATTAATGTATTTGCCTTATAAATTCACCCTCAAAAAGGTCAATTTTAGAGGCAGTTGAAGGTAAAAAATATGATTTTTGGCACTTAATATTTTACTGAACAGGATGCTACCATGTACACAAACCTCAAATTCCTTCTAAGAGCAATACAACACAGAATTGGGAAAATTGAGTGAGGTAGTCCTGGACGAAATTACAGGTCAAATACACACATTTCCAGCTGCAGTGCTAGTAAGGAGGTTTTCAGGGCCCTAGTGAAGCGCAGTGGTTTCTCAATGCTCTGCTGGATTTCACCCTTAAACCTGACTGCTGTCATATAAGTGAAGCATTCTGGAATATTGTATCCTCCCACCGTAATGCTGACAGCCATTGTATAAGTGAAATATTCGTTAGTATGGCATGAAACACCAATCAAATAAATGAATAAATTGAATGTTGCATAAAACACAAATCAGACAGTATTGGCTGTTACACAAGTGTGTATGTCTTGACATAGTGCTATTGAGAGGGAGCAAGCGCTGAATGAGCAACTGCGTCACTCTCTGGAGGAGGAGAGAGGAAGTGTGGAGGCCACGACGCAGCGCGAACATGCCATCATCGCTGACCTGAAGGCGCTGCTGCAGACGGAGCGTGGGCGTGTGGAGGAGCTGCAGTCCTCAGCAGACAGGGACAGACGACATGTTGTCTCTCTGACCACTGCCCTGGAGGAGGCTAAGCTACTGGCCAGTGAGGACGTGGAAAGGGAGAGGAAGACGTGCAGGGAGTTGAAGAGACAGATGGATGCTGCTCAGGTAAACTGTTCTGAACTAATTCAACTTCACTAATGCAAGTACCGCAACTTCAGTAATGCAAATACTGCAACTTCAGTAATGCAAGTACTGCAACTTCAGTAATGCAAGTACTGCAACTTCAGTAATGCAAATACTGCAACTTCAATAATGCAAGTACTGCAACTTCAGTAATGCAAGTACTGTAACTTCAATAATGCAAATACTGCAACTTCAGTAATGCAAATACTGCAACTTCAATAATGCAAGTACTGCAACTTCAGTAATGCAGGTACTGCAACTTCACTAATGCAAGTACTGCAACTCCAATTTAATTTATTTATTTATTCTCCGGCCGTAAGTGGGAAGGTCTGACAGCAACCTGCGGATGGTCGTGGGTTTCCCCCGGACTGTGCCCGGTTTCCACCCACCATAATGCTGGCTGCCGTCGTATAAGTGAAATATTCTTGAGTACAGCGTAAAACACCAATCAAATAAATAAATAAATAAGTCAATTTATTTATTTATTTATTTATTTATTTGATTTCGTCGTACTTAAGATTATTTCATTTTGATGACAGCAGGAAACCCACCTGTAGTGCATCTTCAAAAATCGAAGTAATGCAACTTCAGTAAATGCATAACATGGGAGGTGATAAAGGCAACACCAATTTGATTTTGTGTTTTACATTTGAGCCAACTGATAAATTCACTTTTTTTTTTTTACTTTGTCTGATTTCCACGTTTTTATGATTGGCATCATTATCTACATTTTCCACAAATTCTTCACATCGAAAAAAAATTTATTCCCCCCAGAAAAACAACTCTTAAAATTTGCTTGGTCTTATACAAGTGATTCAACTTTAAGAGTGCAAGTAATGCAGCTTGAATTTCTTGATGAAATGATCAAGTTTTGCACAGCCCTGTCTTGGTGTTGAGTACTTTGACGTCCAGCTTATGAGGATTGTCATATATTAGCTTTCTGGTGTTCTGACGTTCAGGAGCAGGTATTACAACTGTCCCGGCAACACGAGGGGGCAGAAGCCAAAGTTGCCGCGTTACAGCGTGAGCATGGCCAGCTGAGGTCAGAGGTGAAGGGCCTGAAGGAGCTGGAGAACGAGCGTGAGAAGCTGCGGGAGGTGGAGCGTCGTGGGGACACCCAGAGACTGAGAGAGGCTGAGAGGGAGAGGGACCAGGCCAAAGCCAAGCTGGTGAGTGAGAAGTCAGGAAAAGCTTGTGGGGAAAAACAGGCATAGTTCTTGACAGAAGTTAAGATTTTAAACTTCAGTATAACTTGTAGTTAATGGTCCCATATAAAGTTCAAATTAGAATATTTTTGTCTGAACAAAATACTTTTGAATGGTCCTAAGTTTAACTTCTTTAATTTTATTCACTTTTCCTGTTTCAAAAATTGTGTTATGGAATCACCCCCTGATTCTCACATCAAACAACTTTTATTTAAGAGTATTTTGTTCACATGTCAAAAAAGTTGACCCCATTATTGGCCCCTCTCCCCCCCCCAAAAAAAATCAATAACATCACCCTGAACAACAACAACGCTACCCTGCTTCTGAGCAGCTTGTAACTAAAAAAATATGTTTAGGTTTACTAGTTTTTTTCTTGGCTTATAATTTAAACCATCAGGACTGATATTAGGTTCACAATCACTAACAAGACTGTAAAATTAGCAAAAGTTACACCAGAGGTTACTTGTAAAGATGTGAAGGTTAGGATGGTCTTCATAAAATCGTGAAATAGGTAAACAAAAAAAAACAAACAAAAAAGTTCTCAAAACACAGTGGAGGTGGACAATAATATGTATCTTTAGATTTTTTTGTTTTTTAAATCAGCTTGACCTCTGTTTTCCAGCATGAAAGTGAGCTAGAATTACAGCGTCAGAGGCAGAAGGTTGCTGACCTCGACCTCAAGTTGACCTCGGCCAGACAGCAAAGCTCCTCCCACAGACCAGGTTTTCAAGTCCCCCTGAGGACCTCACCACGGGTAGCCGATGTGGTTGATGTAAGTATACTGGACCTTAGCCTCAACTTCGTATTTAATAACTAACCTACTTAAATGTATTTTTAAGGGAGTCAAGATTCTGGCCAGTTGTTGGGTTCACTAGTTTGGACTTAAGATTTACTTGTGTTGATTCCCTACTGGTCCATGAAATTCTTGAATTCTGTTTTCAAGATTTTCAGGTTTTCACTTCCAAGATTTTCATTTTTTTTATTTTCAAGATTTTCAAGTTTTCAGTCTTGAAAAAGAGATGAGTTTGGGATAAGGCCTTATAGGTACAAGTACTTGGTTTTTCAATGCCAAATATCAAAGTTCATGATGTTCAAAACGGACCAGTAGAATAGTTACTAAAATAGTATTAATTAAACCAATGTTCTTATATTCATTGGTCCTTAAAAGTGGTGGAAAACATAGGATATATGGTCATTCAAAGTCCTTGAAAAACATATTCTTCCATTAGTTCGAACCCTGTTTTGCATTAGGTCATGACTGGAGAAGTGTACACTGGCCCCTTGCTCAGAAGACAGCAAGAAGACAGAAGTCCAAGTAGAATTTGGACTAAGTGACTTATTTTCTGTTTATTCACCAAAAGTCAGACTACAGATGTACACATAGATATAATAAAGAGGATATTAGTATAAACATTTATGCGTGTCCACAGGGAGGTGAAGGAGGACTGAGTGAGCTCAGAGAGAGACTGGACAGGTACAAAACACAGCTGGAGAACTCTCGTCAGCGACTTTACCTGCTGCTGATGAAGCATCAGGAGGATCTCACCAGGTAAGAATACAGCACTAACCACTCTAACAGGTGCCCGCCCTGTCGGTTTGTCTATCGGGCTATTTGCTGAGGGAGGACCTGAGACGACTGAAGAATGTGTCAGCCGTTACGAATTTGCACATTGTTTCTCACAAACTTTCTCATTCTATACTCTATTTCCTCTAACATATGAGACACATGGTCTGCTTATTTTAGCCAATATATATGTAATTGTAGCAGGAATGTTGAGTTTCTGTTTTTCTCACATGGTTAGATCATCTAATGAACATGGTACTCACATCTTTACTTGTCCAAAAGGCTGGTAAAGGAATGTAATATTCTGCTTTTAACACTGCTAATGTATGTCCCAAAAAATAGAAGAATTAGGGTCCATATTGATAGGGTCCATGTTGATAGGGTCTGTATTGATAGGGTCCATGTTGATAGGGTCCGTATTGATAGGGTCCATATTGATAGGGTCCGTATTGATAGATGTGAATTAGTCTTTGATGAACATAAAATTTATAGGTTATTGTCTCAAAGTCCATGATTTTAGGCTGTTTGAAAAATCAGTAGTGGGCTTTGTCATCTATAAAATGGAGTTTGCTCAATTTTAGCTGAAGATAAGACTTTGACTTTATAATGTGATTGGTGTGGCCTACAACAGTGACTGTTGTGAAATGATATTGAGTTGGTCTGCCATGTAAAAAGCATTTTTCTGTACACAGGTCAGAATCTGGCTCATCAGCTAGCGATTCCTCGGCGAGAAGGAAAGCCATCAGGGATCTTCTGACAGAGGTACAGCAGTTACAGCGCCCCCTAGCTCTGGAAACGGAGGTACGTGTGTGATAATAATAGGACATGTATCTTTATTTATTGAAGGTAGCTCAGTCATGTTGTATACAACTATTTTTTTTTTTTTTTTTTTTTCCAAAGGCCTTCACAAACTAAAACAAAACAGTACATAGATTCAGTTTTATATAGTGACAAATATGACTGCTGCCTTGGCGACCGTCCTAACCAGCAGAGAGACAAGGTAGTGGGAGATGGCCCATTACTGTCCCCTTCCCACCCTGCCTGCTGGTTGGAAACCCCCTACACTCTGCACAAAGCACAAACCAAGTGAGTGGGAGATGACCCATTACTGTCCCCTCCCACCCTGCCTGCTGGATGAAAACCTCCTACACTCATGCACAAAGCGCAAACCAAGTGATGGGGACATGGCCCATTGATGTTCCCTTCACATCCTGCCTGCTGGCTGGAAACGCCCTACACATGAACAAAGCACAAACCAAGTGAGTGGGAGATGGCCCATTGCTGTCCCCTTCCCACCCTGCCTGCTGGTTGGAAACCCCCTACACTTATGCACAAAGCACAAACCAAGTGAGTGGGACATGGCCCATTGCTGTCCCCTTCCCACCCTGCCTGCTGGTTGGAAACCCCCTACACTTATGCACAAAGCACAAACCAAGTGAGTGGGACATGGCCCATTACTGTCCCCTTCCCACCCTGCCTGCTGGATGAAACCCCCCTACATTCATGCACAAAGCACCAACCAAGTGAGTGGGAGATGGCCCATTGCTGTCCCCTTCCCACCCTGCCTGCTGGTTGGAAACCCCCTACACTCACCATAGATCCTTTTAACAAATTAATGAAGTTTACCAGACATTTGCCCCTTCTGTAGTAGTCGGAGCTGATTTCCTCATTTTTATGCACTTTTCTTCCACCATTGTGTACATGAAAACATTCTTAATATGATATATCTGTAAAATTCCGCTCAAATTACAGTAAATAAATCAATAATGTAGTTTAATACTATGTTTATTGCATACAGCAAGTCCATATACAGTGAATTGCCGTGAGCATTATTTTAGGTTGCTATGGAAGCAATATCTGATTCTGGAGCAACACATAGCAATGGAATAGCAAAACTATCCATTTTTTACCTGGTCCCTTGGATGTATGTTCTTCAGGCAAGGCCAACTATCGCAGACTCCCCTTCCATTTCTGCCATCAACAACCGAGTGACAGCCCACAATGTGGAGCTGACAGATTTCGTGGCTCGTCTTAGCAAAGAAAAGGCGGAGCTACGGAACAACCTGGCAAAGCTGGAGGAGGAGCTGTGGCAGAGAAGGCGGAGAGAGGCGGAGTTAGAGGTATGTCAGAAGTCTGGATTTTCACTGGTGTGAAACATACTGGATAATCATGACAAAGTGGCCCAGTCATGAATCCTCACAAAGAAGTCATGAATGTATCAAAGTTTTGAAGAAAGTCATAAATTTTCTTTTCTGTGAGCATGTACATGTAAGGTATGAACTACCCTAATTCCTCAACCTTTACGCAGATGACAGAGAAACTTTCAGTGCAGTTTAGGCATAATTAAAATTTGAATTTTGAGGCAAAACTACATTCGTTGGAATGGCCAATTTCAGGGCTTCACATAAAGTATAACGTTGTCAGTCGACACAGAATAACGCCCTCAGAATATGTCTGCATAAACACCTTGCAAATATGCCGAAATTACAGTAATGTTAATATTATCCCATATTTATGGTACGATTGGTCACCACTGGATTTATTTTTATGTTTATTATTACAATCTTGAGTGTTGAAATATCTTCGTATTGTGCAGTACTAGTCATCAGATTTTGTCATTTCATGTGGTAGCAGTCATGAATGATGGTCAGATTTGGTCATGAAGTTTTGTTTTCAAATATCGGTCAGAACCCCGATGAGTGCCATGTCCACTTGATAATCTACTGTTCACATTACATATGCAATCAAATAGTACAGGCAAATTCATTCGGACAAAGTCAGAGGAGCTCAAGACTGACGAAGTTTAAGATTTTTGCTCTGATGTGGTATATTTACTATTGCTTTGGTGCGAAGAAACATTAGTATGTCGTCAAATATTCTTGAAAACAGCACCCCATTTCAGTTAAACACATTGCACTGAGCTCTTGCTCTCATTTTTTGCAGCAGCTAAGAGGAAGAACTGATGTGACGGAGTCGATGCTGGCAGCTGAGCGTGCCAGCTGGAATCAGGAGCGAATAACTCTGCAGATGTCGCTGGATCACGCTGAGCGAGAGGTGGAGAGGCTGAAAGGGGACCTAAGGGCCGAGCAGCACCGAGCGCTACGGCTCACCCACTCATACACCTCAGAGTCCGACACTGACAAGGTGAGGCAAATGCACCTTGGGTCTGTTTGTTCCTTTTTTTATTTGATTGGTGCCTAATGCAATACTCAAGAATCTTTCACTTGTTTGATGTGGTGCTTTCATTACAATACCATGATGCCTTCACATTACATCCCTGTGATGTGTTTTTAATAGATCACTGTGATGTGTTTTATTTACGTCTTTGTGATGTTTTTGTAATGCCATTGTGATGTTTTCACGACCTTTCCAGGATGTTTTCCCAGTGTTTTCATGGTGTGTTTTGACCATAGTACATTTCACATTTTCTGTTTGCAGATGCATCGTCTGTACGGGAAGTACCTGAGGTCTGAGAGCTTCAGGAAAGCTCTGATTTACCAGAAGAGGTACCTGCTGATGTTGTTGGGCGGGTTCCGAGAGTGTGAGGAGACAACTCTGGCGATCATCGCACAGATGGGTGTGTACCCATCACATGAAGATGTCCAGAGACGATCCAGACATTCCAAGGCATTTGCCACATTCCGCACAGCGGCCAGGGTTGTTGTGGCTATACACAGGTAAGATTTGCATGGAGAAATTCAGTTCATTTCAATGTTTTGTCCCGTAAAACAATTGTGAACGAATGCTGATTTGTAAATTGTTGTCATTAAATCATATTGAAGGTTAAAAAAAAAAAAAAAAATTTGCAAATGAGCATTTAGATTAAAAATTTTTGCCATTGATTCCCATGCTAGAATCAGGTCTGTCGTACATCTTTTCTTGGTGCCAAAAATAAAAGTAGCGTTTATGTAGGTCTGACCCACGACCCACGACCATGAGACTTGGCTGCAATTAGAACAGGATTCTGTGACATTGTTTTAACCTCCGCTTTCTCTGTGTTATATAGGATGAAGTACCTGGTGAAGAAATGGAGACGGGCGACCAAGGTGGGATCTCCTGTGGTGACAGGAAACACTAACTTACAACATGGTGAGTCGAGGCATCTTACAGTTATCTAATCCAGTCAAGCCCCTGTTCTTTCGTTATCATTTATAGCTATACCGTAGATTTTTTCTAGCGATTTTTTGGTAAGAAATCAATCAGCACAGATCCAATCGACTTGCCAGTATTGCGATATTTCTAAATGTCAGCCTTGTCACTGCATGTGTTATCGTCCCAGATGGATGATGGAAGTTCTTAAAATTTTGTGGGTTGCTTTTTAACTTTTTGAATTTAGAATCGTTTTATTTAAACTTACAACTTACTTTAAATAGTACAGGTACGAGTCTGATATTTTCTGAAAGGTACTTTCTGGAGCTGTTTGTGGTTTTAACAGAGAAAATTTCACTAGTGAATACGGATATTGTACCAAAACTCTCCGGCATAGCCTCTTTAATGATAAGAAAAAGAAATTTGTGAACCTAGAAATTTTTGGAAGCTGCCTGCTAGGTGTGATATCAAAGTGATGATAGATTGTTAAGACTACCTCTGAGGACATCACTAAGTCTGTACGTCCTCCTTAGAGTGTTTGTTATTTGATGTGTGGACATCCATCTGTTCATCTGTTCTGCTGCTACTTTTGTTCTAGTTTGTGTATAAAAAGCCAGGGCTCAAAATTAATGGTTTACCTCCCTATATCTGGTTGCACTGTGAGCAATTCGCCCCAAGAAAGTACCTAACAGTATTACATTACTCATTGTCCTCTCCCATGTTACAGGGTACATATCCACAGCCACAACGTACTCTCCACCCCGACTAGCCTCCCAGTCAAGCTCACCCCTAGCCATCCAGGCTTCCCCGCGGCACGTCAGTACAGATTCCTCGTACACCTCCAAGCCAGCATACTACGCCAGCTACTCCCCCTTATCAGCGTCACCGTCCAACCCTTCACAGTCATTGAAAACCCCTCCCACGCGGGATAAGACCCACCGCCGGGGTACAGAGGGCAGGGGAGAGAACTCTGCCGGTATCAGGCGGTAAGGGTTCAGCTTAATGCATGATTCATAGATTTGTCTCCCAAGTTTGTGTTAGGGTCTGTTCTCAATAAAAATGTCTTCATTTCAAGCTCTGTAGACTATCAGTGTAAATAATACTTTGACAGATGGGGTACTCACAAAAAAGGTGGTTGCATGTGAGATGTATCTCATTGAATAAGGTGGTTGCATGCAGGATGTATCTCATTGAGTAAGGTGGTTGCATGAGGGATGTAGCTCATTGAGTAAGGTGGTTGCATGCAGGATGTATCTCATTGAGTAAGTTGGTTGCATGCAGGATGTAGCTCATTGAGTAAGGTGGTTGCATGCGGGATGTAGCTCATTGAGTAAGTTGGTTGCATGCAGGATGTAGCTCATTGAGTAAGGTGGTTGCATGTGGGATGTAGCTCATTGAGTAAGGTGGTTGCATGAGGGATGTAGCTCATTGAGTAAGTTGGTTGCATGCAGGATGTAGCTCATTGAGTAAGTTGGTTGCATGCAGGATGTAGCTCATTGAGTAAGGTGGTTGCATGAGGGATGTAGCTCATTGAGTAAGTTGGTTGCATGAGGGATGTAGCTCATTGAGTAAGTTGGTTGCATGCAGGATGTAGCTCATTGAGTAAGTTGGTTGCATGCAGGATGTATCTCATTGAGTAAGGTGGTTGCATGCAGGATGTAGCTCATTGAGTAAGGTGGTTGCATGCAGGATGTAGCTCATTGAGTAAGTTGGTTGCATGCAGGATGTAGCTCATTGAGTAAGGTGGTTGCATGCAGGATGTAGCTCATTGAGTAAGGTGGTTGCATGCGGGATGTAGCTCATTGAGTAAGGTGGTTGCATGCAGGATGTAGCTCATTGAGTAAGGTGGTTGCATGCAGGATGTAGCTCATTGAGTAAGTTGGTTGCATGCAGGATGTAGCTCATTGAGTAAGGTGGTTGCATGCAGGATGTATCTCATTGAGTAAGGTGGTTGCATGAGGGATGTAGCTCATTGAGTAAGTTGGTTGCATGCAGGATGTAGCTCATTGAGTAAGTTGGTTGCATGCAGGATGTATCTCATTGAGTAAGGTGGTTGCATGCAGGATGTAGCTCATTGAGTAAGGTGGTTGCATGCAGGATGTAGCTCATTGAGTAAGTTGGTTGCATGCAGGATGTAGCTCATTGAGTAAGGTGGTTGCATGCAGGATGTAGCTCATTGAGTAAGGTGGTTGCATGTGGGATGTAGCTCATTGAGTAAGGTGGTTGCATGCAGGATGTAGCTCATTGAGTAAGGTGGTTGCATGCAGGATGTATCTCATTGAGTAAGTTGGTTGCATGCAGGATGTAGCTCATTGAGTAAGGTGGTTGCATGCGGGATGTAGCTCATTGGGTAAGGTGGTTGCATGCAGGATGTAGCTCATTGAGTAAGGTGGTTGCATGCAGGATGTATCTCATTGAGTAAGTTGGTTGCATGCAGGATGTAGCTCATTGAGTAAGGTGGTTGCATGCAGGATGTAGCTCATTGAGTAAGGTGGTTGCATGCAGGATGTAGCTCATTGAGTAAGTTGGTTGCATGCAGGATGTAGCTCATTGAGTAAGGTGGTTGCATGCAGGATGTAGCTCATTGAGTAAGGTGGTTGCATGCAGGATGTATCTCATTGAGTAAGGTGGTTGCATGCAGGATGTAGCTCATTGAGTAAGCTGGTTGCATGCAGGATGTAGCTCATTGAGTAAGGTGGTTGCATGCGGGATGTAGCTCATTGAGTAAGGTGGTTGCATGAGGGATGTATCTCATTGAGTAAGGTGGTTGCATGCAGGATGTATCTCATTGAGTAAGGTGGTTGCATGCAGGATGTAGCTCATTGAGTAAGGTGGTTGCATGCGGGATGTAGCTCATTGAGTAAGGTGGTTGCATGAGGGATGTATCTCATTGAGTAAGGTGGTTGCATGCAGGATGTATCTCATTGAGTAAGGTGGTTGCATGAGGGATGTAGCTCATTGAGTAAGTTGGTTGCATGCGGGATGTAGCTCATTGAGTAAGGTGGTTGCATGAGGGATGTATCTCATTGAGTAAGGTGGTTGCATGCAGGATGTATCTCATTGAGTAAGGTGGTTGCATGAGGGATGTAGCTCATTGAGTAAGGTGGTTGCATGCAGGATGTAGCTCATTAAGAAATTTGTAGATACCCCTGCTCTTACAAGGAACCTATTGAGTCATAGAGTTTTGAAATTTACCGCGTTTTAGTCCATTTGAGGTGTGAAGAAATTAAATTTTATTATCAACACAGTATTTGTAAAACATCTTTACTTAAGAGTTTGAAATGGGGCAATCTTCTGTATTAAAATCATCGCCTCAAAATTCTCAGTCAGATAAATGAATAAATTAAGCTGTTGGACAGAGACTCCTGACAAACTAATCTGGAAGTTCTTGTTTGAGTGTGAATATAACAAAACATTAAAAAAAAACAACAAAACTTTTACCACACACTGTTAGTCCACCATTGTAAATGGAACAGTTGTTTTGATTACATGATATATAACATCTGTTGAGCAAAAACTCACATGAGAATCTTGTCATTGTGTTTCCAGGAAGTTGCTGACGGATCTGAGCTCTAAAGGAGATGTCACTGATCCAGTCCGGTCTGACTGGTCAGAGATAGGGCTTAATGGCCATCAGGCCGATGCATCTGACCAGTCTCTACATGCAGACTATATTCACAGACTCGAGAACCTACAGCACAGACTGGGGGGACTGCATGGTAAGATATGGGATCCTTGCTGGCATGATACGGGACATTTCTTGTACACACGAACTATAAGGTTTGCCCCGGGCCCTGCCTAGTTTCCTCCCCCGAAAAGGGGTTAGCTCCCTCCAGTGTGGTTGCTGGTGGTGACTGCTGCATAATTTTGCGATTTTTCCTTGCAATACACGTAAAGCCTGAAAATGGCAAAGCTGGCATAAATCGCTGAGTCCATCGCATCCTCCATCTTTAACACCCTGTAATTTATGCTGGGGGTGCATTGCCTCTCAGCCATTAAAACTGCCGGCTTGTTTGTGTAAACTCGGAACCTACGTCCAACATTCTGGTTTCCCGATCGTCGAGCAGAAAATGAACTGTACTGTGTGCTACCTTCTGGGAAGAAGACTTCTATCGGAAATGTACGAACTGCACTTCAGCGGTTTCCGATGGCAAATCTCCTCCTAACACAGAAGACTCCAGGACTAGTTCTTAGGCAAAATGGAGTCTCCCACAGCAGATTTTGGCGCTGACTTTATTTATAATTTATCAACTGGAGGTACATATTAGAATTTTTATGGCATGCACCTGTGAGGAAAAGCATACTCTTTTCAATGGTATTAGATTGATATTTAAATTTTCTTCTCCTTTAAAGAGCAAGTGCAATGAGTTGTATCATGGAAAATTGACACAACCATGTGGTTGTCTTTCAGACCCTGGTAACCTGCGCACTAAACCACACTGGTCATCATCATCAAGAAGGTGATACTCTGCCAGGAATAGAGGGGTAGTTACTCAGCAGAGCCATGTCCAGGTTCCAGAGCTTAGGGAAATCCCCTGGTAGATCCCGGAATGTATACAAACAACTGGGAATTCCAGTGGCAGAGCCTTCCCATGCACCAATTCTTGGCTCCTCTGGTAGATTGGGGAACGCATACAAACAGCTGGTGAATTCCATTGGAACAGCCATGCTGATGCTCCAAAAGGTGGGGAATCCCCTGGTAGATGAGGAACGGAAAATTCAAGTGGCAGAGCTGAGGCTTGGGGAATCCCTTGATGGATCAGGGCATGTATACAGCTGATATGTGATATATGCTGATAGTACGAAAATGTCCTACAAAGGAATGGTCTTGTGAACTCAGTGATTGGGGCTTCCACATGGTACAGGCCCAAAGCATGTTCCTCAAGACCTGAAGGAATACCTAGTTGTACCCCCAAAGCACTGCGGAGTAAACGTCTTCAGTACTCTATGTTATAGAGGTATGAGCCTCAATGGATATGATCTGTATGACCATTTGGGCAGAAAGTGTGTCAGTGGTTTTAAACACAAATTTGCAAACTGTTAGTAGTAATGTGTCATTAGGTTTCATTAACTCGCTGCCAACTTCAGGTGTCCTGATACTATTTTACATCACACGTGAATCTTACAGTGTATGTGAAGAGATCTAAACATAATGTTGATCTAGATCTCAAAACTTAAGCCTTGGACCATGTGATCATGTACATATATTTATAGTTGCATGGCTCAGGTGCGCTTCATTGCGCCAAGGGGAGTAACTGCGCATGCCATGGCATGCCAGCATCAGTAGATAGCCAGCCTACGTGTATATCAACATTACTGTGATATTGTCCATGACCAAATTTCATTCGGAGAAGCTTGTCAACTTTTACATCTAAATATACAAGGGTGGTGTAAATCTATGTGAAGTTGTTTTATGTTGACAAGCAACATTGTGTGGGAAGCAACATCACATGACATCCATGCAGTCTTATTGGTGCCTCTATGTAAATTATTATAGTTCATGTAATTATGGGATAGAATACAAGCTGAATGCATCAAGTCAGCTGCAGCCACATATATATACCTATATACATATACACATGTATACTGATGAAGAAGGATGTAGATTTCATATTATTTTATATTAACAAGATACTAGTATGGATGACGTTGTACACTGTACATCTGAAGTGCTAAATGTATTAGGTACACTATTTGCATATGAAAGACCTCATGGGTCTCATCGTCTTTTGCCACAACATTGCCGCGTTTTTTTTTGGGGGGGGGGGGGGGGGGGCGTTGGGCAGAATTTTTGTTTTTAAGCCTGTAATGTGGATTGTAACTAAGCGAATACTTTTATTTGTTGACAACTGGATTTGGGTTACTCATTTTTTTTTGGGGGGGGGGGGGTTGGGGGGACGGTGGCGTATTTATGGTTTATCCTTCCGTTGTCAAGCTTTGCTATGAATTATCTGGAATTTGTTTACATTTCATTAGAATTTGTTTACATTTCATTTTACATTTCATTTGGATTTGTTTACATTACATTTGAATTGTGTCCAAGCGCTGCCGAATTAGAATGGGTAGGGTCATTAGAATTCAGTTCAAATTTAACTGGCTTTGCGTTGAATTTTCTGTTGTACATCCATACAAAATATCTATAATATTGATGAATGCAGTTGTCACCTGTGTACATCACTTGGCCTGTGTAAAGTATAATATTGATGAATGCAGTTGTCACCTGTGTACATCACTTGGCCTGTGTAAAGTATAATATTGATGAATGCAGTTGTCACCTGTGTACATCACTTGGCCTGGGTAAAGTATATTATTGATGAATGAAGTTGTCACCTGTGTACATCACTTGGCCTGTGCAAAGTATAATATTGATGAATGGCAGTTGTCACCTGTGTACATCACTTGGCCTGTGTAAAGTATAATATTGATGAATGCAGTTGTCACCTCTGTACATCACTTGGCCTGTGTAAAGTATAATATTGATGAATGCAGTTGTCACCTGTGTACATCACTTGGCCTGTGTAAAGTATAATATTGATGAATGCAGTTGTCACCTGTGTACATCACTTGGCCTGTGTAAAGACTTCCGTAATGTGTAGTTTACCTGTATCAATGTCATAAGCACCAAGTGCCTATATGTAAAACCTCAAGTACTTAGTCAGCACATACAATGCATTGTTTATAGGATGGCTCCTACAGAGTAATATTCCCTCCAAACCCAACGCACTATTCAACAAAACATCTGTAATAAAGGTATTACAGATCTCTGTAAAACTGGCAACAACAATTTTACAATCATTGATGTACCCGTAACCGTACAATGTATTCTGCGCTACCTTTTCTGAGAGGAAGAGAGTTCCAATTTTTATAACCTGTTTGATGTTTTTGTTGATCTGTATGCCAATCATAGATCTGACTGCTTTTATCTTTTTACTGTTCATACCTCTGGTCCTATGTTTTATTCTCAACTGCTGCTTATTCTTTCTTTTTAACAATAGTGTCTCATGGTAGTTTTACTATTTATTTATCCTACTCTGTATAATTTAGATTTTATTGCTCATTTTATGGTGTTGGGACCACTGAATCTGCTCAATATGCTTATTATGTATGGGTGAAAAATGTTACAGAAGTGTAGTAAGCTATACATTCACAAATCTTGATGTGCAGGGCCGTTAATTGAAGAACATAGATATGTTCTGGAGTCGCATACGAAACAAGCATATGTACATGTATTTACTGAGTATCAAGCCAACCTGATCCAGGTTGAATTTGCCCTTCAGCTCTTTGTTGTTTTATATATTCAGAATGTACTTTGTTAAGGATCATTACTTTAACCCGCAAATGTTAAAGAGTTGTAACAAGCTACTGTTCCACCTTGTTCATATGTTCAGTGTGTCCCATGATTTAAGTTAGGTAAGAAACATTGGAGGGAAGTTCGGAAGGGCATGAATTTGACCTTCTGGTCACATTGTTAATACCAATAAAATTATATCTTTTAAAAATAACTGTCTGTCCAGTGTAATTCTGTCACTTTGCTTTTAGCCATGAATATAAGGCCAAAAGGAGGAGGCATTTGCATAGGGTTACATTGTTGTTCTCACAGACGCATATTGATTTGTTTGATTGACGTTTTATGTGATAAATAAGAATGTTGGTTTCCTCCCACCCAAATGCTGGCCTAGGTCGTAAAAATGAAATATTTTGTGTATGACATAAGCCACCAGTGAAATCAAATAAATAGATACTTAAGAATGATTCATTATGGTCAGGTTTTTGGATGGATTAGTGCCTGGAGCAGACATGTATAAAACCAGCGAACTCTGACAAGTCACTGATAAACTTTCCCACGTGAACTGCACACCACATTGGTGGAAGACAAATTTGTCTTTAGTGAACAACTGTGCAAATGGTTACCCAGGGCTTATCGCATGCTTTATTATTGTCACCAAGCCCTCCATCAATATTGAGATTAGGGAATCTACAAATTTCTTGATAAACCCAGTTTGAACTTGTAATTTGATTGTCACAGCGAATTATAAGTAATACTGCAGTCTTTACTAATGAGGTCACACGTGTGAATCCCTGCCTGGCTGAAGCCTTGATTTGTTCTTTGTTTTTTTTATTTGCTTGATGTTTTTTTTTTTTTTTCATTTCTTGATTCTTTAGAATTTTTCACTTTTGACTGCTAAGATCTTAAGTCAGGAGGTAGGTCAGGCTGCTAGTGAAGAACGGTGATTTACTCTGCCTACTTTCCTTCTTAACTACAAGACAAGAAATGTTACTAATTTAACTCAATCAGGTGTAAAAAAATACTTTTACACCTATTGGTGGATAAAACGAGTGCCTAGCCTTTGACACGTTACTGATGAACTTTTCCCCCGTGTGACCTAGATATAAACACCATTAATGAACGTTAGCTTGCGCAAAATCCTACACGAGCATCGTCGATTGCTTACTGTTACCAAGGCTTCATCAGCATTGAGATGAGGAGAATCTACAAATTACTTGTCCAAGGCTGGATTTGGACCTGCATTTCATGTGTTTTAGTGATCAGTGGCAAGAACCACTGCACTGCGGCCAATTCACACTGAAAGCTTGGGAGCACCTGCTGGATGTTGCTGCACAACCACATCTTTCTCTGATATCTTGTTGTATGTCACATCAAGAACATCTGGGGTATTTATACCCATCTGGCTTGAAACCTCCGTCATCAATGAGCTGGATTTGAACTCTCGCCTCATGGAAAGACTGACCTACATATAAACACCAGCAAGAACTCTACGAAATGAAAGTAAACTTCAAAGCATAAGTTGGGTGGACAAGATTGGCATTGTTTTATTATAAAATTTGTAAATCTGTACAAATAATATAGTGTGATGGACACAACTGGGTTTTTAATGTATGGTGAATCACATAGGCTACATGAAAATAGTCAATTACAATGTCTGACTCCTGAGTATGACTTAAAGGTGGAGAAAACATTAAAATCACATGAAGTTCAGATGAAAGAGTTTCAAATGTTAGGTAGGTGTATATATATTTATATATAATAATTTTTTCAATTTTCTTTGATCAGAAAAAGACTTTTTAAACAAATTTTTCTATGGTGGGTATTTGGACCATTACTTGGTATATTTTCTCTCAGCATAACAGTATTTTACCTGAGGATGTAACTCATGTTTAATAAACACATTTGTGCTAGAATTTGGTCTTTTCACCTAACAAATGTGTTCAACCTGAACTTTAATCATATTCATATTTTAATATATTCATAAATATTATCATAACTTAGATTAAATGCCATGTTTTCCGATGTAAACAAAAAATTACATTTAAATCATGCATTACATTCTTATTCAGAACGTTATAATACAAAGATGATTTATGTGGTTCCAAACACCCACAATAAAAAAATATTTTCAAATACCCTTTTCTCCCAAAAGAACAAATAAAAAAAATTTAAAGACCATATTGGAATAATAACTTTTCAAGCTCTTTAATTTGATATTTGCAACAGTTTTATTTCTTCTCTCCTTTAAATATAGTTATAGAAATAACTTGTGCCTGATTTGTGTTGAAACAATTTTCTCAACGTGCATGATTTTCCTTCTTTCAATGGCGATATCTCTTGAAAATATTTATTTGTTTGATTGGTGTTTTACACCTTACTCAAAAATATTTCATTTATACAACGACGGCCAGCATTATGGCAGGAAAAAACTGGGCAGAGCCAGGGGAAACCCACAACCATCTGCAGGTTGCTGTCAAACCTTCCCACATATGGCTCTTTTAAGTAACATTGCTTTTAAAGAAGGTTATGTTTTTTAAACAATTTGACAATACATATATACATATCTGAGCTAGTGTTTTTTTGTCTCTCTCATGACGGACCTGTTTATACCTCAGGTGTGCATTTTTCTACCTGAGTACTTTTATATCACTGGTTCTCCAACAAATTACCACAAAACTAAATGTATATTAACAATAAACCATGCGATCACAGTTCACAATCATATGTGACTTTTTTTTTGCCAAAGTCAAAAATTTTCAGATATCAAGATACTGACACCTTTCATGGGCCTTAAATGGGCTATAGACCTACCTAAGATTTTTGGCAAAATATCCATATCTGTTAATCAAATTATATTTTCTCTATTTACCAAGAAAAGCTTGAACTATTGCCTTTTGAGAAAATATCAGACTCCTGCTAAATGCGCTATTTATAGAGTACAAATGATTCTAAAATTTAAAGGGGACCTCTGTGGCTCCGTTGGTTAGCGTGCTAGCGCAGCGTTATTACCCAGGAGTCTCTCACCAATGCGGTCACTGTGAGTTCAAGTCCAGCTCATGTTGGCTTCCTCTCTGGCCGTATGTGGGAAGGTCTGTCAATAACCTGTGGATGGCCGTGGGTTTCCCCAGGGCTGTGCCCGGTTTCCTACCACCATAATGCTGGCCGCCGTCATAAAAGTGAAATATTCTTGAGTACGGCGTAAAACGCCAATCCAATAAATAAATAAATAAAATTTTAAAAAAGGCATTCTTTTGAAAAAGGAACGAAAATTATTAATTACATGGTTACTCAGTGACAAGACACAGAAATGTGAGAGTTGCTGACACCATATATTTCTGTATCCTGCCACTCAGTTACCAAGAAACAAATTTATCCTGCACTAGACCTGAGAAGAGGATTCACTCATCAAACCAGTGCATATCAGACAAGGTATCAGCAAATCGATTCAGTAAAATCATCGTTTTTACAGCCAAACACAGCGAGACAACCTAGTCAACAGGAGCATATGGCATCGGCTGTAGGAGACAGAAATACATACATGTACACTTCCCCAGATGCGACCGTTGCTGTCCAATGAAAAGTGAAGTATTTTGTCTGATGCGGGATAATATAAATTTTATGAGCTTTAGTACCGATTACCGTTTCTTACAGTAACACATGGACAGGTAAGGATGATATTTTGTGAGAGGTAATTACTTGGACTTTTTGTAAAGGATTGGCAAAAATTGATAGATGAATTTGCGCCGAATAATATTTTGCCAAAAATCTGCAGCATAGTCTGTTTATCACCTGATGTATGGCATGCTATCACCAGATGTAGGGCATGCTATCACCAGATGTATGGCATGCTATCACCAGATGTAGGGCATGCTCTCACCAGATGTATGGCATGCTATCACCAGATGTAGGGCATGCTATCACCAGATGTATGGCATGCTCTCACCAGATGTATGGCATGCTATCACCAGATGTAGGGCATGCTATCACCAGATGTATGGCATGCTATCACCAGATGTATGACATGCTATCACCAGATGTATGGCATGCTATCACCAGATGTATGGCATGCTATCACCAGATGTAGGGCATGCTCTCACCAGATGTATGGCATGCTATCACCAGATGTATGGCATGCTATCACCAGATGTATGGCATGCTATCACCAGATGTATGGCATGCTCTCACCAGATGTATGGCATGCTATCACCAGATGTATGGCATGCTATCACCAGATGTATGGCATGCTATCACCAGATGTAGGGCATGCTATCACCAGATGTAGGGCATGCTATCACCAGATGTAGGGCATGCTATCACCAGATGTAGGGCATGCTATCACCAGATGTATGGCATGCTATCACCAGATGTAGGGCATGCTATCATCAGATGTAGGGCATGCTCTCACCAGATGTATGGCATGCTCTCACCAGATGTATGGCATGCTATCACCAGATGTAGGGCATGCTATCACCAGATGTATGGCATGCACTCACAAGATGTATGGCATGCTATCACCAGATGTATGGCATGCTATCACCAGATGTATGGCATGCTATCACCAGATGTATGGCATGCTATCATCAGATGTATGGCATGCTATCACCAGATGTATGGCATGCTATCACCAGATTATGGCATGCTGTCACCAGATGTATGGCATGCTCTCACCAGATGTATGGCATGCTATCACCAGATGTATGACATGCTATCACCAGATGTAGGGCATGCTATCACCAGATGTATGGCATGCTATCACCAGATGTATGGCATGCTATCAACAGATGTAGGGCATGCTATCACCAGATGTATGGCATGCTATCACCAGATGTAGGGCATGCTATCACCAGATTATGGCATGCTGTCACCAGATGTATGGCATGCTCTCACCAGATGTATGGCATGCTCTCACCAGATGTATGGCATGCTATCACCAGATGTAGGGCATGCTATCACCAGATGTAGGGCACCAGCACTGCTGTCTTTCTCACATAGTCCTGGTATATAGGCTGATGTCCCCAGCGTTTCTCAGCAGCTCTCTCCAGTAAGGGAATACCGCTGACCTTTGTCAGGAGAAAGGTCACAAACAAAGGGGAGATAACACTTGCATACTGTAGCCCGCTCATCACGGAGGATGCGCTGAGGTATAAGCCAGTCCAGACGAGGATCTCTCCAAAGTAGTTGGGATGGCGGCTTATGCTCCACAGCCCACTCTGTATGAACTGTCCCTGGACAGACAATATATGCAGCATTGTCGACTTTCTTGATACTTTGGTATTTAACTCCCTTCTCGCAAGAATGTTTCCTTTGTACTAGTACCATTAATGGCTTACTTTGCTTGATTCTTGTTTAACACCATGCAAGATTTTTTCATTTAAGTAAGTAGGAGTTTATCACTTAAAGTAGCAAAATTATGGGCGACAGAAGACTTGGAGTTATTTGCATTAAATTATCATTCTTCTTCTATCAATATTTCAGTCACTATATTTTCGGTTATAATTACTTTGCTACCTTGCACAACACCCCATACCTGTGACACCAGACAGGACACTTAATGCATGTGACATACGGCATAACACCACATGCCTGTGACACCAGGTAGGACATCCCATGCTTGACCGCAAACCCACCATGTCTGTGAGATCAACCATGACACTCCATGCCTAAGACACCAGACATGACACCCCATGTCACTGATACAAGACTGGACACCCAATGCTTATGAAACCAGACCTGACACTCCATGTCTGTGAGATCAACCCTGACACCCGATGCCTATGACACCAGACATATGACACCTCATGCGACTGATACAAGACAGGACACCCCATGAGTGTGATACCAGACATCTGACATGTTAAGCCAGTGACACAAGATGTAAACTTTTCAACCTTAAGATCTCCCCACTCAGTCAAAAGAAACACAAAGCATTATTGTGTATGGCATGCAACACAAAACAAATACATAGTTCCCTTGAGAGGTCCCACTGAAGGGAGATAACTTGTTCTATTTGGAGGTTCCCTGGACGAGTACAATAGACAAGGACATCATTTTCTCACCTTATTTGCTGGGTCGGCCTTAAAACAGGACTTCTGGTAGTCTGCTACAGTTTCTATCAGGAAGCCCAGGGTCCAGATTGCCCAGCCCAGATAGTCGCGTTTACCCAGGGGACGGTCAGATCTCTCAGCGTTAAGGATAAGGGTGGGCAAGAGAGTTATGTACACCCAAACACCTGCAACAACAACAACAGAAAGAGGGGTTATGTCGTATGTACATATGTATCTATGTATGTATATATATATATGTATATATATATATGTGCGGGGTTTAATGTCGTACTTAGCAATTTTTCGGCAACAAGAGGACAGTTCCGACTCTAAAGAAACAAAAAATGCCTGTGCACTGACATACTAAATTGGAATTACATGGATACGGGAAGCTGATGACAGATATTTCTCAGTGAAATTCAGTTTTTCAGCTAAAATACATTTGTACACATATTCGTTATGAGGTGACTTCCACGTAGGCTTAACCCGAATAATCGGTTCGTCTGCAATGTACGTTGTGCATGTACATTCCTTGTTTGGAGTGGCCATGCTTTCAGACAGTGTCTGGAATTTAAAGGTTTGTGAAAGACATCACCTGTTGTAATATTTTCCTTGATTTTATTCATGGGTATATCTAGAGATGTACATGTAGGCCTGCTAGGCACGAGACCGGCACACCTCACTGTCAGTGACTTGACCCCATGCGGCGAGGATTAATTAGCAACCAGAGCTGTTAAGTGCCATGCAGGATAATGAAACAGGCGGGTGGGTGTTTGTTTGGGGGGGGTGGGGGGGGGGGGCTAATCACTCTCTTCTATCATCTTGCTGCCAGCTCAGATCGTGCGAAAGTAACACACAACGACAGTAACTCATTTTATTTATATTGAGTTATTTATAATTTGACTGGTATTATTAAACTTCCTTTTGTCATGTACCTAACAACCCTCCAGGCTTTGAAGTTGTAGGACCAACCAGTGACAGATGCCGAACTATCAAATATGCCCGGTAATGTCATTTTATTTATTTAATTGGTGTTTTACAGAATGCTCAAGAATGTTTCATTTATACGACGGCAGCCCCAGCATTATGGCGGGAGGAAGCCCTCACTGTATACTACCCTTAGCTCTGTAGGGCTGTGCTTACATACACTATCACAGCCCTGTCTTGTTCCATAAGCTTACTCATCTGTACTCGATCCCTGCTATGTGTCCCCCCCCCAAGTATCATCCCTAGTAAAATCCACACGAGCGTGAAACTGGTGGAAACTGGATAAATTCAAACTCCAATTGCCTTGTTTGAACTGGCTGCCATTCAGTGATACATAAACCAACTACCGCTAGATTTGATTTATTTGATTTATTTATTTATTTATTTATTTGATTGGTGTTTTACGCCGTACTCAGAACATTTCACTTATACGACGGCGGCCAGCACTATGGTGGGAGGAAACCGGGTGGAGGCCAGGGGAAAACCCACGACCATCCGCAGGTGGCTGTCAGACCTTCCCATGTACGGCCGGAGAGGAAGCCAACATGAGCTGGACTTGAACTCACAGCGACCGCATTGGGTGAGAGACTCCTGGGTCATTACGCTGCGCTAGCGCTCTAACCGACCCACTAGATTTGAACCTGCAACCTTAAGGGTCAGATAAAAGGGATCAGGCTAGGCTAACCTACCTTGTATCGTCCAGTACAACAGGAATTTGGCTGACTGGTCTCTCACATAGTTGAACCGGCTATCTGACCCATCCTTGAGGATTCGGGAGAATAGATACAAGCCCAGTCTGTGAACAGAAGATTAAAAAAACCCACGAAACTGATGATACGCAATTAAATCCTAGCATAATATACAAGTACTATAAACACCTGGACTTAATTGAGACTGATGATAAACCGTACAGAAGATAGCGTGCATTAACTGAGCAGGCAAAGCCAGACTGAGAAACTCAGATTGCTAATTTTAAGGTTTTATGTACGACACGACTTCATGGGTTGTACCTCAGGTTTCCCGAAATAAACCATGAAAAACATTCCAGACGCAGTCATAAAGTTGCCCCCTACACAGATTTACTTACTTGGCTGTTGCTTAAGGTCTTACTCAAAAATTTTTAAACTATTTGAAAGCATTTTTACAATTTACGGGAGGAGGAAGCTGGAGTGCCTGGAAAAAACCACTACCCTTTGGTGAAGTTACTGATGAACTTTCCTACGCATGTGGTGTACACCGTATGTACTCATAAGTAATGGAAGAAAACAGGTGCTCAGAAAATGTCAGACTGTGCAAGCAGCCCTATAACTGAAAAGGTGGGATAATCTACAAATTCCCTGCCCGAGGCTGGATTTGAACCTGCAGATCATGTGTTCCCACTATCTTATGGAGACGAATTACCAGTTGCATGTATTACCTGACAGCCCATGTCATCACCATTCCAGACTGCACCTTCTGTCTCAGGTGCTGCGTTCTACTCCATTGTAATGTCTGGTAAGCCAGGAGGAAAAATGTACTGGAACCTGTAACCAGAGGCAGTCATTTAACCATAACTATTCTAAATTCTGTTTCCTTACAGGATTAAGTGTTAAGATTACCTACTGGTCCTAATTATAAAGATTATAGCTTGATTAAACATCAGGGTACCGAGAGGGCTTCTAAGAAATGTAATAATAACTTTAAATCCACCAAAAACAATAGATTTACTGCTTAGCGGATCTCCAGCCAGCCGCCCAGTACGGCTCAGCTGGTGACATCGTAGATGGCCAACCCAGGTCTAGCTGGCCAAAAATAACCTGGGAATTTGTAACCAAAATGAAGTCATTTTCAATCTACGCCTACGCAAATATACTGCGGTACAAATCTGAACCCACAGTGGACAATGTTGAAGTTACATATTTATGACACTGACAACTTTGGCTACACTTCAGATCCACAGTTTTCAAAAGCTGAATTTGATCTCCGTCAAAGGCATTTCCAACCACGCTGGCAATATACAGACAAGTAAGCTATAGCTTTATCCCGTGTTACACTCTACATTTTTTGCACATATCTTAAGATTTAATATTTATTTACTATTCTCTCACTCTGTCTGCTTCCTAATAAATATCATTCTATTGCCCCGAGAGATTCTAAATTCACACCTACCTATATGCAATGACAGCTACAGGTACATGTTACTGTTGGCATCCTGAATAGCCCATGCACATTGGGGCATATAGTCGTATACAATATAAATGTATGAAGGTGAATTTCAACATTAGAGAGGTTACTTTTGGGTTTAAGGCCACCGAGTCAAAATCTCAAGAATGCGCAGCATTTAAGAGTTTTGACAAGAATGAAGGTGTTAAAGTCTGGATATTTCAAACCTACGTATGTAAGATGTCAAGCCTTATTGACGTCAGGAATGTTAAAGTGCACTGTACATGTATTATGATGTCATACCTCTGAGCTCAGATTGGAACATCATAAAACAAATATTATTTTTCCATGTCATGGTGTCTAGTTGTAAAATATCAAAAATGTAAAGACAAAAGTGACTTCTATAAAACTGTGTGAAATACCACTTTTATCACTGAAGGAAAATTCCGATGGTTAACCTCTATATATATCAAACAATTAAGCAGACTCAAATTCTTTTATTTGTAGACATCAAGAATATATTTCACTTTATGACAGCAGCCAGCATTATGGTGGGAGGAAACTGGGAAACCCAGACCATCTACAGCCTGCTGGAGGACAGAGGAAGACAGCTCGAGCTGGACTCCTGCGTCACTGCACAGTACTATACTAGCATGCTAACCACTGGGCCACAGCGGGTGCAACAAGAATAAGGAAAGTGTTCCTTTGGCACATATACATGTTAAGTTGTTATCACCCCCTTGTTAACTGTAGTGCAGACTGCATCTATGATCTGTGCACGTATGCCTACTTACAATGCACCTACTTTCACTTTGGCTCACCACAGTACAAATTATATACTTGCTATAACTAAAAAATGATAAAAACGATAAAAATGAATAAAAATGATAAAAAGTCTGAGTGGATAGTGACAGAAATGACTCAGGTGGGAGGGGGTGGGTGGATAATGGGTGTACCTCATTTTTTGTGGCCAAGTGGGAGGTGTGAAGCGTACAATTGCTGACACCCCCACTGTCTATAGAAATTTTGGCGAGAAAAATGTTCAGAACAAGAAAACATAGGCACGCCTAAACGCCAAGCGCTCGATTTTATCATGGGGCATGCCCAATAAATAATTTGTTTATAAACCTCAGTACGTTCTCCTTGCTGACCTAGTTAAGGGGAGATAATCAATACCACGTGTACCCTGGATTAAGCGGGTGAGTGCACCAGGATGCGCCAAGAAAGACTGATTTGTGAATTTCATCTTGCCACTTCATAGTATCCACACGCATATTCGTTTTTATGAGTCCATTCACTCACCTACAATATGCACTCTCGTTGTCTACTGCCACTGAGACACAGATCAACATTTATGCGTGCCGAGTCCGGTGTAAAACAACAACAACATCATGGACACGCGATTTCGTAACGCTTTCCCCCGTTGCAGGTAAATGCAGCTTTACAGCTGATCAGAGAGTAGTCAACTAACCTGCCAAGTCATAGAACTTCTCTGTCTTGAGGGCAGCGGCCACAACCCAACACCCCCACTGTATGCCAAAGTCCAGTGCAGCTGCCTTAGAAAAACTACTGCCCATGATTGAAAATGACATACTTTTTGTATAACCTGTGCAGCCGATTGATTCGTACCTTGTGTCTGTAGTCAATTGTATATGTTAAGAAATGTACCCGTCAGAGAAGCGTACCGGGGTCACATCATACCATTATAGTGTCAGACTCTGGGCCGATGTCAATTTCTGTGGACAGCTTTCATAACAGAAGAAAATAAGGCAAACATTGGCGAAAATGGCGAAAGTCATATATACACAGCATTTCATAAACATAGTGTGGTTTGGAACATGGAGGCTGTTAAATATTTTACATGTAAGACTGCTGAAGAAGTTACTTTGCTTGGAATGATCCTGTCATAATTACAATGACTGGATAAAATAAAATGGCCTGACACAGGCTGAAACAAAGTGCAGTTTACCCATGCAATTAAAGACTGCAATTGCAGATAGTTACCAACCTGTACCTAAGCCAAGCATTCACGTGCTGCAGCCGTTACAGTGTATAATTTGAGGGTGCTTTCCATATTTCTGTATGTATGTAAATATATAGTGCCTGTATGGTTGGTCTGTTGGAGGTCTTGGTTTACATGTAGGTATGCTGTGTGTAGCCATAATTGGCTGCAACAATTCATCTATCAGTTGTTGTTTACTGTCTGACAGGTCCAAAGATCTTTATCCTCATAGCCAATTAGGAATAGCTTAGCACAGCTCAGCTCAGCTCATAGGCTTCACCAATCTGGGTTGTTGATTTAAAATGTTGTTGTGAAACCAAAGACAAAACTTGAAAATGATCCAATTGTGGAAAATGTGGACTGTCTGAGGAATTATTTTTGAGCTAGACACAGAATCATTTCTAATTGGCTGGTGTGAGAGATCAATAGGCAAGTCCAGGCTTTGTCCAGTCTTAAGTTGGATTTTAGGAATGGCAGATTCAAGTGCACAGATTCAAAGTGAAAAGGATTAACCCAAGAAAATGTCCACTGTCAGCCAAGACCTTTAAAACATTCAAGACTTCTATTTACGTATTGGAATGCCATTTAAAACAAGATAAAAAACTTCAATAGTAGACAAAATAAAAAGATGAATGTTCAGTTTTATATTAATGCCATTTATGGATTTTTTTAGTGTTGGGTCACCCAGAAAAATTGGTGTTTTTGTTTCTTTTTTTCTTTTGTATTTTTGCCTTTAAATTGTACTAGTAATTTCTGGGGATTTTTGTGTGTCAGTCAAAGGCCAATGGTTTGATTGACCCGGGAAAAGCGGTTTCTTTCAGCCGAATAATATCCCATGACTACACCTTATAACTTCTTCTTGTCACATAACTCAAAAATGATTATCCTTTTCACACATACATACACACATATATACATGTATACATACATTTACATATATACATACATACATACATACATACATACATACATACATACATACATACATACATCTGGCTTTCTCTCCGGCCGTATGTGGGAAGGTCTATCAGCTACCTGCGGATGGTCGTGGGTTTCCCCCGGGTTCTGCCCGGTTTCCACCCACCATAATGCTGGCCGCCGTCGTATAAGTGAAATATTCTTGAGTACAGCGTAAAACACCATTCAAAAAAAAAACAAAAAAAAACATACATACATGCACACATATATACATACATACACACAGATACACACACATACATATATACATCCATACACACATACATACACACACATACATACATACATACATACATACATACACACACACACACATACACATACATATATACATACATACATACACACATACATACATACATACATACACACACACACACACACATACATACATACGTACATACATACATATATACATACATACACACTTACATACATATACATACATACATACACACACATACATACACATATATACATACATACATACATACATACATACACACATATACATACATACACACATACATACATACATACACACACACATACATACACACATACATACATACACACATACATATACACATATATACATACATACACACACATACATACATATATACACACATACACACACACATACATACACACACATACATACATACATACATACACACACACATACATATATACATACACACATACATATATACATACACACATACATATATACATACACACATACGTACACAAATACATATATACATACACACGTACATACACAAACACACACACACATACATACATACACATACACACATACATATATACATACATACACACACACATACATACACACATACATACACAAATACATATATACACTTACGTACGTACATACTTACATATGTACATACTCCATGACAATCAGATATTATTGAGTACAACATTAAACCTAATAAATAAAAAAAAAGGAAAAATAAAAAATAAATAAATGATTAAATGTTTTTTTTCCTTTATTCTGCAGAAGCATCATGGAGTTGGAGGCAATCCGATATGAGGCGGGGAAAGCTGGACATACTGGACCAGCTTTTGCTGCCCCATGACACTGACTACATCGAAGTACAGAATGTAGACCAAGGTTGGAATGTTATTAAAAAAATGCAGGTACGTGGAGCGCCAGCCATTGCCATTGTGGGCAGTTTGAGCTTAGCAGTAGAACTCAATATTACAGAGTTCAAATCCAAGGAGAAGCTTTCTGCATTTGTGAGCAAAAAGATGGACTATCTGGTGACAGCCAGACCGACAGCAGTAAATATGACTGAGGCAGCAGAGAGACTGAAGAAAAAAGCTTCTATTCTGTGTGAAACTTCGAATCTTACAGTTGAGGATATGAAAGAGAACTTGATAAAAACCATAGAGGATATGCTGGCGAAAGACATCAATGATAACAAGGCCATTGGGAACTATGGTGCAGAAGCCATTTTGAATCACCATGGCAACACACCTGTGCGTATTCTTACGCACTGTAACACGGGTTCCTTGGCAACGGCAGGCTACGGGACTGCCCTGGGGGTGGCGAGGTCCCTCCATGAAAAAGGAATGCTGGAACACGTTTACTGTACAGAGACCCGCCCGTACAACCAGGGCGCCCGTCTGACGGCGTACGAAATCGTGCATGAGAAGATGGCGGGCACGCTCATCTGCGACAGCGCTGTGGCACTCCTAATGCAGCAGCGTAACATATCAGCAGTTGTCGTAGGCGCTGATCGGGTTGTCTCCAACGGAGACACTGCAAACAAAATCGGAACTTACCAGTTGGCAGTTGTGGCCAAGTATCATGATGTTCCTTTTTTTGTGGCGGCTCCTAGCGCATCCATTGATCGCAATCTGGACTCTGGAGACCAGGTGAAAATAGAGGAACGGCCGCATCACGAGATGAAGGAGCATAAGGGCATCCCTATTGCTGCTTCAGAGATTGACTGCTGGAACCCTGTCTTTGATGTGACCCCGCACGACCTCATTACAGGCGGGATCATAACAGAGGTCGGGATATTCAGACCGGCTGACCTCAAGGCTGGGATCACAAGGGCACTGGATGGGATCCAGGAACCAAAGATAAGCAAGAACAGTTAACTGATCTGCAATAGTTGACAGTAAAATCAGCAGTATGATCAGATCGTTCTGTTCAGCTAGTTCACCAAAGTCAAAACTGTCTCAAATACCAGATCAGTATGGTTACGACCTTCCATCATTGTATTAATTAGACTCATAAATTACGAAATTAAATACAATTATGAATTATGCTGTCTTTGACACATGCTTTGTAGAAAAATTGAAGAAAGCTGGGAGTGTATGTTACCCATGCTGTGCATTTATTATACATCTATGTAAGTAATAGCTGATGTAATGGTGCTCAGTCTGACCTCCGCCTGACCCTAATCTGGCTCAGTCTGACCTCCACCTTGCCCCACGGTGACCGAGTCTGACCTCGACCTGGCCCCACTCTGGCTTAATCTGACCTCCACCTGCCCTCACTCTGGCTCAGTGTGACCTCTACCTGGCCTCACTCTGGCTCAGTCTGACCTCCACCTGGCCCCACTCTGGCTCATTCTGACCTCCACCTGGCCTCACTCTGGCCGTCTTACCACCACCTGGCCTCACTCTGGCTCAGTATTACCTTCACCTGGCCCCACTCTGGCTCATTCTGACCGCCACCTGGCCCCCCTATGGCTTAGTATGACCTCCACCTGACACCCCCCCCCCCCCTCTGGCTCATTCTGACCTCCACCTGACACCCCCCCCCCCCCTCCCGGCTCATTCTGACCTCCACCTGGTCCCACTCTGGCTCATTTTGACCTCCACCTGGCCTCACTCTGGCTCAGTCTTACCTTCACCTGGCCCCCCTCTGGTTCATTCTGATCATACCTGGCCCCACACTGGCTCATTCTGAACTGTGCCTGGCCTCATACTGGTTTATTCTGACGTCCACATGGCGCCACACTGGCTCATTCTGACTTCCAAAAACATAGTTCGAGCCTCACGATTACAAATTTTAAATGGCTGGAATACCTGTAAATATGGTTTACCCATTCAGGCTTTGACGTGTCTACACTACGTATGACTTAAGGAATCAGAGTACATATTGAATATGTGGGCAGGTTCAAGGTGAAATTGTCAGCATTAGGTCAAAGGATAGTGAGCCTAAGCTCTGTATATGTAGGCAGTCAGTGGTCTGTACCACTTGGATGTTGCATTTTGCTGACAAGATGTGGTTACTTTACTAGCATATAATTTTGGTAATCGGTAGGAGACACGTTGTGCAGAAATGTGTATACCTCCTCTCCCCTCTTCTTAACAGCTTGTGGGGCCTTGGTGACAAGCGATTGATGAAGCTAGTGTCGACTGTTTTTTTTTGTTTTTTTTACAAACTGTACACTAAACCTTCTTTAATAATTTACAGATAAAATGATTGCTTTTCACTATTGACAGTTTTTTTGTGTAAATAAAGATAAATGGATTCTATATGCTTACTTTCAATGATGATGTACATGTAACTAAGTTGCACATGTAAATTTACAAGATTTCTTTATTTAGTAGTTATAAATTTACATTGTTAATGAGTAAAAAAAAAACACAATTTATATCTAATAATGCTGAATATTTAGTGCCTATTTATGTTTGAAGGGAAATTGAAAATTTGACAGTAGCGTTTATACTATAGAAATATTAGTGTAAATTATGATTGATTTTGTATTGGATTTATTCAATATTATATACTCTTTTTTGCTGTAAATCTGGCATATTGTAGTACTACTGCGATAAACAAGGGATACAACTTGGCTTTAACCATTAACAGTCATTTCCCAGTTCCATGTGATCAACCTAAGTAACCCAGAATACTGTTAAATTAAAATTGGTACATTGATATTCTGATTTGTTTGTCGCTATTTTTTTTCAAACGACCCAGGACACATCTTACCCTAGCTTACACCAAATACACGAGTTATTCTGTATATAGATAATGTTATGGTTAAAGGTATACATGAAATGGTTATTATTACATTATTACATAATATGCACTTTAGGATGTATCCCAATATATGAAAGTACAAACAAGCTTCTCGTGCGTACAATTTATACTACAGTTTTCTTAAGCCCCCAGCGGTCAGTCAGGAAATTCGGTGGATGCATTCGTGACGTGAACAAATCAGTAGGAAAAAGAGCTCGAATTACCCGCGCTCAGCTCAGACACATTGTCATACAGTTAATAGATGATGTCATTTCCATAAAATTCCTACCTCTTACAGAAGGTTAGCATGACATAGAAGGGTTATTAACAGATATTAAATATGACTTAACAGCTAAAATGCATGTAACTTGTTTCACTTTGTTGACATAACTGTTTTCATTTTTCTTAAAAAAGTAATCTTTGTTTTTTGAGTTACTTGTCATGTGTCTTTCAAAGGAAAAGACAAGGACAGACCAAACGTACATATACATCGATGAAGTGTCCCACATAAAGTTTAAAAAGCATTAAATTTTGTGAAGTCCCTTAAACGGGATATCCCAGTTCAAAATTGACAAATTCGCCCAAAGAAAATCGAAAGCGCCGCCATGTTTATCAGTTTTAACCAACCAAGCAAGACTCATTTTTATAACCCTAGAACGCACCTGTTTCACATGATGTCACGCGGACACTGTTTTGATATATTTATTTATTTATTTATTTATTTATTTATTTCATTGGTGTTTTATGCCGTACTCAAGAATATTTCACTTACAGGACGGCGGCCAGCATTGTGGTGGGAGGAAACCGGACAGAGCTCGGGGGAAACCCCTGATAATCCGCAGGTTGGTGCAAGACCTTCCTACGTACGACCGGAGAGGAAACCAGGATGCCGTATCAAGTATGTAGCAGGAGAAATCAACAGTAGCTCATCAGGAAGGTGAACTACAAAGGTTTCTAATTGGAACACTTAGTCACGGGGTGCCGCTGTCGTATTAAAGAAATAATCATGAGTAGGGCGTAAATCACCAGTCAAATACATAAATAAATGACGAGTATAGGATACATCCGTAACTACTGAAGAGGCTGACAGAACACACAGTGGAGTTAGAAGACCGTGACATTGAAAGTTTGGTCGAAACAGATGCTGTTCTGAATACTGGAAAATAATATATTTTAATTAACTGCTATATATATTTAATTTAATTGTAATCTGATACAACAGAAATGTTGTTACACGCTCTGAGTGTATACGTATGACCTTAACCTGACATTTTAGTTATTTTAATTCTCCCTATTACTACTCATAAATTTTTAGTATATCTCTGTTATATGAAGTAAGTTTGTATAAGCCTACTGCTGCTAGAAGGGATGAAATGTGACAAGGCAGTAACAACAATAATAGCCAATAAGACATAAGTGGGATTCGAAGTCTTGAGCCAGCTGTGCAGGTGTTTAACTCTAAATTACAGTTAACTTTTGTGTAAAAGAGTTACAAGACTCATCTCTGCAAGAGTGCTTTCTGTCGTCTGTTGGTAGCCTAAAGGGAGCCTGCGCAGATGTAAGGTTATTTTACGCGTGGTCAAATTCATGACTTGTTATATGAAGTTTACACATTTTTTGGCTTTATATATGTATATGCATGTATGCTTGAGGTTTTACGACGCGCTTAACAATTTTTAACATTTTAACAAATTACGACAAGGAGTCGTAAGGTGTGTACATATACTCTATCTTCTTTTTGTTGTGGTATGACCAGTCCTTCCCGCCAATGTGAAGCCGCCACTTAGATACATGTATCGTATCTAATACCAGATATGATGACACCCCGCCCAGTCACATTATATATGCTAACACCGTGTCAACCAGGTCGGTTTCTTTGCTCTAACCTCTCATTGCTTAGTGCCAAGCGAGGCAGCAAAATGAATACCATTTGTACAGCCTTTGGTAAGACCTGACCTGGCCAAATTTGATCCCAGTCTTACCCAGGTATCCCGACTTCGAGTGAGTGAGTGAGTGAGTGAGTGAGTGCTTGGGGTTTAACGTCGTACTCAACAATTTTTCAGTCATATGACGACGAAGGAATCATTAGGGTGCATGTACGGTGCATGTGCCTCCATCCGCAGGACGGATTTCCACGGCTCTTTTATTTAGTGCTGCTTCACTGAGACGACTTACACTGAGACAAAGGCAAGTAAGCCGCCCCGCCCGAGCCATTATACTGATACGGGTCAACCAGTCGTTGCACTATCCCCTTCATGCTGAACGCCAAGCGAGGAAGTTACAACTTCCTCTTTTAAAGTCTTAGGTGTGACTCGATCAAGGATTGATCCTGGATCTACCGGTCCCGAAGCGGACGCTCTACCAACTGTGCTATCCGGGCCGGTTCCCAACTTCGAGGCGGACGCTCTAACCATTAGCCCACCGAAGCGGTTTTTGGCTTAAAAGTGTACAAGTTTACACTGCAGTTTATACTGTGTTATAACCACTATTAAGAGAGAACACTTTACGGTTGTCGGTACTTTAAACAAAGACGCAAAGAAATACAGCATACAGATTCACATTTGTTGTCAAAGAAATCGCGGGGTTTTTTGTTTCGTTTTTTTTAAATCAGTGTCATTTCTATATTGACTTATTTTCATTCCTTGATCTATCGAAAATATCCGTACATGCCGACGGTAGATCCAGGATCAATCCTGGGGCGGGTCACACCAAAGACCTTAAAAGAGGAACCATTTCCTCGCTTGTCGTTCAGCATTAAAGGGATAGTGCAACGCCTGGTTGCCCCGTATCAGTATAATGGCTCGGGTGGGGCAACTTACTTGCCTTCGGTAAGTCGCGTAAGTAAAGCAATACTGGATAAAATGCGGTGTAAATCCGCCCTGCAACAAGGGAGCACTTTACATGCACTCAAAGGACTCTTTTGTCGTCATATGACTGAAAAATTGTGAAGTATGGCGTTAAAACCCAAGCACTCACTCACTCACTGGTGAATTTTACAGAATTAATTAATTGGTAACCACATACAGATAGGAAACATTGGCTGGGCTGAATTTACTGCATTAAAAAATTAATCGTACGCCCTATCGCAGCCTTTTTCAGCTCCAGCTTTTGTTTTTTCTTCCAACCGAGGGCATATCCACGCCCACAAATCATCAACAGTAAATCATGGCCTAGAAAGCATAGGCCCTATCCTAAGATAAACGGAGGCGTCCACGCTGCGAATGCCACCCGCGAACAATAACACATGTGAACCAGAAATGACAATCCAGATCTATAATCGCAAGATCAATTTCTAAAACAATACTCAACACAAATAGCTAAGAATATACGCAAAAATATTAAGATGGAGTCGAGGTAAGCCAAGCAATAAACGGTTTCAGCCATGCCAGAAAGCGAGTGTACGTGATAATTTACTCGTGTATATGAGAAATAGAAAGAGGTCTGCATGATTTAGTATGCATGTCATTGTACGTCTTCGCACATAACTAGATCAGTTTTAAGTACTGGTCATTTTATATATGTTTTTATATATTCACTGTTTCATAAAGATTATTTTAAGCTGTTCACTGTTACGCTATGACTAGATACTGTATAAATAAATATATGCAGATATCGGACATCAGAAGACCCTTAGCGACAAGAGGGATTATTAGAAATCATCGTCATACATTCTGCGTCAAAAACAGCCATCGAGCTGAATATTATAGCCAAGAATTATATACGTTTAAACTAAGAAACGTTTACCACCTTAAAATGGTATAGGGAATTACGCCCGTCATAAACCACGTGGGCGTAGGAAGGAACTGTACCGGTGAGGAGTTTGCAAAGTGACAGCCTCGATTTCACATTGTTTACAAATGGCGGCGTGCTGCCCGAACACGTTCCTGGTGCTGGTCATGCTCATCTTCGTCGCGTAAATATTCATCAAGATAAGGAAAAATGTCCATGAAGAGCCAAAAAAAGCCACGAGGGATGGGAGTTGTGGCAAAAGATAAAGTGAAGGCTGAAGTTAAAGAGAAGGTATCACAGTTTTACCTGCGACTTGCACTTAAAACAGTTGCTTTCGAACTTTTGGTGTTAATCTTTTCGAAGTCCTATTTTTCATATATTTATGATGTCTTTTATAAATCTGGTCAAGGATTTCAGACTGCTACTGCTGGCCAGGGGAAGTGCTGGCCAGGGGAGTTTTCTGTGGTGTCATTATTTGTTGCAATTGACTCAGTTATTAAGCTGTCAATTGTGAACTTGCAGTGAAGAGCAACCATTCTTTGAAAATGACGTCATAACTCATACGGTATAGTCATAATTAAGGCCAAAAAAGCATCGACAACCTTACAACGCCCTCTTGGGGTCCTCTGTGACCAGCTGCCGTCTGCCGACTAATATGGTATTAGTGAATGTGCTTGAACAAGGGGTGAAGAACCAATGAAATACATAAATAAATAACCGGCCCCGATAGCACAGCTGGTAAAGAGACTACTTCGTGAGCATTAGATCTAGGGTCAATCCTGGGTTGAATCACACCTAAGACCTTAAAAGAGGAAGTTGTAACTTCCTCGCTTGGCATTCAGCATGAAGGGGATGGTGCAACGACTGGTTGACACATATCGGTATAATGGCTTGAGCGGGACAACTTACTTTCCTTTGGTAAGGGGTCTGATTGAAGGAGCACTAGATAAAAGAGAGGTGGAAATCCGTCCTGCAACAAGGAGGCACATTACATGCACTCTAAGGATTCTTTTGTCGTCACATGACTGTTCGTGACGTTAAACTCCAAGCACTCACTCACTCATAAATAAATACAACACCCTGGGACTTTTTTCCGCTCTGGTTTAGCTGTAGCTGAACACATTCAGGTGATTTGTCAGATATAGGCTGTTAGAGAGCTGAAGTGTCTTAATTTTTAGATATATAGCACAGAAACATCATTTAAGGAAATAAACAGTATGATCAGGTAGGTAGCACATGTAGAATCTTACCACTGAACAAAATTGTGGACTACTTTGAACCACAGTCATCAATTTTTCATTCACATATTGCCCATGTTAAAGTTAATTATTAAATAGTTTTTATTTAATAATGATTCTTGTAAAGTTATCTGTCTTACCTCGTTAATAGGTAAGAGAGATTCGTTTAAGACAACAGAACTGGATGAGACAAAGAGAGGAACATCGTGGTCAAACCTCAGAAGCCAAGTTTTCACCTGGCAGTAAAGTACAATCAGCATCAGGTGAGCACTGATATTACAATAAAACTTGTATAATTATGTTTACTAAGTAAACTTAATTTTAGGCATTTTTCACCATTCTTCTATATTATTTTTTTTCGATATGAAACTTTCTTTTAGTTTATTGAATGACCTAAATTCCGTCCATGGCAAAAATTACTGATTAACAAAATGAAGATGTCATCATGCTTTCCCAACATATGGTTTAATAAATCTCAAATTGAAGTTTAACTATGATCACCGGCCATACGTAGGAAGGTCTGTCAGCGACCTGCGCATGGTTATGGGTTTCCCCCGGCCTCTGCCCGGTTTCCTCCCACCATAATGCTGGCTGCCATCATATAAGTGAAATATTCTTGAGTACGGGGTAAAACATCAATCAAATAAATAAATAAATAAACAATCATCACCTATTGACACAATCAGAACAACAGAGATACAGGAGTAAAAATAAGATATTTCAAGCTCTCATTGTGAGGACATCATTGTTTTAATATTTTGAGCTCTTAAAAATGAATGACCAAGCATTTTGACCCTTTATGTTGGCTGCATTTTTTTTTTACATAGATACTGTACCTCATTATTAGTGTTTAAGACTTTGACTGCCATTTACATCCATTAATTTCACTTATTTAATAGTTCAGTCAGTCCATCCAGCATCCAGTCTTTCTAATTGTGACAAAGGCTCAAATGAACGAAGCGTTAGCCATGTTGAGGGTAATGTGAGTCCGTCATCTTCACCGGAGATTCATCCCCGGGGGAAGTTTAAGTCATGGCTCTCTGCAAGAGCATCCAACTCTGGCAGGGGTAATAGCGAGAGAGGTGTTCTCCACAGCAAGACAATTACTCATCCAGAAGGAGGGGAGACAAATCTGTTGATGTTAGATAGTGCCAGGAGTGTGGAGTGCGCAACCCCTGACCCCGAGTGGAGCAGAGACCAAGTGCTAGGGCCTGCAAGTACGAGCAGATCAGACCAGACAAAATGCTCTTTGACCAGTGGGCGAAATGAAGTTGAGAATATACTGTTACCAGATCAATTTGAGACATTAGCTGACAAAATCATATCTAGAGTGAAGCAAGACCTGGATTTGAACTCTAAACCCTGTAGACACTTTTATGAAAACAAAGCAGCAAACAGGACAACTACTCAAGAGCAGAATCCAGCCAACAACTCCTCTGGGATGACCAGTCACAACTGCCCTTTATGTCGGCAAGTCATGGTATGATTATCTTCATTCATTCACAAAATTTTTGTCTGAATTCGCCTGAAGCCTGAAATATGTACCAATGTTGCCATGTGACGTGTAAAGTTATATCTTTGGGTCAGTTAAAATTTTGACAACACTATTTATTTATTTATTTATTTGAGTGGTGTGTTATGTCGTACTCAAGAATATTTCACTTACACGACAGCGACCAGCATTATGGTGGTAGGAAACCCACGACCATCCGCAGGTTGCTGACAGACCTTACTACGTACGACTGGCGAGGAAGCCAGCATGAGCTGGAAACTCACAGCAACTGCATTAGTGATTCACAACACTAAGGCATGTATGTAAAAGCATCCCACATCAGTATGATGGTGTACAAACCCTCACACATTGAAGAAGTAAATAACATACCTGTTGTATATACAGTTGTATAGGCTTTGGAGCAAAATCATGGCTAGTGCAGTTTTCATGTATAAACAATAATTTTAGCTGGCATTTTCAGAAAAAAAGGATAATATCTCAGTTTTGTACATGAAGAAAAGAAAAAACATTTTTGTTTTGATGTAAATCAGTTGGATTCAGTTAATGTTTTTTGTATTGCACAGCTGTCCCCAGACCAGATACCCATGTTGCTGAGCCCTTGTGGTCACAGCCTGTGTGGTCAGTGTGTGAAGGGGAGGGAACTCTGCCCATGCTGTAACAACCCCATCTCCTCCATAATGGCCAACATAATGTTACAGCAGATCATAGACAGCTTCTATCAGGGGAAAGCAAAAGTGAAAGTGAATGAACCAGAGCACACCAGGCAGTACCAGTCCAGTTTGTACACAGAGAACAACTGTATACGTAAGTATTGTAAATGACCTAAAATTTCACCCCATGAATATTTAAACTGCATATCTGGCCTGATTAATACAGAGTCTGTTGATCTTAGAACTTTTTGAAGTTAGTTTGGAAGGTATATGATATCCTATTGAAAAAAATGTAAATTTTGGCTCCAAAAGTAATATTTTGTGATGTTAATTTGCATGTAAACGAATGCATTTTGTTGGCAAACCTTTAAGTCATTTATACTCCATGTGAACAGGTCATAACACCATTACAGTGTAATGATCAAGCAGACAAATTGCTGCTGTTTGTATCCTTGGACTAACCCTTGACGAGTGAGGTCACAGGTTCAAATCCAGTTCTGGCAGGAGGTTTGTCATGTTTCAGGCAGGATGCAGAGATTTACTCCAGCATTTAATTTTCCTCCTGTGGCCCATTTACCAGACCACTGTGGAATCATTTAAATGTCATTAAATGACGAGTACAATTATATAATTGCATAACTCAGGAACCGGTTGTTCCAATTTGTATTAAAAGTTAAACCTGGCTTAATATCACTTTTGACCAAGTACAAAACTGATGGGACTTTAGGCCAGACTAAAGATAATATCAAGCTTATTAAACTGCGCTACTGATAAACTTTTGAACAAAGGGGACCTGTTATGTAATACCAAAGTCCTCCATGTATTTTGGAATAATTTGGGATAATAGTGTGGGGAAGCATTCATGAATGTTGAGTATTGGTAAGTTACGTAAACGTAATGTATGTGTGTTATTTTATCCTGCATCAGACAAAATATTTTGCTGTTTATTGGACAGTAAGGATCACATGGGAGATATGTATATTCCCCTATCCTGCAGCTGAAGTTATATGTGTCTGCTGACTAGGTTGTCTCCCTTTATTCGGTTTATTCGGTCATACTTTTAAGAACATGCCATCAAAATATGACTGAAATAATAGGTAGCTTATACCACAAGCAAGCGGAGGGTGTTTTTATTGTGCTGTTTTGGTCTTTGTTAACTTTTTTCCCTTAAGACACATTAATGGCTAAATGTGATTTTGTTTGATTGATTTTTCAGATGCTGGCATGAAGTACAGAGAGAAGTACAGCAATCTGAGAACACGACACGAGGTGCTAATGTCTGAGCGTTCAACCATACACAAGGATCTTAACGAATTATCCCAGGAGACAGAGAAGGAGATGAAACAGTTACGGAACATTGAAAATGCAGAGGATAAACTGACCAATGAGATCGCCAGGATACAGACACAGCTGAATGACCTTAGAGGTCACAAGGAAGAGTACAAGGTCAAAGTGACAGAGCTGGAGGCACGGAGTGAAGAGAGGAGGAAGAAACTGAGCTTGTTGGAGGAGATTGTGCGTGGTGTACAGATGGAGATGGAGAAGGTAAGTTACCAATTCAAATGTTGGGAAACCGCTTCAGTGGCTTAATGTTCAGAGTGTCCGCGTCAAAGTCGAGAGGCCTAGGATCAAATCCGGGATGGGTCATATCAGTAATTTTAAATATGGTCCTTGTTGCCTCTTCATTTAATGCTCAGCCCCGAAAGGTTACATTTTGAATGGGTGGGGGTGTCATGTCTGGTGTCTCCGGCACGATACTACAGTGGCAGCCGCACCTTGGCATATATTCGCCCTGCCATGAGAACACACAGTATATGCACACCCACACTTAAGTACGACATAAAAATCCAAGCATACATACATACAAGTGTTGGGATTTGTAAAGGTGAGATGGTTGTCACGTGGTAGATATTGAATGTCAGTTCATTGAGTAATCTGCTTTTTCGCGATGAGCATCCGAGAAGCGGGCTGTTTGTTTTGTATTGAAAACTTTGTCAAAGTTTGGGGGTTTCTCCATTGCTAAAATTTCCTGCTGTCTTAACAGTCCAGCACATGAAAATTTTGTGTTGAAAACTTTGTCAAAGTTTGGGGGTTTCTGTAGCACAAAAACTACCTGCTGTCTTAACAATCCAGCACATTAAGGTTTTGTGTTGAAAACTTTGTCAAAGTTTGGGGGTTTTTTAAGGCCTAAACCTACCTTCTATCTTAGCAACCCAGCACATTAAGGTTTTGTGTTGAAATCTTTGTCAAGGTTTGAGGGGTTTTTAAGGCCTAAACCTACCTTCTATCTTAGCAGCCCAGCATATTGAGGTTTTGTGTTGAAATCTTTGTCAAGGTTTGAGGGGTTTTTAAGGCCTAAACCTACCTTCTATCTTAGCAACCCAGCACATTAAGGTTTTGTGTTGAAATCTTTGTCAAGGTTTGAGGGGTTTTTAAGGCCTAAACCTACCTTCTATCTTAGCAGCCCAGCATATTAAGGTTTTGTGTTGAAATCTTTGTCAAGGTTTGAGGGGTTTTTAAGGCCTAAACCTACCTTCTATCTTAGCAACCCAGCACATTAAGGTTTTGTGTTAAAAATTTTGTCAAGGTTTTGATGTTTCTCCAGCGCTAAATCTATTAGCTCTCTCAACAATCAAGAATATTAAAGTTTTGTGTTGAAGACTTTGTCAGAGTTTGAGGGTTTTTCCAGCCCTAAACTTACATGCTATCTGAACAATTAACCACCCTAAGATTTTGTGTAGAAACTTTGTCAGAGTTTGGGGGTTTCTTAAGGCCTAAACTTACCTTCTATCTTAACACTTCAGCACATTAAGGTTTTGTGTTGAATCCTTTGTGAGAGTTCAGGTGTTTCTCCAGCCCTAGCCTACATGTAGCTTCTATATTAACAACCCAGTACATTAAGGTTTTGTGTTTAATTCTTTGTGAGAGTTTTGGGGGTTTCTGAAAGTCTAATCCTACCTTCCATCATAGCAATCCAGCACATAAAGGTTTGGGGGTTTCTCCAGCCCTAAACATACCTGCTCTCCTTTCTTTCCAGTAACCCTTATCTTACCGAAAGCTTTACATCAGTAAGTTTCCCAGTCTGAGATATGTTCCTTAACCTAGCCACTGTGGGTAAATAAAGTGCTTTCTAACTACAGTAATGCCAATATAGCTGATTATTTATGGCTGTTTATTCTGGGTTTTTTTTTGTATTTTGAAGGTATTGCTGTTGGCAGAAGAAACGGGACAGTGACATGGTCAAGGGACCTCAATGTTCTATTGATAAGTGGAGAATGAAACTACATGCAAAAGCATTTAATTCAGCCAAAGCAGCATTTGATATTTGATTGTGGGTCTGCCCTCTCATCGGGACTCAGTTGAAGAGTAAAAGAATTTAAGAGACCTCCATCTCCTAGTGGTTTGTGTGCTAGTGCAGTAAAATGACCTAGGAACCTCTCACCAATGCGGTTGCTGTCTTTTCCAACTGTACAAGGGAAGGTCAGCCAGCAAAATGCAGGTGGTTGCGAGTTTCCTCACAGGCTCTGCCGTGTTTTCTCCCACCATAATGCCAAGAATGCTGCCTTCTGTCGTATAAGTGATATATTCTTGAGTATGGAGTAAAACTCTAATCAGATAAGTAAATAGATAAGTAATCCATGGATACTGACTTTTCATTGGCACGTTATAACCAAAGCAGAAAAGATAGTGACTTTTCATTGCCATGTTGTAACCAAAACAGAAGAGATAGTGACTTTTCATTGGCTCATTGTAACCAAACAGAAGAGATAATTGACTTTTCATTGGCTCATTGGAACCAAAACAGAAAAGATGATACGGTGTTCAAAGTGAATTATATACTAATGCCACAAAGAAATAGCAAGTATTTGTGATTTTAAATCAAAGTTTATTGCATAATAAATACAAGTTCATGTGTTGATGATTTGTGAAGCCATCTTTTTTACTACAGTCCTTTCACTTTTGTAGCAAAAGCAACAGTTAATAAAGGCCACAGTGGTAATGGATGTTACCATGGTAGTTAAGTATACAAGTTGATGCATGTTGCCATGACAGTAATGTGTATAAGTCCGTGCATGTTGCCATGGTGGTTAAGTATACAAGTCCGTGCGTGTTGCCATGGTAGCAACGTATGCATGTCAGTGGTAACATGCACAAGTTGATGTTGCGCAAGTTGTATTACGTGTGATTTTTCTAAACTATACCCAGAAAGAGTTGATGTGTACATGTGTATTTTGAGGAAGACGTGAAATTATTGATTTTTGTGACAAGTGTGCGTAGTTAATATAGACACACCACATGATCACAGGGACTTGAATCAAGGCTTGCCTACGTCAGGCGCGTCATATACATGCGTATAGTTATAGGTGGTTATATATATATGCAAGGATGAGAATTTTCAACTGATTATCTGATTTTGATTTTAAGGGAAATCAGGATTTTCAAAGAATCTAATCTTTGACCAAATTGGCCGAAATTAACCACTTAACTAACGGGGGTCAACTAATTATAAAAATTCAGCTAATTTTGATGGAAATATTCTTTTGCTATTATGTGATGCATATGTCCTTGTATAAGACGTAGCTGACGTAACCAAGCCATGCTTCAACTTCCTGGGCCTGAGATGGGATGCCAGGGCCTAGGTGTACTGTGTAGATGTGCATGTATATCACACGTATGGTTGCTCTGACGCTCATGTCTAGGATTCATCTGACAGCTCGAGTAATAGTTGTGTGAATTCTGAAATACAGAAAAAAAAAAGAAGTGTTAAGTATTATTCCGCACAAATCTCAAAACCAGTGTGTCACATACACGAAGGGTTCAAATCCAGCTGTGGACAGGGAATTTGTAGATTCCTCTACTCTCATTGTTCATGGGGCCTTGTAGTTGTAAATAAAAGGTTGATTGAGGCGATGTTTGACGATGTGATAACTGGCCTTCGTGATAATAAGCAATCGACGACGCTGGTATGGCCTTTTGCGAAGTCTAACCTTCGCTGAAAACTGCTCGTCTTCCACCAAAAGTATGTGAAAGAACGTGGGAAAGTTCGTCGGTAACGTGCCAAACGTCGATGGTTTGCCTTCCACTCCAACACTGCGGTTTTCCTCCACACATAAAACTAACCAGCATCTTACTAGTGGAAAATTCTAGTTACTGTATACACTAATGCATTATT
Source organism: Liolophura sinensis (assembly GCF_032854445.1). Taxonomy (NCBI): domain Eukaryota; kingdom Metazoa; phylum Mollusca; class Polyplacophora; order Chitonida; family Chitonidae; genus Liolophura; species Liolophura sinensis. The sequence continues at coordinate 11,631,479 of NC_088305.1, read as the reverse complement.
TATATACCATTATACTTGCATACTGATGTTGTACACCATGCGCACACGTGATACTCAGTGTATATAGAAGGTGTTTTTAAGAACAGTAGTTTACATACCCTTGTCTGCATTAAAGGATGTATAATCTAATGAAGTACTCAGCACTTTGCTGCCTCCATGTTGTCTTTGATCTGCGGAATTTAGTAACCGATCAGCTTTAGCCTTTCTTACGTTGCTCTGCGTAAATGTTAATTCAAATACATTCATGCTTCGATTCAGACCTAAAATTTCGCCCAAAAGTGTGCAATTTAGAGGCAAATAAATGGTAAATGTTGTTACAATTGGGGCTGAAACATACACTCTTCAATGTTATCATCTTATCTGCCAATCAAACCCAACACTCTCACCTCCCCCTCCAAACAGAAAAAGGCAAAAAAATTGCCTTCAAAGAACAGAACTCTCAGAATTGGGCGAAACTTAGACATGGGCAAAATTTTAGGTCATCAATCGTATTTTTACAAGTCATGGGCAAAATTTAGGTCGTTGGTCGTATTTTAAAATTCATAGTGGAAAAGGTCTGAAATATTCTACCTTGAATGTTGATTTTGCCATCACCATTCTTGTCAACCAGTTGGAACATCTCTTCGATGTCTTCTGCGGACATGGGGTTATCTCCCTTGCTGAGAGCCTCTCGCAGTTCCGCCTCTGCAACGAATCCATCCTTGTTGCGATCGAAATGATTAAACGCGTCAAGAAGATCTTGTTTCTGTGTCTCTGCAGACTTGAGTGGATTCTCGGTGATGAATTTTCGAAACTCATCTAAGGTTATTAACATCGTCATCTGTCACATTAGAGAACAAAGACAAGAAAATGAATCGGTGACCTTAAAGGTAAAACGCCCCATTTATATGAAGTACCCTAATTCCTCAACCTTTTCAGCCACCTCTGCAACCAATATTTTGAAATAATCGAGAGACCTATGGAGTGTAGAGAAATACTGCCATCTGCCACAAACAGTGGGATATTTCTGTATGGAAGTTCTATTGAGGACACGTCACTGGCATACCTTGTCTACCAGTGGCGTTCCTGTGGTAAAGAAATAAATCGGCGACATTGAAACGTGGCCTACCATAAGGAAACATGGACATGACTGAAGTAATTTTTGATTGATTGATTGATTGACTTGTGCTGAAATGTTTTTACAGATATATACATGACGGACGGTCAGGGTTATGGGTGGCAGCGTTACCACGGGTATGGAAAACTGGAAAAGTTATGGAAAACGAAGACAGTCATTCCATGCCATGAAAAGTATTGGATTTTTTATATGCGTATATATGGGTACGGTAAAATGTGCACTATTACTGTTGTTTGCCGATAGCATGCGCATGTAGACCAGTTTGTGAAATCTGGCGATGCATTCGGTAATGCTTCATAGATTGTGACATGATCGTGACATGATGGTACCATCATGAAAAAACGGCTGTTGGTCAATGGATCGTGAATTTGAAAAAAAAAACACTAATAGTAGTTTGAAATAGTTCAAAAAGATTATCTTGATTTTCAAATACAGAAAGAGTCTGAAATTGGGTTGGAGGAAACCGGGAATGTCTGGAGTAAATGACTGACCTTCGTAAGGTACACCCAACAAAACAGCCGGAACAGCAAGAAGTTGATTCGAAACCCACGATTTCATTGGTCAAGGGCCAGTTAGTTCCAGCGCGCCCACGCTTTTAATCATCTAATCCAGCGAGGCTACTAAATATTTTGAAAAGAGCGCTATACACAAAACAAACTAAATATAGAAGTCACTCTAAGAGCCCAAAATTCACTCTCGACTAAATTTACAAGCCTCCCAATTGCAAACAAGGGGACAATACTCGATCTGGATTTCTTCTTTGACTGCCAGCAGTGATGAATTATTTAATAAGTTCCTCAACTCCTATATACATGCATATCATTATCAAAATTTCATGGATTCGCCATTAACCCAAGGCCAAGCTATGCAGAACATTTCCTGCAAATCCTTGCACATTTTTCTGTATAAAGTTGCTGAAAAACAGATAAACGCCGGTAAAAACATATAATCTCCTTATAGCGGAGCTAACGAACCTGGGGACAGCTGCTCATAAGAGCATTAGAGTTAATCCAATCTTAAATCTTGATACCATTCTTATTCTTTTGCAAAGTAAATCACACATTGGTCTGGACTAACGTTATTACTGGACAGAAGCCCTAATACACTTGTGAACAACTGGGCCGACTTACTGTTCCTGTCCATGGCCTTGAGCCCCTCGGCCACCTCTTCGTCGGTGGGATTCTGCCCTAGCCCTCTCAAGACCAGCACCAATTCGGACGCTTCGATATAACCGTTGCCATTCTTATCGATTTTTTGGAAAATTTCCTTGATCTCTGTAGCGATAAAAGTCACAGATGGCTTTACTAAACCAAAAGGTGCTATGATTTTTTATTTTTTTTTTTTTTGCCTTTCAGGTTTCTTGTTGATGGTAATGGTACGCAGTTTTTTTTTTGGTGGGGGGGGGGGAGGAGAGTTAAAAGACAAAACGATTATTTTTAACGATATGTAAAAGATATGTCTTTTAATTAGACACCTGATAATGTTCTTCCAGACGCGAGCTTAAAAAAAAACATACATGTTTTCCTATGTTCACAGTCAAGTCTTGGACAATGCAGCAGTTATTTTAATCGCTACAAAGCATTTCAACAATTAAATAAATCACAATTATAAGCACAAAAACGCTATAGTAATCCCGCTCTGTTAGATAATTTGCTGGCAGTGTACAGTTGATCCACGGGCTTGTATTTCTACTAACAGTAATCGTTTGATTAATTACGGTTAATGGAACCAACTGCCTTTCACTTCGTGCTTTTCGCGCATAGGTGACCAAGAGGAAAGACCCATGGTGTGCGTGAAACCTTTTATTTTTTTTCTCTGACCAAGTATTTTTTATTGATGTGATAGGTTTGAAACACCAAGTGTCGCATGTACTCAATGCGTCAAAAATCAAGAACTTGCTCGGCTGGTCAAATGAACTTCGGATTTGCTGGTACTCCATTGTCCCCTTGGCACTGTACCATATAGTCCACAAAAACACACTTCAACACAACTCCTATGTGATAGAATATCATATCACCTATTTGTCACCAAGATATCCTAAAGCAAAACAATGCCAAGGTGAGCGAGAAAGTGCACCGTATTTGTTGATTCATGACATAGTGAACTTTGCTTGATGCTCTGCTTGTTCAAGTTTAAACAAAACTAGTCTCATCAAAGAGGTGGTGTGGTAACTTTTCCCGCGCGATCTCGACTTAAGTTCAAGTCATATTAACCGTTGGTCTCACGAGTACTACATCACCCGTTGGCCCACACGGCGTCATTGTAAAAGCAGCAGTGATGATGGAATAACACTGTGCAGGAAAATGAAAGGTTTCCTCGTAGAGAAAAGTTTACAAACGCATCCGAACAAACCTTCTTCCAGCTGCTCGGGCAAATCTTCTGTTGTCGTCTCAGTTACTTCGTTTTCGTCAGCCTGGATTGGGAAAAGGATTGAAATATGATAAAAGACTTACTGTAACAGAAGAGAGAGTACAACCAAAGTAAAATACTCAAAATGGCATGTAATATTTAAAGAATGCAAAATTAAAAGGCCGGATTTGACGGGTTACTTTGACCATTATGCCAACAATCACGCGCAATGTTGTCGCTGCTCTGGTTTTAGTCTCCATGCTGTATTTTATTTTTTTATATTGCATTCCTACACACACTAGGATTCTGCGGATGAGCTAATCATTCCCGATGGTCCCTTTGTTTTGTTTTTATATTATTGTTTATAATTCTAGACCAGTGACGTCCAATAAACTGCAAATAACAAGAGGCTGGATTTGACCGGTTACGTGTGACCATTTTGCCAATTATCACACAGTCGTCACTGCTCTGGGTTTACTCTCTATATGCAGGGCCCAGTTGTTCTAAAGTGTGATAGCTAATACTGGTGTTAACTCCTACTTTATACTTGAAATTTTGGCAAAACTCAGCAATCAAAACAGTTCTCCAAAGTCAAGGTCAAACAGGAACAGTTTCAGTTTATATATTCGATATACTGGTACACAATTTTTACTGTACAGTTTTTGATGTACTGGAACATCAAAGTACAAAATTGCAGACTTGGCTTAAAACTAAATCTTCTTGAGTACGGCGTAAAACACCGATCAAATAAATAAATAAATAAATAAATAAAACTAAATCTGGTATAAAGTCCTAAACCAGTTTTGAACAACCGGCCTTGTAGCTTTACATCTTAGGACAAGCTCGTACGCTGCCCATTTTTTATTTGCTTTGACTGACCGAAAGGTCAACAGCTTTGTGACAGTGACTGACTTTCTCTTTTCCTTTCACATCTAAGATTACCCTTTCTTTGTACGTGACTGCCTAACTGGCCCCGTTCGACAAAAGCAATAGCACTTGTAACACGCATAGTGTTATGAGCGAATATGTATGCTCAACTCTGTATGAAGTATTTCTTTATGAGCCCTGATGTCTATTACTTTACGCGTTCTACGCCCATTGAAGTGGGAATGATTTCACGGGTGTTGACGAGGTGCATGCTGGGACTTGCAGCAGTGTTAAATCAGGTCTGTTGCTTGTCTTTACACATTACCGCAGCCGGGTTTGCCTATAATTTACTCCGGTGCAAGCAGTAAGCCAATATGCATTGCATGCACAGGACCGTCTATTTAATGAAGTTTGATCTACTTCTTATCTTACAGCTTAATCTATTCATTAATCGAAATTTGGAAAATGAAAGCTATAGCGAGTATATCTTAGGCATGGATGTTACGGTTGTCGCTGATTGGTCAGTGTATTGAAGGGTGTTGGGGTGGGGCGGTGGTTGGGGTGGGTGGTCTAACGACATGTATGTGATATCTGTGATTGATTGGTGAGCTGACTGGAAAGTTTAATTATATGTGAACCAGGTAGATGATTTCCGATCAGAATAGCTGGTGATGTCGGGGATAGCAGGGACTGGGGTATACATGGGTTATAAACAAGCTGATATTCCGTTCATAGGCCTTATACCTCGCTCAAAGACAATTTGGACATGTTAGCCATATAATATGTATCCTTTCCTACATTGATCCATTGGTTGTGAATAATGAATCAGCCAGATGCTGGATTCCCACGACTTAGTCAAGTCGTAAGTGAGCCAAGCCTACCATGTAACCGTATATGATTACTCTGAGAAGTCCCGCCAACCATAACGTTAATTATCGCGCACAAGGCGTAACCTTTTCCCGTGACATACAGCGGCGTGTAACTAGATGACAGGTATATCGTACAGCGCCCTGACAGTTATACCGTACAACGATATGATTGGTATATCGTGGAACAGCCTAATGTGTACACAGTATAACGATATGGTAGATATAGCTTACAGCGACATGACAGGTATACCGTACAACGATATGACAGGTACGACAGATATACCGTACAGCGACGTGACAGGTATACCGTACAACGACATGGCAGGTATACCTTACAGCGACATGACAGGTATACATTACAGCGACATGACAGGTATACCGTACAGCGACATGACAGGTATACGGTACAGCAACATGACAGGTATACATTACAGCGACATGACAGTTATACCGCACAGCGAGATGACAGGTATACCGTACAGCGAGATATGACAGGTGTACCTTACTGCGACATGACAGTTATACCGTATAGCGAGATGACAGGTATACCGTACAGCGAGATGACAGGCATACATTACTGCGACATGACAGTTATACCGTACAGTGGCATGAAAGGTATACCGTACAGCGATATGTCAGTTATACCGTATTGTGACATGACTTGTATACCGTACAAAGGCATGACAGGTATACCGTACAGCGACATGACAGGTATACCCTACAATGACATGACAGGTATACCGTACAGGGAGATGTCAGGTATACATTACAGCGACATAACAGTTATACCGTACAGCGACATGACAAGTATATACCGTACAGGAATATGACAGGTGTACCGTGCAGCGACATGGTAGGTAGGCCTATACAGTCGTCTTTAGAGAGTAACGCCTTGTATGACTGAGCCAACGTGGGCATCGTTTTTGTCACTGAAGTTTAAGTCGTTCGAAACTGAAACATGCACATATGAAAACGGTTGAAAAATGGGCTTTAATTGGTAATTATATGTAGGTCGCAAATGAAACGTTAAACAAGAACTCAGGTATATTCAACATACTTCCGAAAAAATGTATTCCTATTGTTATCGTAGATATATTGCACAATTGGCAATCCGGCAACCATGACTTCACAAGCACATCATCACCTTTGTATCTATGTATTTACCAAAAATTTGAACTGCATGTGGGCTTACTATTTACATACTTGGTTACCATGGCAAACTGGTAAATGGACAAAATGTATAAAGTAAGATGAGACAGACCCGATCTCTTTATGCATTTTTCTAGAAGTATGTAGAAGTAAAACTTCGCATACAAATCGACTGGCGTTGTAACCTGTGCACGGTCCAAGTCACACCTAGCTTTAAATAGGAAGAAAATGGCGCCCTGGTTATCATGGCAACCGCGGAAATGGACAAATGTGAAGCGCAGCACATTGTCACATCTGTATCTGTGTACATCTACCAAAAATTAAATCTGTAACTTGTGCACGGATATTTATTTATTTATTTATTTATTTGATGTTTTCCGCTGTACTCGAGAATATTTCACTTACACGACGGCGGCCAGCATTATGGTGGGAGGAAACCAGGCAGAGCCCAGAGAATCCCACGACAATCCGCAGGTTTCTGTCAGACCTTCCCACTTATGGGTGCACGGATATGGATGGACGGACTTACCACAATATGACTCGCCTGAAGTTGGACGTGTAAAAATGAACAGTGAATATAATGATCATGTTTCACTGTACAAATGTTATCATTAACAAAATTTTGTAGGTCTGACAGCAACCTGCAGATGGTCGTTGGTTTCGAATTATGTGATTCCCTCTTACGAAGAAACTTTGAATTATATAATATTAAGAATGGAATGGCGTCAAAGGCTTTGTTATGTATACAGGGTCAGGCGTAAATAGAGTTGAGGCTTATAGATTTGTGCTCAGAAACAAACTTTGAATTACTCTCCCGAACAATGGACGCATAAACAGTACATGTTGGTTACACCAGATGTTTGTTCTTTTATCACTTGGAGTCATGACTAAATAAGCTTTGGGGCCAGGCTGTTCAAAACTGGTTGAAGACTTGATACCAGATTTAACTTTAAGTCAAGTCAATTAACAATTTTGTTCTCAGCCTCAAAAGAATTGTGTGCTAGTATATTAAATATGAATTAAAACTGTTGCTGTTTGACTTTGGAGAATTGCATTGGCTGCTGAGTTTGGCTAACATTTTAAGCTAAAATAAGACTTAATACTAGTATTAGCTCACTTGGCTGAAAGCATTTATGAATGTTTTGAGTTAGCCAGGGCTAATGTTTACCATAGATTTTTCGTTGTTCTTTTTCTAGTTTTGATACGTAGTTTAGTTAAGTTTTGTTACATTGTTTGGTTTAGTTTTGTTACATTGTGGATATTAGCGATGTAACAACGAATTATCCCACCAACCTCTGTTGGTCTGTATCTATAAAAGACAAGAAACAAACTTTTGCTTAAGTCATGGAATGAAACTGGGCTAACTGAACTGCTGAAAATGACAGTGTATTAGATTAACTAGCAATCTTTGTACAAAACAGATTTTTAGTGGTGAAAATTCAACCGTTACTTTTTGTTTGGCACCCTATATATAAATTAGATTCGAATATGTTAAGGTCTGTCAGCAACCTGCGGATGGTCGTGGGTTTCCCTTCGGGTTCTGCCTGGTTTTCTCCCACCATAATGCTCGGCTCGGTGGTATAAGTGAAATATTCTTGAGTACGGCGTAAATCACCGATGAAATAAATAAATATAAATCAGATCAGAAAAATCATCGATCAGTTTTCTTACCATAGTGATGGAAGGTTGAAATCCACTAATCCGATACGATCTCCCACGGGGGCGTTGTAATACCGACGCAGAGCTCGAGCTGTGGGCTGTACGGATATGGTTAATCCCCGTGAGTAGAGATACAAACAGTTACTACCGGGCTTAACGACGGCTTGATCAGTGCTTATGGAGGAAATGTTGTGTTATGCAGCTCCTTGGTGACGATCGGTAAGGTGATCGGACTCGTCCTGCATGGACTGACCCCGTTAGCACCAACCCACCCAGCTTGTTCTCCATTGACATGCGCTACTGTACGTAATTCACCCACCTTTTCGAACGTTGCCACAGTTGATTCATGTAACCATAAACATGACTAATGTTTGATATGCTGGCATTGCATGGTTAAAGCATACTATTATATCTGTAGGACACACGAGGTGCGGGTTCAAAACCCGGTGTTGGACAGAGAATTTGTAGAATACTGTTTGTAGGGCCTTCATGACAATGAGCTCGGGATGACGCTTGTGTGGACGCCCGCGCAGTCTATCGTTCGTTGAAGACCATTCATCTTTAACCCATAAGGCGTATATATGTGTACCACACGTGTGAAAGTTCGCCAGTAACTTACCAAAGGCGAATGGTTTATCGTTTTGGATCCTCCAAGATATAAAACTATTAGTAAATAATTATTTCAAGTCGATAGTGGCAAGATAAGTGTTCATTTTCTGGATGGAAAACGATACTTTTCGGTGTAGGCCTACAATGCTTTTTGGTGTAGGGGCAAAACAGTGCAGTACCATTACGGAGCCTTATAGGTAATTATTACTTTTTGGGTGTAAAAGTCTGAACTACATTATTTGGTGTTCGCCAGAATTTGTATGCCCTTTTATGCATGAAATCAGTGCATATCGCCAACCGAAAAAGCCTTTATGATTTTCTATGCTAAAGTAAAACCGGTTTCCACTAACGGATTCGTGATCATACATCTGTAGAAAAGCGCCTTATATTCTCTTAAAATGGAAATGTTATAGGCCTATATAAACTTAATAATATAATATAATGTTAACTCCAACATTTTGGAAGAGGTGCGTAAAAAGGGAATTAAACACTTTACAAAAGAGTGGGAGGTGTTGAAAATTAAACACTTTACAAAATAATTAGAAAATGTCGTCATTTAACAGTCTTACGCCCTGTAGCTTTTAATTGTTGCGTCCCGAATAAAAAATGTTGAAAAATCTTGTAATCTGATATTATTATGTTACAACCAGAGACAAACCGTACGCGACCAACCATAATTATAAGAATTATTTAGTTTGCTGATTGGTATTTTATGCCGTACTAAAGAACATTTCCCTTATACGATGGCGCCATCATTGTGATGTACCTGTTATGTGTCTCTAGTGTGTCTGTGGTGTGCTCTAGTTTGTCTGTAGTGTATCTCTAGTGTGTCTGTGGCGTATCTGTTATGTGTCACTAGTATGCCTGTAGTGTATCTCTAGTGTGTCTGTGGTGTACCTGTTATGTGTCTCTAGTGTGCCTGTGGTGTGTCTCTAGTTTGTCTGTGGTGTACCTGTTATATGTCTCTAGTGTGTCTGTGGTGTGTCTGTTGTGCGTCTGTAGTGTGCATGTGGTGTGTCTGTAGTGTGTCTGTGGTGTGCCTGTTGTGCGTCTGTAGTGTGCATGTGGTGTGTCTGTAGTGTGTCTGTGGTGTGACTCTAGTGTGTCTATGGTGTACCTGCTATATGTCTCTAGTGTGTCTGTGGTGTACCTGCTATATGTCTCTAGTGTACCTGTTATGTGTCTCTAGTGTACCTGTGGTGTGCCTAGTGTGTACGTAGTGTGCCTCTAGTGTGTCTGTTTAGTTCCTGTTCTGTGTCTCTAGTGTGTCTGTTCTTTTTCTGTTATGTGTCTCTAGTGGGTCTGTTCTTTTTCTGTTATGTGTCACTAGTGTGCCTGCGGTGTGTCTCTAGTGTGCCTGTGGTGTGTAATGTGTCTCTAGTGTGTCTGTTGTGTGTCTCTAGTGTGTCTGTAGTGTGTCTCTAGCGTGTCTGTGGCGTACCTGTTATGTTTCACTAGTGTGCCTGTAGTGTGTCTCTAGTGTGTCTGTGGTGTACCTGTTATGTGTCTCCAGTGTGCCTGTGGTGTGTCTCTAGTGTGTGTAGTGTACCTGTTATGTGTCTCTAGTGTGCCTGTGGTGTGTCTCTAGAGTGTCTGTGGTGTACATGTTATGTGTCTCTATTGTGTCTATGGTGTGTCTTTAATGTGTTTCTATTGTGTCTGTGGTGCACCTGCTATGTGTCTCTAGTATGTCTGTGGTGTACCTGTTATGTGTCTGTAGTGTGCCTGTGGTGTGTCCGTAGTGTGTCTGTGGTGTGTCTCTAGTGTGTCTCTGGTGTACCTTTTATGTGTCTCTCATGTGTCTGTGGTGTACCTGTTATGTGTCTCTCATGTGTCTGTGGTGTACCTGTTATGTGTCTGTAGTGTGCCTGTGGTATGTCTCTAGTGTGTCTGTGATGTACCTGTGGTGTGTGTTTGGAGTGTCTTTAATGTGTCTCTAGTGTGTCTGTAGTGAACCTGTTATGTGTCTCTAGTGTGTCTGTGGTGTACCTGTTATGTGTCTGTAGTGTGCCTGTGGTGTGTCCGTAGTGTGTCTGTGGTGTGTCTCTAGGGTGTCTGTGGTGTACCTGTCATTTGTCTCTCATGTGTCTGTGGTGTACCTGTTATGTGTCTCTAGTGTGCCTGTGGTATGTTGCTAGTATGTCTGTGGTGTACCTGTCGTGTGTCTGTGGTGTACCTGTAGTGTGTCTTTGGTGTACCTGTAGTGTGTCTGTGGTAGACCTGTGGTGTGACGCCCATAAAGTACTTGGCGTATCCGGCAATATACTGAGAGAAAAGCCAATTGTCGCCTCAGTGAAACATAATACCGACTGTACAAAGCTGTCCCAACATCACTCCAAACGCATTTTCCATGCTGATGTTTTTCTTGTAAGTTGCCTTGGAATTTACGCCAGGTACATGTTGCGACTGCTACGTAAAACGGCACCCAGCATGGAGGGATGAACCTAGCATTTGCTGGCCCATTGACCGTATATTTTACCTATGAATTAAAAGAAGCTGTTTGGTGTCCTCGTCATTGTGTTCCAGTCACATAGCATTTGACTTAGCACTCAGTATAGAGCCAGATATACCCCAAGCATTTGTTGGCCATTTGTCAGTATATTTAATGAGCCATTTACCAACATCACATTGTTTTGGTTTCTATATGTGTGTAGTCTATTCTGTAAACAGTAATATATTGCACGCACAGAATATTACCCCAAAATGCTTTGTTGTCGTTACATTTAATAAACAATAACATGAAAACAAACAGTTCTTGATCTCCTAGAATGTTTTATCAGTTAGTAGAGATACACGACCTGCGCTGAACATATCTTTTCGTTCATTTGATTAGTTTTGGCCATAACAGGGCTGCCGTACTGTTATAAGCTATAATATTCATTGATTCTTTTAATCATACATGTAGGTCTCTAATTATACTGACGTCAGGCCATTAAAAAATAAAGGATTGCGGGACTTCTTAAGAAATTTGAATTAAATATGATAAAATGATACATCAAAGCTAGGAAGATATTAGGCTACAAGCAACAATTATGCAATTTATGTGAATCATATAAACTGTCTAATGTCATCCCAAAACATCCGAGAGTATGGACAACCATGTAAAAAAAAATAGTTTCACTCGTCCGTAAGCTGTATACATACAAGGAGCTTTTAAAATCTAATGGGTTTTTTTCCAATCAGTTAGGAACCGAACCTTAAAGTTATAGTGGTTTGGGCGGATGGTGGGGTGGAGGTTAGGTTAAGGGTTGTTTGAATAATGCTGCAATTCAGAGTTTACTGGTCTGGGTTATATTTTTTCTCTGTTTATTATACACGGTATTGATTTTACTATAAAAATCTCTCGGCTGAGTATGGCGTCCTTTATCTCTGGAATCCTCGATTATCAAATTATCGAGGAGAAAATTATATTATACTGTACAACATTTTTCTCATAAGGCACAACTTGTTTGCCATAGTACATTCTGTGTTTCAAAAAAGGTGCATTGAAAGAAAAAGCGTAACGAGTTTAAAACAGGCTGCATGCATAAAACTCCTTGGAATGGCGATTGCGAACGGAACGTTCGTTGGAATAATTGTATTTAGATTAGCTCAGTGTGTTTTAAACCAAAACGATACAGAGTCTACGTCAATCTCATGTGACTTTAAAGATTCTACTCTTGGCGTAGAATGTTTTTGTCGTGCCTAGTGTCTCCTTTTACGAGCAGATACTGTTGTGATATAACTGAAATTCTGTTGAAAGAGACGTGTGGCCAAAATCCAAAAACAGCCTGTTCGATATTAATTGTGTGTGATATAAAACTGCTAATGGCTCAGTAGTAGATGGTTTACATCAACTGACGTTGGATTCGTCAAGCACTTAGCGCCATTGTCAAATCCCTCGCCATTATCACCGGAAAGCGTAAGTAACACTTTCCGCTGAACTGGCTAATCGGTTTGCATGGATTTTCTCTGCACGGCAGGAAATGCTGAAAATGTGCCACCTGTTGATCTCATGGAATATTTTATCAGGAAATAACAACTTGCCTTTGTGTTATCATTAGTATACATTATCAGTTAAAACGGCTACTTACCGAAAACATCAGCAGAAATCCAGCTTAATTTGTACTGTTATAATAGAATAGCTCAAATAGTTACATGCCACAAAACATCAGCCTGTGCAATCAAGTTCCTAAAAATTTTAAAGCGGTTCCCATTGCAAGTTTTTCAAACTTTAAAATCATTTTGATGATTGTGATCATTGTGATGGGACACACGAGACATGATGGGACACATCAGACGTGATGGTACACACCAGACATGATAAGGCACCAGACGTGATGGGACACACCAGACGTGATGGGACACACTAGACGTGTTGGGACACAACAAACGTGATGGGACACACTAAATGTGATGGGACACACCAGGCGTGATAAGGCACCAGACGTGACGGGACACACCAGATGTGTTGGGACACGACAAACGTGATGGGTCACGCCAGACATGATGGTACACACCAGACGTGATGAGGATATAACGTGACATACCAGATGTGCTGGGACACGCCAAACGTGATGGAATACGCCAGACATGATGGTACACACCAGACGTGATGAGGCACCAGGCATGATGGGACCAACCAGACATGATGGTACACACCTGACTTAATAAGGCACCAGACGTGATAGTACACACCAGACGTGATGGGACACACCAGACCTGATAAGGCACCAGGCGTGATGGGACACACCAGATGTGATGGGACACAACAACGTGATGGGACACACCAGACGTGATGGGACACACTAGACGTGTTGGGACACAACAAACGTGATGGGACACACTAAATGTGATGGGACACACTAAACGTGTTGGGACACAACAAACGTGATGGGACACACTAAATGTGATGGGACACACCAGACGTGATAAGGCACCAGACGTGATAGTACACACCAGACGTGATGGGACACACCAGACCTGATAAGGCACCAGGCGTGATGGGACACACCAGACGTGATGGGACACACCAGGCCTGATAAGACACCAGACATGATGGGACACACCAGACGTGATGGGACTCACCAGACCTGATAAGGCACCAGGCGTGATGGGACACACCAGATGTGATGGGACACAACAACGTGATGGGACACACCAGATGTGACGGGACACACCAGACCTGATAAGGCACCAGACGTGACGGGACACACCAGACGTGTTGGGACACGCGGGATATGATTTGACACACCAGACGTTATAAGGCACCAGACATGATGGAACACACCAGACGTGATAAGGCACCAGACATGATGGTACGCTTGCGTTGTGCCTGTAGTGTATCTGTGGTGTGTCTGCGGTGAGTCTGTGGCGTGACTGTGGTGTGCGTACGGTGTATCTCTAGTGTGCCTGTGGTGTGTTTGCGGTGAGCCTGTGGCGTGACTGTGGTGTGCGTACAATGTATCTCTAGTGTGCCTGTGGTATGTCTGTATTGTGTCTATAGTATTTCTGTGGTGTACAAAAAAAAGGGTGACGTCCATATTATCAAAGAAGTCTCTATACGGAAAAGTCGCGAACATTTCAGCAATCCAAACATTTAAATAAATGTGACAAACAGCGCATGTATATTCACAAGTCTGCTTTTATTAAAGTTTCGCATCATTTGCACGCACCTTTTTATCCTTTATTCTTTAAAGAAAAGTAGACCCCTATACATATATATATATATATATTTGTTTGTTTGGTGGTTTACGCCGTACACAAAAATATTTCACTTATATGCCGTCGGCCAGCATTATGGTGAGAAGAAACGGACACAGCCCGAGGGAAACTCACGATCAGGTTGCTCACTGTATACATGTAGTTCACTGATATATGATGTATATACTTAAACGTAAGCAATGACTATACACAGTACAACAGCAAATGAGGTGGAACAGTTATCCGAGTTTTTTTTCTTCATTTTATAATTTTTACACGCTTAATCGACACTGTTTGTGTGAATTAGAATCTTAGAAACATACAATGTACAAAATGTACACGAAATGTGTACCACTGATTTAGGGATAAAACGTAGTTTGCCATGTTCAAATCACCTAGATAATGCACAGCACAAGGGAGTTGTTCACTGTTTAAAAACGATATGCCAGTCTGATATTTGTTTTCCTTAAATTTACATGTTCCGCTTCGTTTAAGTCAGTAAACGCATCTTGAAGTTTTGAAAATAGAGCTCAGTTGCTCCTGACAAAAACGTTCCGGAGAATATGAAAGCCGGATGATGAGATTTCGCCTCTCGGTCCGCGGCACGAGGACGACACAAATCGCACCCGAACGGTACCGTTCTCGTGCCGCGGGCGGGAACGCGCAAGGGGACGAGGACGGTACTGTTCTCGCGTCCTCAATCCGACTTCCATAGGAGAATGATATATGGTGTAATGGCATAAAAACGATGGATGTGAAACACCGATATTGTTTTAAGTGGCTTACATTTCCTTTCCGCGTTGTTGATCTATAAATTGCGACATAATTACTCTGTAAAGGGTAATTATTGCGTAAGAGTGGACACAGACCGTGTATCACTGATGCATACGACGTGGCAGACGTACAGGTTTCTATACAGACAAGCAGGAACAAACTGTCTGATCTCAACAAACGATGGGAAGTAGCTCTACTTGCTCGACTTTATCAACATGAAGAATCTAGACTTCCCAGTTTAGACTTATAGGCATACATATATGTGTAATTGTGGTGTTCAGTATTCTTTTTCGATTTTTCATTAGACATTAATTTTTGTATGGTGAGTATTTGGGGCCATCTTTTGGTGTATTTAGTCTTTGTATAATAATGTTATAAATGAGGACGTAGCATATGTTTAATAAATATATTTGCACTAGAATTTGGTCTTTTTGGCTATAAAATGTGTTCAACCTGGATTTTGATCATATTTATATTTTTAATATATTCATAATTATTGTCATTATTCACATTAAATGCATATGTTTGGATATCAACAATAAATTTACACTTGAATAAATTTACTAGACATGCATCTCATCCTTATTTTGAACAATATTATGCAACGACCACGATATGTACCAAAAAGTGATCCCAAATATCCACCATACAAAAATATTTTCAAATACCCTTTTCTCTTTAAAAACAAATGGAAAAATATTAAAAATCATATTTGCAAATAAGTTTTGACGCTCTTTCATCTGATTTTAGCATCATTTAGTGTCCTATAAAATGACAGACATTGTTCAGTCATCGAGAATATCGCCAACATGCTACAGTTTTATGAAACATTGTTGGTTGTGGAAAGTGTTCTAGGACAAGGCCTGGAAATTTTCATCATTCATTCATTATAATTATTAATAACTGACTCTCATATCCTATTATTGTCATTGTTTTTATTCACCGTTAATGGTAACGGGTTGTTGTATATATATGGATATTTTCCATCTATTCAGGGGAGAATACCCCGTTAAGAGTGGGTGAGTCCATAGAGTACATGTTATGTACCTCCTTGTTGGAGGACGGATTTCCACCGCTCGTTTATCTAGTGCTGCTTCACAAATACAACTTACCGAAGGCAAGTAAGCTGCCCGAGCCAATATACTGATACGGGTCAACCCGTATCAGTACGGAGACCCTGGGAAAATAAGGGCGTTTTTTTTTTTGGTGGGGGGGGGGGACATTTACAAGATCATAAGGGAGGTTGGTCACAATCCTGTGTTTGAAGTTCAACCAGAATCTCAAATTGGAAAGAGGAGAGTCCTTCACCGCATTCTGCCCATACCCTGTGGAAGACTCCCCTTAGACATTCCCCAAGTAAAAGCAAAGCGAAGCAACCGACAAAATGAAAAGACAAACACAAGTAGGCGTTGTACTACCTGTTATGGATTGTCACCTGGATCAGACGAAGACAACGACGACGATGATCAAGGAGGATACTTCGTCGAAGTCACCTGCAGCTTAGCTCAGATGCCTCTGTCTGATTCTGATACCCCAGTTGGTCGACCTGAAGCAACCGACTTGGACGAACAGAACCCTTCCACAGATATGACAACAGGGATCGATAATGCTGATGATATGAGACATGAAAGTGATGATCAACCATGCGATGACAAACAAGGAAGAGGTGAGAGATCTCCCTTCAAGAGCCTCCGATCCTAGGTTCACCTATCCTACATTAGGTCATCCGGAATTCCAACGTTATGACGTCAGGGTGAATCCTGTGATAATTCCGAATGGGCTTATTCAACATATCCCAGCTCAACTGTATTCTGGACTGTTTCCAATTTGAGCACCTTCCACTACCAGTGGGTTTCATAATCTGCAAATGATTCTGAAAGGTTGCTTAACCACAAAATCTGAGTGACAATGGTATTGAACTGTGTGCTGTGAAAGTGTTCGAAAATATCCGTTTAATCTGTGATATTTCACTTATACGACGGCGGCCAGCATTATGGTGGGCGGAAACCGGGCAGAGCCCGGTGGAAACCCACGACCATCCGCAGGTTGCTGCCAGACCTTCCCACGTACGACCGGAGAGGAAGCCAGCATGAGCTGGACTTGTTCTTGCTTTAAACATAAGTGGTGATATATATGGTGGGGCCCATCGTACGTCATTTTGTGAACCTACAACTGTATTTTAAGAGGTTAACGTCAAGAATGACACTTGTCGAGTTGTTATGTTCCAAACATAAATGGTTAGCACGATGTATGGCTGCCACCAGGTGTTCGGGTGAGTGTGGGACTCCCGTTGGGACCCTCATTGTCTACGCTTTGAAAAGAGTGATTTGCGTATTTTAGTTATAATGTTAAAGTTGTTTAATTGTGCCAGTTATCTACTGCAAATAGTATGATTTAATTTGTGCCTGTGGAAATAGTTATCATTGTGCATTCGGTGTTTCGTCGCATGCTGATGAGTGGCTTGAAATGGTCGCCCTCTCGCCATATTCCCGGATGATACACGATTCACACCAGCATGTAGTTTGTTTGTCTCTTCTCCTGGTCAGCAGTTCCATGTATTGTATACCGCAGCAAACTAGATTGTTATATCATAAACATGCATAAGAATGATATGTGCTAAATTCTGATAACTCTCTAATGAAGGTAAATTGATGATTCTTTGTTAAATCTACTCGCACATCGCTCCTGTCACACAAGCTGTAGAAACGTAGTGTGTGGGACATGAAAACATTAGCTAGCAATAAGCATGTACAAATATGTAAATTAGTTAATTCTAACTGACCCATTCAAGACTTAATTCTTTTAGTTTCATAATGTAACACCATTTGTAGTTTTAGTAATTTCTTTTATTGGAAGCAAAGCTCAACATGCACATGAGCAAGCCCACGTTCAATACACGGATCATTCGTATACTTAGTATATATACGGTTAAAATTACACGGAATGTATAGTCTATTACGTAATGTATGCAAATATTGAAAGTGTGTGTAGGAGTTATTTAGAAATACATGTTCTGCGTATACGTAGTTAATGGTCAGCAACGGGAGGTAACTCTAGAATACATATTAAACAATGAGCATATAATTAAGAAAAACTCAGTAAGAAAAAGAAAATATTTCTTACTGAGTTTTACATTAGTCATAATATATATAACTGACCAAGTTTTACTTCTTGTATGTTCTCAACAAGATATTTAGCAAGTGTTACATTCTCAAAAAAAATATATATATAACAGACCAAGCTTTACTTTCTTAAGAAAATACTTTTTACCACGTTTTACTTTCTAACAATACAGAATTTAGCTGTCAACAACAAAAAAAACAACAGAACAACAGCAATCAGGCGTAAAGCTCACCATGATTATCGACAACAAAGCAAAACTGGAAAGAAAGTCCACAATATCCCAAGGATAAAGAGGAGAAAATGCTACTGTGAGCCGGAATATTTGACATACATCTTCATCTTTGGTGTGCATTATGACAGTACTAACCTTTTGTACCAACAAAATAATAAAATCATAAATATATCATCTCAACAGAAATCCACGTCAGCATACTCATTTTTATAGTACATTGGAATGTTGTTAAAAAACAACAACAACAAAGATCCCTATCCCATAAATAAAGACTTAAAAGGAGACGTACAAATCCACACATGCATCAGCAAATCACGTCACGTACAGTATGTTAAAGGTTTGGGGTGTACGTGTGCAAAAACCTGAGACTAATACATGCAGTACTTTTTAAGCTATGCTCGTAGCAAGACATACGCTAAAACTTTGTCAAGCACTTTCGGAGAAGCTCTAATGAGAAGACAATAGCTTTGAAAACAATCCACGATATGGAACCTAAAAACATCAGGCATATCTACATATATTGTCCCTTATAATGAGTTGAGATGACAAAAAACTATATCATCCCTCTCCCACCCTATGTAAACTACCAGGCAAAAGAAAGGTTTCACCCACTTCTTGAGCCCATAAAAGAAAAACAAAGGCAGATATAAGAATTAAGAAGATTGGTTTATAAACAGGAATCATAGTGAAATATTCTCTCAAAAAGGCTTTAAAATATTGGCATTCAATTGGCCACAAAACACAATGAAATAGACAAGGGGTCAGAAGAAAAAATTACACAAAAATAAAGTTAACTGGCAAGTGCGTGTAAAGTCACAGTATCCACAGAAATGAAGGGCTACAGTCATCAGTAGCGAGTGTGGCCACCCTGGGCATCAATGCAAGCAAGCACACGCCTCAGCATTGACGTCGTCAGTCGCCGGATGACGCCAACAGGGATAAGGTTCCATAGGTTTAACAGAGCTTGCTCAAGTTCCTGTTGGTTAGTTGGAGGAGGCACCAGCTGTCTCAAACGGCGGTCAAGGTGATCTCAGAGATGCTCAATGGGGTTCATGTCTGGTGAGTTGGCTGGCCAGGGCAACACGATGACGTTTGCGGTCTCGAGGTAGTCTGTAACAATGCGGGCAGTGTGAGGTCTTGCGTTGTCGTGTTGCAAGATCGATCCTCTTGGCTGTCGTTGGAAGAAAGGAACGACGACAGGTCTCAGTACCTCATCAACGTATCGCTGGCCAGTCAGATTACCTCACACAATAACCAGCTGCGTCTTCATTTGGTCCCTAAACCATGACGCCTCCGCCTCCAAACGGATAAACCTCTCTTACGCAGTTTGGCGCGAGACGCTCGCCTCTTCGTCGGAAAACTCGAACTCTGCCATCGTTCCTGAATAGACAGAACCTGCTCTCGCCTGTAAACAGCACTCTTGCCCAGTCACGTCGCTGCCACCGACGTACAATACGTGCCCATCGCAATCTGCGTTGACGGTGTAAAAGGGTCAAGGCCATCCCACGGAAGGGGCGGTAAGGTCGTAAACCAGCTGAACGAAGACGACGCAGTGTTGTTCTTGGGCTGATGACATGGCCTAGTGCCGTCGACGCTGTTGACGCCGCCGTGACGAATCGGTTTCGAAGGTGGATCTGCCGGATGTAGCGATCTTCAGCCGCAGTTGTTACCCTCGGTCTTCCCGATCTTGGTCTGTCTTGGGTCTGGCCTGTCTGCTGATAGCGTATCAACAACCTCCTGATGGTGGTTTGGCTGCAGTTGAACGTTCTTGCAATGTGACGTTGCGAGACTCCCATGGTGGACATACTGATGGCCTGGTCTCGATGCGCTTGCGTAAGTCTTGGCATACTGTTGGTGTTTTTTCGGTCACTGAATGTCTGCTCTTTCGAGCAAGAGTATTTATGCAACATTACCGCACGCGCATCACGAGCCATGCCTCAAAAGGACGTTTTGCATGTGGTCGCAATTTCACAATTCAAATTGCTGCGTTCGTGACGATGCGTTCTGGTAGAGGAAACGATGCAGTCATACACTAAGTCCTGCTTAGAATCAAACCCGGAACCGCGCTTTTACTTTTTTTATGACAAAAAATACGGTGAAACCTTTCTTTTGCCTGGTAGTATATTATATATATCAGACTCTGTGGTGATCATTTCTTCTTGGCTAGAGTACGCTATAATTAGTTGAGTACATCCAGTTAAAATGTGATGAGAATTGCGAGTTCATATAGTGACGTGAATTTTTTTTTTTGCAATACACAATTGCAAGTGTCAAAAAGAAAAGGCATATCAAAAATTTTAACCACTGATTTAACAGAGCTTCATGTACATCAAAATTACAAAATTGTATGGAAATTTGTATTTTTTTGTTGCTAATTCTCAATACCAAACTGGCATTACCGCTTTCTGAAATTCAAAAGTGTATCAAAAATATATGCAAATAATGTTCTTTTCTTTGTTCTTACAGTATTTTCTGAGAGTTAAAAGTATCGCTGCCTATTCAGAAACATGTATACATGTAAAAAAATTACACTATGTAAGATCATACAGGTGTATGTATTACAACAGAAAGATGCTCCAAGGAAGGCATCTGTCAAAATCAAAAAGGAACTATTCTAATGTAGAAATGAACACTTTATCTCCCAAGCAGAGTAAACAACGCACGCCAAATCCAGGCAAATGTGTTGAACATATCTGCCTTTGACACATTTGCCAAAGTGCCTTGAACAGAGAATGAGGTGAAAAGTTACATAGTAAATGCAAACATCACCTTAAGGTGTTAAAGTCCAGTCCACTGGTGATATCCCTTCATATTCAAGCTGGGCATTGGCCTTAGAGAAACACTTACATCCAAGGAACTTTTTGAACGACCGATCAGTCCTTCCTTCCCGCAAGCAAAAACTCCCAAAAGGATAAAGACAACTCCATAACAGGAGTCGCTGATGACCTTGATGACCTCGTCGGTAAACTTCCGCCAGCCATATTTGGCGTGGGAGTTTGGTTTGCCGGCTCTGTGAGAAATACATGTATACATGTACACTAAACAGTGAACCACACAAACATTGAAATATACACTGATAATGAAAAGTACCTTTTTTCTCTGATGATGAGGAATTTGCCCTGAAAATTACCCAGATATACTCTGATAATGAAATACATGTATGCAGTGATGTAACTTATCGGTTGTTCGACTGCCCAGCTGCCCGACTGCCCGGGCAAGCAGAAACAAACTTTGAATTAGATACCATTACTCTACCGAAAAATGAACGCATAAACCGAACATCCTGGTTACATCAGATGCTGATGAGAACAATGAACGCATAAACCGAACATGCTGGTTACACCAGATGCTGATGAGAACAATGAACGCATAAACCGAACATGTTGGTTACACCAGATGCTGATGAGAACAATGAACGCATAAACCGAACATGCTGGTTACACCAGATGCTGATGAGAACAATGAACGCATAAACCGAACAAGCTGGTTACACCAGATGCTGATGAGAACAATGAACGCATAAACCGAACATGTTGGTTACACCAGATGCTGATGAGAACAATGAACGCATAAACCGAACATGCTGGTTACACCAGATGCTGATGAGAACAATGAACGCATAAACCAAACATGTTGGTTACACCAGATGCTGATGAGAACAATGAACGCATAAACCGAACATGTTGGTTTCACAAGATACTGATGAGAAAAACGTCCTTTTTGTCACTTGGTGTCACGGCTAAATGAGATTTGGGGCCAGGCTGTTCAAAACTGGTTTAAGACTTAATAGCAGATTTAACTTCAATTATTTAATTTTGTACTTAGCCTCAAATGAATTGTGTGCTAGTATATTAAATATGAATTAAAACCGTTGCTGTTTGACTGGAGAACTGCACTGGTTGCTGAGGCTAAAAGTTTGATAATAAAATAGGACCTACTACCAGTATTAGCTCACTTAACTGAATTCATTTATGAATGTTTTGAGTTACCCAGTGCTAATGTTTACCATAGGTTTTAGTTGTTCTCAGATCATATTTTAGCTTTGTGACATTGTTTAGTTTAGTTTCGTTACATTGTGGATATTAGTGATGTAACAAGGAAGTATTCCACCAACCTCTGTTCGCCTGTACCTAAAAGACGAGAAGCAAACTTGCTTAAGTCATTGAATGAAACTGGGCTAACCGAACTGTTGAAAATGACAGTGTATTAGATTAACTAGCAATCTTTGTACAAAACAGATTTTTAGTGGTGAAAATTCAACCGTTACTTTTTCTTTGGCACCCTGTATATAAATTAGACGCTTGAAAATAATTTTTACATGGTGAGTCTTTGGTACTATCTCTTGGTATATCTACTCTTTGTATAATAATGCTATAAATGAGGATGAAACACATAAAATAACTATATTTGCACTAGAATCAGGTCTTTTTTGGCTAACAAATGTGTTCAGCCTGGATTTTGATCATACTTATATTTTTAATATATAAACCAGTCCCGACAGCACATTAGGTAGAGCGTCCACTTCGAGAGCGGTAGATCCAGGGTCAATCCTGGTCCGAGTCACACCTGAGACCTTAAAAGAAACTCTAAGGTCTCCTTCGTCGTCATATGACTGAAAACTTGTTAAGTACGACGTTAAACCCCAAGCACTCACTATTTTTCATATATTCATAATTATTGTCATAATTCACATTAAATGCATGTGTTTGAATATCAACAATAAATTTATTAGACATGGAGATTTATTCTAAATCCTTATTTAGAACGATTTTATGCAACGACCACGATAAGTACCAAAAAGTGATCCCATATATCCACCATACAAAAATATTTACAAATACCCTTTTCTCCTTAAAAACGAATAGAAAATCATTAAAGTCCATATCTGCAAATAAGTTTTGATGCTCTTTCATCTAATTTTGGCATCATTTCTATGTTTTCTTCTCCTCTAATGTGCTCAAGTTGACTTGTGTACATCAGAACAGACATGTCGTCGCTGACCTGGTTTTCATCTCGATGCTGTAGTCTGCTATATTTTATATCCGCGTTTTGCGTGTTCTAATCTTTATATCCGCGTTTTGCGTGTTCTAATCTTTATATCCGCGTTTTGCGTGTTTTATATCCGCGTTTTGCGTGTTCTAATCTTTATATCCGCGTTTTGGGTGTTCTAATCAATGTCAAACTGACCCACATACCTAACTGCGGAGCTAAACCAGCCTAGGAATTAGATGGTTGGTGTCGTCCCAGGAAATTGAATCAGTGGTAAGATGAGCATGTCTTGTACGCCTCATTTTTGTCTCTGGAGCGCTGGCATTTGTAAAACTCCTTTGAAAAAAATAAAGCGCCTGGAAGTATTGTGCGTCGGTGATAGTCTACATAACAGACTGTTAGTCTATAGAAACCTCTTCCCTGTTAAGACATAACGGCCTATTAAATAACAGCCTACAACACAGGCATTCTTCTCAAACCTTGTTCAGTCAACAATGAAATTTACGTAGGCTACTGCGCAAGCAAGATTACAAGGTGCATTAGTTTAGTTTAGTAGTAAACTGCAGGACGTTTTCAATTTTTCACATGCTTTTCTTTGACATCTTGATACGTCTCCCTGCATTTGTGAAGATGAAAATGAAATTACTAGTACATTGTATATCCTTACAAAACTGAAATTGAAACTCAAGATCTTTTAGACTCACATTAAACCTTGTAGCTCATGCTCGTTTCCTCTGCGGTTGTACGTGTGAAAGTCTGACAGGAGCCTACGGATAGCCGTGGGTCTCCCCGATTGTTTCCTTGCAGTCTTCAGTCAGACTTCAAGTTTGTGATGTGAAGGATAAAGCTATTTGTGTAAAATGAAGCCGAGATTTTACGTACTAAAGTACTACCTGTACACCATATATTTGTTTCACGAAAAATGTATTTTTTTATACATAAATTTCCTTAAAACACACGGAAAAACGACTGATGGCTCTATTGAAATGCAGCTGTAGGTCACAAGACTACGACAACCTCATCCTATAGATATGGATAAAAATATCTACAGATGTATTGGTTTAAGGAATTAATCTGTGCATGTAATTGTAGGTCTGATCGAGATTTGAACTCATACCTTCGCATCCGACATTCAGTAATCTATCAATGCTGAGTTCTACACCATCTTGGAACCTGTTTGGCCACGTCACGTCACCTGAAGCAAATTGCCTGTCTTTCAACAATTGCTGAGCTAAAGGTGTTGCATGTTAAAAACTAACGCGGTGTTTCAGAGGTTATGCTTTTGTGTGTAAAACTACATATTGTCTGGCACGGGTGCATTCCTGTAGCATCTTAACCCGTGTCTGACTTATTTTCGGTTTGAGTAAAACAAGCCTGCGACTTTTGATGGCATTACGCATAATATGTTGTGTCATGCAGATAATCAATATTTTAGGAGTATAGATATATTCTTCGCTAGGCTCGTCGGGTCATGTTAGAATGTGTTCATATAATGCTACATGGGGCCTCCTTGGTCGAGGGGGGTTAGCACGCCAGCACGGCACACTGACCCAGGTGCCTCTCACCAACGCGGTCACTTGGAGGTCAAGTTCAGCTCATGTCGACTTCCTCTCTGGCCGTAAGTGGGAAAGTCTGTCCGCAAACCTGCGGATGGTCGAGGGTTTTCCCCGGACTCTACCCGGTTTCCTCCCATCATGATGCTGAAGGCCATCATATAAGTGTAGTGCGGCGTAAAAAACCAATCAAATAAAATATAATGATAGAACATATACCCACATAATGTAGGATTTATTTATTTATTTATTTGGTTGGTGTTTTACCCCGTACTCAAGAATATTTCACTTATATGACGGCGGCGAGCATTATGGTGGGAGGAAAACGGGCGGGCCCGGGGGAAACCCCCGACCATCCGCAGGTTGCTACAAGACCTTCCCACGTACGGCCGGAGAGGAAGCCAGCATGAGCTGGACTCGAACTCACAGCGACTGCATTGGAGAGAGACTCCTGGGTCATTGCGCTGCGTTAGCGTGGGAACCAACTGAGCCACGGAGGCCCTGCATATGGGTCAGCCACACCTTGGGTAGAGCAACTTCTTATATGAAAACTTCCTGACCCATGCAAGCAAAACACACGTCGCTGCACTGATATTGCTCTCTATGCTGTATTTCACCATATCAGTATACTGCAGAGAACCCAGGTGCCTCTCACTAACGCGATCACTGAGAGTTCAAGTTCAGCTCATGCTGACTTCCTCTCTGGCCGTAATTGGGAAGGTCTATCCGTAAACCCGCGGATGGTCGAGGGTTTTCCCCGGACTCTACCCGGTTCCTTCCCATCATGATGCTGAAGGCCATCATATAAGTGTAGTACGGCGTAAAAAACCAATCAAATAAAATATAATGATAGAACATATACCCACATAATGTAGGATTTATTTATTTATTTATTTATTTGATTTGTGTTTTACGCCGTACTCAAGAATATTTCACTTATACAACGGCGGCTAACATTATGGTGGAAGGAAACCCGTCAGAGCCCGGGGGAAACCCACGACCATCCGCAGGTTGCTGCCAGACCTTCCCACGTACGACAGGAGACGAAGCCATCATGAGCTGGACTTGAACTCACAACGATCACATTGGTGGGAGACTCCTGGGTCACTGCGCTGCGCTAGCTAGCTAGCGCGCTAACCGACTGAGCCATGGAGGCCCCCACAATGTAGGATCATGTCGGTATAATGTTAGGACATGCCCGCATAATGCTAGAACATGGATACCATCCTGGTCGGCACATATAAACTGTTATTGTGCAGATGAATCCAAGCGGAGAAAAATTTATAGTGTGGTACATGAAACTTATTCCACGCGTAATTACATATCTTGTAAGCGTTTGGTACTTTAATGTTAGGAACGGTCTATATTTGACTGTCTGGACTGCTCTGTCTGGATGGTATAGTCGAAAGCAGAATATGTCTTGACACACACAGATCACATGGGTTGGTGCAGAAAGTGTAGAAGTCACGTGTAGTTACGTCTGTAGCCATTTTATTCAATATTTTAAGAGGAAGTGCATATAATACTGTGCGTATAGTGTGCATGCTATTATTAGTTTTAGACATACCTACCAGATGGCTGAAAGTTATGTTGCTGTGAATCGACACCTTATTAAACTTTATCCTATTATGGCTGCGTTGACTTGTTTGATGGCTCTTTGATTAGCTCTTAGGATAGTTGCGTTATGTTAGAATCGTGGGGTTGACTGGATGTTACGTTGCCAATCCCCATAGCATTGTCATTGAAACCATAAGGAAAAACTAAACCAAGTTTGACATCGGAAACAGCATCCTTTGAAGAGGGATAAATCGTGTCTAACATTTGAATGCTGAAGTGGTCCCAGCCATGGTCGGAGGCAGAAAAATGTTTGCCTATAAGCAACTGTTTTTTCCGGACTGATTTTCAGTGGACATATACCCTTCGATGTAACTTTTGGGTCGACTTTCCAACGTCCAGTTGACCGCATTTTTGCATGAAACCAGATAAATGCAATATTATGATTTACAACTAAAACTGACGTATGATTGAACACAATATGAGTTACCATAAAAGAGTTAGTGATGTGACACCGTTTAGTAACATGCCCTGTGAATCAGGACTACAATTCACAGTGTTGGCATGACCCCCAGGGCTGTCAACGATTAGTCCTCTCAGAAGACGTTATGAAAAATCTCAGCACGACACCCAGTCGGTAAGATATCGTGGCGAAATCCTGCGTTCAATAGTCGTCTCATTTGTCAAGCGTCCTGGGGTAACACTACAGCACGACAATGCCCGTCCCCATGTTGCTGATGTAGGTAGAGCATTTCTACAGGCTGAAAACGTTGCAATGCTTGACTGGTCAGCGTATTCACCTGTGTCCCTAACTGAACACCTGTGGGGTGGCCTCGACCGGCGCGTCCGTTGGCCACTTTCAGTTCCGAATAACATCGCGAATTTGTGTTTGCCCTCACACAAGAGTGAGAACCCATTCCGTAAGTCACAACTGACCATCTCTTCAGGTCTATGCGTCGACGATGTGCAGCAGTACAGCAGGCAAATGGCAGACATATTCGGTACTGATTTGTGGAATTTCCAAACCTGACCCCACCCCTCTTTCCCAACCTGCCTCAGCGTCATCATGGGTTGTTCGTTTCCATTAGTCAATAGTCATGGAAATGTATTGCTAAGAGTGCATTTTATGACTACCTGAAAAAGCGGCATTTAAAGAAATTTGATACCCAGTTAATTTTATCAAAATATTGAGTTTATATTTCTGTTCAGTTTATAATCGATACCTCATTATAGATACAGACTTATGTGGAAAACTGAATACAACATTTCAACTGATGAAACTTAATTAAGAAAAACAAACAAAGCAGAAAAGATGTGATGTAGGTAAATAAAGCTCTTTTTATTGCGCCATCACGACTGTTCAGACTAAATATATGTACATACATAGTACATGAACTAAAATTATACATATAATTAAAATTAAATATTATCAAAATTTAAAACTATGTAAATCTGTATGTAAATATGTCGAAAATAACGCCACTGGAAGGACAGTTTAATGGTTGATGTGTTCAAGTCTAAAAATCACTTCTTGTGCAACTACTGTATATCAAAAAATGTAGAAGAAACCATTAAACTAGTATTTCCCATTCACAAAGCTATAAATAGTTTCATCCCTACACATTATTACAGACATTCCTGTAAGTTTTGGGGGGGGGGGGGCCTCCGTGGCTCAGTCGGTTAAAGCGCTAGCGCAGCGTAATGACCCAGGAGTCTCTCACCAATGCGGTCGCTGTGAGTTCTGGGGGAAATTTTTGTTTTGGGGGAAATCCCTTTCACATGTCAACCAGTTTTCTTCTGATTACAAAACTCTTCATTTTTTGTTGATTTCTTTATCTTCAAATTCAGCTCATTACAATTACACATAAATAAGCTGACATTTACTTGCCTTTAAAATTTGATTACCAGGTGAAGCGAGATGAAAATTTAACCAAAACATTCTATACCTGCTCTATGCTTGCCTAAATTAAATATTTCTCACTGAGTATGACTTACTTTACAAAATATTTCTTTCCAAGTTTTATTTTCTCAATAAAATATTTCTTACCGAGTTTTACACTCTCAACAAAACATAACTGGCCAGGTATTATGTTCTCAGCAAAATATTTCTTACCAAGTTTTACACTGTCAACAAGACATAACTGGCCAAGTTTTAAATGCTCAAGAAAATATTTCTCACCAAGTTTTAAATGCTCAAGAAAATATTTCTTACCAAGTTTAACATTGTCAAGAAAATATAACTGACCAAGTATTGTGTTCTCAAGAAAATATTTTTATCAAGTTTTACATTCTCAAAAATTGTAACTAGCCACGTATGTTTATTTATTTATTATTGGTGTTTTACGCTGAAATCAACAAAATTTCACATATTTGACAGCAGCCAGCATTATAGTGGGAGGGCAATGTATGATGATGGCAATGTTCTCAACAAGGTGTTTCTCACCCAGTGCTACATTCTCAAAGAAATACAACAGACCAAGCATTAGTTTCTCAAGAAAATACTTTTTTACCACGTTTTACTTTCTCAACAATACAGAATTTAGTTGTCAACAAAATATAACAGAACAACAGCAATCAGGGGTAAAGCTCACCATGATTATCGACAACAAAGCAAAACTGCAAATTAAGCCCACAATATCCCAAAGATAAAGGGGAGAAAATGCTATTGTGAGTTGAAATATTTGGCAAACGTCTACATCTTTGGTGTGGATTATGACAGTCCTCAGGTAACCATTTTTGTACCAAAATAATAAAACCATAAATATATTATCTCAACATTTTTTTCACACATTGGAATGTTGTTAAAAAAAACAAAAAAACAAAAAGAAAATCCCTATCAGCATCAGCAAATCACGTCACGTACAATCTGTAAAAGGTCTGGGGTCTTAAGATCACAGATACTGACAATGTGTCAGGTTAAAGCTTATGCCTTTCTTTTCTCCACTTCAACACCAGCTGTCAGCTATAATTTTTATCATATCTGAACAGTGTGCCCTTATAGCAGGATGGTTCAAACGCTGACATACAGATATTTAGAGTTGCCCGCTAACTGAAATACCACAGCACAAAACAAACATCACCTCACAAACATGTACATATATTCCTCAACACATCTGCCAAGTTTCACCCCTTAGATTTGATACTGAGTCTGCCAAAGAGGTCAAGACACATGAATGCCCAACTTCTGCTCAACACATAAAGTAGTAAAGGTGTAAATTTGGTAATTTACGGTAATTAATATGCACTCAGAAAATCACTGATGGATCTTTCAGGTCAATACATGCAGTTCTTTTTGAGATACCAGCGCTAATATTTTGCTCAACACTGTTTCTCACACAGAATGCACTGAGTCATGAATTTTTGTAATTTACGGTATTTAATACGCAAATCCCGGCATCCCTGTTGTGCTCCGCATGTGCGCAAAGCCTCCGCTCAAAACATGCCGTACTTTTTAAGCTAAGCTCGAAGCAAGATATACGCTAAGAATTACTTTCGGAGGCGCTTCACTGACAAGTCAATAAGAAAATATTCCACGGCATGGAACCAAAAAACATGAGGCAAATCTACCTATATTGTCCCCATTGTTGAGTTCAGTTGACAAAAAACTATATTATCCCCTCTCTTACCCTATGTATTATATACCCATGGGAACAAACACTGTGGTGATCATTTCTTCTCAGCTAGAAATACGCTATAATTAGTTGAGTACAACCAGTTAAAATGTGATGGAAGTGCGACAGAGTTCAAACAGTGATATGTGACATACGTTGTTGTTGTTGTTTTTTGGTAATACAGTTACAAGTATATATCTAAAAGAAAAAGCATATCAAAAATGATAATGACTGCTTTAACTGTGGTCAGAGCTTCATGTACATCAAAATTAAAAAACTGTATGGAAAGTTGCATTTTTTTGTTGCTAATTCTCAATGCCAAACTTGTATTACTGCTTTCTGAAATTCAAAAGTGTATCAAAAATACCAACATTGACATTTTAATAAGACTTTGACTAAAACTCTAAAAGTGATAATATCAAAACAAAATAAATATGTCTAAATTTGTTTTTTTTTCTTTGTTCTAACAGAATTGTCTGAGAGTTAAAGTATCGCTGCCTATTCAAGTACATGTATACATGTCAAACATTACACTATGTAAGATCATACAGGTGTATGTATTACAACAGAAAGATGCTCCAAGAAAAGCATCAGTCAAAATCAAAAAGTAACTATTCTAATGTAGAAATGACCACTTTATCTCCCAAGCAGAGTAAACAACTAAACAACGCACGCCAAATCTAGGCAAGTGTACTGAACATATCTGCTTTTGACACATTTTCCAAAGTGCCCTGAACAGAGTATGTTTCACCTCATTTTCTGCAAAAAGTAGAAAATGTTGTGTTAAACTATTAATGAGACAATTACAAGGTCCAGTCCACTGGGGATTTCCCTCTCTTTGCGAGCTCGGCATTGGCCTTAGAGAAACACTTACATCCAAGAAACTTTGTGACCGACAGAGGGGACGGATGAGCGGCCTTGATGATCGTATGTTTGTTGCCATTGATCAGTTTGTCCTTCTTCTGAGCAAAGCCTCCCCAAAGGATAAAGACAACTCCGTCACAGGAGTCGCTGATAACCTTGATGACCTTGTCGGTAAACTTCTGCCAGCCATATTTGGCATGAGAGTTTGGTTGGTGGGCTCTGTGAGAAATACATGTATACACGTACACTAAACAGTGAACAACAACAAACATTGAAATATACACTGATAATGAGAAGTGTTTGTTGTAATGTACTCTGATAATGGGGAATTTGCTTTGAACAGGTGAGCCTATAGGTTAAGGGTCACCTTCATCTAGACAAATCCATTAGATTCATGAAAAATTAATTCGTTAAAGAATGGGATCCAATTCTTGTCGTCTGTATTTGGATATTAAAAACGTTACTACATTATGCACATACATTTGTAATTAACTGTCTTCGTTAAACAGCTAAATTTCAACTTTGTGATACAAAAGTCCAGAAGTATACATCTCTACTTACTCTACTGTGAGAGTTGCGTTCAGTAGCATCACTCCACGCTCTGCCCACTCTAGCAGACAGCCATGGCTGGGGTCCTTAAACCCAGGCACGTCTGTGGCCAACTCTTTGTAGATGTTTTTCAAAGATGGAGGGACGCGAACTCCTCGAGGCACTGAGAAGGACAAGCCATGAGCCTAGGAAGGGGTGAACAAGGGTTAAATTAGTACTAAATTTTGCTACATGGCCGCATTTGTGCACTTTTTTAGGTTCATAATTGACTAAAATTGTTGTTACTGCATTGCTGTTTAACCACATACACAGGAATTTTCATGGCCAGTTTCATGGTTTAGAGGAAACCGGAGATACCCTATTTCCTCAAACCTTTTCTTATATAAAAAGGCAATTTCCAATTATCTTGTCCATCACCTCTCATGCTGCACAACTAAATTGGTTTACCAATGACACTGCATGTTGACAATTCACTGAAAATGTTTTCAAAATTTTACGTTTCTTCGTATCCAATCAGAAAGCTGACTCACCTGTTCGTCATCATGGTACGGATCCTGACCAAGAATAACCACCTTTACCTGCCGGAAAAAAGAAAGGAAAGATCTCCCACTAAAGTTGATAAAGAGATCAAAGTGCAATTCATCCTTAAAACCATAAATAACTGGACCCTTGTAAGTATTAAAGGGGAGATAACTTATTAGACAACAAATAATTCTGGGGGATATGGGTTTGTGCTCAGCATATCTCTTTAATACTAAAGGTCTGCCAGCAACCTGCGGATGGTTGTAGGTTTCGCCCAGATTCTGCACCATTTTCTCCCACCATAATGCTGTCTGTTGTTGTATAAATGGAATATTCTTGAGTGCAGTGTTAAACACAAAACAAATACTAAATAAATCAATAAGACTAAATATTTCTTTTAGTTTATTTTTTAAAGACCAAATATCACATTTAGTTTTATATCATAATAATGATAAAAGCTGTCAAACTTTGATATCTGTCATACAGGCTATATATGTCATCTTATCATCATTACATTTGAGCTTGGCTTTTCAATTGCTAATGTTGTTTTTGCAAAGTCCACAAAAACTAATCACATGTGAATTACATGCCCATTGTGGTTATCCAAGTAAAGCATCGTCAAACCTTATCAAGTGGTGTTGTGTTGAATGCATTGAAAATCAACTTCTGTGGTGGAAAAATTTTTTTTCCCGCTTCATAGTCAGCGGCTAGTTTTTTCTCAAGCTCTTTGAAGTACGGTGCCTGTAGCTCCTCATTTAAAGCCTCGTTCCAGGATGGTTCATGTATCAGATCTGACAGATGTAGATCCCTCTCAGCTGCACCTGATAAATCACAAAGAGGAGCTAAAGTATTTATTTATTTATTTGAATAGTGTTTTACGCCATAGTCAAGAATGTTTCGCTTATACGATGGCTGCCAGCATTATGGTGGGAGGAAACCAGGCACAGCCTGGGGAAAACCCATGACCATCCGCAGGTTGTTGCCAGACCTTCCCACTTACGACCTGAGAAAGAGCTAAAGTAGAAAGATCCATAAGTAAAATGTAAATATCTTGGCTTTGGAGCTTTTCATGAAGATAAAAAAAACTCTTTGGCTGAAGGTTTTTCATACAGAGAAAATCAGTTGGACTACATTATATGCTGACATTTATAATTTTATAATATCACAATATTCAATATTTTGGTTTCATCATTAGCTTTATGCCATTTTAAAGTGGCATTCAATACTTCAGCATACAACTATGCCATTTTAAAGTACAGTTGGTGAACTGTCTTCCTCCTGGTATTTGACATTTTTCAAAATGTCATTAAGTTAATGCAGAAACAAAACAAAAAAATTTTCCTAGCCTTTTCCTTATATTCGATACATATTAAATCATGGAGTTTACTGTTATTTTTTACTTTTACATGGTACCTTTTCCACTGTGGGAAATAATTTTCTTGATGTACAACAAAGTGACAGTGAAACTGCTCTGTGACAGACAGATTGTCTCCCCTTAATCTGCATGCAGACGCTCATGTAGGCTGGGAGAATAATTTATTAAATAAACTTATTTTTCCATGAAAGCTGTAAATTAGCTGTAAATCTGCACATTGAAATGTACTGGTATTCTGAACTGTTAGTCAGGATGTCATGGCAGAATGTGCTGTACTCCATTTTGCTTTGAAATATTGTTAGGATCAAGCCATCAACTGACAGAGACTGTAGTCCCAACACTTGTTCTGGAATTTTTGCAGTGTAAGTATATTTAATTGTAATGGTTACCTCCCCTGAAGTTCATCTTTTTTCAATGCAGCAATTTTTCTGGAAATGTTTTATAGGGAGCTGTAGAACTTTTCATTTATTTATTTATTTGATTGGTGTTTTATGCCCTACTCAAGAATGTTTCACTTATACCATTACAGTTGGAGGAAACTGGGTAGAGCCCGGCGAAAACCCACAACCATCTGCAGGTTAACTGCTGCAGACCTTCCCACGTACAGCTGGAGAGGAAGCCAGCACAAGACAGTACAAGTCACTTGAAACTCAAGTGACTGGTACTGGTGGGAGGCTCCTGGGTCATTGTGCCTTGATGGCGTGCTAATCCCCTTGGCCACATTGTGCCTTGATGGCGTGCTAACCCCCTTTGCCATGCGAAAGTTTTTGATCTGAACATGAATGCTATTAAAGTAAATACATGGACATGACTTTGTTGACTGGAAGACTGATGAAATCAAGAATCGCATAAAAAGATCATTTTGGCTTACAAAAGGCACCATAATAATTATGTAGCAAGTGTTACAGTTGAATCATTGCTGAAAGTATTTAGGGCCAGTAGTGCATGAATCTATAGGATCAAATATCTGTTGAACTAGAAATATGTCAGATTAAGTGTTAATTTATGGTTAACACTACTAGTCCTGAAATTGTAATTGAACGTATAAACACTAATACTGAATTTTATCATGAAAATCTGAGACAACTCTTAAGTGTTTAAATAAAATAATTAAGTTAAGTCACAATATTAAAGCAGTAAACTGTTTCTGAAGTGAACGTTAAGTTGAACATAAGTCTAATTAGCTCCCCGATCCTGGGGCCGTAATGACCAGTGTGACACCGGACAGTGAGTTGATCCACCTTGCGCACCTGATTTTGGCTTGTCTTTCGTCGGTTTTTGGAACTTAGAATCTTCTGAAAACCGAATTTTCTTCGGGCTTTCTGGTGTATTTCCAGTGGATTTTCTTTTAGGCATGACGTGGTGCTGTTTGACACAAAGGAGCGAAGATTTAGCGTCACACTGTCAATGAAAGCTGCAGACAGGACATGTACGATCAAAATATTTGAGAACGACAGCTCGTGACAACAACAACACACCACCAGCCTGTCAAATTAAACCGGAAGCTGTCACTGGATGTAAACAAACCAGCTAGTCGAGTGACACATAAAAAATGAATTCGATATTTAAATACTGATTAACCAGACTAAACGACTTACAAATATTTCCGAGGTAGTCACAGCGATAGGTGATACAAACCAACAAAGGTATTTAAAACGTTTCATTAATAAGACAGTTTAAATTTTTACCCGGGTGTGGCGATATAAATAAAGTGAAATGGGTAATCTCGAGTTGAAATGGGCCCATATTCGACACATCTTGCTAGCAAATTAAAATTACTGGAAATTTAGAAACAAATTTCAATGACATGGCGGGTGACATAAGTTTAGTCGAATCCTGTTGTTGCAAATTTCTTTAATCGCATCTTCTTCCAGACATGGCAAAAAATGTGTGACGTCATATTTCGGTATTCAGCTCATCACGAACTCCCATTTTGCCCGAAACAGACGACGCTTTCCATGCACAACGGCATAAAGGAAGACTAACACAGGTGTGTCTCGTTTTTCCATTTTGCTTCCGTCGTTGCAAGTATGCTCCAACTGGTGTTTTTCATAGTTATTGTCTTTCTACTTTTTGTTCGCGGTGACAATGCATTGTTTGTTGAGAACTTGACAAGTTACATCCCTGCATTACCGTAACTTGCATCGAAAACTGGACACCTCAAAGTAATCGAGTCACAAGTCGATGTCAATATCTAGGCCTATCTGTTATACAACGTTATAATTGGGTGGAATAATACCTTGATGATTTGAACCTCCCGTCCGTTCTTGACTGTGTTGTTCTTGATATACATTTTTGTATGTTAGGTTTGTTTATTATTATTATTATTATTATTATTATTAGTGGTTAAATTGATTTAATTCTTAATTTTTTAGTGTACTGTTTTCTTTCTTTTTTTTTCTTTTTTTATTTGCAGAAGAGCCTGAAAAATGTCAGGCAAGGAAAAAGTGGTGATCGTCACGGGTGCCAATAGTGGACTGGGGTTTGCAGTCAGCCAGTTACTGTGTGCTGAACAGTATGATGTTATACTGGCCTGTCGCTCAGAGAAGAATGGCAATGACGCGGTGGCGAAAATAATCAAAGAATTTCCTGAAGCCAAGGCTACATTTATGCAGGTACACACGATTGAAATGCTCTTTTCATTAAAGGAAAAGACAGTGTGAAATTGAAAATGAACATCAGGAGAAATAACCAATGAAACCACTCTAAAATTATGTCTACTAAATACTTACTTTTGGGATTTTTTTTTAAATTCAAATTTTTGAATTGTATTGAGCTGTGTGGAGTATACTGTCAGTGGCAATTAAGGTACTCTGACATCACAACACTGTTACTCTTTCTATATTCACCATAATCACTCTCAATCTCAGTAAATCTAACCTTCTCCCATTGCACAAACCTGACATGCTGTCATATTTGGTTCACCATCTAAAAATATGTTCCTAGGGCTTAATCCAACTGGCCCTCCAAATAAAGGTGGCCTAAAGTTTTTTTTTTTTTTGGGGGGGGGGGGGGGGGATTTTGATAAATCATTTATATTTTTCTCAATGTTAATTTCTTTAAAATCTATATCTTCTCCATTAGCCAGAATTAAGGAAAATAATAACTTAGAGTATCCATGTAAACCTGCAAGTCGTAACCTTCTGATCGTAAGTATAAAAAATAAACAAATTGTTTATTGAAAACAGGGTCCTTATTTATTGCAAAGTAACAGTACAAATACGGACCATACAGATACCATTTCTTCAGCGTTAATGTGCAGTTATGGGGGAGATTTTCAGTAATTGCACAATAAACTGGTATTTAATAAAAATGTTGAACTGGCACAGATAAAATTCTGGAAGGACAGGCAACAAATATCAGTACGAATCCCATGTGACACGAGAAACGAAAAAAACATTTTGCCCCCCTAATGAAAAAGAGAGATTCTAAATAAAGTAACTTTGAGCAAATAAAAAAAAGAAACAAAAAGGAAAGAAATATTCCATGAATAACGTGATAAAAACTGGAATTTTTGGTTTGTCAGAGGGATTACCACCAACAAACATATTTCGAATGTTTGCTTGGCTTTATACAGCAATATAAAGGATTGTAAAGTTGGGAGTAGCTCTCTAAGGGCACGAGCGTGATATGACTGGACACTGATTGGCTGTATTCCAGCTTGACCTCGCTGACATGTCCTCTATCAGAGGGTTTGTGGAAAAATTCCTGGCGTCTGGCAAACCTCTGGATATCCTCATCAACAATGCTGGCCTCTCCAAGGACTTTGCCGACACGGAGCGTCATGTGACAAAGGACAACTTTGAGATGACAATGGGAACAAATCATTTAGGTAAACCCAAGAAGTGTTCTGTTTTGTTTTGTTGTGTTTTTACCCCGTGGCCATGTATATACACGCATTTCCTCTCGTTAACCAAAAGATTTTGAGAACCATATTACATGTACTTCTTTTTTTATGACAGTGAGAAGCAACGACATAAGTTAATCCAGTTGTTTATTTTATTTGATTTTATTTCTAACTCAACTAATCTATGTCTAGTAATTTCAGGTCATTGGTTGTTGGCCAGTCAGCTGTTACCAGCTTTAAGGAGTGAGCCAATCAGACACAGAACAAACTCAACCAATCTTTGTCTTTCAATCTTTCAGGTCATTTCTTGTTGACCAACCTCCTGTTACCAGCACTGAAGGATCGAGCGAAGGAGACACAGGACATCAGAATTGTGGTTGTCACCTCCGGCCTGCATGATATCAAGATGAAGGGATCGGGGAGGAAGGGTTGGTAACTGTTACAACAGATCTGTCCTCTGTGAAATGAAGACAATTTTTCAGTTATAGCACCCAACCGTGAGCAAATCAGAAAAGAGTGTGAGACATGAAAAGGAAGTCTAAAACAAGGATATTGATTTTAAGGGAAATAGATAGTTATGCCAAAGAAATGGAAATCTTGTTTTCCTGTTGGAGGCATTTTTTAAATCCATAAATCAACTAATCTTTTTTATGCATATTTTCTGTAAGTGGTTGAATATTGTCAGTAATTTTGTTATCGGTGAACTTCAGTGGAAATGCAGGAACTGCTTAATACCCCCCCCCCCCCTAACACCCCCCCCCCCCCCCTTTCACACCCCCTCCCCATCCTTCCCTCCCTCACTGATTCCATTTAGACTCCCTTCAAACATACATTAAACACAGACAGATTTAATACATTTCATCCAGGGTTGTGACAAAAACTTTGACTCAAATGTTTTTACACAAATATCTTTGTTTATGCACCTGTGATATCAACTTGATGGCATTGAATCCCCCACACATGGCTTGTACAGACCCTGGTGTCAAAGTTATTAGTTCTGGTTTATTGTGAACAAATATGAAAAGGAGAAGGGGCCACATTCCCAAAATTTTGAATATGGAAACTTTTAAAAGTTTCAGCAAGAATGTTTTTCAAACTAGTTTTTACAGTGTAACAATATATGTATAAATTATAGCATAAAAATTTATGACAAAAGTTCTCAAAACTTTATTTTTGAAGTACATTGTGGATGCCTTAATGCTAAAGCACGAATCACACAAATCAGATTAATCTTCTTCTGCTTTTTTTGCATTAGAATTGCGTCCCATGTCCCTTGACAACTTGATGCTTGATGAAGAAGGCACTTATAATGGTGGCCAAGCTTACAAGGACTCCAAGTTGGCTAATATTCTATTTACCTACGAGCTAGCTCGTCAGCTGGAGGGTACAGGTCTCACTGTCAACTGTCTTTGTCCAGGTAAGAGAAAATGACTACTGTTCTGTTT
The DNA here is from genome assembly GCF_032854445.1 of Liolophura sinensis. Classification (NCBI taxonomy): domain Eukaryota; kingdom Metazoa; phylum Mollusca; class Polyplacophora; order Chitonida; family Chitonidae; genus Liolophura; species Liolophura sinensis. The sequence continues at coordinate 11,592,740 of NC_088305.1, read as the reverse complement.
ACTTGTGAGTTGACTCGTCAGCTGGAGGGTACAGGTGTCACTATCAACTGTCTGTGTCCAGGTAAGAGAAAATGACTACTGTCCTGTTTACTTGTGAGTTGGCTTGTCATCTGGAAGGTACAGGTGTGACGGCCAACTGTCTTTGTCCAGGTAAGACAAACTGACTACTGTTCTGTTCACCTGTGAGTTGGCTTGTCGGCTGGAGGGTACAGGTGTCACTGTCAACTGTCTATTTCCAGGTAAGACAAACTGACTACTGTTCTGTTCACCTGTGAGTTGGCTCGTCAGCTGGAAGGTACAGGTGTGACGGCCAACTGTCTGTGTCCAGGTAAGACAAACTGACTACTGTTCTGTTTACCTGTGAGTTGACTCATCAGCTGGAGGGTACAGGTGTCATTGTCAACTGCCTGTGTCCAGGTAAGACAAACTGACTACTGTTCTTTTTACCTGTGAGTTGACTTTTCAGCTGGAGGGTACAGGTGTCACTGTCAACTGTCTGAGTCCAGGTAAGTCAAACTGACTACTGTTCTGTTCACCTGTGAGTTGACTCTTCAGCTGGAGGGTACAGGTGTCACTGTCAACTGCCTGTGTCCAGGTAAGACAAACTGACTACTGTTCTGTTCACCTGTGAGTTGACTCGTCAGCTGGAGGGTACAGGTGTCACTGTCAACTGTCTGTGTCCAGGTAAGACAAACTGACTACTGTTCTGTTCACCTGTGAGTTGTCTTGTCAGCTGGAACGTACAGGTGTCATTGTCAACTGTCTTTGTCCAGGTAAGAGAAAATGACTAATGTCCTGTTTACTTGTGAGTTGGCTTGTCAGCTGGAGGGTACAGGTGTGACGGCCAACTGTCTGTGTCCAGGTAAGACAAACTGACTACTGTTCTGTTCACCTGTGAGTTGACTCGTCAGCTGGAGGGTACAGGTGTCACTGTGAACTATCTGTGTCCAGGTAAGACAAACTGACAACTGTTCTGTTCACCTGTGAGTTGACTCGTCACCTGGAGGGTACAGGTGTCACTGTCAACTGTCTGTGTCCAGGTAAGACAAACTGACTACTGTTCACCTGTGAGTTGGATCGTCAGCTGGAGGGTAAAGGTGTCACTGTCAACTGTCTGTGTCCAGGTAAGACAAACTGACTACTGTTCTGTTCACCTGTGAGTTGTCTTGTCAGCTGGAGGGTACAGGTGTCATTGTCAACTGTCATTGTCCAGGTAAGAGAAAATGACTAATGTCCTGTTTACTTGTGAGTTGGCTTGTCAGCTGGAGAGTACAGGTGTGACGGCCAACTTTCTTTGTCCAGGTAAGATAAACTGACTACTGTTCTGTTCACCTGTGAGTTGGCTTGTCAGCTGGAGGGTACAGGTGTCACTGTCAACTGCCTGTGCCCAGGTAAGACAAACTGACTACTGTTCTGTTTGCGTGTGAGTTGGCTGGTCAGCTGGCGGGTACAGGTGTGACGGCCAACTGCCTGTGTCCAGATAAGACAAACTGACTACTGTTCTGTTCACCTGTGAGTTGGCTCGTCAGCTAGAGGGTACAAGTGTCACTGTCAACTGTCATTGTCCAGGTAAGAGAAAATGACTAATGTCCTGTTTACTTGTGAGTTGGCTTGTCAGCTGGAGAGTACAGGTGTGACGGCCAACTGTCTTTGTCCAGGTAAGACAAACTGACTACTGTTCTGTTCACCTGTGAGTTGGCTTGTCAGCTGGCGGGTACAGGTGTCACTGTCAACTGCCTGTGCCCAGGTAAGACAAACTGACTACTGTTCTGTTTGCGTGTGAGTTGGCTGGTCAGCTGGCGGGTACAGGTGTGACGGCCAACTGCCTGTGTCCAGATAAGACAAACTGACTACTGTTCTGTTCACCTGTGAGTTGGCTCGTCAGCTAGAGGGTACAAGTGTCACTGTCAACTGCCTGCGTCCAGGTAAGACAAACTGACTACTGTTCTGTTCACCTGTGAGTTGACTCGTCACCTGGAGGGTACAGGTATACCTGTCAAATGTCTGTGTCCAGGTAAGAGAAACTGACTGCTGTTCTGTTTACCTGTGAGTTGACTCGTCAGCTGGAGGGTACAGGTATAGCTGTCAAATGTCTGTGTCCAGGTAAGACAAACTGACTACTGTTCTGTTTACCTGTGAGTTGACTCATCAGCTGGCGGGTACAGGTGTCACTGTCAACTGCTTGTGTCCAGGTAAGACAAACTGACTACTGTTCTGTTTACCTGTGAGTTGGCTTGTCAGGGTACAGGTGTCTAACTGACTACTGTTCTGTTTACCTGTGAGTTGACTCGTCAGCTGGAGGGTACAGGTGTCACTGTCAACTGTCTGTGTCCAGGTAAGACAAACTGACAACTGTTCTGTTCACCTGTGAGTTGACTCGTCAGCTGGAGGGTACAGGTGTCACTGTCAACTATCTGTGTCCAGGTAAGACAAACTGACTACTGTTCTGTTCACCTGTGAGTTGGCTTGTCAGCTGGCGGGTACAGGTGTCACTGTCAACTGTCATTGCCCAGGTAAGACGAATTGACTACTGTTCTGTTCACCTGTGAGTTGACTCGTCAGCTGGAGGGTACAGGTGTCACTGTCAACTGCCTGCGTCCAGGTAAGACAAACTGACTACTGTTCTGTTCACCTGTGAGTTGACTCGTCAGCTGGAGGGTACATGTGTCACTGTCAACTGTCTGTGTCCAGGTAAGACAAACTGACTACTGTTCACCTGTGAGTTGGATCGTCAGCTGGAGGGTACAGGTGTCACTGTCAACTGTCTGTGTCCAGGTAAGACAAACTGACAACTGTTCTGTTCACCTGTGAGTTGTCTTGTCAGCTGGAGGGTACAGGTGTCATTGTCAACTGTCTTTGTCCAGGTAAGAGAAAATGACTAATGTCCTGTTTACTTGTGAGTTGGCTTGTCAGCTGGAGGGTACAGGTGTGACGGCCAACTGTCTGTGTCCAGGTAAGACAAACTGACTACTGTTCTGTTCACCTGTGAGTTGGCTCGTCAGCTAGAGGGTACAAGTGTCACTGTCAACTGCCTGTGTCCAGGTAAGACAAACTGACTACTGTTCTGTTCACCTGTGAGTTGACTCGTCAGCTGGCGGGTACAGGTGTCACTGTCAACTGTCTGTTTCCAGGTAAGACAAACTGACTACTGTTTTGTTCACCTGTGAGTTGGCTTGTCGGCTGGAGGGTACAGGTGTCACTGTCAACTGTCTATTTCCAGGTAAGACAAACTGACTACTGTTCTGTTTACCTGTGAGTTGACTCATCAGCTGGAGGGTACAGGTGTCACTGTCAACTGCCTGTGTCCAGGTAAGACAAACTGACTACTGTTCTGTTCACCTGTGAGTTGGCTCGTCAGCTGGAGGGTACAGGTGTCACTGTCAACTGTCCTTGTCCAAGTAAGACAAACTGACTACTGTTCACCTGTGAGTTGGGTCGTCAGCTGGAGGGTACAGGTGTCACTGTCAACTGTCTGAGTCCAGGTAAGACAAACTGACAACTGTTCTGTTTACCTGTGAGTTGGCTCGTCAGCTGGAAGGTACAGGTGTCACTGTCAAATGTTTGTCCAGGTAAGACAAACTGACTTTTGTCATATTTACATGTGAGTTAGCTCATCATTTTGTATTGAATTTGATTTGGTGTTTTATGCTGTACTCAAGAAGATTTCACTTATACGACGCCTGCCAGTTTTATGATGGGAGGAAACCAGGCAGAACGCCAGACTTCTTCACATACGACCAAATAGGAAGCTAGTGGTGATAGCTCATCAGCTGGACAGTGCAAGTTGCAGGTAATTTCATAATAGTGACGGGGGCGGGGGCCTCTGTGGCTCAGTTGGTTAGCGCGCTAGCGCAGCATAATGAGCCAGGAGCCTCTTAAACATGCGGCCGCTGTAAGTTCAAGTCCAGCCCATGCTAGCGTCCTCTGCGGCCGTACGTGGGGCGGTCTTCCAGCAACCTGCAGATGGTCGTGGGTTTCCCCCGGGCTCTGCCCGGTTTCCACTCACCATAATGCTTGCTGTCGCCGTATAAGTGAAATATTCTTGAGTACGGCGTAAAACTCCAATCAAATATATAAATAGATAATAGTGACGTAATAAGTTGGTAGCGAGAACTTTAACTTTTTAAGGTGGGCTTAGCAAATTTATCACTGATTTCTTTACTGGTGATCTAAATGAATTTTCCTCTGATCCAGGATTTATTCCCGACACCAATTTTATCCGTAACGCCAATGGGTTCGCAAAGTTTATGCTGCGCACTATTCTGAAGCCTATTTTCTGGCTGAAAAACACAACGCGTACAGTGGAACAGGGAGCTACAGCAATCAAAGACCTGGCTACTAATGAGAGTCTGAAAGGTGAGTCTGTACTACCTGACACGCCCATGTTAGAGAAAGTGGAACATGATGTTGCCTCATTGGCACCCATGTAGCTAAAAATCTAAACTGGGTTTGCGTGATGTCAGCGGAAAGAGATTTGTTTTCGGGTTTTAGAAATTACATGATTGGGCTTTTGATTTTCTGTCTTACTTTGAACAGCAATGTCTTGGCTATGCTAACATCACAAAGTTATAAAGGTATGCTTTTGTAAACTTTATTTGAGGTACATTATTGCTGCATATGCCCAGGTTCCTTCCACCATAAAGCTGGCGGCAGTGGTAGAAGTGAAATAAATCATCAGTCAAATGAGTAAATATGTTTAGTCTGATGCTATCTTTTCTCTTAAGGGTTTGCTTGTCTGACATCATTTCAGCATCCATTTTAGGGAGCGGATCTTGAGTGAATGGTTTAGTTTAGTATTTAATTGTTTAGCCATACAGGCCTCTGTGGCTGTGGTTAGCACATCAGTGTGGTGCAATGACCCAAGAGCCTCTCACCCATGCAGTCACTGTGAGTTTAAGTCCAGTATATGCTGGCTTCCTCTCCGGCCATATGTAGAAAGGTCTGTCAGCAATCTGCGGATGGTCGTGGGTTTCCCAAGGACTCCACCCGGTTTCTTCCTGCCATAATGCTGGCTGCCATCATATAAGTGAAATATTCTTGAGTACGGCATAAAACACCAATCGAATTATATAAATGAATAAATTGCTTGCTCACACATGACGTGGGTTCAATACCATGCTTGGGTCAACCTTGTTCTATTATTTGGCCTTACATGAAGTTCTCTTGAGACTACTTGTCACACACCAATATGACATGTCACATACCCTCATTCTTCAACCTTTTCAAACACCTCAGCAACCAATATTTTGAAATATTCTGAGGGAACTATGAGGCAGAGACAAATAATTTGCAAAGTTTAAAGAAGTTTGCATCTTTCATGACACAAACAAATCATTTTTGTAATAATTGTATTCATAACTTCCACTGAGAAATGTGATTTAGCGGTTGAAGAGGTTGAAGATTTACAGTATGTTACATGTGGAAAAGTGTACCAGTATAATTTGTATGAGATTTGACTCAAGGCACTCTTGTTTCCAACACCCATGGAACATTGGCCAGCATCATGTAAAGTAAATTAAACAAAGAAACTCTCAAGTACACCAACAGAGCAATAGTATTTTAGTCTTGTGTAATGTAGTACACACCTTTTTTTAACAGAGAGTACTCAAAAATGTCGTAGTACACAAATTGCCCAGTTTTGGAGACCTCATATTCATTCAGTGACTTGTACATTTGGAAAACTCATTTCATTTTTCTTTTCCGTATACATGTACCTTAATTCCTGAAGCGTTTCAACCACCACTGCGACCAGTAGTTTTAAACATTCTTGATTTTTTGTTTTTTTTGTTTTTTGATTGGTGTTTTACGCTGTACTCAAGAATATTTCACTTATACAACGGCGGCCAGCATTATGGTGGGTGGAAACCGGGCAGAGCCCGGGGGAAACCCACGACCATCCGCAGGTTGCTGGCAGACCTTCCCACGTTCGGCCGGAGAGGAAGCCAGCATGAGCTGGTCTTGAACTCACAGCGACCGCATTGGTGAGAGGCTTCTGGGTCATTACGCTGCGCTAGCGCGCTAACCGACTGAACCACGGAGGCCCCAAACATTATTGAGAGAACTATGGGTTATGGAGAAATAATTTGCATAGGTTTTACAAAGCTTGCATCCTTAGTGACACAAACAAATCGTGTTAGCCTAATTTTGATAATAATTGTATGTATAAATTCCACTGAAAAAAGTGCTTTTTCTGAATCGTGTGTATTTTTGGTTTCATTGATACTTCACCAGATTACCTATAATTCTGCAAAAATATGAAAAGACACCCTAAAATTTTGAACACAAAAGTGCAAAATTAGAGAAATTAAAGTACTACAACATATTAATTAAATATTTTCCCAATACCGTATCATCTTACCTTCCAGACAAACCTAAAAACAACTTTATAAAATTAGTATAACTCTTAGAAATGAGGAACGTAGTTATGGACGAACTTTGAGGTAATTTAGGAAAGTTTTTTTGGATGTAAATGAAAAGTTCCAGATAGATAACCATATGTACAACTTTTGAGACCCATGGTGGCAGAGGTATAGATCTCAGAAGTGTTGGTGTCCTTTCAGGTGTCAGTGGGATACTTTCCCTGAGGGGCTGAGGTGTAGATCTCAGAAGTGTTGGTGTCCTTTCAGGTGTCAGTGGGATATTTTCCCTGAGGGGCTGAGGTGTAGATCTCAGAAGTGTTGGTGTCCTTTCAGGTGTAAGTGGGAAGTATTTCCGTGACATGAAGGAAGCAGTGTCCTCCGAAGAATCCCAGGATATGGAGTTACAGAAGGGCCTGTGGGCAGCCAGTGCCAAGTACTGTGAACTGGAGACGACCAACTAGGCTCAGAGCTAGAGGAACGGAGGGGAGGGGGAGCGGAGGGACCACCTGCAGATTGCAGGTGTCAAAAAGCAGACTACAGGTTTCCGCATGCAGGCTACTGGTGTCAACATGCAGACTACAGGTGTCAACATGTGAAGTACAGGTCTTAAAATACAAACTACAGATGTCAACATACAGACTACAGGTGGTAAAATATTGACTACAAAATGTCAACATGTGGATTACGGGTATGAATATTTGAAAAACAAATATCATGAAAGATGTTAATGCTGACATGGCAACTATGTAATTTACCTCCAAAACAATGCTTTCCTTATTTTTCTACATGTTATTTTAATGCAATAACACAATTGTATTCATTTGGGCTGATGGTGGCTCATTTACTCCTCATAACACAGTTTTATACATTTGGGCCTATGATAACTCATTTACTGTTCATAACACAACTGTATACATTTGGGCCTATGGTGGCTCATTTACTCCATATAACACAACTGTATACATTTGAGTCATGGTGGCTCATTTACTCCTCATAATAGGACTGTATACATTTGGGCCTATGATGGCCCATTTACTGCCCATAACACGACTGTATACATTTGGGCTGATGGCAGCCCATTTACTCCTCATAACACAACTGTATACAATTGGGCCAGTGCTGGCTCATTTACTCCTCCTAACACAACCATTCATTTTGGCCTGTGATGGCTCATTTACTCATAAAACAACTGTATACATTTGGGCCGATGGTGGCTGACTTACTCTACATAACACAACTATACATTTAGGCCTATGGTGGCTTATTTAGTATACACAGAAAATTGCTGTAATTACTTTTCACTCTTGGGATGTGCTATCTACATGACAACTGTATACATTTGAGCCTGTGGTGACTCATTTACTCCTCATAACACAACTGTATACATTTGGGCCATTGGTGGCTCATTTACTCATCATAACAACTGTATACATTTGGGCCTATGATGGCTCATTTACTCCTCATAACATGACTGTATACATTTGGGCTGATGGTGGCTCATATACTCCTCATAACACGACTGTATACATTTGGGCCGATGGTGGCTCATTTACTCCTCATCACACAACTGTATACATTTGGGCCTGTGATGGCTCATTTACTCCTCATCACACAACTGTATACATTTGGGCCTGTGATGGCTCATTTACTCCTCATCACACAACTGTATACATTTGGGCCTGTGATGGCTCATTTACTCCTCATCACACAACTGTATACATTTGGGCCTGTGATGGCTCATTTTCTCCTCATAACACAACTGTATACATTTGGGCCGATGGTGGCTCATTTACTCCTCGAAACACAATTGTATACATTTGGGCCTGTGATGGCTCATTTACTCCTCATAATACAACTGTATACATTTGGGCCTGTGATGGCTCATGTACGCCTCATAACACAACTGTATACATATGGGCCTATGATAACTCATTTATAACAACTGTATACATTTGGGCCCATGTTGGCTCATTTGCTCTACATAACACATCTATACATTTACGCCTATGGTGGCTCGTTTACTATACACAGAAAATTGCTGTAATTACTTTTCACTCTTGGGATGTGCTATCTGCATTCATGAATGCACTCAACTTGCATTTAAATACATATAAATAAACAAATTAAGAAGGAAACTGTCAGATCAGCCATAACGTAAATATAAAGTCCAGTGTCTGTAAACTGTAGACGAGAAAAGTTTGCTTTTTTGACGAGTTTTTGATCAGAAACTCAGAAACAATAATTAGATCTGTGTTCTGTTAGTGAGAGGACAGAATTCCGAGAAATACAATGACATTATTGGTTGTGACTCGTATACACAAATTACACAACACCCCCTGTTGGCCATCACATCGCAGTAGGCATAGAGAGCGAGATGCATACATTGTACGGAAATTTACTGAAGGTTATACAATATTACCCCCTGAGTCTGAAGAGTTCAGGGTGCAGCTAGCCAAACTTAGCGGCCATCAGGTATTTGTATTAATACTGGATCACAAAAAAACTTTAAAAGTCTTGAATCCAGTCAAGAGAAGCCTTTAAAGTGCCAATTTTTTAGCTCACTTGAACGATGCAAGGAGAGGTATAGTGAGAGGGAGATCAGAGGCTGGCGGTGGCGTTGTCCAGTTTTGTTGAAGTTTTTGGCCAGTCATAGGGTTGCAGTTACCACCCATACCCAATTGCCAAGTGCAGTGCGCAATTTGCGTATTGAAGACCTCTGAGGTAAATTTGTGCGTGAAATCCCACAGTGTCTTTTACCACTGCAATGATTAACGACTCCATAACAGACGAAGTCTCTGCTCTGCAATCCTTACACATACTGTAGACCATCATATCTGTAACAGGGTAATGTTTGGCCTTTCTTGTTGATTTAATGGCAAGATCTTAACACTGTCTAATTAGATAATAATATCTATGTATGACAATGTCCATTATTCTTCTTCATTTTGGTTTCGAGGTCAGTGTTTGAGCGTATCACATGGCTTGAACATTATGCATTTTTATCACCTGCTCAATCAGGTGAGCCACCGGTGTTCTCTGAATGCCTTGTTTTTAGAGTGAACATCATCTAAGAGTTCCCAAGCTATAAATGTACATTTAAGGTAGAAATATTTTCCATATCTAAACATCTGTTCCAGATGTGCTGCTCTTGTTTGGCTTCTATTGTCATATTTGAACCCTCGGGATATTATTTTACCGAACACTGTAACTACTCAGAAGTTTTTGATATTACATAACAAAACAGGAGATTACACGTCAGGATTGCTTTCGGTTTGGTTAAAGTGTCCCCCCCCCCCCAACAAACCCCCTTAGGCATAAATATACGACAAACTACATTCTTTTAAGCATATAATACATATGTCACGTATATGTACATATATATATATATATATATATATATATATATATATATATATATATATATATACACACCAATATACAACTTTGTACATTATACTCGTACCTCCGTATATACATACTCTATTGTGCTATTTTTCTGTGGGGTTTTTTTATTTTGTTTCTTTTTTTTTTTGCCAGATGTAAAAAAATGAAATGCATTTGAATATTTTGCTCCACAGTGGCTTGCCATTGATTGTAACGCGAATTTTTTTTTTACTGGCTACTGATGAAGATCTGTAAAGGTTTCTTGTTCTTTTAATAAGCTAAATACATCTGAAGTCTCTTTCTTAGTTACTGCATACTGTATACCAGGCATCAAAACGATATTGTCTCCCTTGCAACGTACACCATGAAAAATTTATTGAACAGCCCAGGTTCAGCTAAAAATTTGAATTTTTAAATAAATTTGGATATAAGTAAGTATGAGTGTACTTGATTTTGTTATAATGTCATATTGCATTAAATCTTGAATGTGCTGTTAAATAAACTATCACATAGTGTCCGTTTGTCTCCACATTAGAGGTCCATACTTAACTCTGGTTCTTGAACCTGCTTGAAAGCACAAAATATCAGGACGTCAAAAGTTTTTAAAAGCATTTTTTTTTCAGCACTGAGAAATTTGGAAAGGATTAGTGGATGAGGATTATTGCATTTAATTTTTAATTCAAAAAAACAGAAAAAAAATTAATACGAATTCGTTGTTAGTGACTGTTAACTTTGTATGCATAAATTGTACTCTCCTGTAAGAAGTCTGATTTTTATGAATATATACTCATTAATATATGTCAGAGATATAAGATTAAATGATGCAAATCCAGATGTTCAATTTTTATACGCCCACGCCATTGAGCGACGCGTATTATGTTATAGCGATTTTGTCCCTCTGTCCGTCCGTATGTGTGTCCGGACTATACCTCCTGTTGTTTTCCACAAAGAGTTTTAATTCTTGGTGGATGCGTAGATGACGATTTGTCGCGACTCACATTTGTTAATTTCCGCGGTTGTCATGGTAACCGCATATCCTTTTCCTTATATAAAATATTTTAATAAAATACTCCTATCATACCGTACATATGTGTCTGATGTGTTAGATACCTTGACATGAAATATTGGGTTGGGTGAGATGGGGTGGGGTGTGATAGGGGGTTGAAAGTTTATTGGCCCATGAGCTTTTCAAAAATGTGGCCGTTGTGAGTTCTAGTCCAGCTCATGCTAGCTTCCTCTCTGGTCGTTTTTACTAGAAACCTGTGGATTGTAGTGGGTTTCCCTGGCGCTCTGTCCCGGTTTCTTCTCACCATAATACTTGCTACTGTCATACAGGGTATAAGTGATACATTTTTGAGTAGGACATATAACTTCAATCAAATAAGTATACAAGGTGTAAGTGATATATTTTTGAGTACGACGTATGACTTCAGTAAAGTAAGTAAATCAAACTTTGGACATGCTAGCGCAGCATAATAACTCAGAAACTTATCACCAATAAGATTGCTGTGCCCAGCTGAAACTGACTTCCTCTCAGGTCCTACGTGAGAAGGGCTGTCAGCAACCTACAGTTGGTCCTGTTTTCCTCCCACCATAATGTTGGCCACCGTTATCCGAGTGAACTACTCTTGAGTATGGTGTATAACACCAATCAAATCAATCAGTCAATCAAATAATGGATTCTTGGACTAATTTCAAGATTTATTATTATTTCGTGACCAAATCGCTACACAAGGTTTCAGGCTTTTACAGCTTTACAGCTTAAAACTCCAGTTTCCTAGTGCATTTTCCAGTTTCCTCGAGATGTTGATTTCCTATCACAACAACCAAATGAGTGAAAGTCTGGAAAATAGTGAGTGTGGATGGTTGATCAGTTTTCTCTTTAGATGTTAATTTTCGGTCCAGTTTACCCACAATGCAGGGCACACGGTTTCCTCCAACCATAATAACTGAATTCCGGTAAAAGGTCTATGGTGTGTATCTAAATCAATCAATCAGTCGAATCCAGACCTTGTCGGCTATTTTACCACACAGACAGTTCTAGCAACCATCTAAGTGGTGCTGACGAAAATCCGTTGTGGTCTTGATTCTGTAGTTATACGTGTATAGGCCTATGTACATTCCGGCCTAAAGAATCCAGTTCCACACGGTGTAAAACATTTTATTTTCTGCTGTTACATTGCAGTCCTTGTGAACTACGTCTTTCCTTTACGAGCACAATTACAAAGAAACTATGACGTTATATATATATAAAAAAAGAGATTGGCAGGAAAATATTCCCACTGTCCAGGGCCCACTTTCACAAAGCGCTATACGCCAATATTTTTTTATCGTACATTTGTCGTACAATATTTTATACATCACCATTACAGTACCATTGTCCTAAATGAGCGATTATCGCAGATGTATGACATCTTTGTGAAAATGAGCAGTTATTTTGTACATATATGTAAAGTATGTTTTTTTAGTATACATATGTAAAGATAGTCGAGGACCAGTGGCCACAGGCCTTAAACCCCTGGCCGTGACTGTATAAGTGGTGTATCCATTAATGCGGCGTCTGAACATCAAAACCAGAAGTACATAAACATATATACTAATTGCATTAACCGATTAGCATCGTTGTTCTGTATATGTCAAGGTGTTTATTGTCGCCAACGGCCATTTTCATAGGTGGAGGAAAACCGGAGTGCTTGGCGTAAACCACCGACAGTTGGTGTCTCACTGATGAACTTCCCAACGCATGACGCACGGATATGCACACAATGTGCAAATGAACACACGAGCGCCCTGCTGACTTGTTATTGTCTTTAAGGACCCACAAGCAATGACACTTGGAAAATTTTTAAATGATACACAACTAAAACACGCGAGCATTCTCTTGCAGAATAATGTATTGTATATATTTATTCATTAGTACTGCAGAAAATTGTATAACAAATGCAGATGTCCGACAAGTAAAGTATTTGTAAGCTCATGTTGTTTTAATGATCGAAACCTAACGTCTGTTTTCAATTCACCTGACCGAGATGTAAAATATATTCATTTTTCCTATGGATTGATTATAAGGTTCTTTTCACTAAATTTATCTTCAATTAGACGTTTTATACGTTTTGTGGTAGTTCACATGTATATACTATCTCATAGACGTTTAACACATCTGCAACCAACAAACCTTTGGAATTAACGTAAATGAGTTAATAGACTCCGACGTAGTACAAATAAATTGGAGAAATAACATAAACTTAATTAAGTCTTGTACTTTCGTAGATATGTGGTTCGAATGAGTTGTTGAATAAACTCAAATATTTGACTCGTGTACAGATGCGGTATGAAGAAGTCGGCTAAATAAAACTGAAGTATTTGACTTTCGTACAGATGCGCTATGAACAAGTCGGCTAAATAAAATTCAAGCATTTGACTCGTGTCCAGATGCGGTACGAACAAATCGGCGAAATAAAAATGAAGTATTTGACTCCTGTACGGATGCGCTACGAACAAGTTGGCCAAATAAAACTCAAATATTTGGCTCTCGTACAGATGTGGGACGAACAATTCAAGGCAGTTAACGTAAGTATTAGATTCTCGTAAATACACTCTAAACAAGTTATTTAAATAAACTGAAATATTAAACTATTGTATCGATGCGGTATACGAACAAGTCAGGGGAATCTTGTAATTAATAGATTATTGAAAATACGGCCTGAACAAGTCAGGGAAATGACCTCACATATTAGACTATCGTATAAATCCGGTACGAACAAGTCAGGGAAATAAACGTAAGTGTTGTTGTAACTTCATGCAGTTTGAACAAGTCGGTAAAATAAAGGTAATGGTATGACTTGCGTAAATAGGCCCTATACGTAACGGTCAAGTCAGGGAAACAAAAACCTAAGTGTATGTATTATACTTGCGCAAATATGGTAAATACGGTAAGAACAAGCCAGGGAAAGAAACAAGATTAGTACACAAGGATTCGATTGTGGCACATATAGATATTGTTCGGTCAAATGAAGGAAATAAACGTAAGTATAATAGACTTGCTATGTACGGTAAATATGGTAATTCATCAGCGTTTCTGTATCTTGTCTGTAGAATCAAGTTAACATCTACAACCGCATGCCACGGGCAAAAGCACCCATACTGCTCTCACTGCAGGTGCAGCCCAAGGGTTAATATCCACCAAAATCAGGCAAACCCAAACGTATTTTACGGGCTGGCATTCTCCTAGCTGCCAGTCCACGGTGCAGCAACGATGGGGCCTGAAACAATCGGCAGAAAAAATTCAGTTTGACCCGAAGTGAGGTCCTCAGAAGCCATTTTTAAAAAAAATAAATGTCTAAATGTTAACAAAATGTTATTTTGTTGAAAGCTGAATTCATCAGTTCGATTTTTAAACAACCGAGACAAATGGAAACAACGTGTAAATGGTTCCTTAGTGGTTTCTATTTTCGTTTGAATGCAGTTTTAAACTGACTTCATCATCGATTCATCGTAATTCATCAACAATGGCACAAAGCGATAAGACATGAATTCGCCGAGGCTATGGAACAATCGCACGAAGCGATGGCCATCCTGTCACCGCTTCGTATTATGGTTACATACCTTCGTGCAGGTCAACCAGCATGGGTTAGCATGTGTGCGACTAACGCGAATATCTATTTACATCTATAAGGCTTTTTTTGGGTCTGAATTTAATCAGGCGCAATAACTCAGTAATTTATTAAAATTTCAATTTTAATAAAATCTCGTCATTCACGTGTCCTTGTAAATGATTTCTAACCTGAGATTACAGAAGGTTGTGGCATCATGGCATCTCCTATTAACATCACTAGGAAATAGGAGTTCTACAGCATTGCGGATAAATATACAATAGAAATAATGTACAGACATAATATATATTAATTATATATTAATCATAGTATATTATAGTAACCCACTTACGGACACACAGCAAATGGAACCCGTCCAACGACCCAAAAACCATCAATCTTCAAAAGTCGCGCTGGCACCATTGGGCATTGCAATTTGTTTAGCAGATCTTCAATATGCCTAAGTAAATGAAGAAAAACACAGCTAGAATCCACATGTTTTCAAGGGATTTGCGTGACATATTCAGTTTGTTTATTTATTTATTTGGTTGGTGTTTTACACCGTACTCATGCAAGAATATTTCACTTACACGACGGCGGCTGGCAATATCTTGCATGGGAGGAAACAGACGCCCCGGGAGAAACCCACGATCATCCGCACGTCGTTGCGAGCGTACGACCGGACGAGAGGCCAACGTGAGCTGGAGTTGAACTCACAGTGACCGCATTAGCGACAGGCTTCTGAGTCATTGCGTCGTGCTGACACGCTAATAAACTCGGGCACTGAAACCCCCATGCACATCCAAACTTATTTACTTATTTGTGTATTTATGGGTAGGGGAAACCAGTACCTGGTTTAAACCACCGACCTTTGTCAAGTTACTAAGAAACATTTTTTCACAGATATGCACTCCTTACTGATGCAAGACAACCTTAACCTCAAAATGAGCCACGAGCGCCGTCGACCGCTTATTGTCACAAAGGCGTCACAAGTAATGAAAGCAAGGCAATCTACAAATTCCCTGTCCAAAGCAAGGTTTGAACTTGTATCCCTTAGTGCCCCAGTGTCATCTGTTAAATACACACCAAACCAAACCCAGTGCACCTCGTCAGGCACACGACAAACAGATATATATATGAAAATATAAGAAAATATATGAAAATGTTATATATATACACACACGACAAACAGCTGTATATGAAAATATAAGAAATATATAATAATAAATAATATATAATAAATATAATAATAAATAATATATATATATATATATATATATATATATATATATATATATATATATATATATATATATATATAACAATAACAATAACATATATATATATATATATAAATATGCATTCTATGCGTTTACCCTTTTAGAATCCTTTTGATGAAAAGTGCCGCGGGGGGTAGAGGAGGGAACATTGGGGCAAATGGAAGACATGGGGCAACACTGAAATGGAGAATTTAAAGCAAAATTAATAAATCGTGAACACAATAAGCGCTATAGGTTACGCATGCGCAGTAGGTGGAATTGGGCGCAAGATATGTCTCGGAACTGAAGAGTGAATGCACAATGATTGGATAATACTGCCACACAGATATAATACGTTGTTGATGCACTATAAATTTCTGCACTTTAATCTTTTTCCTAGTTAAAATATATCAGAATTTTGGCATCTCTAAAAATGGGTTTATGCAAGGTTGATTTTGTTATATGCTGTAGAGTAAAGTGCAAGGTGCATGTGGTGGTATGGTATAGTGCCAAACGAAAGTTAGGGGATATATATTTCTGGGACTGAGGTTGACAAATTCACTACTTTAATCCATGTAGTAAGGAAAATCAATGCACTCGCGTAACCTATGTCAGGAAAGCCTGGCGAACCAGCTGCTGGCGCCTGCTACATAGGAAATGCGCATGTCTGCAGATGCATGAACAAATTTAAACCAATTTCCGAGACAATTTTATATCCAGCTGTTGGTTGAGAAAGTTAGCAAATTGTTTATAGGTTGTATTTAAAAAAAAAAACATCACTGCCTTTTCCCAATGATATGAAGAATGTAAACGAAATCTTCAAAAAAATAATACAAAGTTTAATTTGCCTAAACCATTTCCTAATTCGGCCGAAAAACCTGACAAACCCCCGAGCTGACTCAAACCCGCAGGTGCACCAGTGCATGTGTCAGCTATGGACTGGACTAAAATACTGTGTATGGCCTAACGCACTGTTCTAACCTACAATACTGTGTTTGATCTACGATACTGTGTGACCTAAACCACTGTGTTTGATGAAAATGCTGTTTTTGACTGAAAATACTGTGGTTGTCCCACAATACTGTGTCTGACCTACATACTGTGCTTGATCTAAAATACTGTCAGGGTGATGGACCTAAATTTTCGTTCGTAACCATGTTGGTTATTTTGCCGGATTTCCATTGGCCTGACATCACTGAGTTTTTCTTTACCTAATTCTGTTTAAGCCATGGTGCTGGGGCGCGTGTAATTTGCTTCTATTTAAGCATTTACATGAACAGTTAGTACAAAACTCTACACGCGGTAAATTGACAAGAAATCTTATTTCACGGGTTACGTATGAGCTTTTCCAACTGTCACATCGCTGCATGCCATTGCTGCTCTCAATGCTTTACTCTTTGACATATATGTCACATAGAAAAGGTGTTTTTGAAGGTTTTTGTCTTTGAATGATATATGTATCATAATACATTCGGCTGAAAAAATGTAAGTTTCACACCAAACATTTTTATAACCTTTATTTGACTGTAAAATTGTAATTTTTGCACCTGTTTTAAGGGCAATCAATTTATTTATTTATTTGATTGATGTTTTACGCCGTACTCAAGAATATACTGGCAATCAAAGACTGTAATTTAAAACAGCAGAATACATTACCTCTGAGTTCCAATAGCGTCATTTAAGGCGATCTGTATAATGTCGAAGTCCATGCTGTTATTGGCCAAAACCTCACGAATCGCCTCCCTGCATAGGAAACAGCGCTTATAGAAAGTTTACCAATTTCATTCTAAAATATTTTTATTAGCAGCAATTCAAAAAATTTCTAAATATATATATTTCCCCTTCATTAAATTGTTTTATTACAGGAGGAAGAGGAGAAAATACTTACTTTTATTTGGTGTTTTTAAAGCCCTTTTCAAGAATGTTTCACCTATACGACGACGGAAAAGAGGAAATCGGCACCGTATCTCACTTTATTAACTTCACCTGTGCGACGGAGATATACAGAGGAAACCCGCACAGTATTTCACTTAATAAACTTCACCTATATAAGACGGCGGTAAAGAGGAAACCGGTAGAGCACCTCACTTCATAAACTTCACCTATACGACGGCAGTAAAGAGGAAACCGGCAGTGTCTCACTTCATAATCTTCGCCTATGCGACGACAGAAAGGAGGAAACTGGTAGAGTATCTAACTTCATAAACTTCACTTATACGAGGGCGGTAAAGAGTATCTCACTCACTTTGTCATACAAATTCTCTACATCGACCGAACTTTCTTTTATCACGGTACCCGGGGTAACCCATGGATATCTTGGATATAGTTACTCACGAACATTTCATCTACATGTGACGAATAGATGTGCGCACCGTACTGGTGGAAGACAAGCGGTCTTCAATGAATTGTTATACTGCACAATCGGCCACACGTGTGTCGTCAACCTCATATTAGCAGCCTGCGGATGGTCGTGGGTTTCCTCCCATTATAATGCTTCCTTTCCGTAAGTGCGAAGGTCTTCCAGCAACCTGCGGATGGTCGTGGGTTTCCTCCCATTATAATGCTGTGAAATAGTCTTGAGTAAAACACCAGTGAAACAAAACAAACAAAACAATCAACTTCTTATTGTCACCAATGCCGCACACATAGTGCATGATAGCGGGGGAAACTCCATATGAACAGTTTTAGTTATATATTTATTTATTGGGTTATTATAACAGTATTTAACGTCGTACAGAAGTTTTCAACTACATGTACATGGATTGAGAGGGGTGGGGTGGGAGTGGATGGTCAGGTTGGTGGGTAAAGGAAGCCGGAGTAAAACAATCGCTGTTCGCCAGGACGTACCTGTCAACCCCCTCCTTAAAGGATTTAACGCCGTGGCGACAACTGGGCTCGGACACGCGACCTCATCAGCCATGAGCTTGACAGTCACAGCGAACCTGAGCTAAAATTCTCTGAGCAATCGCTGACCCTTTACGGTCAGATAATACCATACAAAGTAAACTTTTGTAAGCTGCTGAAGTGTACTTACAGTGGGTAAGAGCTCTCCGAATGTTCTCTGACGTGATGAATGTTTCATCCACTGTAGCATTCTGGGCGGAGTCACATCTGCAGGAAGAGACATTAGCATGCTTGTACAAATTTTATACATACGTGTGTATATATGTCTTCACCATTAGTTCCGCACTCAAACAAATATTTTTTTCATTTTCTTTTCATCTACTTGGATTTACACACCAGAAACTCAGACGGTTTAAAATACCGCTCTAAATCTTAGTGATTATATTTTTTTTTTTGACTTCTTATACACGTGCTTTCTACGTTGGCAGCGAAAATATACTCAAATAAAGATTCCGTTTCTATGGCAACTGTATCCATTCAAGTTTATTTCTAGGTCTAGGGCTTTAAAATTTTATTTATTGTCTGAAAACGTATTATTTCCTATTCGATCTGGACTTAAAATTATTCTGTTAATTGTAAAGTCTGCTATTTGAGTTATGCTAGAATGTATTCTGATATTGAAAGAGAATTTTCTGGTAAATATAACACACATATTCTATTAAATTCAACCTAAAGAATCTATTAGACTAACATGGAACTATGTTGAATATGACACAGCATTATGCTATAATAAGAGAATACATTCTAGCATCACTCTTAGGTCGGAGGCTCAGCGCTCAAACGAACGAGGCCTTGAAACATCCAGAAATGAAATTCGCTGCGTGAAGCCCATGGGACGCCCATTAAACGACTTCTAAAATATGTGATACTTAAACATTGGAGGTCAGAAACACTTCTATGTAAAGCGCATATACAGCATTAAAACGAAGCCATATTTGCCAGACAAAATAACTGCTGTGAAAGAGTCACCAAAAGGGTCAAATAATTTCGGCTATCTCAGACTTTGACCCTGCCAGACGCTGTGAAACAGTTGCCCCATGGGCAATTATCAATTAGGTTAGCCCAGCATTGGAGGTTCTGGATAAATCTAATGCTATCTAAACAAGTGCACGCTATAAAAAGGAAAATAACCTGTGTCAGGCATTTTATCCCCAGCCTTGACCCTGACTGATACTCTGAAACAGTTTCAAATATGCTTATAACAATATATCCTTATGACTTGTGTGTAGCTTAGACATTCCTCTTCAAATGGAATTTGGTCATTCCGTCAGAAAAAGTGGGTGTTTTCAAAAATATCAATGTAAGACAACATCCTAGATAAAAGACTTTTAGGACCGATGTCACAATAGCGTGACGGAATCACAGAAAACGTGACCGAATAACAGGTATCCTGTGATTCACAAAAGACTGTTCACATATAAAAGTAATTATGAATTCATCAGTAACTACCTTTTTTAGGTATACTGGAAAAATACAGGTATCGTCAGATATGGAATCGGCTAAAAGTTAAAGAACATGAAACGACAATTGGCATACTAACGTCCAACGGCCACCTTTGAGGAAGGTGTTGCTCAGAGAATGGTCTAAAAATGAGCTCTTAGGATTTCCTTGCCATTTACATGTATATATCAAAGGAAATCGTAGGAAAAAGTTGTCAGAAACCCATGGTGTCACTATATTTTGTTTTGTATATTTTTTTGTATATATTTTGTGCAATGACCAATATACAGTAGAGAACGTTTCTAATTTAAACGTAATCCACAAACCGCCCATAAGCGACAATCTTTCCAAATTAATATTATATATCAGTTTCATTTCATTTTCCCATACTTTTTTAACAATATTTATTTTCTTGAAGTTACAGTCTTGGAACGCGGACCTTTTTCCCGTGGACTGACGAATCGGAAAAAATCGCACTCGTGATACCGTGACGAAAAGCTTGTGATTCTTTTCCTGAATATCAGCGCATTAATAATCATCACATATTTCATTTTACCCTCTACAGTCATCAACAGTCAACCATAACCATGACCAAAACAACTGGATCCAAAATTCGCACATTATTACCGAAACAGAGCAACGGTTAACGAACCGTGTCCATTTTGTGTGATTCCCTCACGGCGATTTCGGAGCACGCTATATCGCTATCAAGGGAAAATACCAGGGTTGTCATATTTTGTTGAAAAGTCCTAACAATTACCTCCAGCACAACCACGGAGAACTAACTGAACCAAAACAAGTTTTCTACGGGCAAAGTTAAAGCAGACAAACCACGTCCGATTGTGATACCGTCACGGTGGAATTCATGTTTTACGACGTAACTCCCCATGAATTAATATGGGATGATAACCAGCGAGCGACAATTATCGTCTGCTTTAACCTAATCGCCTTTTGTTTTGGGGACAAACATGCAGAGTTGTGGCGAAAACAAAGTCAGAAGGCACCTGTGATGATTATCAAATGAGAAGAATTGCACAGAAAAGAAGAGCATTCCCACTCTTTTTCGTTTTTATATTCTCCCTCTAGCCTTGCATTCCGGTATTGGTAGGCCCTACCTCGTTCGTTTGAGCTCAAGGCCCTAGGCTCGCTGTTTATCAGACTGTCTCCTCTAGAAAGGTGCACAAGTCTTTATGGGAGAGTTGAAGCAATTTCAATAAAATTCAATTTTGTGTAAATTCCAGGCCAGTTTTGCAGTGAAAGTTTTACTTACACATCGACCGCGCACGCATGAAGACATGCGCAGAAAAACACTACCACCACGGCAACGCAGACAGAAAACGTCAACTGAAAAAAAAAGGAGAAGCATTTAATTATTTATTTCATTTAAACGTTTTACGCCGCACTGAAGCATATTTCACTAATACGGCGGCGACCAGGATCATGCTGGCAGGAAACCGGGCGGCGATTGCTGACAGACCCCAGTATTTGAGGTCAAGGTGAGCACTTGGACTTATGACTGAGTACAGTCATATGACGACGAGGGAGTCCTTAAAGTGCATGTAATGTGCCTCCTTGTTGTAGGGCGGATTTCCACCGCTCTTTGATCTAGTGTTGCTTCACTGAGACGACTTACCGAAGGTAAGTAAACCGCCCCATCGGAGTCATTTAACTGATACGGGTCAACAAGTCATTGCACTATCCCCTTC
Source organism: Liolophura sinensis (assembly GCF_032854445.1). Lineage (NCBI taxonomy): Eukaryota > Metazoa > Mollusca > Polyplacophora > Chitonida > Chitonidae > Liolophura > Liolophura sinensis. The sequence continues at coordinate 11,571,096 of NC_088305.1, read as the reverse complement.
ATGCTGAACGACAAGCGGGGAAGTTACAACTTCCTCTTTTAAAGTCTTAGGTGTGACCTGGATCTACAGTCCCCGAAGCGGACGCTCTGCCAACTGAGCCATCGGGGCCGGACATATACAGACTATGACGATAAATTGACCTAGGTGATTCAATTACGAAGTAGGCTACACACAAAAGACACATGTTATCAACAATAAATAAAAACATTAACCTTTTTTATACCTTTCAGTTTCCAGTTTCCATTTACACATGTGTAGGCCTACTTTAGGCTACACGTAGACTGAACCTATTTGATATAATGCAATTTTCAAATGTACATACCTTCACCATCTTGTTTCGGAAAAGGCTTGGGATCTTTCAAAATGCTGGAAACTGAGACAGGAGCTTTCCAACCTATTTTGATATCTTATATACATATATATATATATATGCGCGTAACAAAAAAAAACTTATCAATTCAAGAATTGTGAAAGGTCATCATTTTTGCACAAAAGCCAAATTGTAATTACACAAGCTCCATGTATGACGTAGGAGCACTGCTGACCAATCGTATTTCTGGAACTGGAAAATGTAAGACATGCTAACGGGTTCAGAAGCGGTCATAGAGTCTAAATGGCTGAAAATCCAACTTTTGCAGTCTTTTGTTACCTGTGACAAAAAAAATCCATTAAAATTTTTAGTATGATGTATTATGTATTATCGCGTGTTATCGTCATGTTTTAGAGTGCTACATGAAAAGAAAATCTGTGACAAAAAAAAAATCCATTAAAATTTTTGGTGGAACGAACAAAATTTCTGACGTTTGATGTTTTTCCCTCTGATTTTATCTCTTTGAACTGTAATGAAAGAATTCTAAGTGAACTGAAAGAGACCTAAATAACGAATTCCACAAAAATTGTATTCTGTAATGTTCAACAGCAAAAGACCAGCTAATGGACGTAACTCGTGCGATATGTTCTCCGCTGCAGCATCTCCGAGAAATCAGAGACTACGCATTATGCAAGAACGCCCTAGCTTATATTCCCACAATGCATCTGGTTTGTTTTCTCACTTTAAAATATTTGAAAGAATAAAGGTTTTTGTCCGTTCTTTCTAACCTTTTGAGAAAACGAGTCCTTTGATTTTGTTGATATAGAAGGGCATACACTCAAAAAATTAATGTGTTAATTTTAGCAGACAGTTTAGATGCTAGAATGCATTCTGTTATTCAGACAGATTGTTCTATTTAACATTACACACATATCCCATTAATTCAACATAAACATTTTATCAGACTAACACGTTATTATACTCAGTATGACAGAATGTTGTATTATAATAACAGAATACAATCTAGTATCACTCCGACAAAAGACTTTCTATTAAAATTAACGCGGGCCTCCTTGGCTCAGTTGGTTAGCGCCCTAGCACAGCGTTATAACCCAGGAGCCTCTCACCAGTGCGGTCACTGTGAGTTCAAGTCGAGCTCATCCTGGCTTTCCCGCCACCCCCCCCCCCCCCCCCCGGCCGTAAGTGGGAAGGTCTGGCAGAAACCTGCGGATGTTCGTCGGTTTCCCCCGGGCTCTGCCCAGTTTCCACCCACCATAATGCTGGCCGCCGTCGTGTAAGTGAAATATTCTTGAGTACAGGGTAAAACACCAATCAAATAAATAAATAAATAAATTAAAATTAACAAATGAATTTTTTGAGTGTACAGGCTGTTTACTCTCAAATGTTCACCAACGTAAGTGGGGAGATGTATGTCACCGCCTAACGTTCAAAGCCTCAACCTATTCATCCTTTGTCAGACATTGATTTATTTATTTATTTATTTGATGGGAGGACGTATATTTAGGAAGATGTCACCCATATATGTCACGTTCAAAGCCTCGACCGATTCATCTTTTGTCAGGCTGATTTTGCCATCTTGTTACGTCTTTCAGAACTTTAACTGTAAATAAATGAAAGTAGCTAAAAGTAAAACCCATCCCACTGTATGATGAAACACCAGTACAGGTCACATGTTTTTCTGTAGACCGTACCACTCTGAGTGAAAGAAGCAAATAGCCTTTACATGAAACTGAAATGAATTTAGAAATCTAAAATTAGGTAACCGTGGAGAAGTGTAAAAGTGTAAAATTCCCCACATCAGCTTGCGCTTTTCTACTGGGGCAAACAGAGGCACTGACCCATGCGGAAAGAGAAAAAAACTGGCTGTGAGTCTGATGTTTACGGCTTATTTAGACTGTACTAATAAAAACACCTGGATTGATTATTTAATACTAGTCTGTGTACATATGTTAAAAAGTATTTTTTTTATTTTAAATCTTGTGAGTAAATGTTGTCTTTTTTATGTGATTGTTGTTTAACCAAGCAAATCAATAGACTTTTTTCTGAATGGTGATAAATAGACATATTATAACCCATAAACCGGTTCCGAATCTCTTAACTAACCATCATAGTTCTATCTATGTCATTGAAAAGAATGTTTCACCTATGCATTGGCGGCCAGATTCAGGTGGAGGAAACCGATGTGTCCCGCGCAAACCACTGGCATTTGGTGTGTTCCTGACGAACTTTGAATGGGTCGGGTCATACCAAAGACTTTGAAAAGGCACTTGCTGCTGTCTTGCTTGGCGCTCAGTACTGAGAGGTTAGAGCAAGGAAAAATGACTGGCTGGTCTGGTGTGAGCGTATCGATACTGGGTTAGATGTCATGTCAGGTGTCTTCGGCATGATACTTCAGTGGCGGCAGCACTTTGGCGGCAAGGCTTCCTTCCACAAGAACACACAGTATATGTATATACACCTAATAATTCCTCTTCGTCACATACATACATGATGAACACGTGAGGTGCACAAATATCTGTATTATATCATATCCCAAGCTGGCATTCGACAACTCCCTGTGGATGGGGAGAAAAGGGTTGTGTGGACACGAATGAAAAGTGCCAACCCATTGCACACAACAACAACAACAACATTAATAACTGAGGCATCACCACGTAAATGTAGAACTTTCTATATTACATTCACTTGGTGATGCCTCGACTTATTATTATTACTCTCAAAAAATTAATCTAGTAATTTTAACAGAAAGTCTGTTGTCTGAGTGATGCAAGAATGTATTCTGTTATTATAACACAATATTCTGTCATATTCATTACGTTATATTCTGTTAGTCCTATAAAATCGTTATGCTGAATTAACAGAATATGTGTCTTATATTTAACAGAACAATCTGCTGCAATACCATTCCGAGAATGCAATCTAGCATCACTCAGATAACAGACTTTCTGTTAAAATTACTAGATTAATTAAGTCGTGTGGTCAAGGGTGTCAAGATACCCTTGTCAAGATGATATGTATGTTCTATTTATATACATAGATTGCATGAAAAGTCCTTGCTAGAAAGAAGGTAACAGTGGAACACGTGCGAATTTAAGTGTGTATATATATATATATATATATATATATATATATATATATATATATATATATATATATATATATATATATATATATACGCTTAATAAAAAAGATGGAAGATTTATTCCGGAAATATAAAATTTCGCCATTTTTACACAAAAGCCACTACATATGACGCACAGTTGACCAATCGTATTTATGCAAAATGTAGGACATGCCAATGCCTAAAAGAACAGTCCATGACACATAATTTTATTTTATTTATTTTTTTTGGTTATATATCACATTTTATCTTGCATAACGATTTCATAACAAAATTCATAAATTCATAACCAGACAAAATCCATTGGAAATCTTAGCGGAAAGAGTATGACTTACGGTTGATGTCTTTTTCTTTGTACTTCTGATCTTATCTGGTATTAAGTTGCACTGAATAAACTGTAAGCGAATGAAAAGGGACATAAGTGATTCCACCGAAAACATTTTGATTTATGTGCATAATCTCATAATCTGCTTGGAAACAAATGTTAATACATAAGTTGTCCCATTGAAACCACGTGTATTATCATCCTAAGAGTGACGCAGTAATTGATAACCGCTACTGTGTAAAACTTTTGTTAGACTCCGAATCGTACAATGTGTTGCGAAATGCTTCATTTCTTATGAATAACTGATAAAAGCCATCGTATGGAAGACTGTATGTATTACAGAGGTCCCATAAACGCTCATTCTAGTGTGTATTTCCGCACTGCTTCTTGTTTACCCTATCTTATAAATTTGAAAAAAAAATCAGTTTTCTTGTCTGGTTTTGTTCTCTCTCTTAACTCTTTCAGAAAAGCTACGACGTCTTTGAACTTCGTTGGCCATGACATGAACAGTTTGATTATGCCCGGATCTGCACTGATGTGTACAGAGATTGCCTAGATAGAGGATCTACATGTGTCATCATATCGTTCAAAACCAGTTATTCATCTTTTGTCACATTGATTTTATAAATTTTCAAACGCCTTTCAGAAATTTATCTGTGCATGGAAATACTTTTAGAAAGTAAACCCTGCGCCGTTAATAATGAAACACCAGTACGAGTCGTATATGTTGTCCAGTAGGCTATATTATTAATGGAATCAGAAAGGGAAGGGAAGAAAACATGAATGCGGCAAAAATTCGTGTTGAGGATACTAGAACTCCACAGGGATGAAAAAATCTTGTCATGTTTTTTCACAGTTTGATGAATGGCCTTATTTTTCATCTCAATAAAAGATTAAACCATATTTGAATTGCAAATACTATAGAGCAGTCATGCTTTCTTTCTATCGTGTCGAAGGAAGGGGGATGGGGAGGAGGAGCTGGTTTGCAAGGATGATTACCCGGCCCGGTGGAGGGAGGGGGGTAGTTGGTTTGTGGTGCGCTTGTCCGGCCTGGCGGAGGGAGGGGGTAGTTGGTTTGTAGTGCGCTTGCCCGGCCAGGCGGAGGGAGGGGGTAGTTGGTTTGTAGTGGAGTTTACCAAGCCTGTATCAGGGACTGGGGAAGACTTGGTTTGTAATGGCGCTGCCTGGCCCGGTGGAGGGAGAGAGAGCAGAGCCGCTTATTAAATCGAGGATCCAATGGTGTAAGACCAATACAGCAGACAGGTAAAAGAACCGTAAGTATGATCTGTATTGCTCATAAATTAGACAGTGCCATAACAAGTTTGTGGTGTTACAGTTAAATTTTCGCGCAGTTTTGACTACGGTGCATTTGTCAACAGATAAACAGAAAAATTTACAATCATCATAAGCAAGGTACAACATTGTCTCAAGTTATTTTGCAGCCAAAGTGTTGTAAAAGTGTCAATGTCGATCAAATCTGGTCATGTTTTATTTCAAAAGTGAGATTTATTTGAAAAGTTGTCAGTTTTTCTTTCAAAAGTTGTCAGTTTTTCTTTCAAAAATTGTCAGTTTTTCTTTCAAAAGTTGTCACTTTTTATTTCAAAAGTTGTAAACATGAAAAAGCGGGAATACGACTCCTAAAAAGAACACAGCAGTATGGGAAAGCAGAAAGACGTACAGAATGTATGCATCAAAACAGACGTATACTAGTCGTCAACCAGTAAGGACGTTCCAGGTCAATAATCGCAAGGCCAATTCCCAAAAGGACGCTTAATACAAACCACCAAAGAACTAAGAATGTATACAAAGCAGGAAATTAGGGCGGGATCATACAAAGAAAAGCAGTCAACAGTTTCGATTTAACTGTTTTCTTCTTTAGGCCCACTGCCAGGAGTGAACTCTCTCAATCAGACGCAAACTGCGTATAGCAAATTTTGGGACGAAGTTAGAAAGCTCTTCGCATAATTCAGCCTATTCTTTGTTTTCGTCATCTTGCTATGATTCTGTCTATAACGCCTACAAGAAGTCACAGCCTTTCAGTGTTCGTCCTCGAGATAATTTGCAGTGCTGGAGTCAATATCGGGCGTTTACAGAAGCAATGTGACTGAGTGAGAGCTTGGGGTTTAACGTCGTATTTAGCAATTTTTCAGTCATATGACGACCAAGGAGTCCTTAGAGTGCGTGTAATGTGCCTCCTTGTTGCAGGACGGATTGACACCGCTCTTTTATTTAGTGCTGCTTCACTGAGACGATTTACCGAAAGCAAGTAAGCCCCACTTGAGCCATTATACTGATATACGGGTGAACCAGCCCTTGCACTTTCCCCTTCATGCTGAACGCCAAGCGAGGAAGCTACAGCTTCCTCTTTGAAAGTCTTGGGTATGACCCGATCCAGGATTGACCCTTAATCTATCGCCCCAGTTTTGGATTTAAGACCATTAGGAGCTGTTATATTCACAGATTGTCTCAGTTCTTTACAGTCTATGACGTCATTTACGTGGACAAAATGCTATTCTGTCCTATACGAAGTAGTTTTTCTGTCGTGCTCACTTTGCTTTGCTGAACTCTAAAGTTGGGGAGGGGGGGTCATGGGGGACCGGTAATGAACGAGCGGATACACTGGCCAAACGAGGCCTAAGCGTTCGTGATGTCGCTTCTAATATCAAACTGTCCATATCAGAGGCTCTAAATGCAGTAAAGTCATTATCATTTAAACTATGGCAAACTGAGCGGGACGCTTCAGAGAAGGGTAGTTTTATCACTCATTTAACTGTTGTCAAACTTCTTCACAGCCTCCATTTTTCTTTTTCTAGCAGAAAACCAGACATCTCGTGTTTGCGACTTCGGTCAGGACATCTCCCAGCTAATAGCGATTTAAAAATATTAAAGATAAGCCATTCAGATCTGCGTATAATGTTTGGCAGTCTGAGGAGACCATCCATCATGTTTTACTCGTGTGTCCGCAGACACTCCTCAAAGACAAATACTCCTTTACTTTGTAGCCGTTAGAATTGTTAACCCAACTCCGAAGAACGTACTTATGCAAGTTTAGTTTTTAAAGCTGCGGGGAATTATTTATGTAGGACCCACATATTTTAGGCTACAGCATTGTGGCAATAGTTCTCTATGGATTGACTACGGTTGATTAAAGCAGCCTGAATCCCTGAAACACATTGCCTTGGCGCAAATCATTTTATGGCATGGAGTCGCCATGTAAACTTATTTGAATGTCAACAGTTTTCAGTGATGTTGAAAAGACGCAAGGTATGTTCAAGGCGAATGAGTGAAATCGGTGTTCCGTGCTAGGATAAAATTGGTCGATAATAAAACATGTATCTCAGATTACAACTTTTCATATATTCAATGTGGCGATCTAATTCAACACTTCATGCTCAGCTCATGCTGGCTTCCTCTCCGGCCGTGGGAAGATCTACCAGCAACCTAAGGATGGCAGCCGGTTTCCCCCGGCTCTGCCCCGTTTCCTCCCACCGTAATGCTGGCCGACGTCGTATAAGTGAAACACTACTAAGTCAGTAGAGCGCAAATCACCAATCAAAATAACATTCTTGCTCAGTGTGAATTAATTAGTGAGGCCATCTTACGTTTTCCCAAATTCAACACGATGAATATATAGCCCATATCCCCGGATTTACCGGAATTGAAACACAGTCACGAAACAGAGTAGCAAAGACGCTGGTCGCTCTGTCCATATTTACTTACAACAGAATTATACTCGCTTTAAACCTTAAGAAAAATGTAGTGAACGCGTTTGATGAAAAAACCTTGAGAGACTAGTTTGCTAAGACTAGACAAAATAATTAAAGATATACAGCAAAGGCGTTTGATCGAAAACTTAACAGACTAGCTTTTTGAGGTAATAAGTTGTGACGTTGATTAAAATCGTCACATAACACACATCATTTAAAAAATGCTACAAGCTGAGACAACCGTAAAAACATATTTTTTGAAACATTAGAAAAAGGCTGTAACGATGTTTCATACCACTGGACAAAGTATGTAACAATAAGTTTCAGGTGAATACACATTTTGGCAATACAGCTTGGAATATAACAGTTGTTTGAAAAATGATACAGACGGACTGACAAACATTCAGATTCAGAGATCAATTTATGAGATCTCGGCCTCCCGTGGTCAATGGGTTTAGCGTGCCCGCGCAGCGCAATGACCCAGGAGGCTCTCACCAGTGCAGTTTCTCTGAGTTCAAGTCCTGTTCATACTGGCTTCCTCTCGGGCCGAGAGATGTTTGGGAGTTGAGTTGAAACCTGACCTGAAAGCCGCCTGGATAAAAGGCACACTATACATTGCTGGAACACATGCAGTCAGACCTGGTGAAGTCGCACAGTGTCTCGGTGGATAATAGCGAAGCTGTACGAGAAGTTTACGAACAAAAACAGAAACGGGGGAGAGTCTTGAAAACATACTGGTTATAAGTTACAACAGTCAATGTTCGCGTCCCACAGCGGGTGTTGCGTGACGTTGTCAGTCATACGGAACAGATACACGAATCCCTCACATTGTACATAGTTACGTACATTCAGCATACTGTAAAGAGTTATTGGCGCGAGGCCGCTTTTCTAAAAGCACGGTTTGGTTTACATGTACACTGAACAGGTTTGTGATGGTATGTCTGCAAAAGTTCAAAAGACACACCTTTTTTCTGTTTTTTTCCCTCCTTTGATGAAAAGTTTTCCTTCATGGAGTTATTCAATAAAGGAAAACAGTAATGGTTGTAGGGGTAACAGAAATGGTAGTAAACAAGTTCATGGGGTCACAGAATCAGAACCACAGAATTGGTTTGGTAGTTATTAGTTTTCCATGCTATTTGAGTGAGTGCTTGGGGTTTAACGTCGTAATTTTTCAGTCATATGACGACGAAGGAATCCTTAAGGTGTATGTAATGTGCCTCCTTGTTGCAGGACGGATTTCCACCGCTCTTTTATCTAGTGCTGCTTCACTGGGATGACTGACCAAAGGCAAGTAATCTGCCCCACCCGAGCCATTATACTGATACGGGTGAACCAGTCATGGCACTATCTCCTTAATGCTGAACGCCAAGCGAGGAAGATACAACTTCCTCTTTTAAAGTCTTAGGTGTGACTCGACCCATGCCATGCTATTTGAAAGGAGGACAGTATGACACACCTATTCTCCTCAAACCCTGGTATACTTAGTTGTGGTCAAATCAAACTTTAACAACAATACAAAGGCGTTTATTCCACAGCAATTACTGTCAGCTCCTGAATATCTCTTCCCTCAAACTGACAATTCCTGATTTTTTCTTATTTGATTCCACTGGTGATTTATGCCGTACTCATGAACATTATGATAAAAATCGACCAGATCTGACATAAACACGCTGATTTTGAAATACCATAACATTTCATTTCAAAAGCAGTCAGCAAGATTATTTCAAAGATGATCAAAGTTCGTTTCACTAGTGGAACTTGTGTGTGTATTAAGAGGAGAACTTATGTTTAAAGTAATAGGATTTATTTCCAAAGCGGTGTTCATTTCCAAACTGGGATTGTATTTAAAAAAAAAGGTTCTACAAGCGTGAACATGACTTATATTACACAAACAATACACAACTTAAAATTCGAACTCAATAAATATGGTCAATAATTTAAAATTTGATTCCTATCGTTCTTCATTTCATTGGTGAAACCTGAAAACAAAGATTTGCTTATCCAATGAAATCGATGCTAAATCTACTCAATTCAGTCTTGGTGGATTTCTCTTAATCTTCAGCATTCTATAAAGTATTTGTATTTTTGAAACTGTGGCCTACAGTTCAAAAAAAAAAAAAACAAAAAAAAAATAAAAAAATAAAAAACAAAAAAGTAATCCGCCTGTGGGCTACATGGCTTTAGGAGTTTGGACGCATCAAAAAAAAAAACTATCAAAGATGGCGACTGAAACAACACGCCTTTTGATACCTCTAAACACACTTGTCACACATTGTTCAAAAGTTCTGATTTTTGAACTCTTCCCAAACTAACGGTGAATATACTTAGTCAGGGTTGGTCAAAGGGTCCGGGATGTCATCTGGTAGAGGTGTGGCTTGGTCAGATTCTGGGTCTTCGAATTACAGCTGTAAGGCAAGGGTGTTAAGAGAACCAATTCAACCACACTGTCAATGTCAGTTCTGAACAGGACTGACCAGGACGGGTACAATAAGATCCCTATATGAAAGCATCCTTGTATAAATGGTCACATGTAATGGGTGAAATACGCCATCTTGTCAACTGACCTCAGAAATAGGCAAAACAAAATCCAGTGATGGTAGTTGAAAAAAATATTAGACGTCACTAGTCTAGATTTGTGACCATTTACCAGCTACCACGCTGTCTTCGGTACTCTGGTACGAAACACAACACGTTCTGGTACAGAATGAAAAATCCGAATATCACGAGCGTAAAGGTCTTGTATTAAGTTTAGTAATCGAGGTCAAAACCAACATGGTCTTCAATCATAATGGATGTTCCGAGTCAATAATCGTAAGTCCAACTTCCAAATCGACTGTCAACACAAAATAGAAGCACACGTTCAAAGCCCTTTCGGGATATGAAGATTTCATTCTTAGCCTTCCTGGCAAAACAGGTACGTTATAAAAGGCCTTTAAAATCAACAACTGTAAACAACGATTTGTTTTTGTCAGTGACTGTCTAAGACTAATTAATGTTGAAATTCCCTCAAACAACAACAAATTTCTTTATTAAGGTTATATTATACTAAAATGTGTAAACAATTTCAAATATGGCAGTCTCAGAAACAGAGTAGCAGTTTACGAAACTGGTGACGCCCTCCATAAAAACATATTGAACTCCGCCCGATAACCAGCGTAGAGCTGGTTTTGGGATCATTATGACATCATCCGAGGCAATGCTTCTTACCGTCGAAATCTACCTTATGGACTTTAACATTATGAATTAGAAAGAGTGCCCTAACTTCATTTTCCCTGCAATAATGTGAACTTCAAACATATCAATGTGTAGAGCTTATGTTGTTACGTGTCACTGACCAATGGCAATTTTGGTAGCGAGTCTGACTGATTTTACAGACTGCTGAATACAGGCGACTCTCTAAAAGAAATAGACTGTAGTAGTAGAGTTGTTGTCATTGCTTGAGTTGTCGTCTACCCAGCCGTAGACGACGAGAATTCATTAGGTGTGTGTACATATATTGTGTCTTCTTGCGGCTGGGCGAGTCCATGCCGCCAAAGCGCCGCCGCCACTGAATCATCATGCCGAAGACACCAGACATGCCACCCCATCCATTCACATTTTGCTGACACCGGGTACCCAGTAAAGTTTCCTTGCTCTAACCCTCTCAGTGCTGAGCACCAAGTGATACAGTAGAAAGTACCATTTTTAAAGTCTTTGGTATGACCCGACCTGAGTTTTTTCCCGGGGACTCCCGACTTCGAGGTGGACGTTTTAACCATTAAGCCACCGAAACGGTCACTACGAAATTACCGGTAGCAATGGGCAAGCATTCACAACAAAATATATGTCAAAAATATAGATTATTGTGCAAGCAGTCTCGGGTCTCCACGAAAGAAGCTGACACCTGATTGAACAATGTACCAACCTGACGAACAGGTTCGTTACGACATCGTCAGATTAGCTGAGCCACACACCTGCGGCTACCCCATGACTGATCAATGATAGTTCCACCAGCAGAATCCTGATTATGGACAAGGCATTGAATCGACAGACCTGTTTGTAAATTCAATGCTATATGGTTTCCCAGTTACACGCATATGGATATAATTGGTCAGTTGGTAAATATTCGATTTCTTTCCATTGTTTTAAACGTATTGCTGAAGGTTTGTTTTACTTAAAAGACGATAGCCAGGTTTAGTGTTGGAGGAAACCGGAGTGCCCTGAGTAAACCACCGACCTTCACCTTTTATACTCGATAAACCTCTTGACTTAAATCCGCAGCCGACAAAGCGAGGGCTGGATTCGAACACTCGACCCCATTGATCATATTAATATAAAAAGAGTAAACCCAGAACTGCGACGACAATCACACGCCTCAAGCACCATGGCTCATGCAGGGTTGGGTTTTTAAAATGTAGTGATGTTAAATGCAATTTATTAGACGTATCTAGTCTAGAATGATTCAAAATGCTGTGTTGTCATGATATTTAATATACAAACACATTAAAACAATGCAAGAGTGAATTCATGCATACAGACATCTTGGATATTTCCATCAGCAATTGTCGTGGCTTAATACTTTCCTGGACGTCGTCACGTCTAAGATGGATAATCGGACTGGCTTTGTAGACCACACCAGCACGATTTCAAAGAATAAAGCTTTGTGAACGTTTGCAGCTTGGAGTGAAAAGAGGAACAAGTTTTTAAATATTTATATTTTCGGTGATCAATCAAAGTTCCAGCCTTTCAAAGCAAAGTTATACACTCAAAAATTAATCTGTTAATTTTAACAGAAAGTCTGTTGTCTGAGTGATGCTAGTCTAAAAATGTATTCTGTTAATGCAACAGATTATTCTGCTAAATATAACAACATAATTTATTTATTTATTTGATTGGTGTTTTACGCCGTTCTCAAGAATATTTCACTTATACGACGGCGGCCAGCATTATGGTGGGAGGAAATCGAGCAGAGCCCGGGGGAAACCCACGACCATCCGCAGGTTACTATAGCAGACGTTCCCACGTACGGCCGGAGAGGAAGCTGGCATGGGCTGGATTTGAACTCACAGCGACCGCCTAAGCCACGGAGGTCTATGGCCGAATAAGTTTATTTTTATTAGGATATTTATAAAACATTACCTACATGTTTTTACCGCAGCTTTGGCTGTCTACATTGTAGAGACAAAATAAGTATAGCCTTTCAGCTGCGTGGGCACAGCATTGTTGATTCATTGCTAGCCACAGACAATGCATTTACACTTCCCTCAGTTGACGAAGTTCGTTATTGACTACGGAACTATCAGGCCAGCCACCATATGGCGTTTGGTCACTGCCATGAAGCTTGCGCGCAATCCATGCGTCGATGATATGTTCGTCTCTTTTCAGCATGGTGAAGCTTGTGTGCCACATCCCAGAATGCGTTACCACAGCAACACCCAGATGTACATACCAAGTGTGCAGATGTACACCCAATATTGGGGTAAGACAAGTGGTCTTCATTGAACGTATAGAATATACGTCAAGAGCCACAATAGCGCCACGAACCGCTTCTTGTCAGCAAGGCCGTACAAGCAATGACATTTGGCAAGGTAAACTTCAAGTAGACCAATGCGGTCTGAGGATAGTTTGTAGGACAATCCTCTCTCTTATCATATCAACTGGATAATTACTTCTAATAAAAAAATATGTTTTTTGTTACAACTTTATTCCTGTGCAGAAAAGTTCTACGCGGTTTCTGATTTGTTTAATCATAAAGTGACAAAGGTCAGAGGACGAAGGTCCTGAAATCAACTATCTGAGGCGGGTTTGATAGTACAGATGACTACTCCCTTCATGCACAGGTCCGTAGCCTACCGTTATTGGATAGGCTTGAATGTTCTGTCGTGGTGAATGAAGCAGATGATCGGAACACTACAAATACAGTGCCTAGTGCATATACATCCACATGAATCTTCGAAGTTCCACAAATAAGTTGACCGCAAGCAAAGCACTTTGCACAGAAGAAACTTTCTGGAATTTTGTTATGGATTTGGCGATCCTTCACCAATGCGAAGAGTCATCGTTTCCTTCGAACTCTCCATCGGACTCCAAGAGGAACTTATTTCAAAACTAGCATTTATTACAAAAATGCCTTCAGCAGTGCTACTTCGCTGGAACGCTTGCTAAGATGCCAGACATGATGCCTCACATCATAACTGACCAACAAGCATTGGATTTCACCCTAAGCACCAAGCGAGAAAGGAACAAAATTATCACGTGTTCAGCTTCACGTGTTCAGACTTTTTCGTAACGGCGGCTAGACTTGTGCGTAGAGGAAATAAGATTCACCAGAACAAACCACAGAACCATAACCACTGGCGAGTTTCTGGCGAGTTACTGGCGCACTCTCGCATGTAGGCTTATAGCCTCTGCCATACTGGTGGAAAGCATGTGGTACGCAGCGACCCTCGTGGAAGGCCACACCGACGAGAACCGTCAGTCCTTTACTGCCATCAAGATCCAGAGAACAATGGCAGTGGAAAATCCAGCAAGTTCCGGTCCTATTGAGAATGGGATTACCCTAAATGACCTAAAGTTTTGCCCACAAAAGTACATTTTTAGAGGCAAATAAATATCACAAAATATTATTTTCGGAGCTGAAAGTATCATCCAATGTTCAAAGCAAACCTCAAAACACCTTACTAAAATCAATAGTACTTTAAGACTCAGGATAAAAAGGCAAGTTAGTCATGGACGAAAATTATGATCATTTAGGGTAGACCCATGTTTGACCTTTGGACTGAAAGGTAAGCACCTTAACAAACCTTAACCACCACCCGTCCCCTCACCTCACATCAGCGCAGTGGGCTCGTAAAATAACCCTGACGAAAAACTCATGAACGACAAGCACAGGTTTTAGCATTGTACAAATCTCCTTTATTTTACAGATATATATATTTATTTATATTTGTATTTATTTATAGTAATATGTAGGCAGACAATACTGTATAAAGTTTGTTGTTTTTTTTTCTTTCTTTTTTCGTCATTGGTATTTATCTTGCCTATCATTCCTGCAAATGTACAGATATAACGGTTGTGATCATCATCTACTTGTACAATCATTTTTTTTTTTACACTCTCAGGTGCACTTGCACTAACTGGTCTGCTAGTGCAATACAAAACTCCCAAATATCATAACTACAGCTTTAAGTACACTGGCTTTACACGATACTTGGCGACTTAACATTGGGGCTTTTAAGACAGAGGTAAAATATCTAGTACACAATTCTGTATACACGTGATTACACGTTATACATAAAAACATTCACATTTGAATCATGAAAATCCATATTAAAAACAGGTATACTTTAACTTATGAGATCTATACACGAGTGACTGAACAAGAAACACTGGACATTTGTGGTGTCACACAAAATCTTCAGTGTTATGAAATGGAGGTCACATACTAAATAACATGATATCGTCGAGTTAGTTGGCTTGGTATGGTCACCTATGTCCCAACAGTATGGAGTGCTTGGCTTGGGAAGGCAATTACTTTGCTTGGTCCGTGTGCTCTGATCTATGTTTCTAGGTGTGATTTCATACGAAAAGGTCTAAGGTTAATTTTGTAGAATACAGTTTTTATGATGACCACATAACCACGGTTAAGGCAGCTTTGTCGGTTGTTTGGCTGAATCATTATTCAGAGGCCCTAAAACTACCTTCGTAGAGAAGAATTCTGTACTGTTTCATGAAAAGGAAGTACATGTATTAAAAACAAAACTCCTTCTCAGAAATGTGCCAAATAATTAGACGTGGATTGTCACCGGAAACGTTACTTTCACAAATATCTATATTATAATTAAGAAAATATGTTCGTATCTGTCTTAAAAACTTCTCCACCCATTTAAAACTCATTTTCACTTTCTTTCCACGTAGGAGACAGAGTAATCCATAACAACTGGCGCTTAAAACATTGTAGCAAATTTACTGCAACATCTGTAAGAAAACGAGCAAGCCTGTGAAACCAGCACAGCCAAAGTGACAACCATGTAGGAGACAGTGTGACAGACAAAAAGCACCCACATGAATCGGCAAATTACACTAACGACCCTTCTCAAAACTCTGCTGCTGACAGAGAAAAAAAAATTCATGTAGCAACAAAAAAACCAGTAGGCATGGGCAAACCAGTAGCACGTCACAGATTCATCACAGGAAAACCACAGGTACACCACTGGCTCACCATGGGCATACCCATGGCCCACCATAGGCTCACCATGGGGAAACCGCTGTCTGACCATAAGCAAAGCAGTGGCACACCACACTCACTATAAGCAAACCATGGGCAAACCACTAGCTAACCATGGGCAAACCAAGGTCCCACCACAGGTTCACCATGGGGAAACCACTGGCACACCATGGGGAAACCACTGTCGCACCATTGGGAAACCACTGTCACACAATACGATCACCATGGGGAAACCACTGGCTCACCATAAGCAACAGTGGCACACCACAGGTTCACCATGGGCAAACCACAGGTCACCACGGGCAAACAACAGGTTCACCATGGAGAAACTACTGGCACACCATAATCAAACCAGTGGCACACCACAGGTTCACCATAGGCAAACCACTGGCTCACCATGGGCATACTCATGGAAAAGCACAGGTTCATCATGGGGGAACCACTCACTCACCACAGGCAAATCACTCTCCCACCACAGACTGACCATGGAGAAACTCCTGGCACAACATGGGCAAACCACTGGCTCACCCTGAGCATACCTGTGGCACACCACAGGTTTACCATGGGGAAACCAGTAGCATACCACTGGCTCACCATAACCAAACCAGTGGCCCACCACAGGGAAACCACTATCTCAGCATTGGTAAACCACTGTCACACCACAGGTTCACCATGGGGAAACTACTATCACGCCATGGGGAAACCACTGGCACACCACACTCTTTACCATGAGCAAACCACTGGAACACCAAAAACTCAACTTGGGCAACTCACATGCACACCATTTGAAAATCACTGGTTTAAGTACTGAAACAGTTAACACCTTCGGAAATCCTTTAGTTGATAATGCCCTGGGGCAGCTTGCACAAAGCGATTGTAGGGTAAATTGATTGTACCTACCATGGTGACAGGTTAAAACCATATGTTGCCATGGTACTTACAATCAGCTGAGCCTAAGATAGCTTTGTACAAGATGCTCCAGGACTTTACCTGTTACGTTTAATTATGTAAGAAAGCAAACTTTGGAAGAAATTTAACAAACTTGCTTAATTGTTCTTGAAAATTGAAAGTGAACTAACTTACTGGGATTAGTAACTTTATTTTGCTCTTTCAAAGGACTAGCATGGAAGACTTATTTATTAGAATTTTTTGTAATCATAACTCATGGTTCCAAAGACATGAACCTTCAGTTTTCCAAATTGGCAACACAAACAAATCAAAGTATCTAGTCATGCACAACACTACCCTAATTCTTCATCATTTTCAACTGCCTCTGTAACCAAGTTTTGAAATATTCTGAGAGAACTATGGGAAATACAGAAATAATTTGAACATATTTTATGAAGCTTATATCTTTAAAGACACAAACTAAATTTTTTTATCATCATTTTCATAATGACTATGCATAAATTTTACTCCACAAAGTGCTTGAAGGGATCAAAAAGGTTGAAGATTTACAATATTGAGCCTTTGCAACATAAAGAATCAATGACCATTAACAACTGTTTTAAAGCCTTAACCTTCGCCAGGTATTGGAGTGACTGACTGTGTTGTATTTTACCTGAAACCAAACAGGCCTGAATTTCCTTATTATGAGATCTGTGAGAACACAAACACGACAGAACACTTCAAACTTTGATACATCATATACAAATACATACACAAAATATACTTTAATTTTTACAATGACTGAATTTAATTTTAATTAGTACATGTATGTTGCGTGAACTCAAAAAAACTAAGTTCAACAACATTTAAAATTCACGAATGAATAACTGATTATGGCTTTATGCCACTTGGGCAATACTGCAACCACACCTTGGTGAAACTGCAATTAGATCTCGGGGAATACCCATCTCGGGGGGTGGGGGGAAACCCAGATCTTCTCATCCGTAAGAAAAGGGATGTGTCCAATTCCTTACCTTAATTGCCATAAGCAAGGCTACACAATCAAAATGTGGCTGTCTCAGTGAATAGAAGAATTTTATAGTTGCCCTCTTCAATCAAGTTACAATTCCATAAAACAAATACTGACTCAAGCCAAAATCTGAAACATGATTTTAAAGCTAACTTTGAGCTTTATAAATTAAAACTCTCATCAGCTCATAAATGTGATCTTAAGATCTTAAAAATTCCAAAAGCTAAGCACTATGACAAACTTTTAAAATTTTGACTTACATGTAATTAAGTCATAAATGGTTTTGCAGAATCGGCCAGGGACATTTACTTTCAAGACAGTAGCAGAGTTAATTAAGAGAAACACCTTTCCCTGTTTTAATTACCACTTATGAAGGTGAACTCCACTACAGGTGATAATGTCTGGTATGGTTGGACAGGCATACAAATATACAGAGAACTGTGCATGCTAAAAGAAAAAACATTCAGTACAAATATCAATGTTTACAATATCACAACCTTTCATACAGAAAAATGGACCGTAACATTTTCTCTTTATCAGTATATGAAGCAAACACAAAAAAAAGCGGAGTTCGCTAAAAGCCACACTTAGCAAAATAGCATTGCAATGAACAGTTTATCACAGAGTTGATCTATGAATTATGACATAGACGTACATTATCAAAGGAGAATTGGGATTTCAAAACACAACACATAAGACCGTGGTCGTTCACCTGGGAGCACCTCAGTGTCATCAGTAACTGTTGAATAGTGTACATAAACTAAAAGTTTATAAGAAATATGATATTAATGAAAGGCCCTTATACTTACAATGCTCCTAGAAAATAGTGCTTTTAGGTGTCTGTTCCATTCGTAAAGCGCAGATGTTTTAAATTTTACAAATAACATTTGAACATTTCCCTCATGAATTTTCAAGACCCTTTTAACTGATTACTTTGAACATACAGTATGCAGTCTTTTATTCTTGCTTGATCTGATAAAAATCTCTGTGAGGGGGAAATGGAAACTACCAATCTTATCTAAAGAAGTACAAAAGTGCGCACGTAGAAAAAAAACATGCGTACAGGTTTCATCTATTGCTAGCTAAATTTTTAGATTTTCAAAATTCTGCCAAAAAAAAAAAAAAAAAAAAAAAAAAAAAATAAAACAAAGAAAAAAACCACCCAGACTTTCCTTGACTTGGTTTAATTACATTAAGCATATTTGAAAACGCTTCCCTGTCTACTTTAAAACAAAATCTGAAAACTACATGTTTGTCCATGCAGATCAGATGTGGTTGGACATGGTGCTACTTCTCTTAAGATTTGAAATTAAGATTAAATACATACTTTATAAAAGTTATATTAGATCACAATCTAATTATCGGCTAGCTTCTGAACTTCAAGAGGGATTATAAAACTATAACCCCATTCACATGGGTAAAGCTAAGCAGGTTTAACTTGCCAAAGTGACTCTGAGCCAGTTTGAGTTCGTACATGTACGTGTGAATGCAAAGCAGGGGCATTTAATTAGATTTATTTATTCCAGCTGGCATCATGGCTTTGAGCCAGTTTATCTCTGCCCTGTGAATGGTAACTGGATTAAATGTTCCAGATACACATTTTCGTGATGACACTGCTGTTACTGAACTGGCTTAAATTTGACCATGGCCGTGTGAACGGGGTATATGTAGAGTGGAGCTACTGGGATTCTATGTACGCCTATACATGTAGTTAATGAATGATGCAACAAAGTACAGTGGGTATGCGACACGTGTAACAGTAGTGGTAAATTTCTTGTTCATTCTTCTCCTATATCCAACTAAGGAGACGTTACTGTCACAGAAATAGAGATTTATTGACAAGTTTGTGGAGTGTGCGTATACATGTTAAGATGTACATGTAATTTACAGTATGAAATTAAACAAGCTCTAAAAACATTTAAGAGCTAAAAATCTCGAATCACTGACAGGATTACTGCATCAAGTTACGCCATCAGAGATTGTCCCCAGCAATTTCTTGCATCGTGTATAACAACTGGCCCAAAAAGCGAACCACGACAGGCCTAGGATTTCACAACACATTACAGCACAGTTCATGAAGAAGAATGCAAAATGAAGGACGTGTTATTCTTGACTAGAGTACTCCAATATCCACAACACGGCAAATTGTGCAAATGTATGAATTCTTCATACATGTACGACGTGTCTTTCATACCTCTATGCAGTCTATGTTGGTCTGCTAAGAGGCATATATCTACACGTAGTTGTAGTCTATGCATAATGTACACAAAAGCATCATATATTGCACATGAACTGTGAACATGCACAATGCAATGTGTACATGTATTTTTGTGCATAATAAAAACAATTATGTATGTATACCCAAGTGAGTACATGTACATGTACACGTACAGATCTACATGTGCTTATACATGTTATTATTTTGCTTAAGTACATGTACATTTTTTTTCCACTACGGCTACGAACTAAATGACCTAACATTTCGCCCACAAAAGTGCATTTTCAGAGTCAAACACACGTCGCAAAATAATAGTTTTGATGGTGAAACTTTTTACAAATTTATGGTCATATAGGGTGTGTATTTTGGGGAATGCGCCCCACTTAGACATCTGATGTACATACATGTATCAGGTAAACATCAGTCTGGTTGTAAATTTGTCACCACTCTTCATTCATTCATTCATAAAAAATTCAGGGAATGAAAATTACAAATCCAATGAGTGAGTACAGCAAGTATAAAAAGCCATAAGGACATGATGAGCTTTCCTTGTGACAAGTAAACTGTTCAGACCACAATGAACACATCGCAATGAATATCACAACAATAGCAAATAGCACGTTATGTGAGTAAGGCCCTGGAACCAGGATATCATAAGACGTGACTGCAATCATGTCCATGTTACCGGGCAGTCACTCTCAGGAATAACTGTTCAGTAATGAGTGCAGACTGACACATTCCTAGGAGTTTCTCGCATTCTTTCAGAATTACATGCACATGTAGGTCCATGGAATTAGGGAAATTGGGAAGTTAAATTTCAGATTCCAGTGCCCTTTTAAACAAGTGAAACTTTCCAGCACTTTCCAGTTTTTGAGGAATCCAAGAAATAATACAGCACCTCACACTAGTGCTTTTATCATTCGTCAGTCACGAAATACCTGTAGAGGTTTTTGAGATATAATGAAACAACAACTATTACAGCAGTGTTAGTGCAGGGTAGGGTCAATCCATAAAAAATAACCCTACAATACAATGAAAGAAACAAAAAAAAACGGAAAAACTCACAAACAAAAACATGTCTAAAGAGTACCTACAAAAAAAGTCTCAAAATAAAACTACCGTCAAAACTTACATACATGTATGTTTTGGGAATGACTTAAGCTCTTTAACAGGGGGTGACTGTACATTGTTACATTGTAGAACTACCTTTTGGTCTAAATACATGAAATCATGCTTGCTTTGTCTCCGGCTGTATGTGGGAAGGTCTGTCAGCAACCTGCGAATGATTGTGAGTTTTCCCTTCCCCGGGCTCTGACAGGTTTCCTCCCACCATAATGCTGGCCGCCATCGTGTAAGTGAAATATTCTTGAGTACAGGGTAAAACACCAATCAAATAAATAAATAAATACATGAAATAGGTCTCAGATTTCCGTCACAGCAAAAGTCGAGTCAAAAACAAGACAAAGTAATAGAGTAGAATAAGACACTGCAGCAGTTAATTTGTGAACACATTATGTAATAATAATAATAATAACAATAATGGCAATAAACAGAATAAATAATTGAAATGATTATTAACATTCCGGGTACACATGTTATCACAATTCACCCCGACAATGGATCAGCTTGTTTCAGCTTTGTTCTGTCGTTTTTTTTTTTTTTTTGTCTTGTCTTTTCTTCTTTTTCATTTGTGAAGGATTCAAGAGTTTGATCTTCATACCATGGCTCACTTTCTGCTCAACTCAGCCAACAATCTGCACACATCTGAGCTCCTATCTCCATCAAAGAGGCTCACTTTCTTACACAGTGGCTCACTTTTGTAGACAGTGGCTCACTTTTGCAGACAGTGGCACACCACAGGTTCACCATGGGCAACCCTGTGGTGTTCACCGTGGGGAAACCAATGGCACACCACTGACTCACCATAAACAAAGTTACTCACTTTTGCACACAAAGGCCCATTACTGCACAGTGGCTCACTTTTATATACAGTGGCACACTTAAGCACAAAGTTGCTCACTTTTGCACACAAAGGCTCATTACTGCAGAGAGTGGCTCACTTTTATATACAGTGGCACACTTAAGCACAAAGCTGCCCACTTTTGCACATAAAAGCTCATTACCGAAGAAAGTGGCTCACATAAACACTCTCTGGCTCACGTAGCCGGCATCCACAGTGTACACACAGCCTTTTAGCCTTCTAGGACAAGGTTTCCTGTTTACTTCTACAATTAACCTTGTATGCATTCTTAACAAGATCAATCCAATTCCACACCTATATGTAAATGCTTGCTGGGTAACTTCCTCTTGTCTCTGTAAACATGGTCTGCATACAGGGCCAGTCTTATGGATTTTACCGGCAGGGCTCAGCAGGGTGTCTTGAGAACACCCTCCTTTTCAGATCAGTGGAAACATTACCGTACACACAAATTTGTACCACCAGCCACAAGCAGTGTCTGCAAAAAGGAATCCTGCCTGAATTGATTGGAATACAAGCAACATCTTGCAAATTTCCACAATGTAACATATCTTGCAATATCATTGCCCAAGGTTGGACGACAAGCAAGAAGAATCCTATGACTTCCAATGGAGCAACACAGCAAATCCTCCCCGTGTTAAAGCAATTCTTACTCACTGAAGTTCTGTTGATGATGGATACACTGATCTAATTTGCACCATTATTGTCCCTTGCACACCGCTACAGAAGTTTGAAAATAAAGGACATTACAACACACTGTGCTCACCTGCACAATAGCACAAGGTGAGCAACTAGATTGTGAGCATGTGAACTTTCACACTGTTGCACGAGTCTGGAGGATAAGCACATGAGATTCCACACTGTTCACTTGAATGCTGATCAATGCTGTTTGTTGAAGAATTTACTCATTCCATGCCAAATCTGCTGGTCTCATTCAAAGGTCTTATCAACTTCTCAAACAGCAATTCTGCTAACTCAATGCCGCATATCCTGGTATACTCCACTGGCTATTCAAACAGCAATTCTGCTAACTCAATGCTGCATATCCTGGTATACTCTCCACTGGCTATTCAAACAGCAATTCTGCTAACTCAATGCTGCATATCCTGGTATACTCTCCACTGGCTATTCAAACAGCAATTCTGCTAACTCAATGCTGCATATCCTGGTATACTCTCCACTGGCTATTCAAACAGCAATTCTGCTAACTCAATGCTGCATATCCTGGTACACTCTCCACTGGCTATTCAAACAGCAATTCTGCTAACTCAATGCTGCATATCCTGGTATACTCTCCACTGGCTATTCAAACAGCAATTCTGCTAACTCAATGCTGCATATCCTGGTATACTCTCCACTGGCTATTCAAACAGCAATTCT
This sequence comes from Liolophura sinensis, assembly GCF_032854445.1. NCBI lineage: Eukaryota > Metazoa > Mollusca > Polyplacophora > Chitonida > Chitonidae > Liolophura > Liolophura sinensis. Next base: position 11,547,912 of record NC_088305.1, on the reverse strand, counting down.
GCTAACTCAATGCTGCATATCCTGGTATACTCTCCACTGGCTATTCAAACAGCAATTCTGCTAACTCAATGCTGCATATCCTGGTATACTCTCCACTGGCTATTCAAACAGCAATTCTGCTAACTCAATGCTGCATATCCCGGTATACTCTCCACTGGCTATTCAAACAGCAATTCTGCTCACTCAATGCTGCATATCCCGGTATACTCTCCACTGGCTATTCAAACAGCAATTCTGCTCACTCAATGCTGCATATCCTGGTATACTCTCCACTGGCTATTCAAACAGCAATTCTGCTACCTCAATGCCGAATGTGCTCGTCTTCTCCACAGCTGCGACTAGCATATGAAACAGCAATTCTGTTCACTCAATGCCGAATGTCTCCTACAAAGCTGTAACTAGCTTCTCACACTGCACTTCTGTTCACTCAATGCCGAATGTGCTGGTCTCCTCCACAGCTGTGACTAGCTTCTCAAACAGCATTTCCACTGAGGTGTACGGGGGCAGATCCAGCCTGTTAAAACATGTGTGGGCCCTGTGCACAAGACAGAATGCAGACAGTAATTAATGTTAGTCTTATCAGTAAAATCAAAGTATTACCAGGAACAATCTCCATTGTAGATATACTTTATTTATTAACTTTTTATATTCCTTTCACAAAAACTTTTCTTTGCATAGACCGTGTCAGAATTCATTAGCATATTAGCTCTAGAACAATCACTTTGCACGACAAGGGGAGGTCACTCTCAACTCACAATAAAACAAACTATAATATAGCCGAACTTTTCCAGACATAACACATTGCCTACCTGGGAAGGCTTGTGACACGCCCCCACTTCTCTATACAGAACTTCCTGGGCCCGTTGCTGCCACGGAGGGCGGAAAACCCTTCATATGGAATGCTAGAAGTGCCCGTCACGAACTGTAAAAGACAAACACAGCTTGTCATTATCACTTAAAAGAAAAGACAAGTTTTGCTGAGTTATTCAGGAAGCGAGGCAAAGCCCCTTGGTAACTCAATAAATCACTTTTCAATATGGAATCCTTACAAAGTTGTGGTGGCTCAGCTGGTTAGCGCGCTAGTGCAGCGTAATGACCCAGGAGCCTCTCACCAATGCGGTCACTGTGAGTTCAAGTACAGCTTATGCTGGCTTCCTCTCTGGCTGTACATGTACTGCAGATGGTTGTGGGTTTCCCCTGGTTGCCTGGTTTCCACCCACCTTAATGCTGGCCGCCGTCGTATAAGTGAAATATCCTTAAGTACGGCGTAAAATACTGATCAAATAAATAAATGCAAAGTCGTGCACCATGTTATAGTAACTGGAAACATGTTGCCTCACTCGCACCTCATGCAGACATGGTTCCGCTGACATAATCAGAAACATCTGCGTTCTCAGGCGATAACTCAAGCACGACTGATTAAAACTGATAACGTGGTGGTGTTTTCTACTTTCTCAATGTGTGTAATTTTGATTATTCTGAACTACAATATTTCAATTATGGAACATCACAAAGAAGTTTTGCTTTCAAACTTAATGGAGAATACTTTCTTCATGCATTTATACATTTAGTCCGGTGTTGTCTTTTCTTTTAAGATTTTTTTGGTGAAATTACTTTACAAGATTACTTTCTCAACTTATAAGAATTCATAATTTAAGTGTTGCCATCAAAAGTATCATTTTAGAACCTTTATGTACTTGTTATAGTGCATTTAAATACAGTATGTCATCAAGTTGATGGGAGCTTTGTGCAAACTCACATACTAGGCACTTAGAATCAAAAAAAGGTGAAAATACCAAGCATACGGAGCTTACCTGCAGAAGGCGTAGTCTGCGCTCATTGTCAAATCGTCCAATAGCTAGCCAGAACCACTCTATCACAGGATGTCGATCATGGTAGCCTACAACAACAACAGCAATCTGCTCTCAGATCTTCCTGGTGTCACAAAACTATGTTTAGTGTTGTACTCAATAACGTAATGTTCAGGTAAAAAATCAATAATCCTACATGTACACGGACCGTTGTATTTATTTATCTGATTGGTGCTTTACGTCGTACTCAAGAATATTTCACTTATACAACGGCGACCAGCATTATGGTGGGAGGAAACCGGACAGAGTCCAGGGATAACCCATGACCATCAGCAGGTTGCTGCCAGACCTTCCCACTTACATCCGGAGAGGAAGCCAGCATGAGCATGGATCACACAGGTGAGAGGCTACTGGGTCATTGCGCTGTGCTAGAGCATTAACCCTCTGAGCTGCTGAGGCCCCCGATATATGCCTTTATAATTATTCACAGATACCTACATGCACAGTGTATTAAACAGACAAAGATCTCCATTCAAACCACCACCAACGACAATTCATTTACACCGTGTAACATATTGATCTCAGACAGGTTTTCAGGTTGTTCGGGATGGTAGGATGATACCGTATCAGCAACATGTAAGTTTCAGCACCTGAAATAATATCTGTGACACTTGTTTGCCTATAGACATTTTTTAAAGTGAAATTTAGGTCACTTGTAGCACCAGTATTTTCAGAAAAATTCCAGGCTTATCCTTTCTTTCTTTCTTTCTTTCTTTTTTTCAGTTCAAATCAGACAGCTTGGTCACCAAGTGGATGGGTTAAACCACCGACCTTTGGCCAGTTAATGAAGAACTTTCCCACGTGTATTGTACAGATATGCACATCACATTGGTGAAAGACAAGTGGTCTTCAACAAATGTTAGGCTATACGCAAAAGGTCACACAAAGGTCACTGACCCTAAGGCCTCACAAGCAGAAAGAGCAGGGACGTCTACACATTCTCTGTCCTATCCCAGCAACAGAAAGGCATGCGCCTCTAACCTCGCTCCCAAAACTTGACGAAAGCTGTTCACCCTCACCCATGACCTCAGGATGGCCATGTCTTTGCCTCACCTGATCTGTACTCCGTGTTTCTTCTCCAGTCCTCGATGTCTATTTCCGGCATTCCTGCTATGACCAGCTCCAGCTCTCGCGCATCAAATACTGACACCTGGCGGTGGTCAATAACCTGAAAAAAAGGGAGATAAGCACATGTGAGACAGTCACCAGGTTTTCTTTAAACCCTGTGGTATTTTAACTGTTACTACAAAAGCTATGATTTATAAAGCTTTCCAAACGTCCATTGCATCTTTGTCCAAAATGTAACTGGAAACCAGTGCGAAGATTGATTTTGATTATATCTTCCTGTTACATGTGTTTAAGGCCACAGTTTTTCACTTTACTGTAATTCTTTAACCTTTTCACATGTTTGTAAGGTGTTTTTTACAAGCTCATTCTGGAGGCATTATTCTGTGTGTACATTAGCAAAACACAGAATTCACTTTTTGTGAAGACGTAAAATTGGCCAATCCAACCATTATACCTTTGTCTCCAATATCAACTTAAACATGTGAATAAATTGCATTGAAAGTTGCTCTTAAGTACGCAAAAAAGTTGAGGAAATAGGGTGTTTAGATTTTACCCACTTTTAGGGGTGGGGGGTGGTGGGTGGGGGTGGAAGAAACTTTAGTTGTCAGAGAGAATCACCAATAAGTTCATGCAAGATGACACGAGAGAGCACTGTCAACCTCTTATAAGGCCTGGAGAACGATGCAAGATGGTGAATCTTGAAACAGTGTAAAGAAGCCATAGCGCACCTCATAAAACCCCTTGACCAGGCTTTCTGTTTGTTCTGTGACTCCACGCTCTAGTCTCCATTTCACAACCTTGTCTATGTACTCCTTCTTGTTCTTCTCCGTCACAGGTATGTTTTTACCGTTGGGCTTTAGTTCTCTCTCTGTTACCTAAATCACAAGCAAGGAAAATTTTTACAAATAAGGTAATTCAATTTCTTTGTTCTCGTCTAAAAATGGTGATCTACAGAGTTAATCGTTCCGTCTGACAGATGGTTGAATTTTTCACATGGGCTGGTTGATCAAACTTTTCACATACTGTCAAATTGCTGGGGTCTTTCGTGGGATGTTACTGCTACTATGAAATTTGTGTCAGTTTTGTTTTACATGCCTCAACAGCTCCATGACAAAAAGCTGCAAAAGAACAAGCTGGTTTAGAAAAACAAATTCATTGTTCATGTCACACTGTTTACCATAAGTTAAAGCCAAACCAGCAAGACCAGGATTTGAGCCTATTTCCTCACTGGGCAGAGGCAGAGGCAAAAACATGAAAGCCACTTTGCACAACTCACCTGTCCAAAAACCTCCTCATCGATGGAGAAGCTCAGGTCCATGTCCAGCATGGAAATATCATTGTCCTTGATCCACAGCAAGCTCTGGTAAAACTCAGAATCCAGGGACTCCAGATCACCCAATGACCAAGGCCTGAGCAAAACAGAAAGTGAAAGTTAACTTCAAATACCTAAGCATCCTGGTCTACCAGAGCCCGAAAGTGATAGTCACTTCAAATATGTGAAAATCCAGGGGCTTCAGGTCTGCAACCAAAACTGACCAAAACAGAAAGTGAAAGTCAATACAAAGACACAGATTTATTTATTTATTTAATTGGTGTTTTACACCATACTCAAGAATATTTCACTTATATGATAGCGGCCAGCATTATGGTGGGAGGAAACTGGACAGAGCCGGGGGGAAACCCATGACCATCTGCAGGTTGCCCGCAGATCTTCCCACATACGGCCGGATTTGAACTCACAGCAACCGTACAGGTCAAACATGTGGACCATGGAACAATGCTAAAACTGATAACATATATGTATATATGTCTGTATACAGGTACTTTTGTAGATAATAACTCTATCTGAGTTTTCGTCATGAACAAAATTATATTTATTTACCATTTACTACACCTAATACTATTTTTCACGTGATGGATGAGGTTAGATGAACTCACACTCTCAGTAAGGTCTTGTAAAATGGTCTAGTGAAGAAGGCATCTAGTAAATATTGATGTACCAAGGCAAGGGCTAAAACACGGCCAGCAAACCGGAACCTGCAAAACAACAGCATTCACATAGTAGTAATCCTACTTCCCAAACAAATCTGAAAATATCTAAAAAATAGCTTCTCTGCATCAAGAAAAATTTTAGATCAATTGTGCTAATCCAAAGATAGACTGCCTAACATAAAAAAATTGAGAACAGCAAAATTCATTGGCAATGGATCCAATCAACAACAGCAAAGGTAACTCCAAATAATTCAGTGATAGATTACCTGAAGTTGAAAAGGGTCAAGATGCATTTGAAAGTTTTCTTCAGAAACCTGTTCATCTAATGCAATCTACGATACCTCAGTTTAATCTGTCAGGATGATGTCCATACAGTTAACAAACTCACCACTCATGGGCATTTTCTGTGAACGAGGACATGGGACTGAGCTGGACTGTGTAGGTGTCATTGGCTGAATACTCAAACAAACCATAATACGGGTTGAAGAGCTCTCTAGAGAGGAGGAAGAAGAACTCTCGCGACGGGCCGCCATAATCGAGCCTGTTAACACAAGACATTAGCAGGTGAAATGATTTTCACAATCATCAGAAAGACAAAAGGACGGTTGCAATCACTTGTAAATTCATGTGATTCTTCGTCCAATAATCATCTTGCTGCATTAAAAAGTTTTGTTCCAACTGTGAGGAACAGGAAGAAATTAACAGTAATTAACGCATGCAAATTTGGTGAGTTCATCACCGTTCTGATTACAACAGTATGCACAGATGGGCAATTCATTGGTGAAAAATTCCATGAACAGGTGATTTTAATACTGTAATTAATTTAAAGGACTTGACAGGAGTGCTTCAAACTGGAACTTTTTTCACATATTTTATTGCTTGCACTTGGGGACTGTTTTTATATTGCCAGTCCCGGCCGTACGTGGGAAGGTCTGCCAGCAACCTGCAGATGGCCGTGGATTTCCCCCGGGCTCTGCCCGGTTTCCACCCACCATAATGCTGGCCGCCGTCGTATAAGTGAAATATTCTTGAGTACGGCGTAAAACACCAATCAAATAAATAAATAAATATATTGCCAGTCAATTTGAGTACATGTATTATATGTTTCCATATAACAGTAGGTAAGATTTGTTACGGTGTTCTCATGAAGACAGGGAATGTTAAAACAAAAATAAAAATGGTATAAAAATTATATGTTGTCTTTTATTATGTTGATATGACACCTGTGTTCAAAATGTAACAGTTTCACATTTGGTTTGAATGAACAGGTAAAATGAAGCAAAATAAGTTTTCTGGTAACTTAAATGTAATGCATATTGACCAGGACCTGTTGAAGAAGCTGCAGAAAAATAGCACAAAGATGACACACTTACCCTTCTTCTCCAGCAAACGAAATATACAGCTTGCTTTTCTGTAATTCCTTTTTCGATGTGGACATGATTTTGTTAAAAGCATCCTCCAAAACGTGGTCTCGTCGCACATTAATTCTAAAGAAATAACACAAAATGGCATGAACATTTTTCAAAGGGAATTCTTTATCACTTCAAAAAGTATCAACAAAAGACTGAATTACTTGTTTAACTGATCATGTGGCAATGTTTGTCATTATTAGACACTGCAGTTATCCCCATTCTAGTAATGATTTCTTTGATTTGATGACGGCAACCAGCATTATGGTGGGAGGACACTGGGCAGAGCCCAGGAGAAACCCACGACCATCAGCAGGTTGCTGGCAGACTTTCTCACATACAGCTGGAGATTTTAGTATTGAGGTCAGAGTTTAATCAACATTTATTATACAGTACAGTAGCTACATCCATTTCAGTACATTTGCTACAAAAAGTAGCTGCCTACTTTAGAATACAGTACAACAGAGTTGAATAAGTGACACCGACAGTCAGAAGGAAAACCCATTTGCTTACCTATTAGTACGATATCGCACTGCACATTTCGATCCATTGTGAAAACAAGACACTGTCTTCAAAACTTTTTTTTCAAATCTCTTCAATTGGCCAATCATACACACGATTAATGCTATGAACTTGTTCCACTTTTGCCCATCTCACGATAAGCAAGTTAATAAAAGAAAAAAAACCCACTAAACTAATACACAGAGACTTGCTTTAATTGGCTGGGCCATCAGCTGTAAATTTTGACTCCACCTTTCTGCCCAATCACACAGTCATGCATTTGATGCCATAAACTTTTATTTCTCTTTTTAAAGCAAAATGAGAAGACCATATGTGAAAAGCATATAAAGCAGAAACTCACTTTAGTTTACTAGGACCTTGTCCGTAACCTTTGGACTCAACTTTCCTGTAGAAGTTCCTCAACTTGGTGTGGAAATCTCTCTTGTGTGCTGCTGGCACCCGTACATTGGCCCGTTGTACATCTGTCATAAAGGGAACTTAATCTCTGGTTAATGGGCCAAATACTTCCTCATAAAATATATTTATTTATTTGGTTGATGTTCAGCGGTCACACTCAGTAATTTTTGACTTGTATGATGATGATCAGATTTATTGGCGTACAAAACAGTAGTGGTTGGGGTAAACCACTGGCCTTTGGCAACTTACTGACAATCTTTCCCACATGTCACATACTGATATGATCACCATACTGTTGGAAGACAAGTGGTCTCAACCAAATGGAACGGTGTATTTATTATACACTGTACCACACGCAGCTTCCCAAATAATATTACCAAAGTGTTATTTGTAAAATGAAACTATCGCAAACGGTCTGCTGCAGTCAATTTTTGTTGTCTGGCGTGAAATACAGAGAATTTCGCTTTTGAGAACTTTTATATTGCAAAAGAGCAACATGAAAATCCATGTGACTCGGCCTGAACTGGGTGAAGAGATGTACTTACTGGGTGAAGCCTGCGGTGACCCTTGGGGCGACTCCCTTGGTGATGACCTTGAAGCCTCAGGACGAACATGAGGGGGAACATACGTCATTATATCATTCTCAAATAAACTGAAACAGAATGACACAGAAGGTATCACAGATATAAGGTAGAGAACTTTCCTTTACTTATTGATTTATTTCACTGGCATACGATGCAAATTTCTCACTTGAGAGCACGTGGACCTACATCTGTATGTAAATTTTCCATTACAGTGCCAAGTTTTCTGAACTTTGATGGTTGTCACATACAAGTCTGATACAAACTCCCGCAAAAACAAAGTGAAATGAAATATGTCAAATCCACGTATGTTTAATGTTCCCACCTTCAATCCATTTAATTCTGTTACTGAAATGCCATGCCGATATTCTGATGACTATGACTTATTTTTTGCTGTCCTGTTTTATTATTCATTTTTTTGAATGGTGTTTTACACTGCACTCAAAAATAGTTCACTTATACGCTGGCAGCCAGGATTATGGTGGGAGGAAACCAGACAGAGCCCGGGAGAAACCCACAACCGTCCGAAGGTTGCTGAAAGATCCTGTCTTTTTTTTAATGAATACATAAATGCTGCTAATTGACTGGGGTGACAGGCAGACATGCTAGAAGCAAGGGTAAGCCTGGGCTAAGGTAAATCTTAAAAAGGTAAATGGTAATGGTACTGTACACTTCAGTGATAAGAAAAAGAGAACCATCTTAGATTTTTAGCACTTAACCTTAATCCAAAACATTTTTCTAAAATAAATCTGCGTAAAAAAGAGGAATTGTTCCTCCAGAATTGCAGAAATTGTCATGCTCCGCAATTTACTATTCAAGCAAAAACCCAAGGCTGCAGGCTTTAACTCAGGATAGGAGAAATCCTATCTCCATTGTCAGCCAATGACCATCCTGCTCTTGAAGTAAATTTCATGTTGTCTCTTAAAATTCAATCTTTCTACCTGAGTAGGATTATGAGGTCGACATCATTGCAGAGCCTGTCCACAGCTTCCGTCCCCTCCGTGCTAATCCTATTGATCTTAGCCTGGAGGTCAGTGCTCGACGCGAAGGCAGGGTGACGCTCCTTCAGCAGTTCCGTCACATTGGGTTGTCTCAGGTAAGCCACCACCTTCTCGTTGTAAGCTACAACGACAACAGCGGGCGGAAACTTAAATGTCAATAACAACTGTAAACAACACATATACAGTAAATGAGGGAGAATCTCATCCATGACTAAATGAGCAGTAATGTTATCATGGGGTTAGTGCTACTGCACAAGGCTGTACACAAGACTAATTTGAATTTAAAAATTCAATATTTTACAAATATCTAAATTTAGTAAGCCCAATGTCTGTTAACTCCAGGTTTTGCACAGCTATCAACATTCTATCACTGACGTAGTCAGAAGCAGCTGCCTAAAATACCTGGATCACCCTGTAGGAAACTGAAAACAGGCGAGGAATCAGAAGGTGTCTTGAGGAAACCAGGAGCAACCTGAAGGAAACTGGAAACAGACATGAGGAATCGGGAAAAGTCTGAAGGAAACCTGGACAAAATTGAAGGAAACTTGGATCTGCCCTAAGAAATCAGGAACAGGTTGGAGGAAAATTGAAACAACCTGGAGGAAACACTCCGCTGAAAACACCAGTTGAGGTGTGAAGCTTACCTGTGGGTACAACTCCTCCTGACTCACCACTGGACTGTCTAGGCAACGCTGGGGCCTGTAAACATGAGAGTAAAGGGTCAACAATCAGCCTTATGCATGACTTTTCACCTTAAACATGCATGATTTTTCACCTTAAACATGCATGACTTTGTGTATTATCCTTACAGGGTGACGCCTTCAATAATGTATAATAAGTGCCTAGTTTTTCAATAAGGAAAAGAACACAAGAGATACACAACTTGGGGTTTGTATGTAACTGGGACGCAAATTTTACAATTCCATTAAACATTAAACACGTGGAATTTTTCACCACTTACCCTGCTGCACAGTCAGAGTAAAATCAAGTGAAATTTCACACAATGTACAGTAAGTCACGTATAGCTCAACAAGATTTAAGCTCATCACCCTTAGGTTTTATAATTCCTACAGCAATGACATGACATTACACCTGCAAGTGGTCCACTGTAACTTCATCAATTTTCATCAGGAAATACATTTTTGTCGAATTTATTCCCACATTTATTTACTGATTTGGTTACTGCATTATTTCACATGCACGTTTTATGGGGTGGAGAAGAATGGAGCCCTTAGGCTAAACTACTTAGACTACTACCCACATGTGACATACATGTACAGATGTATAAATGTGCACCATTATGATGGATGACATGTGGTCTTCGACAACATACAAGACTGCACAGTCATATAAGTGCCATCAACCGCTTACTGCCACCAATCCCCCCCCCCACCAACCCCGCATGCAGTTTAAAATCTTTTCATCCATGCAGTTGTTAAAACTGAGGTCCTCACCACTCCGTTACTCCTCTGGGGATCATCTCCTCTGCCCCTAGGGCGTGTGTTACGGGACAGCAGACTCTGTATAAACTCTGCGTTCACAGGTGGGTGGTCTGTAGGCAGGCGGGGATCTATAAACGTGGTGCAGCGTAAACTGTGGTCGATGAAAAAACCCTGTAAATGACAAAAAATAATCATGGGAGTTAGTTTATATAATGATAATGGAACTTCATGATAATGATACTGATACTGGCAGGTAATGATAATGACATGGATCATGACAGTTAATAATAATCACCATGAAAGTTAATAATAATGACCATGAAAGTTAATGATAATGAACATGAAAGTTAATGATGATGATCAAGTAACCAAGCTTCACATGTATTGCATAATTAATTTTTGAAAAATGAAGTTTTCAAGACAATACTTGTGCAATATTTCAGATACGTCACAGAAATTTGTGTTCCAAGGTTCTTTTGATTTTAGCAGAATGACAGTTCAGTGCACCTGTACTTAGTAATGTTTTCTGATATTTCAATGATTTACTCTGAATGATCACAAAAAAAAATGTCCAATCACAAACTATGAACTGGTAAGGCTGGCAAAACAACATCAGAAAATCCACAATTCATTAAGCCAACTAGTAGTTAACTTATACTTTTGGGTAGGAATTGAGTCAACACTTTAACTCAATATTCTATTGTCCCATCTTTATTGGAGGTTTGAATTTTCCCCAACAATGATCAGCAAATTTGCTACCAGATTAGAATATTGAAAACTGTGTCATACCATACATACTGCAACATCTACATAACACTTAAATAATATTCAAGGACTTTCTAGGTATTTCAGGCCCTGGACAAACATCGTCTCATGTAGAAAGAAAATGACAAAAACCATCAGATTTAATATTCAGTTTCCTCTTGCTATACAACATTCACAACTTGCAGTCTTAATACTTTGATGGGTTCAAGGCTTCTAACTCTCAAGCCGCTTCGTGTAAGTGAAATATTTTTGAGCACAGCGTAAAGCTCCAATCAAATAAACCTAACTCTCCACTACCAAGGGTGACTCACCTTGCCAGCCCTGTCAAACTTCATCTCCCAGCCAGAGGGGAGGGGCTTGCTGGCATCTGCAAACAGGTTCAGGAAGGCCACCAGGTCACGGTTATGCTGGTACCTGCGAGAAAGAAAGACGGGGCGTCCAACATGTGAGAATAAATGGATCTATTGTAAAACATGCAGTAAGGTAGTCATATCTCAAATTTAGGTTTGCTTTAGATCTGGTCTTGCTCGCAAGAGTTAATTACCATATTTTTTTCAAACTTTTTCACATGTCTCAATCAGTAAACCTCACAACGCAAATCATCCACTATCATTCTTTGACCACAATTTTAGTTATGATGAATTTGCAACCATTCCAGATTCACAGAAAGAGTAATATTTTTTTTTTTCAGTTTTTATTTTTCCCCTCAAAAAAACCCCTTAAACAACAGCTGGTAAGAATGCAAAAAGGTTGACGAAACAGAGAAAGGTGGAGGTCAAACATGTACATGTAGCAAAATAAAGAGCAATTCTACACTTCATTCAGCTGGTCAACTTAATTTCTGTTTAAAAGTTAGGCAAAAAATCAAATTATAGAAAAATAAAGTTACCTTCCAATATGCCTACATTAAAATCCTTAAATTGAACACCAGTCTGAATTGAAATAAAACTTTTACTTATGTCAAGTTTAAAGAATATGTTTTTTTTAAGACCCTTTGCGACATTAGGGGAGCGAGAAATTTCATCATTTTACTTCATTTTATTCACCATACAGATATAACAGGAGTATACGGACACACAGTTATTACTTTTTGGCAGCAGTAAAGTTCTGAAGAGCTTGAAATACATGTAATTGTACATACAACTGTATTTCTAACATGTCCGTGATACAGTACATCTTTGACATTATCAATACACCGATCATTGAAATAATATTTTTTTACATTTTACTTATAATAATTCACAAATAATTTCCTTACTTGTTGTTCTTCCTCATCACCTGCGTTTAAACAGGAAACTGGCAAATATATGCTACCTGTGTGTTCCTCTCCATCTTGAACAGAACAAGACAGGACGACACTGGCAACACTGTATTTCTGGTCTCCTTATACCTACCTGCCAAAGGTAAGTGGATCGCGCTGGATACGATTAATCATGTGCTTCAGAGTGCCATTCCTGTTGTACTCAGCCATGGCAGTCTGAAATATAATACATTTATTTGATCAATGTCTTACTTGCATGTATTTATTTATTTGATTGTTGTTTAATGCATTACTGATGATTTTTTTTTTTTACATATATACTATAGCAGTCAGTCTCATGGGTCGAAGACTGCCAGCAACCAGTGGACAGTCATGGGTTTCCCACGGGGCTCTGCCCGGTTTACTCCCACCGGGCTGCTGTCGTATGAATGAAATATTCTTGAGCATGGTGTAAAACACCAATCAAATAAAATAAATAAATATGGTTCAAAGAAGCTGACCTTAGCAAGTCACTGACAAACTTTCCCACATGTGACATGCAGATATGCACCCCATTTTGATGGGAGCACTCTTCAACAAAAGTTGGACTGCAAAAGCAGCCACACAAGCATAATCGTCTCCTAATTATCATCAAGTTCCTAGGAACAGAGAGAGCGAAAGAGTCTATAAACTCCCTGTCCACATCTGCGTTTGAACCTGGATCTGCTATGTTCTAGCAACTGAAAGGCCAGTGTCTTATTGACCCTCAGCCAACCACTGTTTACTGTTCAATCTTTTATGCTGTACTCAAGAAACTTTACAAGTGAAGAGAACTGTGCCACAGAAAAGGAACTGCACTCTGTTCATAACTGAATTTTACACATCTTAATTAGTCAAGAGCTAATAATCTTATAAGCATGAGCAAGATGTACAGTTAGGCCTAAAAATGTAAATAAATGACTAGATTCCAAGTGCTTTTGAATAACCTAATCTCTGCCTTGAATTCAACCCAATACTCACCTCATTGCCCCACACAATTGAGAAGAAGTCTGCGTGGGTAAGGAACTTAACTGAAGGGGTGTTAAGGATGGCTCTGTTGACCTGAGTCTGGGACTGCTGACCGCTTGACCGCTGTCCAGGTGTCTCTGCTCCCGACACACCTGTAGCTAAAATAAAGCATGTAGACATTATTATTTTGAATGTTTTTCCCATTCTCCTAGATTCAGCAACATGGAGTGATTCAACATTGTCCAGAAATTCACGTATTTAGCTAAAAGGAAACAGGGAGACTTTATTATTTTAAATGTCTTTCCCATTCCGCTTGATTTAGAAACATAACCATTTTAGCCGATAGGCTCGAGTATGACAGATTTTGTAACAGCCCAGGTTTATACTGAATAACACATATGGTTTTGACGTGTACATTTATTTTTCCAAGTTATCCTCTTCAAACTATTCTGGGCTCAAAGTAAATTTCCAGGTGTGTCAAAACTGAATTATGTGTACATGTAACTACCACAGCTTTAATGTGGATACCGCTTTGTTTGACCCACAACAAAGAAATCACCGTCTTGTATACTCGAACCAGCTATATCCCATACTTACCTGGTGATGGTGATGGTGATGACGATGAAGGTGGTGTGTTCCCTGTTGCCGGGGACAGCGACACAGCTGATGTGGGTCCTGAGGGAGGTGGTGGTGATAAGGCAGGTGTGGAGGTGGGAGGTGGTGGGGGTGGTGAACCCGGTACGGACGACACCGAGGACAGTGGTGCGTGGTGCCCAGGCCCGGAAGCAACTGGCCCTAGGGGTGGGGCAGGGGCGGGAGCAGGCTGGGGTGGGGTAACAGACGTCGCAGGCACGGGGGTGGGGACAGAGACGGAGGGCAATGTGGAGAGGGATGCGTATGATGGTGCTCGAGAAGATGCAGCTGGCTCCTCCCCCCGCGGAATCTGTCCCTGGTCAATGGTGCGACGTATGCTCATGTACCTGAGGTAAACAAGAGAACACGCGGTTAGCACTGGGTCACCATCACAATTTGCCTCATAAACACAGGTGTATTATACAACATTGATCTAATTTCAGATGTTTGTTGTTGTTGGGAATGATGGCGCTGGGGTGCATTCTAAAAAATACTGTACCTCATTATACACGTCATTTTTTTTCCTTTTTATTTTGATTTGATTCCAGTTATAAACCATACTTACATGATTTAAGAAAATCTTGGTGAGGTAAAGAGACTTAAATCACTAAACTAGAATATCCACTGATTTTCAAATAAGGCAAATAAACGTTTGCATAAAATTTATAAACAAATGAAATTATGCATTTGTGATGATGTTTTTAATAAAGATACATAGATAAGTCAACTAAATTCCATTTACATGTTTCAATGGGGCTTTCTGCAGTAACTTAGATAGATTAGCACATTTCATTTACATCACACGTCAGAAGTAACTGCCTGATATATGCCTGTGAACCACTGTTCTTTGTGCGTGATTGTTTTCTTTCATGTTTCCTTTCCATTAGGATTTCAATTTTTTTGTTAACTTTTTTCATTTTCCCCTTTTGATATCACTTCTTCGTTAGTGGTTTACTTTTTTCTCTTCGCAATCTTCCTTTTTATATTCAGTCAAAACTTCTCAAATTGTTGTTGTTGTTGTAGATCAGTCTAGTTTACCTCCTGTCTAGCTGCTGTCTCTGCTCTGAGCTCAGTGTGGCTCTCCTCTGTACAGACGCTTGACCTCTTTGGGGTCGTTGCCATGTCGTCGTCCTGTTCACATGATCTATGTAGAACACCCTACCATGACTGTCCACACGTGCTTCCCAGCCTGAGAAAACGAGACAACTGTGCATGTACATTTCGTACAACTTTATACTTCATCAAAGAAGCACCTTATTTTCATTCTTGCATGCCCATTGGCATGCATCTAGGTTCCACATACCCCTGGGGCAAAAATCTGGTGGGGAGCATGGGTCAAAATTTCCTATACATTACGTCATGTTAACCAGCACACACATTTTTCATACAGCATTTGAACTGCATCTAATATTTCCGTTTAACTTTTTTTTATTAACACTTTCATTATTAACACTTTGCAATATGTATACAACTGATGCTCTAATACACTTTAATAAATAAACTGAAAAACCTTTCCAGCATTTGATCAATAAGACACATGTATGGCTGAACACTACCACAACTGTAGCAGGCTGGACAAGAGCATTCCTGAAAAGAACACTTCAGGAGCCTCTTGATATTGTGGGAGAGAAGTTACCATACCGTGGGGTAGAGGCTCTTCCCCTGGGGTGGGCTCCACTCGGTGATAGCGTGGCTTACGAGGAGGGAGGGAAGGCAGGCGTGTCGGGGCATGGCTACCTGTAGAGCATAATAAAAACACCAATTTAAAAAAAATTTCCTCAAATTTTCACAAGCTACAATGTGAGATAAAATAACTAAGGGCTTTACAGGATTCAGAATTTGATTCTCATCATGACTTACGTAATCCAAAATTACTGGATTTCAGTGGAAAAAACTGTCACATTCATACCATTTTATTACAACTAGATATATATTGTGTAAGAACAAGGAACCTTCAAAACCAGTTTACATTTTTATACATTAAAACTTCCAATTAAAGCAAATGTTTTATTGTACTACACTTGGATTCAATTTAGAATCTGGCAAAAAGGCAAGAAAAATGATGAAAGAAAAAAAATGCCGTCTAAGTATTTGTTTTACATATTTCACTAGTCTTTTACTCTTACTCAAGTTTTGTGGTGTCTGAAAAGAAAGGTGAACTATTCTTGGCTTTTACATAAAGCTCAAAACATTTTGATTCCTATTAACAGCATAGATCTACATGTAGACTGAAGGGCAAGACTTTGAGAGCCTGAGTTCTCAAAGCTGCCATAGGTAGGCCCGATTGCTCAACATTTCCCATCTATATGTATACAAGCCAGGTTCCAAACGCATCGTTTCTGCTGTTATCCTGCAGTGCTGGTTAACTGTACCACCTTGCTTTATGAGCACAACTGCTCTAATGCCTCAACCTTTTGGCATATGAAAGAGCAGCTTCCAGTGCAATTTATGCACATTTTTAATTTGATTTATTTATTTATTTGATTGGTGTTTTATGCCATACTCAAGAAAATTTCACTTATATGACGCCAGCCAGCATTATGGTGGGTCGAAACCGGGCAGAGCCTGGGGATAACCCATGACAATCAGCAGGTAGCTGACAGACCTTCCCGCGTACGCTTTATTAATTTGATTTTAGCGGCAAAACTACATTGGTTGGACTAGCCTATGTCAGGGCTTCACAAAAAGTATAATTTTATCAGTCAACATAAAATAATGTTTTCAGAATATGCTTGAATGAACACCTTGCAAACATGCGACAAGCTTGAAGAATTACAGTATACAGAAACAGTTACTTATAGCTGAAAAGAATGCAAGAGTACACATCTTGGGCTGAATTATTTATTATTTTTCATGAACCCAAATTTCAAACCAATTTTTTCTATCACCTTCATCTCGCAAAAATAGGTAACTATACACTTTACATGCTATACAATTTAATCAATCCTGACCCGTCTAAACCCAAACAAATAACCTACCTGACGCTGAATCCCCTGGTTGTCTATCAGGCCGGGGGCGGTGCCTGGGGGAGGGGTGATGGCCCCTGGAAGGCGACCCTCCTGTTCGTGTTTCTTCCCTGCCTGCCCCGGACCGTGCGTCACCATGAGTCACCCTGCCCTCTCCTCTCGCTGATCTTCCCTCCTCTGACCCCGGTCTGCTCTCCTCGTGACTCCCCGGCCTTGTTTCTTCCACAGCGTCTTGTCCCCGTACTCCATTCTGTGCCCTGACGTTCTCCTGGATCCTGGCTGCTCTGTGGGGCATTTTGGGGGGTGGGTTTGCTGGTCTTGGAGGGGCAGGGGGCGGCGGGCTAGTCCGATCCACACGCTCCTCAGTCACAGCAGCTGAGGGTTCTGCCCCTGCACCCAATCCTACTCCCCTGAGAGCAGATACAGTGCCTGACACTGTGTCCTCAGTCATCTGCCCTGTCTCGTCAGATGACAATCCAGCTGTAGGAGAGCCCGGCAGAGGGCTAGTCTTCTTCTGTGTCCACATCTGTAATTTCTGCGCGATCTTCTGACGATTTTGGTGCTTCTCCTCATCGCTGAGGATCCTGTTGCGAACTTTGGGCACAGGTGTTGCTGTGACTGAACCCGCTATGTAGCTATCTGCAGGTAACATAGAGTCTGACCTAACATTAACGTCCTTACTCGCGCCTCCTGCAACCGACCGAACTACAACACTGTCTGCACTGCTCTCCACACTCGGCTTTGTTCTCACAGGAGGCCGTGGGACTACATCTTGCATAGCTAGATTCACCTCCCCTGTTTCGGGCTCCGCACAGTCAGATATTGCATTGTCGTCCCGCCGTGCAGGCTGACGTAAGCCACGGGGTTGAGGCACAGGTTTCGCAGCCTGCTGTGAAGTGTTAACAGACTCGATAGAAGGCAGACTGGCGAGCTGTGCTGAGAATGTCGTAATTTCT
This sequence comes from Liolophura sinensis, assembly GCF_032854445.1. NCBI lineage: Eukaryota > Metazoa > Mollusca > Polyplacophora > Chitonida > Chitonidae > Liolophura > Liolophura sinensis. The sequence continues at coordinate 11,530,062 of NC_088305.1, read as the reverse complement.
CCACCACTTGTTTTCGGGGTGCTCACCATATCGCTGGAGGCTGTACTGCTACTGGGTGAGAGTGTTTCCTCAGAGCTCTGTCGCCCTTCAGGGCCAGTGACAACCTTTCTGGCCCCGGATCCCCATGGGAACACCTCTTGTATTGGCTGAAAGTATTGCGGTCGAGCTGCACCCGTCATGGACTCATTCATCAGGTTTTCCCGTGACCCTGCAAACGTCTCCATACTGTCAAAACTCGATCGGTCTCCACCCTCACGGTTTGGTGGGCTAGCAACAGGGGAGGTAACACTGTCATCCGAGCCACTGACGGGGCTGTACGTTCGTGGGGGTAAGGGTGGGGGCGGAGACTGAACATCTCCTGGATTCAAAGCGATGGAGTGGCGGGACTTGTCTGGTTGTCGCGGAGGGACTGGAGGGGCCTCGGCCTGAGAAAGCCGTGACCTTGGCGGGAGGGGTGGACCCCCAAACCCTTTTCGCACAGGGTCCCTTGGGGGTAAGGAGGGGCGGGGAAATGTATCAAATTCCCCTGAGGGACTCCTGACTACTGACTGTGTAATGTCATCCACAACAGATACCTCAGGCTCTTTGCCTGCTGACACCGAATTTCCAGTAATAGCATTGTCAATGGCATCACTGGCAATGGCATCAGGGCCTACATTTACGGAGGAAAGGTCGGCCTGGGTTGTCTCCCCTTCCTCCTCCATCACAGAAGAGCTCAGTTCACTGTTATTTCCAGCATCTGTCGGTGAATCCTCATCTACACTACTATTGCCAAACGGACCACAGGCTATATTGGGTACAGAGGCTAGACTGGGTGGACTACAGCTTAACAAGGCCTCTTCTTGTTCATTGGTCAATTCTACATTATTCAGCTGAGGTATACTCTGCGGGATTGTCTCCCCTGAACCACTCCCCTGTAAATCACTGTCCACCTCAGGAATGCCTTCCACCCCTGCTAATGAAATGGTGGGTTCTGTGTGACGGTGGGGCTTGCGGGTGTACACACGGGCAGCGTCCATATTAATACCCTCAGGCAGTGAGGTCTTCCTGGGCTTAGCGTGTCGACGGTCTCTGCGAATTCCAGCAGGTACACCACAATCTGCATCAGACAAAATACAAATATGTTAAAAAGACTTACATATGTAAAGGGTTCAGAATTTCTGACAATCATGTCATCAGGTTTGGTGTTGACGATCAAAATACATCAGACCATTCCATTTAAAAATCTTTGGTCAAATAATTCTTCAAATAGGACATGAGAAAGCAATCTATCACAAAAAGGGCATAAATGTATAAATGTTAATGTGATGCGTTTTCAATAAACTTCTGCCAGGCTGGTGGAGATAAAAAGTGAACAAATTAATGACTCTATTAAAGTGAAGTGGTGCCGTTGATATACTCAGAAAACTTTTCGACACACTTGGAACAGTACATGAGCTTACAGGAGTTGGAGCCTGGCTGAGGCTGGGAATGGTATTCAGCGGTGAAACTTATTGACCCAGTCACATGATCTGAAGGATTTCGTCGATTCAGGTCCAGCACGAAGGACAAAGATCTGCAACAAAAAAAAAAAAAAAAAGGAGATAACTGCACAAACTGATTCACTTTCAATGTGTTTGTAGCTGACAAATTTGTTTTATCTGCATTTATTTATTTATTGGATGACCAGTGTTTATACCAGCACTCAAAAGTGTTTCAATTATACAACAACAGCCTACTTTATGGTTGGAGGAAACCATGCCGGAGAAAAATATCTGGCCACAAGGTCACAAAGTGATCTTAACCTTAAGTCAAAATTTCAATCATTAAACTTGGTATGTTCTTTTCCATTGTTTTAGCTGAAATTTGTTTCACAATAACCTATCCAGAATTAATGTAGTCAAGCAATATTTTGATGCAGTTATGTAAGAAATAACAATTGTAAATTAATCTGAATTTTTCCCTTAAGTCTCAGATCCCTTTGTGATCCCTGGCCATGTCTTTTACTTGGAATCTCAAAACCTGACTTAAAGCTGTGGCCAAATCAAGAAGAGCACAACAATACCATATTATTTTAGGTGAATGCTATGATTGTGTTAATCAAAATATGATGATAACCTTTAGAAGAACAACATTTGGATATTAATATGACACAGACAGTAAGATGATAAGAAATAGGACATCTTTACACACAGTTTTTTGGGGGAAGTACAATTCCCCAGGGTGTGTCTTACTCATTAGAGACGCTATCCATGATCCTGCGGACAGGAATGATGGCCTTGCCCAGGAAGCGGCTGATGGTGGGACGACTCTTGGCAAACTTGTCCTTGATCTCAAACTCAATCACATCGGTGTACACGCAGTCGAATGTAAACATCTGTGAGGAGACAACTCTTGGTCAAGCAGGTAATGACACAATATAAATATATTTTAGAGTGTTTGGTGTAAGACTGATGTTAAGGTATATATATAATATAATTTTGGATCTTTCTGCATCTATTACAATGTCTTACTTTGGTGCTATAATTACATCATCCTGTAGGATGTCACGCTACCTTAAAAAAACAAATCTCATAACACCTTTCTATGACCACTGAAACTCTCAGAATCTGTCAAAATGAACAACTTAGTCATTTACAGTATGTCTGTATTGAAAATGTCTATATGTATGCTTTACGAAAAAGGCAAACCTCTTTACACCATCTGAAAGGCTGCTGTGCAGTATAAGGCAGGTCAGAATACACAAGTCCTGTCAGGGGAGATAACTCTGGTTACCTGGTCTATCCAGCGTGGACTGGTGGTGTTCTCTTCTGTGCTTGTCCTTAGCTCCTGTACATGATGGGGCAAAGGGATACAACCCTTACCTGGCTGAACCACCATCTTCAAGTAAGGGTCCGGGTTAAAAAACACACCTTTCTTCAAGTTTGTCGCTTGTATGTCTGTAATTAAAAACATACAAAAAATGTAAGGAAAGCTAGTAATTTTTTTGGCACTAAAAAAAAAGTAATTATATTTGAACTAGATTTCAGGGCATTACATAGCCAATAACAGAGTGAGTGAGTGAGTGCTTGAGGTTTAACGTCGTACTCAACAATTTTTCAGTCATATGACGACGAAGGAATCCTTAGGGTGCATGCGCGTGTAATGTGCTTCCTTGTTGCAAGACGGATTTCCACCGCTCTTTTATTTAGTGCTGCTTCACTGAGACGACTTACCGAAGGCAAGTAAGCCGCCCCGCCCGAGCCATTATACTGATACGGGTCAACCAGTCGTTGCACTATCTCCTTCATGCTGAACGCCAAGCGAGCAAATTACAACTTCCTCTTTTAAAGTCTTAGGTGTGACTCGATCAAGGATTGATCCTGGATCTACCTTTCCCGAAGCGGACGCTCTACCAACTGTGCTATCCGGGCCGGTGCCAATAACAGAGTACACAAGAATCACACTGCACAATTTGCAATTTCACACAAAGTCTGTCAATGCACTTCTTAAAATGGGAAACTGTTCCTTCATATTCCTCAATTAGATAAACAGTTACACAATCCTCAAGACAGCACCCTGGTATTAACTTCCCAGAAATGTTCTTCACACAAAATTCACTAATCTTTGCAATGGAGAGTGAGCAGCTTACTGAATAAAATATTAGTTACCTTCACACCATGACAGCGTTTCTTTGTATTTGTTATTAGAGGGTCTAACTGTGACTATGTGCTACCTCACTAAAATGCCATCCATAAGACACAAGACCTAACATCAAATCCAATCACAGTATAGAAACACCATGCAGAAGAAACGAAACTCCACCTAATCACAAAATACTGACACTAAAGGTCGATCAGTAGAGCGCTGGCTCACGGCGCTATGTATAAGGCATCAGACATGATGTCCCACCTAATCACAGCATAATGACACTGAAGGCCAATCAACAGAGTGCTGGCTCAAGGAAACACTATGCATAAGACATCAGCCATGACGTCCCACCTAATCACAGTATACTGACACTGAGGGTCAATCAGTTCTTAACCTTTCCCATAATGTTGAGTACCAGGTCAGGAAATACCAGGACTGGCAAAACACATATTTTGAGAAAAGACATCACAACTTCATGAAGACTTCTCTTTGAGACACCAAGTCATTAATCTACCAATTATAACATGGGATGCTGCAAAGCTTACAGAAAACAGGATTACATAAATCTTTTGGAAAAAAATGTTCTTGACAGGGTTGGGTATCAATTATGGCAAAAAATGCGAATAATCTAACATGACTACTGCCATTTTACATGATGGGCAGGTAGCTCCACTGTGCCATCATGTGGCAACTTCATTTTGAACCGAAATGTCACTCTCTTGTCGTAATGATATCACTCAGAGATTGTGTATGTGAACCACAGCAAGTCTTTCAACACATGCTTGACTCTGTCATGAACCAGAGTACATTTTGAGGAAATTTCACATGCAACTATTTGTACATTTTACACGCATACTTTCATTTTTTACCTCTTATTATAACCAGAAGACGAGCAGCCACTCTAGACTCCGAGGACACCCCATTCTGATCAGGAAGCTGCAATTAAATTTAACACCACAGTTATAGATAAAATTTCTTAAACAGAAAACATCCAAAGCATACTGGCACTGAGCTCTCAATCTTGAGCCCGAGATTCCATGATGTACATACATGTACATGTATGGGGGCCTCCGTGGCTCAGTTGGTTAGCGCACTAGTGCAGCGTAATGACCCAGGAGTCTCTCACCAATGCGGTCGCTGTGAGTTCAAGTCCAGCTCATGCTGGCTTCATGCCGTACATGGGAAGGTCTGCCAGCAACCTGCGGATGGTCGTGGGTTTCCCCCGGGCTCTACCCGGTTTCCACCCACTATAATGCTGGCCGCCGTTGTATAAGTGAAATATTCTTGAGTACGGCGTAAAACACCAATCAAATAAATAAATAAATGTACATGTATGTGTTTCCATACTGTAAGTTGTCATGACAACTCAAAAGACTGCCAATCAATTCAGACATTTAACTGAATAATATATCTACTTATTTTATCTGCTTGCATACTCTCAAATTTTCCACTTGCACGATGGCGACCATGGCTGGATTATGTCAACTTGGGGCACTCTTCTTTCATCTGAAATATTTCTCACAATTTTTGATCTTTCCAACAATCAAATTTATTTGTCTGTTTGGTAAAAGGGGTCAACTTTTGGAATAAGAAGCATGTGTTTGGATCTATCCACATCCAGAGGGTTTGTCTTGTTACAAGTAACTGGGGGGTCACCTTCTCAGGAGAGTTTGGATTCTTGACCAAAAAGCTAGGACTGACAGCCAGGAGTTCTCCACGCCTACCACTGTAATACTTGAAACACACCGACGTCTCTTCTGAAAAACACAGGTAACAGGAGTGTAATACATGAAAACCATAGACATCTTTCCTGATACACATACATGTAACTTTAATATTTGAAATATACCAATGCCTTTTCTGAAAAACACAGCATAATCACAACTGTAATACTATAAGTCTTCAACCTTTTCACATATATGCATGGTGTTTATTCAAGCATGTTCTGAAGGCATTATTCTGTGTTGACTGATAAAATTATACTTTTGGTGAAGCAACGAAATTGGCCAATCCAACCAGTGTAGTTTTGTCCCTGAAAAAATCGAATTAAAAACGTGCATAAATTGCACTGAAAGTTGCTCTCCCATATAAGAAAAGGTTGAGGAATTAGGGATACTGAAAACACAGATGTCTCTTCTGAAAAATGCAATGTAAACACAACTGTAATACTTAAAACACACAGATGTCTCTTCTGATAAACACAACGTAAACACGACTGTAATACTTAAAACACACAGATGTCTCTTCTGATAAACACAACATAAACATGACTGTAATACCTAAAACACACAGATGTCTCTTCTGATAAACACAACATAAACATGACTGTAATATTTAAAACACACAGATGTCTCTTCTGGTAAACACAACATAAACATGACTGTAATACTTAAACCACACAGATGTCTCTTCTGATAAACACAACATAAACATGACTGTAATATTTAAAACACACAGATGTCTCTTCTGGTAAACACAACATAAACATGACTGTAATACTTAAACCACACAGATGTCTCTTCTGATAAACACAACATAAACATGACTGTAATACTTAAACCACACAGATGTCTCTTCTGGTAAACACAACATAAACATGACTGTAATACCAGTAACTGAGGTAGGATTGGCTGCGGGCAAAAATGATACCAAAGCTGAATCAGTCTTTATGTATAAATACAACAATGAATTTGCTGTGTGCACCAAAAAGCAGAACCATGCTGGCTTCCTCTCCGGCTGTTTGTGGGAAGGTCTTCCAGCAACCTGCGGATGGTCATGAATTTCCGGCTGGCTCTGCCCTGTTTCCTCCCACCATAATGCTAGCCACTGTCGTATAAGTGAAATAATCTTGTACGGGGTAAAACATGAACCAAATAAATAAACCAATACAATGTAGACCTATGCAGGCGTCAGGCTTGATTTGCTGACCACGACAAGATACATGTACTGGTATATTAACACACTGTCATAAAGACACGACACAAAGCTGAACAAAAGCTACAAATATTAACATACATGTACGAATGAAAAATACTAAAAAAATTACATAAATGTAGTACATGCACTTGCAGGTGCCATATAACCATAAAAGTCTCTGACCTCCAGAGGGCCAATCAAAGAAGTTCTGCCAATAACATGCCCATCACTTTGATCGCAACATAAAATGCAGTGTAAGTACTTACTGCAATGTTCTACTATTTATTTAATTGGTGTAGTAATTTTTCACTGATGTGAACAGGGCCAGGCTTACGAGTGGAGGAAAGCAGAGTGGGTGGAGAAAACCAGAGTGGGTGGAGGAAAGCAGAGTGGGTGGAGAAAACCAGAGTGGGTGGAGGAAAGCAGAGTGGGTGGAGGAAACCAGAGCGGGTGGAGGAAAGCAGAGTGGGTGGAGAAAACCAGAGTGGGTGGGGGAGACCAGAGTGGGTGGAGGAAACCAGAATGGGTGGAGAAAACCAGAGTGGGTGGAGGAAAGCAAAGTGGGTGGAGGAAAGCAAAGTGGGGTGGTGGAAACCAGAGTGGGTGGACGAAAGCACAGTGGGTGGAGAAAACCAGAGTGGGTGGAGAAAACCAGAGTGACTGAAGTAAAGCACCACCCTTCGTCAGGTTGATTGACTGACTGACGTTTTACTTATGTCATGTTCAAATGTTTTTTACCTGTATGAAAGCAGTCAGGTTTATGGGTAGCCTGAGATTGCTCTGACGTTAGGTTTTGCGAAATTTTATTCAACCAAGAATGGCTCAAAACCAACATCAGAGCGCACTCCATTTGAAAACCTGATGCAGTTACCTGCCCTTGGCTGTATGTACATCAAGGAATCTCAAAATGGGCACAAAATGTTTCACACACACAAAAAAAAGAGAAGACAAATAAAAACACAAGAAGAGGGGTGGTGGTTGGGAGGAGATTACCCCATGTACATTATTAGAGTTTCTCACCCTCAGAGAAGTTGTGAGCCACAGTGTCCAGGTCCCAGACAATATGCCCCATCTGCTGGCCAGCTGAGCCACGTCTCTTACTGTCCAGAAACTTAGACAGGTCATTTTCACCTGAAACAAACAACAAAAAGAAGTAAAAGTAAACAATCTATTTTCTCGTCGCTGTATTCTTTTAAATTTTTTAAATCAGAAGCTAAGGAAAGATCTGTCTTCTTATTTACTCTTTAATATTGGTGTTTAACTTCTATTTCTACATCGTACAAAACTCAGCTATTAAAAGGATGGTCAAACTGGAAAAAAATTGCCACACAAATAATAAATGTATTAAAATGAAATACTTTCATTTTAATAATCAGTAATGCTAAAAAAAAACAGAAAAAAAAATGTTCCTAAGTTTTTTAATACTTGTCTTTTACTACATTTAACAAAATCCACTGTGAAGTCAATATTCATGAATAATACTCCAGTAAATATTCAATATTCATGAATAATACTCCAGTAAATATTCAATATTCATGAATAATACTCCAGTAAATATTCAATATTCATGAATAATACTCCAGTAAATATTCAATATTCATGAATAATACTCCAGTAAATTTATTTCGTTTACAACAGTAACTAATATCTGCATGTTTGGCTCGGATTTCAGCAGTGCCCTTTTCTTTTCCCCCTTCATCTCTCCAAAATGACAATAAAAGTGTTGAGTGTGAAAAGAAACATTTCACTCATTTCTTTCTAGCCTAACAATTATTTCGAATAGCTCTCAAGTGAGCCTTTTCCTACCTGACGGGAATAAGCCAATCCAGTCATTCAGGGTGACAACCGGAATGTTCCATGTCATTGTCACCTTGGCATTCTGACCAATCACAACCTCTGTCTTATCCACCGTAAGGCTGGGTATAGCAGGGGACGCGCCTCCTCCGGCCTCATTGTTGTTGCGACTTGCATGCGTTAGACGAGAGGGCGCTGCGGTGCTTCGACTACTGCATGCGCTTGTGGCAGGGAAGTCCAGGCTCTTCTGCAAAGGTATTGCAGCTGCAGAAGCCGATGCCACTTCAGCCATTTTCCTTTATTCTGCAATGGTTTTCTTCTTCCTTTTCTCAAAAGTTTTTGCTGTTTTGAGAAAACCCTGCATACACGATGTATATATATATGTATTATTTTTTGTTCCAGTTTTGATTGATGTACTAGGGTTCCCTCCTCCACCACAAGTTTTGACTACTCCCTCATGGTGACATTCTGCAAATCATCACGACCCTGGCCTATCCACATCATCATGGGTACATCCACACAGGAAATCATCACATTTCCACAAGCCCTTCATTTTCATTACAGCTATTAATCCACACATGTGCTGTTTGTCAACTTCTTTTTATCAGCCCTTGACAGTCAGAGGCATCTATCAAGCTTGATGTTACACATACAGCAGATAGGGGGATCTCACTGGCTGGCTGTGTAAAAACAAATATCTGTGAACAGAAAGACGATAGGAAAATTTTACAACACAAGGCATAAAGTAGTAATCCACATGTATAAAGACTAAGCAGTTTTAAAAATGTGAAAACATTCAGCTCATAAATACAATGTGAAGCAAATTAAAAAAACCCTGTTGATGTGCAAAGATGTTTTTTTAATGGTTGTTTTTATGACTTAAGAACCACAGCGGGGTTGTTCAAAAGTGTATTAGCTAATCCTGTATTAAGTCATATTTCATATTTAAATTTTTAGCCAAACTCAGCAGCCAATGCCCTTCTCCAAAGTCAATGTATATAACAGCTGCAGTTTTAGTTCATATTTAATATATGTTTTCAAAATTGTTTTTAGGATAAACAGACAACTGAAGACTTGGCTTAAATTTAAATCTGGTATTAAGTCCTAAACCTGTTTTAATCAATCGGGCACTAATTTTCAAAGTCCCAATTTTAAGTGTATGGAAAATCTTTCAATGCATGCTGCGTTGAAATGTGTTGATGCTATGCTATAATCAAAAATATTTTATTATTGATAAAATGATGTCATACATGTACATCTGACAAAAAATGTTGCCTCTAATAAAGCTAGAGATTTGCAATTAGGTCCTGCACCAACATAACAATTACTTCCAGGTTTCCATAAAATATCATCACTCAATGCAGTGCAACTTCCAGCCTGTCCCATCACAGTTCAAAATATATATTAAAAGCATATGGGACATTCACTGAGGTATTTGTACATGTAGACAGTATACAGACCGTGTACAAAACAGGTACTTTTCATTGCCCTTCAGAAATACGCTCACATATAAGAGGATTCTGCCACCCAAAATAAGCATAGCATTTTGTTCTTCAAATCCCAAGTGACTCTTAACAGTCAGTTTGCATGTACACATGTTGTGTAAACTATATTCATACTATATCAGTGAACATTACACAATACCGTAGCTTTTAATTTTAACCAGTTTAATCATGTATAGTGCTCATGTATAGTGCTCATGTATAGTGCTCATGTATAGTACTCATGTATAGTGCTCATGTATAGTGCACATGTATAGTACTCATGTATAGTGCTCATGTATAGTGGACATGTATAGTACTCATGTATAGTGCTCATGTATAGTACTCATGTATAGTGCACATGTATAGTGCTCATGTATAGTGCACATGTATAGTGCTCATGTATAGTGCACATGTATAGTGCACATGTATGCATGAAAGAATCGTGAGACACCTTATTTTAAATTTAACATTGTGTCGTTATGTATACACACGCGTATGCATTTATTTATATTATAAATAAAATTTTTATTATAATATGTACTGACACAATTGAAAATTTGACATACAAATTTATGCAAAATTAACAACTGCAGTGCCTAAACCACATTGCATTTTGTGCACAAAAACAAAGCACAGACCAAATAAAATGGACCAAGCAGTTCCTGACGTGTCCAAAACATCAGAATGGATAGTGGAATGGACAGGAATTCTACTTCTACAGTTCCAAAATACATGTACGTTACTTAAAATTTATACGAATGCCAAAATAAATCCCTCTTTAACCAGAAGACATGTTATAAAGATGGTGTTCAATTTCCTGATTTTTCATATAAAAAAGAGAAAAAAAAAGTGAGAAATCAGTCTACAGAATGGGAATTTACACAACACCTGCTAATCAACATGTTGAAGTACTGAAGTACAGGGTGTTTTGTATCCCTGCTTCATTTAGAGGCACAATGATTCCCATTAAATCCACATAATGGCTGGCCTATACGCTTCAATAAACACAATAATTAACATGAGAACACTGTCCTCTTAAATGGGGATACATGTGTAAACAATTTCTAACATCACTTCAATACTGTGTGGGTACATGCCTGTTTATTAATGGCCTCTGAAGATTATCCACAAGCCATGGACAAATATTAAAGGCTACAAAAACATCCACATAAAGTATAATATATCTGCTGAAAAAACCATGACACTGTCAAGGAAACTTGTTTGATTTATCTATTTGGAATTTTTCAAGCAAGCAAAATGCAACTGAAACTTTGGATTCCCCATCTAATGTATATACTGTATGTTCACTGCAACAATATAGATGCAGAGGCGAGGTTGAAGGCAGGATGCAGAGGTGGAGATGAAGCCAGGTTGCAGAGGGGGAGTTGAAGGCAGGATGCAGAGGTGGAGTTGGAGCCAGGATGCAGAGGTGGAGTTGATGGCAGGATGCAGAGGTGGAGTTGAAGGCAGGGTGCAGAGGTGGAGTTGAAGGCAGGATGCAGAGGTGGAGCTGAAGCCAGGATGCAGAGGTGGAGTTGAAGGCAGGATGCAGAGGTTGAGTTGAAGGCAGGATGCAGAGGTGGAGTTGAAGGCAGGATGCAGAGGTGGAGTTGGAGCCAGGATGCAGAGGTGGAGTTGATGGCAGGATACAGAGGTGGAGTTGGAGCCAGGATGCAGAGGTGGAGTTGAAGGCAGGATGCAGAGTTGGAGTTGAAGGCAGGATGTAAAGGTGGAGTTGAAGGCAGGATGCAGAGGGGGAGTTGGAGCCAGGATGCACAGGTGGAGTTGAAGGCAGGATGCAAAGGTGGAGTTGAAGGCAGGAGGTAGAGGTGGAGTTGGAGCCAGGATGCAGAGGTGGAGTTGGAGCCAGGATGCAGAGGTGGAGTTGGAGCCAGGATGCAGAGGTGGAGTTGAAGGCAGGATGTAAAGGTGGAGTTGAAGGCAGGATGCAGAGTTGGAGTTAAAGGCAGGATGCAGAGGTGGAGTTGAAGGCAGGATGCAGAGGTGGAGTTGGAGGCATGATGTAGAGGTGGAGTTGGAGCCAGGATGCAGAGGTGGAGTTGAAGGCATGATGCAGAGGTGGAGTTGAAGGCAGGATGAAAAGGTGGGGTTGAAGGCAGGATGCAGAGTTGGAGTTGAAGGCAGGATGCAGAGGTGGAGTTGAAGCCACATCAGGGCATAAGCAACCATTTTGGGCAATCGCCATGATATGGCTGAGATATTGCTGATGTGGCGTTAAGCCATAATCATTCATTCATTCATTTTGGGCAAGGGCCTATGGGCTTACATTGAAAATTTTAATGCAAAAACTGTGTATTCTGGGGCGAAATTGTACCAAGCAGCTGTACATTTCAAGCATTTTGTACTTTGTTACTGTTAACTTGAACATGCGCTTGAATAACATCAGTCACATACAGGCCTTGAAATATAAGGAGCGCGATCGCGCTCGCGCTCCTACGCGCACCTAAACTCATTTTGGGGAGCTCTATAAATCGCGCGCCAGCCGCCGTGACAGGGGAGGTAACTTTAGGCAAACTCTTCTGTGTTGAAGGTGACAATCGTTGCCTCTGCAAGGCGAAAGGGAACGGCATGTGTACTGGTTAGGTGCACCGTACAGAACGTTCACGCTCTAGTCTTCAACAGGATGTCTTCCGTGAAGCTAAAAACCTTCCTTGCATGGCCAACAGGAAATGTGATAGGCTACAAAACGAGTAGCGAGGATGGACTGACGCAAGTGACTGAGGTGTGGTGCAAAACCTGCGCTGCTCACGAGGCGCAGTTGGTACCCAAGCTCCGTGGAAGAGCTGTCGCTGACTTCATGAAGTATACAACGGGAACCAGCTTTATTACAAAACACACCGTCATGCGGCACCTTGAATCTAAAGTGCATCATATGGGTGTCGAACTTGAAAAGTTGGCTGAGACTGCTTTAGGTCAGGCACTGAAGACTGGTCAGAAACGCTTCGGAGATGAAACTTATCAGAGTGAGAGTAACCAGAGACCGGGCCCGGTGGCTTCTAAGACTACTGTCACTAGTACACAGCCGAAAATTGACACTTCAATCAACAATGCAGCAAAAGATGCCTACAGGTGATTAATTTTTAATTTTTTAAAATTTTTTTTTTTATTTGTTAGGCTATTTTTTTTTAAACACAGGCATGCAGTTTTCAATGTTGCTCAGCCCTCAAATGGCTCCATGTGTATAATTTATAAAACAAACTGCATGTATTGTACATTGTCTGTTTATGAAAGCATTGAGTATTCAATGATACAGGTTATTTATCTGTCGTGAAAATTAATGAGGTGTTCACTGGTTAATCATCATTCTTTATTTCTTTTTCAGAAAGCTGATTAGAACTGCTTACTTGTTAGCAGCCAGAGGACAACCAATGTCATCATTCCGAACAAGTGTGGAAATACAGAAAGCTAATGGTGTTCAGCTAATTTCTGGTAAATTACTGATTTTTTTTTTTTTTATTTACTTTGACTCGAGTAGGTTTGCAGATGGTGTTGTGCGTTACAAAACTTTTATCCCATCTTATGTCTGTTTGGTAAATTGTGCAGCAGATAATAAAATTTTGAAATCTTAATCATGAACTTCTATTTTCAATAAATCAGGCAAATAGTGTGATGTTGAAATTGTGTAATATTTAGAACATGTTGCACATAAAGTGCCATGATACAGAGTGTGTTATCAAATATAACTTTCTGTTCGTCAGGTGCAGACTCTGGAAAGAGAGCGACTGAGCTTGTCAACATCATTGCCTCTACAGTACAAACAACAGTTAAGGAAGTCATCCTGCAATCAAGCTACTTCTCTATGCTTTCAGATGGATCACAAGCCAGGAAAACAAACTCTGAAAAAAGAGTTGGTTATGGTGCGGGTGGTCAGGGATGGCGTACCTGTATACCACTGTGTAGGACTCGAGAACATCTCGGACTATGGCGATGCAACTGCGCATAATGTAAAGTGTTCCCTAGACAATGTCTTTCAGAACAAATTGAAAATCCCTGATGGACATTACAAAAACATGCTGATCTGTGCCACAGCTGATGGAGCTTCGGTAAATACCGGTACATACAATGGTGTCTTGACGCAGTTAAAGGAGGAACGGCCATGGCTTGTTACCATGCACTGTGTGTCCCATCGCGTGGAACTTGCTATAAAGGACTCAATATGTAAACAGCCCCAGTTTGAAGCAGTGAAGGACTTTATGGTTGATTTGTTTTATTACACAAAGCGTTCAGGCAAGTTCGTACACCACTTGCAGGCAACAGCGGAGGCACTCGGTGCAAAGATGTACAAGTTTCCAAAAGTCCATGGTACACGCTTTGTGAACCACCAAAGACATGGAGTGGACGTGCTTCTACACAACTGGATAATTCTGTTAGAAACAATTGAAAACACTCTGGCATCACAAAAAAAACAGGACGCCAAACTTCTGGGATACAGGAGGAAGTTGAAAAACTTCACCTTTCTTTCTCACTGTTGTGTGTATCAGGCTGTTCTGGAGAAAGTTGCCTCACTGTCACTGCAGTTTGAAAAGGGTAGTCTGCAAGTATTTGAAATAGAGCCAGAGATCAAGAGGACTCTTCGGGAGCTCAGAGACCTACAAGAGCAAAATCCAGATGATTTTCTAAAGCAATCTGGTTTTACCCTTCATGAGAACAAAATAACTTGTCCTGTTTTAAAGGACGGACACAAAAGAAAGAAACCAGAAAACAGAGAGACTGTAGTTCTGTCCTTGAATGAAATGACACACACTGATGGAGCTAGCGACAGTGTGAACTTGCTAAAGGCTCATGCACTTCCAGCCGTGGCTACGTGTCTGAGTCAACGCTTCGAGTCGTTTCAAAGTGACCTCTTTCAACACTGCCATTGGATGGACCCGGCCAACTGGGCTTCCGAAGAAGATGAACTGAGAGAAATTCATCACCTTGTAACTCACTTTGAAGTGCCCTTACAAGCTCGAAACTTTGAAAAAAAACACATCTGGTCTGAATGGAAACACTTGAAAGAAACTGTAGAAACGTTCTATAGAAAGGTAGAAGCCCTGGCAATGTGGAAAAAGATGATCACCTACAGAAGAGATCGCTTCCCAAATATTCTCTTGATTGTTGAGCTGGTTATGTGCCTTGGTATGAGCAACAGCGTGGTGGAGGGGGGCTTTTCCCACTTGACAAGAATGCTGCCAGACACTCGACTGTCAATGAATCATGATACCATGGAAAACCTCTTGCTAATAAAACTGAATGACTTGGTCTTCAGTCAGTCAGAAAAATCACAAGTTATTGAACGTTCACTGGAAAAATTCATGGAGAAAAGGCGTAAAAGCAAGGTTGATTGTGATACTGAGACAGAAATCCAAGGCTCTGAGACTCACTCCGTTGTGAACTTACCTGGGAGTGTTGTTCATTTATCAGACTCTGACTCTTCTTCTGAGTACATGGACTGTGATATAGAGTCATAGAATGAACAATGAACATTGATTCATATCTGTCCAAGCTGGTGAACAGTGAACATTGATTCATGTCATTCATTTTTTTTTAATTGTTTTGTGATTTGCTGTTTCAAAATTAAAATGCTGACTTATTGTCCATGTATTTGGTCGAGTTTATCCTGAAGAAAAAACGAACACAAAACACATGCTTTCAGCAGCTAATTACATCTTTATTGGGCAACAATGATGACTTCTCATATCTTTTGGAATTATATGCTGTTATTTTTTTATTATTATTATTTTTTTTCACAGCATTCAATGACACTTCTGACAATGACTTGTGCTGTCTTCTGGTATTGAATTTACCCTCATTAAGACACCTGTTATCCACCCATGACCATGCAGGCCCTCAGTAAAATAGTCCAGGTCAAAGCCATTTAACTTACCAAAACTATGGCAGCCATGTTTATATAGATTTTCAGTTTTTGTATATTTTATGAAATAGCTCTCCTAAAGTAATTTAGGAGGACTATTTCCAGGAGAGCTTTTCACACTCCTTGCTGAAATAAGGAGGACTGAAAATAGCACTCCTGGGATTTTCAAACGACGAGGCCTGCACATACCTTGAATAAAAACTTATGAATTAATGAATATTTAAATTAACCAAAATCAAAAGACAAACTTTCAGATTCTCTCATATTTTCTCATATTATCCCTTACCCCTTAAAAGAGATGACTGCATATCCATGTGTGTGTCTG
Organism: Liolophura sinensis; assembly: GCF_032854445.1. Lineage (NCBI taxonomy): Eukaryota > Metazoa > Mollusca > Polyplacophora > Chitonida > Chitonidae > Liolophura > Liolophura sinensis. The sequence goes on along the minus strand of NC_088305.1, from coordinate 11,514,059 downwards.
TAAAATGTACATTTTGTAATATCAGTCCCCAATTAGGACATTCGTAGCTGCAGGTCGAGTTTAAACAGATCATTGGGCCAAATATCGGCCTCTGGAGCACAGGTACATGCAGATTATGCTCTATACGTACACTCTCATTCACTTATTTACTCATTGACCGAGGAACATGACCACTGTCATATGTACTGTAAGTGAAATATTCCTGAGATGGAGTAAAATGAAACATAAATAAACAAATAAATAAAAATATAAAACAGAATATACACCTTATATCAGTCTACCTGAGTAGTTTGGCCTCTTGTATATATATATATGCACATGAAGATATATATGTATGTATACACAGATTTTAAATATGATCGCAGCAAACTGATGAAAGATGAGATCACATACCAAATATGACTGATTGCTAGACAGCCAATACACCTTTATCACAAAAACTACAGATATAATTATTAAATCTCATATCCATAAAATTCAAAACATATCTGTTTTTGATAAGAGAAAAAAATGGTACATATCCGTACACACCCACGCACAAATGTATAAACACACAACAGATTTCCTTAGTCTAATAACGTATTCCTCAGACTATTTAAGAACAGCCGTGTTCATCACTTGTACATTACAGCGGTAAAACCATCCAACAAACCAGGTACGTGTATGCCCCGGCATGAATCAGCCCTTTCTTTAGACCTCCAGCAGAACTGTACTAATCTCATATCACCCACAATAATGGCTAAGAGATAAGGAGTATAAAGGAAAGTGAAGAGAGACATGTTCTATACCACACCCATCTGTCCGTGTGAATGGCAAACCTAAATAGTGGATGTCAGCTTATCACATTATTTTAAATGCCCAGGTATACTGGTACTCGTTATATTTCCGTACTTTTGATCAGCTTATGGAAAGCTCATATGGATATACCTGCACATGCAGGAGAATAATTAGGGAGGAATTGTGGTACACAGGGCCCAGTTGTTCGAGAGTGTACTAGCTAATAATGGTATTAAGTCATATTTTATGCTTAAAATTTTAATCAAACTCGGCAGTCAATGCAGTTCTCCAAAGTCAAAGTACAACACCAACAGTCTTAGTTCATACTTAATATACTGGTACACAATTTCTTTTAGGCTGAGAACAAAATTGAAGACTTGGTTTAAAGTTAAATCTGGTATTAAGTCTTGAACCAGTTTTGAACAACAGGGCCCTGACGACATTTCCCCATAGAAATCTTCTTCCCCACATACAACGTACATTAATTTCTCCAAAGAGCTAGATGTACATCAGAGTCAAAACTTCTTTGACAAGTATCAAATACTTCTGAACTGCTTTCCTAATTTGTAAAACAACTTCAGTGGATTAAACCTATAGCACATGTAAGTTTTGCAGGCTAATACAGAAACAAAAGTTTTCTATCATTTCATTTTTTCCCGGGTGTGATGTCATGCAATAAAAACATAGCATCACCATCGCTGGCGTAAAGTCACAAATGCTGCGGCACTTTTAAAACACACTTGATGTCATTCTACCACAAATGCCTTACTTGACACCATGTCTGCCTGATTCAATGCCATACAAGGAATATCATCACATTACACCAGGAATATTCTACAGACACTGCCACAGATTTTACTTCTGAATATTCTGGAGTTTATATAATGTATAAATAGTGCCATTCAGCGTAGTTTCCATTGAAGCATGGTGTAAGTGCTGTTGTACATGTGTATAGGAGATCCCTCATATCATTTTCATATTTCCTTTTGTAGCTTCTTTCGAAAGTGAAGAAGCACTTTAAGAATGAAAATTTTAAAGAAACTGTTTTCCATGGAGATTTTACAAGTTTTTAAGTGCCCAATGTGCAAGTAAATCATTCCCCCCCCCCAACCCCCGCCCCCAAATGTAAAGAGTCATACAGACAGCTTATATACCATACTCACTATATCACAACATACATGTATCTAGTGGGGATTATAAAAACCACCATCACAAGAGGTACCTAAAACATTGGAGACTCCACAAACAGATACGCCCTTGTCTACAAAGACGGCACATGTATAGATCTACACAGTATTCACAACATAACAAGTGGGAAATAGAGACACCACCAACACAAGAGACACCAAAAGCAACAGAAACACCATGGACTTCGCAAACAATACAAACACCACAAGCAACAGACACACCACAATCACACAGGCAACACATACTCAGTAGGTAACAGAGGCACCACAAACACCACAGGCAACACATACTCAGCAGGTAACAGAGGCACCACAAACACCACAGGCAACACATACTCAGCTGGTAACAGAGGCACCACAAACACCACAGGCAACACATATTCAGCAGGCAACGGTGTCACCACAAACACCACAGGCAACACATACTCAGCAGGCAACGGTGTCACCACAAACACCACAGGCAACACATACTCAGTAGGTAATGGTGTCACCACAAACACCACAGGCAACACATACTCAGCAGGTAACAGAGGCACCACAAACACCACAGGCACCACAAACACCACAGGCAACACATACTCAGTAGGTAACAGAGGCACCACAAACACCACAGGCAACACATACTCAGTAGGTAACAGAGGCACCACAAACACCACAGGCAACACACACATGTACATGTACACCACAGATAACACAGACAACACTCAGTAGGTAATAGCGGCACCACAAAGAGGCACCACAAAGAGTCAAGCTAGCCCTGGATGACAATGCTCAAAGGGCCTCGTAAAGTAATGGCTAGATCCCCTTTAACCCGGCAGGATGAGTTGTAAAATTTTGGCAAACAGTCGATTACTAACATACCTTGACCCACCCTGCCACTTCTTTACACCTGGCTGGGCACCTGACTGTTAAAATCCCAAACTGTCGTAAATCTCCACTGATATTTATTAAAGTCCCCCTCTCTGCTGTATCCAGTTGTCTGGCCGCACATGGGCGCCGTGTAGAAGGTGGCAATTTTGTAAATTTGAGAAGTCAGTGGAGAGGGGGACTTCAATAAATATGGATGGACATTTACCTTTGGGATTATCAACATCTTGGGATTTTAACACAGGTGCCCTAGGACCCTAAGCTTTGTAAAGGAGTGGCTGGGTGGGAGAGGTACATTAGTAATCGACGGTTTTCTGAAATTTTACAACTCATCCTACCGGGCTGAAGGGCACCCAACCTTGACTATTCGAGGCCCTATGAACATTGTCATCCAGGTGTAAAGGAAAGCTAACCCTCAACTTTCTTCATAATAGCAAGTCACGATCTAGACGCTACTGAACACTGACAATCATGACTGACACCACAAGAGACACAGATGCACTTCCATCCCTCTCTCTCTCTTTCTCTCAAACAATATCTCACCTTAAATTTTTAAACAGGCTAAAACTGTTCTGATCAGTTGTTCATACACAAGACCCAGGCTACTGTAAATGTATGACAAAACTAAGCAGTGACAATCCTCAGCAGATAGATATCATGCTCTGATGTACAGCATGGGCTGCGTACAATGGGTTAGGTAATGTAGACAGAATATGTAAATAAGGCCTACATTTGTACTTGTGTAAACAGTCTGAAAAACAGGTCAGTACATTTACATATACAGTTATTGTGAAATATGTACTGATGATAATACAATGTGGGTATCAAAAAAACATAGCTGAGGACAAACTACGTAACCATGACCCATGCGTTGTAGTAGGCTTGAGCAACAACGACATCAGGTTACAGTAGTCAGTACATTTACATATACGGTTATTATGAAGTATACAATGATGATAATAAAATGTGGGTGTCAATAAAATCTAGCTGAGGGCAAACTACATAACCATGACCCATGCGTTGTAGTAGGCTTGAGCAACAACGACATCAGGTTACAGTAGTGTCTGCATGATCAGCCACACCACATGTCTGACATCACCTTGTCTGAGTTGACACATGGTCACACCAACAGGAAGCTATACAATACACAGATGTACATGTGGTAGGCATGGTGGGTGTAGGCTGTTCAACTGTGCTATATATACATACATGTACAGTCATGACAGTATGTATATAGTATGTATGTTAATTGAATTAAATAAAACAGGCTTTGAGAGCTCAGGTAAATATAAAACGGACCAGAGGTCTTGAACAACAGGTATCTAGAGCTGTGTACGTACACGTAGACATCTGCCAATTAGGTCAAGACAATCGCTTTCAAACTGACAGGTAAATTATTAACTCATGAGCTCTGAGGTTTATAGATCGAAACTTGTCTAAATAGCTGAGGAATATAACATACATGCATGTACATACCCACATGTATCCATCTGCAGTGAGGCTAAGACAGTTCCCAGCTCTGACAGGTAAATATCCACAGGTAATCTCTTCTCAGAGCCAGGAGAGACACAGGTAAAAAGTGTAAGACAGTACAGGTCTGCCACTGAGTAGACAGGTAAGTTAACACCATGTGCCCTCACCTGTGCTCAATCAACGGGTAAAGCTTACACCAGGAGCTCTGCCTCGTCGCCAGCGGAGGGCAGGCAGCTAGACGACACACAAACATGACACATCCGTTTTTACCTGTGCATCCAGACCCTCAGTGTTAAGGCATGGAATAAGGGGTCTTAGCTCCAACTCATTACTCACCTTAGAACCTACAGGCTATATCTACTCGACATGTATGTCAGGGGAGTGCAGAAAGCCTTGAGCCGTGCCTCAGTATTGAACACATCCTCTTAGCTCTACAAACACCCTCTTCCCCACCCCAACACACACAGCCATATCCCACACCTGTGAGGCCATCATTACGTACACAAATAACCTGTTTGGTCAACCACAACATGTAACATGTTCTAACATAGTGTAGACCTATAATACTGTTATCTTAGTGTACAATGTGTATGAACTTTTCTAACACTACCAAGCTCTCCATGTACATAATAAAATAACGTCTAAAATATGACCTTATAAGCTGTTCCTTACTGATGGTCGGATTATTCCATTTACAGCTGTGTAAGGCTACTATCTGGTGTACACAAAACCATCAATACTTCTTCACAGAATACACCAGCACAAAGGTGTGTAGTGCCCTTAAGCTTACAATCAGGCATCAACGCCTACTTTTCACGTTGCCTTAATTAATTTTTTTTGTACAGTATTTACTGTATTGTACATGTGCCCCAGATCACCATCGGCAAGTTTTTATTTTTTTTTGTTTTTGCCACTCAAATACATACACACAAACAAAGTTACCACAAAATAAAGTTTTCACCTAGGTTAATGAGACAAAGAGTGAGTGAGTGAGTGCTTGGGATTTAATGTCATACTAATGTGACAACGACAATTCTAGGCTGTTCATTGCAGTCTGGTTATGAAAGGACTGCTGCTCACAATTCATATTCTCGGTTATTAAAACACAGGGAACTTTTGGACTAGAAGGTGGGCAGAGCTGACCCGAGAGAACTGAGAGGGTGCTGAGGGTGACAATTACCCATGATCTACAGTAAATGATCGAAAATTCCATCCAAAAACATGGAGTTACAGAGGCAAATAAATACCATAAAATATTACTTGCATTATTTACTTCAGTAGGACATCACCTTATCATCTTACCTTCAAAGCAAACCTCAAAACACCTTTCTAAGACAAAAAAATCGTCTCATAATCAGGCAAAATGAGCAACTTAGTCATGAGTAAATATTTGTATCATTTACAGGATATCCGGTTCTTACTTATTGAAGCTGAAACTAGTGTCACTACATGTGGTACAAGTGAATCGTTTAGATAAGAGGCTTGTATTGTTAATATAAATATACCTGTTCACACATATGTGTTTGTGTAAGTGGACTGGTGACCTGGAAATTTAAAATATAAATGAAATCCGGGTCATACCGTAAATCTGTGAACTCTGATATACATGTGCAACTGTTGGCTAATTTCTGGTATGTGTGGTACATCACATGGCTGGCCTAGCGGTGTGGAGAGCTATACTTGAGAACACCTGACCATTCACTTGTCACATCATTCTCTTGTTGCCACTTTACTATACATGTACATCAAATGGCTTTCAGTGAATGTATACATGATGACATGTTGTGGTTTTCCTTATAATGTCATTTTTTTTTTCATTTGTCATATTTTTTCATTATTATTCATAAGATAAAAGTGAAAGTCAAGTTTCTAGATTCTGGAAGCTGAAGTCAGATTTGTGGCTTTGGGAAGATGAAGTCAGGTTTACGTGTTGAGGTAAATAATAATTTATTGCATATTCCATATACTGTATTTAGTGCACAAAAACAATAGCTCCACCAGTGTTCATTCTAACATGGTAGGTAACAATGCTAAAGTATATAGGCTTTTAGTTATTTATTTATTTGATTGGTGTTTACGCCACGCTCAAGAATATTTCACTCTTATGACAGCGGCCAGCATTATGGTGGGAGGAAACCATGCAGGGAGTTGTGAAAACCCATGACCATCCGCAAGTTGCTGTCAGACTGCTATTACACTGTAGTTCCACCACACCCTCACTATGAAAGGTAGTCACTTCGTCAATGTAACACACTCTCATGTACCGAGAAGGAATATACACCTGCAGATTAATACTTACATGCTTACGTGTACCTCTAAGTGAAGGCGATTGTATGTTTGTACATGTACATGTATTCATGCTTGGGGTTTTACACATTAGGTGTGTGTACATGTACATACATTGCGTTTTTCTGTAGCAGGGCTAGCCCATGCTGCCGCCACTGAAGTATTATATACAATACACCAGACATATCTCAACCAGTCACATTATACTGACACCGGGCCAACCAGTCATAATGTCTTGCATTAACCCCTTGGATTTGCTATGACCCGGCCCAGGTTTGATCGCAGGTCTATCAACTTCGAGGCGGATGGTCTAACCATTATGCCACTGAAGCAGCGCGTGAAGGTACAATGTAAATGGTCCCACACCATACGTACACACAGTAACATCTAGCCTAGATCATTTGTAATGCAACATAATATAATACAGGTTAAAAATGTTTATGTCATATAAAACCTGAAAATCACAGCTGGTGCCACAGACAGGGGAGATTATTGTAAGCTATGTGCTAAAGTGCTGAGCAAGCAAATAAAAGCTATAAACTGTGCATGCATGTATATACATGTACATGTTTTGAAAGATTTTGCCCGTTAACCTTTGAAAATACATGACTTGGTAAAGATGTTCGATTTTTGAAACTACATGTATCAATAGTAAGTATTTAAATATTTGTCAGTTTGAAAATTATGGCTTTCTTTAAATACCCTATTCCATTATCCAATTCCAATATAAAACAGCAACTTCAAACGGAACTCATTCTCTGAGTACAAAGTGTAACATACTGTAACTCTTCAACCTTTTCACATGTGTGCCAGGCATTTATTCAAGTATATTCTAAACGTATTATTTTGTACAGGCTGATAAAATTACACTTTTGCACCAGAAGTTGCTCTTTGCGAAAAGGTTGAGGAATTAGGGTGCTTGTGCAAGTAACATGTATACAGGATGTACCAAAATATCAAAGCCGGTTTTAAAAAATGTATAACAGCAAATAGGCTGGAGACGTTCAAATAACACATTAACAGCAAACTAATTACTACACATTGAGAATAACAGGCACAACCCCCCCCCCCCTCCCCAAAACAGGAACATCTATAATATAGTTGAACAAGATAGCTCACTTACATGTATGTAATGAGCATTAGCCCTTCATATAGATGAGAGTGGTCATCAAATTAGTTACCTGTAATTACCACAGGTGACGGGTAATCAGAAGCCCTGATCAGAGATTAGCCAGACAATCACATCATTTATCTAGTTATCATCAGGAAAGACTGTCAATCATAATCCGCTTACCATTACTGGACAGATCACCAGGAAATATGAATATTCATAAACAAAACTACATGTGCTCTACATGTGTAACGTTCTTGGCTATGATAATTTCTACACAACTTCATTATGTAACAAAAACAGTTGACTGCTCCAACCCATGCGGACTTCAATCAGTGTTTCATTCGAACAGAACTAGGTTTTAAACAAAATGTATCGCTTCAGAGATTGCAAAATTGTCCACCTTTGTACTTCCTTGCTTGGCGCTTGTAACAAGGCAGAATAGATGTACTTGTATATGCCGTATATACATGTACCTTCATGACAGGTTGCAGGTTCCCTTTAGTTTTTAGTATTAAAATGCGGACACAAAATCCCGAGAACGCTGGTTCAAATCCCTAGCTGGTAAGCTCAGCAACACACTCATAACTGAAGTACAGAAAATGTCTTAAAATTTGGACCATGATTAAGCTGCCCATTATTTTGCCCAATTCTGAGAGTTTTATTGACTTTAGAAAGGTGTTCTGTGGTGTGTTTAGGAGGTAGGATCGTATCCTGCTAGAAAAATGTCAATTCCAACACTTACTTGGGAAATTTTAAGTTATTTGCCATAAACTTGTAATATCAATTCATTGCTTTACAAGCCATTATACCTACATACAATTCTATGGTAACCTGAATCAAGAAAGGAACACATGATGCATGACAGAATGACGTCTCAGATGCATGATCCCTGATCAATGTATTCGTCACCTGGCTTTGATCCCTGAGTATATTATGACGTGTGTGTGTGTGTGTGTGTGTGTCACATGAAAGGGTTCAGCCCTGGTAATCAGCCTACCCAATTATATGTATACTGTATGTATGTATTTCAATATCCTGCTATTAAAACTTCTCTTTTCTTTTTTTCCCCCCTTATATAAAAATAAAACTTTTGACATGGAACGCACATGTAAGAAGTTCTCGAACTTAATATTTCTGATAAATATACAGGTACATGTATACACATGTTTGTATAACATACCCCCCCCCCCCCCAAAAAAAAAGAAGAGCACCTGCAACATTGTTCATACACTGTTTGTTTGTACCTGTCAGTTAACACTAGAAAATTCATCTTTTCATACATGTACCTGTGTTATTAAAGCCCTACACAGAGTGTACATGTGTATACAGAAATTCTAATTCTCTAAGCAACATGAGCAGTGCTTTAACAGTACAGTAGCAAGTGATGCATATGAAGTTCATGTCTACATACATGTACATGTGCATGCGTATCACTACAATCTCAGGGTCACACTTACATGTGCTATGTGCTATGAATGTGTCAACTTAGTTAAGTGTATTTAGGTCAAGGTGTGACAGGCTACTGTGTTTATTACACAACAACTACATGTTGTGTCACCAAGACACATGCATTTGTACATGCTACTGTAAACTGAAGATGATAGCTGCAGCAAATCGTGTTTGTATTCAAGGCCATAATACGACAAGCAGGTTTATACCTTAGGATACAAGTTCATCTACATAGATCTACATGTATACAAAGTTTGTTTGATGTATAAAGGATACAAGAAAAGTTCCTATAAACGAAAAGTATGGTATTAGGGAAAATGAAGGAAGATATACATGCCAAAGAAATGAAAATTTTTTAAAACCTGTTTTGAGGCATTCTGTATATTTCTTAATAACCCCTCTATCATGTATATTTTATGCATATTTTTTGTCAATGGTAGGGAATATTCGGAAATGATATCAACGACGATAAAACTGGAATGCGGGACCAGCTCAGGGCGCTCAATTCGGGACCTGCCCCCAACAAAGTTGTTTTGACAGTTATCGCTGTTGACGTCACCATCGCTGGCTACTTCATTTCCACCTGGGACCGCTTGGTCCTTTGAAAAACTGAAGTTTATAAAGCCATATTCACACCTCAAGAGCACAGCTCAGAGGCTTTTTTGTACTTTTATATTTTAGGGCACATCGTAAACTCCATATCAACTGTTTCACATATCCTTGAAGTTCTGAGCTGATGTTAAAAAAGTCCATAAGTCTTTCGTACAATAAGGACGCAAGGCTTTGGTGAGTGAGTGAGTGCTTGAGGTTTAACGTCGTACTCAACAATTTTTCAGTCATATGACGACGAAGGAATCATTAGGGTGCATGTACGTGTAATGTGCCTCATTGATGCAGGACGGATTTCCACCGCTCTTTTATTTAGTGCTGCTTCACTGAGACGACTTACCGAAGGCAAGTAAGCCGCCCCGCCTGAGCCATTATACTGATACGGGTCAACCAGTCGTTGCACTATCCCCTTCATGCTGAACGCCAAGCGAGGAAGTTACAACTTCCTCTTTTAAAGTCTTAGGTGTGACTCGATCAAGGATTGATCCTGGATTTACCGGTCCCGAAGCGGACGCTCTACTAACTGTGCTATCCGGGCCGGTAGTAAGGCTTTGGGCATCATGTACAAGGTGCAACCATACTCAAGGCAGTGTGTGTTAGTGTGCATACAAGTGTGTTGGGAGGGGAGAGTGGGTGCAAGAAACAATACTCAAGGCTGTGTGTGTTAGTGTGCATACAAGTGTGTTGGGAGGGGGGAGTGGGTGCAAGAAACAATACTCAAGGCTGTGTGTGTTAGTGTGCATACAAGTGTGTTGGGAGGGGGGAGTGGGTGCAAGAAACAATACTCAAGGCTGTGTGTGTTAGTGTGCATACAAGTGTGTTGGGAGGGGAGAGTGGGTGCAAGAAACAATACTCAAGGCTGTGTGTGTTAGTGTGAATACAAGTGTGTTGGGAGGGGAGAGTGGGTGCAAGAAACAATACTCAAGACTGTGTGTGTTAGTGTGCATACAAGTGTGTTGGGAGGGGGGAGTTGGTGCAAGACACAATACTCAAGGCTGTGTGTGTTAGTGTGAATACAAGTGTGTTGGGAGGGGAGAGTGGGTGCAAGAAACAATACTCAAGGCTGTGTGTGTTAGTGTGCATACAAGTGTGTTGGGAGGGGGGGAGTTGGTGCAAGACACAATACTCAAGGCTGTGTGTGTTAGTGTGCATACAAGTGTGTTGGGAGGGGGGAGTGGGTGCAAGAAACAATACTCAAGGCTGTGTGTGTTAGTGTGCATACAAGTGTGTTGGGAGGGGGAGTGGGCACAAGAAACAATACTTAAGGTTGTGTGTGTTAGTGTGCATACAAGTGTGTTGGGAGGGGGGAGTGGGTGCAAGAAACAATACTCAAGGCTGTGTGTGTTAGTGTGCATACAAGTGTGTTGGGAGGGGGGGAGGGGGTGCAAGAAACAATACTCAAGGCTGTGTGTGTTAGTGTGCATACAAGTGTGTTGGGAGGGGGGAGTGGGTGCAAGAAACAATACTCAAGGCTGTGTGTGTTAGTGTGCATACAAGTGTGTTGGGAGGGGGGGAGTGGGTGCAAGAAACAATACTCAAGGCTGTGTGTGTTAGTGTGTATACAAGTGTGTTGAGAGGGGAGAGTGGGTGCCAGAAGCACAGGTAACCAGACAGAGAACTAACTAAACTCGGTCGCAACTCATCTGACTGTCCAAAAGTTGGTCTTTTGTCAACACATGCTTGTAGTCTTGAAAATGTCTTCAAGATTGAACCCCAGGTTTCCTTTCACCCATACTGCCAGCCTCCGTTGTACAAAAGAAATATTCTTGAGTACAGCGTAAAACACCATTCAAATAAATAAATAAAACAAAATAAATTAAATTCATTTAAATATGTGTATGTACGTGTATGGTTAGACTTCATGAAGTGGCTTAAACGTAACAACTGGAACAACTGGAATGCCTCTCCAGTTGTGCTGCTTCAAGACTCCTTAGGACCAGACTCAACAGTCAGGTTGACTCGAGTTAGATCTTTAAGTTCCAATAACTTGTCAAAGCTATAGACCATGCACTCTGCCATACAGTATAAACTTGCATGTATATAAAAAGGGCCGAAAAAGGCTCACTTAAATAATTTACATTTTGCGCCGTACATCACAACAGTGTAGGCTGGTAAAACTTACATGTACATATATAATACTGGGCATCCCAACGCATAAACAGTCTTCTTTCCCAGCTGTTATACGTATCATTCACTCTCACGAACAAACAGTTTCCTAATTATCAAACTGCTATTAGGTACATGTAGCTATAAAGTCTTGCAGTGCAATAAACATGAATGTGCACATGTTATAAATAATGGCCTGATCCTGAATGACATAGATGAAAGCAGCCAGGTGAAACCACAGGTTAATGTGAACAGGTACGAAGGAGCAAGGTGACCCCCCACACAGCTTATAGTCCCTGCACAAGATCGGACCCCTGGACACATGTCTGCAGGGCACATGAATAACAGACATGCAGGTATGTCATACATAACTCCATACAAAAATAATGCACGGTCAGACATTCTCCAGATAAAAAGGCAGTTGCATGTATCTCCAACTTTTTCAACTTCTGCACTACATTTATATATTACATGATGCACATAACACACACTTTATTATAAACCTAGCATTCAGGTTATTAAAAATGGCAGTGTCCACTGTAACCTCGTACACAGTGCACCAGGAAACATGGTGGACAGTGCCCACAGGAAACATGATAGACAGTGCTCACAAGAAACAAGGCAGACAGTGCCCACAGGAAACATGACAGATAGTGCCCACAGGAAACATGGTGGACAGTGACCAAAGAAAACAAGATAGACAGTGATCACAGGAAACATGGTACACAGTCATGACAGTGCCCACAGAAAACATGATAGTGCCTGCAGGAAACATGGCAGACAGTGCCCACAGGAAACATGGTGGACAGTGACCAAAGGAACCAAGATAGACACTGATCACAGGAAGTATGGTAGACATTCATGACAGTGCCCACAGAAAACATGATAGTGCCTACAGGAAACATGGTTGACAATGCTCACAGGAAATATGGTAGATACATGTAGTGCCCCCACGAAACACTGTGGACAGTGCCCACAGAAAACATGGTAGCCAGTGCTCACAGGAAACATGGTAGACAGTGCCCCTAGGAAACATGGTGGACAGTGCCCACAGGAAACATGGTGGACAGTGCCCAGAGCTAACCTGGTAGACAGTGGGGACACGTAACCTGATGAACAGTGACCACAGGGAACCTGGGATACACTGGAGAAAATTTGGTACTGACCACACGGAACATGGTATAGACTAGTGCCCAAAGAAAAACTGATAGTGCCCTCACAGGGACACTGAAGAGACCATAGAAAACCTGAAACTTCCTACAGGAAACCGGGTAAAGACAACAGGGAACGTCTATGGAAAAGATACGTGAAAATTTTGGTTGCCCACGACAGAATTTTGTCCTTCATCACTCAAACAAATATATTTTAATCAACCTCTGGCTCTACATATCAGACACATTCTACATGTACATTCAGTACTTATTGATCTGATTGCTGCTTAATGCCATACTTAACAACCAAACACACCTACATGTAAGTGCATACACCTGGACTATTACCTTGAGTCTGAATGGTCGTGGGTTTCCTCCAGACTCTGCTCAGTTTCCTCCCACCATAGTGCTGGCCACCATTGTATAAGTGAAATATTCTTGAGTACAGTGTAAAACATCAATGAAACAAAATACCTTGGGAACTGGATTCTGACATGTACACCTCTCTGGCCGTACCTGGGAAGGTCTACCTGCAACCTGCGGATGGTCCTTGGGTTAACTCCGGGCTCTGCCTGGTTTCCTCCCACCATAATGCTGGTCACCGTTGTATAAGTGAAATATTCTTGAGTACGGCGTAAAACACGAACCAAAGAAATAAATAAATACACGTGCACATATATTAATGTAAATACTGCATGTACCCAGGTCCACATAAATGCCCGTGTCCACAGGTACACTTACATGTACAAAAAACTAAGATTAAACACATCAGTCTTAGAAGTCCTCTTGCTCTAATAAGAAGGTGCAAAAACCACAAGACAATTTTCATCACATCATTCCTTTGCAGGGCCAAATAGAGCTTCTTCATTTGGACAACTTTTTATTGGGCTAATTTGGGCTAAAATATTTTCAGACATTAAGAAACCATTTATAGTGCCAATATTACTAACCACACTCTGGGCATTCAGTTCGTAAGAAAATAAAGGATTTTAAGTGAATTTAAGCTATAGTTATCATGCACAATTCCCCATAGTTTTGTCTTTTTTTAAGATTTGCTGTAATTTGAGTGTCTCTAAGGGGTAACAAAAGCTACTTAACTTAATCGTTCAACCTTTTAGCATGTTTGCAAGATGTTTATTTAAGCATATTCTGAAGGCATAAAACTGTGTTAACTGATAAATTCACACTTTGAGTAAAAACCTAAAATTGGTCAATCCAACTAATGTAGTTTTATGCAGTTCCAAAATCAAGTTAAAAATGTACATAAATTGCCCAGAAAGTTGCTGTGTCGTGTGAGAAAAGGTTGAGGAACGGAAGAGGGTATATATGGCCCTTAAATATGATCGGAGAATTGCTAAGCTCACAACGTACTGATCTCAAGCAGGGTGGCTTACTGGCCTTCCGTAAGGCATGTCGGTTAAGCCGCACTAGATAAATGCGTGGTGGAAATCCGTCCTGCAACAAAGAGGAACATTACAAGTACATGCACCCTAAGGATTCCTTCGTCGTCATATAACTGAAAAGTTGTTAAGTACGGCGTTAATCCCCAAGCACTCACTCACTCACTCTTCCATTTGTTGCATTGTGAATCATCAAAGGAATATGTCATGTTTGATAATACACACGTGAATTATTCTGATTTAATACTTCATTCAGAAAGTCATTGATATATTTATTTATTTGATTGGTGTTTTACATGGTACTCAAGAATATTTCACTTATGCAACGGTGGCCAGCATTATGGAGGGAGGAGACCGGGCAGAGCCCAGGGGAAACCCACGACCATCTGCAGGTTGCTGGCAGACCTTCCCACTTATGGCCAGAGCAGAAAAAATCATTGAGTCTATAGCCTTGAAATAAAAACGTCCCCGGAAATGACTGGGAATGTCCATTTTGACTGACGTCTAGGTTTAATCCATGTTTAGGGAAGAAGGAAGTTACAGGAATCATTCAAAACCTTGAAATTAGATTAATCTCCAAAACATTATTCTAGTCATTAAAACATGACGTTTCCTGAATACAAATTTATGTGTACTTCCCTTTGTGTTGCCCTAGTGTCCACAATGTCACTTTAGCCAGGCAATTTGATCACTTCCACACAAACTACTATGTGACGCATGCCACGATAGAAGATAAACCTGTACCTTAGCAAACTTTAAGGGAGGCTACTTCAAATAATTGATTTAAATCAATTTCTCAAACACACTGCCGGGGCCTCCGTGGCTCAGTAGGTTAACGCGCTAGCGTAATGGCCTGGGAGCCTCTGAGAGTCGCTGTGAGTTCAAGTCCAGCTCATGCTGGCTTCCTCTTTGGACGTACGTGGGAAGGTCTGCCTGCAACCCG
Source organism: Liolophura sinensis (assembly GCF_032854445.1). NCBI lineage: Eukaryota > Metazoa > Mollusca > Polyplacophora > Chitonida > Chitonidae > Liolophura > Liolophura sinensis. Next base: position 11,498,697 of record NC_088305.1, on the reverse strand, counting down.
CGGATCGTCCTGGGTTTCCAGGGTTTTGCCTGATTTCATTTCCAATTTTGTTCCTAATTTCATTATTTCTCCCATGTTAATTTTGTCAAAATATGGTGTTAAAAACGACACTAAGACACATGGTCATTGGCTATAAACTCAAACAGGGGATGGGAATGGGCCATCACCCTCTCGCATGGAAACAGTTGGTCACATGAAAACGTATTTCTTATCAGTGTGATTATTATTATTATTATTATAATTATTATTATTAATTTGCATGTTTCCATGACATTACATATAACTCAACGACATTTATTTCATTGGTGTTTTATGCCATACCCAAGAATATTCCACCTATACGGCGGCAGCCAGCCTTATGGTATAGTCCGGGGGAAACCCACAACAATCCACAGGTTGCTGCAGACCTTTCCACATACAGCCTGAGAGGAAGCCAGAATGAGCTGGACTTGAATTCACGGCGACTGGATTGGTAAGAGGCTCCCCAGTCATTGAGCCATCCAACATAACCATGATAAATTGTTTACAAATTTCCAAACTTACTGAAAAATCAATGCTTCTTTTGAATCTATGATCTGAAGAGTTATTTCTGTCTTTAAAAACAAATACATTGACATTTAGCAACCACGAAGTTTAAACCATTCAGGTACAGTTGTCACAAAGCATCAAGCACTGACATACGTGTATGTGTACGTGTAATGAAAACTTAGATGTACATGTAGCTGTACCCCATTTATACAGCATTACCTGATTACTTACACACACTTACCTACACGTAAATAATGCGACTAGAGTTGGCCTCTTGTAACACAAGTTTAAACACCATTCTGTATGTAGACACCCCGGTAAAGTGCTGTCTATGTGCACATGTAGTACCGAGAACATGCACATGGGCATTCAAACCATGTCAGTCCAGTTGACATGTAGCACACAGTACATGTTAAATGCAACTACTGTAGCCCTCTGCCCAACAAGGAATTGAGTTTGGCCTCTTTCCACTTGTGTGGATCCATGTAAATAGTGCATGTGGCACACTTCCAAGCTACATGTATATACTGACTTGTTTTTGATACCATTAACATACATGTACAGTGCATTTCTGAAAGTGACATTTCCATTTATCAATGAAAATAAAATACCAATAAGATACATTGCAGAATCTTAATTATAAAGGTCCTGCTGACTTGGCTGAAGCTTTAAGTCAGGCAATTTGGCCAGTGGCTGGCAAAAGGTTGTCATTTACTCCACTAAAATCAATGGTTTCTCTTCTCCCCCTCCCTTGCCCCATCCCCGCCATCTTCGCCATACAGCTGACCCCCTTTGTATTCAAGTCAAAAATTCTTGAGTACATTGTCACACACAAATCTGCATGGCCTGAGTGATGGTATAAGTTTTGAAACAGCATGCATAATATTGTGTAATTTTAATCTTCCTGAAGCCACTTTCACAAAAACTTTGTAAATCCATTATTTTGCAACTTTTCTTTCTAATGGCATTGCCTTATGGCGCTATAAGCCAGACAATAGATTTTACGAAAAAATTTACAAGAAATATGTCTTACGAAGTTTTGTGAGAGTGGCCCCTGAAGTTAACAAAACTTATTTGGCCATTAGCACAGTCTGCAAACATTTGTGAAAGAGGTGCCATTTGTCTATAGCATAGAATCCCGCCCACAGTTTAGCTAGGGTTTCCTTGCTAAATCCCTTTCAAGTTCCTTGGAGAGCTGAAGGTCATGAAACACCAGGTGCCCTCAACTGCCACTCAACCCTTTGTGTGCCTCAGAATGTACCCTCCTGAGGCTACATGTAGTTTGGGATTACAAAGGTCGATTATAGGATAAATACAATCTTCTATGGCTCCGACTTTCTTTATCTCTTCTCATCTTTTTGACAGATCTCTCAAGAGGAAATGGGCATTCTGTTTGAATGGTTCTGATTTGCACTACATTTTATAAAATAAAATTTTTTTGTCTGACATCTGTAAGTTTTTCCCCTGCTGGTGAAAGTGTGATGCCATTTCCCAGGGGTGGCTACAAGAACATGGACATGCAGAAAGCAGTGAAGCTTCAAGAAACAAGGCTGATTAAGACATGTTCAAAGAGACAACTGGAATCGACCTGCATCACATGAAAGCCTTACACCTATCCGTCAGCAAGGACCCCTAATTTACACTTACACATTTACATATGCTATCCTAAAAATAGAGTAATATCGCAATGACCCCAAAGCCTTTCACCAATCCGATCACTGTGAGTTCAAGTCCAGCTCATGCTGGCTTCCTCTACAGCCATATGTGGGAAGGTCTGCCAGCAACCTGCTGATAGTCGTTCCTTTCACCATAATGCTGGCTGCCATCACATAAGTGAAATATTCTTGAGTACGGCATAAAACATGAATTAAATAAATAATAAATTAAAATAATATTGTGAACTACATGTAAAATACACGTTTGACCACTGAGCCAGCCAGAAAACCTTATATATGCATGTTGTCCTGTAGTAACAATACTGTAAACTCTACAGAACCATAATATAGCAGCTACAGTGCATGTCTGCAATGTAATATATATAATCTACACACTTGCCAGTTTACTTATTGCCAGCTTATTTATTTGATTTGACTGGTGTTTTAAAGCCGTACTCATGAATATTGGCATGTAAGGTGGGAAAGGGAAAATTCTTTAGCTTTAAAGGGCCAAATTCATACTGTCCACATGTAAAAATACATCAATCTGATGTTTGTTAAAAGCAATTACCTGATCCCTGATGAAAGATACTCGTATGTATTAAATGTATGAAGACACAATGTGAGCTGAGCTGGGGTAAATGAACACATGTACGCAATGTAAAATGCTTGATAGTTCATGAAGCAGGATTAATTCTCACAGTGATGTGTACATGAATTAACCTGACTGCACATATACATGTACATGTTAAGTCTCCAGCGTGAAGTCCCCAGAGGGTATACCAGATACCCTTGCCACCCACCTCACACAGCCTACTACATGTATGGCCTATAGGGCACAATCTTAATCCAGATGGATTGCAGATTTCCAAGACTGTCTAGACAAAAGCATTACTACTTCCATCAAAGGTCAGTTTTTTCCAGTGATTCTTTGCCTACCTCTTGGTTTCTCAGCAACCTTAGGCAAAATGGTACATGTATGCAGGATTTGGATGAATTTTTTGTGCCCACTACCTTGGCCTGTGGGGCCTAAGGACCAATCCATTAAAGTCTAGGGATGATCCAGATGAGGATTCTGGTGAAGGAAGTTTTTCAAACCATTCTTCACCACTAACAGAAAGCTGAACACTGTCCCTAGTGTAGGATTTTGATTTATATACTTATTTGATTGGTGTTTTACGCCAACTATCAGTTATATGGTTACTCAGTGATAGGATATGAAAGGACCCATCAATTCAGTTCAGAAGACCGATGTATAAGAGAATGGCTTCAGCGATGTGGCCACTGGACTCACAATCCAACAAGGGAGGTAACCTACTCAGCAGACACATTTGACATCGTCTGCAGGATTCGAGAATTTATCTGTATCCCACGTGACCGTTGTTGTCCAATGAAATGCTGAGTATTTTGTCTGATGCAGGATAATCAAGATGCAGGATAAAACTGGGGCAAAACCTGTGGAGAACCCACGACCATCCACAGGTTATGGCCGACTTTCCCATATACGTGGGAATTTGAGCATTTAACTGCAAGAGGGATGTCTGGACTCTCTGAGTACATACTGCATGTACATATAGTTACAAATGCCACTGGCTATTTCACCTCTTCATGCTGGTTTCACTTTCAATCTTGCTTTCAGTAATCTCTACATCATGTATTACGATGCTGTCCTCATGACGGCTTCCTGCTCGGCGGTATGTGGGAAGATCTACCCGGTTTCGACCCACAATAATGGTGGCCGCCGTTATATAAGTGAAATATTCTAGAGTACAGCGTATTGTGGTTGTCACTGGCCTACGAATACAATGCTGTCTCCTTGTGGAAAACTGGCCTTATGAATGGTGACACAATTACAATGCTGCCTCACCAAAAAGACACCATACACTTGTCAATGACATGCTGGAGGTTGCAGGTTCAATCCCGACTTAAGCAGGAAATTGTGGATGCCTTTCACTCATTGTTCAGGTGAAAATATGAAGTGGATGATGTTCAAGTGGCTGTTTGTTGATGACCACTTATCATCCTACAGTAGGGTGTTAATATCACATGCATTAAGCCACAATCAAATCAATCAACATAACACTGAGTTAACCAATGTAACACAAATAATCAGGATTGTATCAACAAAGTTAAGACGACGAGTTAAAATAGTCACAAGGTCAAAAGTCAAAAATTAAGGTCTCTTAACACTGCTCCTTTAAGAGAAAATTACGCTCAGCTTACCTGCCAGAAGGTAATAATTTCAGATTTACACAGGCCTTCACTGTGAATGGGTAAAGCTGGGGTACATGTTGATCATATAGGTAGTGTGATTGTCACTCGCCCATAGCTAGGCTAAACTAGGGCTCTGTTCTTCATGTTCTTCAGGATGTACAAATCCCACTTATATACACTCAGTAATTACTCTGATGATAACCTCACATGACACTCTGTCAAAATATGTGAAATGACATCAGCTTAGTATTAAAGCAACAGCTCGAATGAGCATAGCAGCTGATGTACAGATAGGAGCATGAATTAGTAACGGAAACAAGGAATAAATGGCAGAATAAGAAGCAGTTTCCACACCACCATGATGTACAACTCTCGCTTATCCTATCAGTAATAATATTAAACATGCATGTATATACACTGATGGTGGCCTCACTTGAAATCATGTCAAAATGGCATTATTAAAATCAGCTGACTAAGCAACTTAGTGAATGGATACTAAATTAAACCTGGAGAACTAGCTCTGGGTTTACAAGAGCAGTGTTCATGTACTTCAGGGTGTATATGTGTATGTATAACCATGTTAGCTAATGAATGGAAAACCCAGTGGTCCCAGCATAGAAGGGCTTGACAACTGAACTTGACCCTACTTCTGGCCAGTAAGTCAGAGTTAATGCTAGTACATGTACCTACTTCAGATTCCCAAGCTGCACCTACAGACTATATTTACAGAGGTGGGTGGCTGCCGGATCAGGGTCCTCTCTGATAGGACAGGTCAAGACGCAGACGAGAGGAGGTTAACCCACCTCTTGTGTGAGCCCTCAGCCTCATTTCCTCCATGTCACTCACAGTGACATGCCACATGCACCTAATCTAGCCTGCAGTCGTCGCTATCGGAAATTCATTCATACAGAAGCAGCTCAGGGAAGGTGAACTCCTGCTTGCTCTGATCCACTATATTGTTCAGAGTAGGCTGATAATAGTGATCAAGTCTGCCCACATTGGTACATATATACATGTACCATAAACAGCATGGTGACTTGCTATCTCAACTCTCCTTCAGGAACCCTTGCACTAATGATGGTGCCCTACACCAAAAAATCTATACTCAATGTACCAGTGTTTGTTCACCTCCAAAAACAGAAATGAAATACATGTATATTTGTCTCGTGCATAACACAAACCCTAAAGAAATTTCCCAAGTTTAAAAACATCATTCATAAGATTTAAAGGGCTCAAATGTATTATTTTACTCTGGAAGGAGCACATAAAGATTTATTTGATTGGTGTTTTACGCCGTGCTTAAGAATATTTGACTTATACGACGGCGGCCAGCATTATCGTGGGAAGAAACCGGGCAGAGCTTGGGGGACACCCATGACCATCCGCAGGTTGCTGCAGACCTTCCCACTTACAGCCAGAGAGGAAGCTAACATGAGCTGGACTTGAACTCACAGCCACTGCATTGGTGAGAGACTCCTGGGTCATTACGCTGTGCTAGCGCTAACCAACTGAGCCACGGAGGCCCACCAGCACATAAAAAACTTCAAAGAAATTGGTGCGAGCAGACCAATGCGACTGAATGCAGTACCTTGTCACTTGCTATGATGATTTGGGTCCAAAATAGTATATAAAATATCATGACAACACAGTAATAGTGTACATGTACGTTAAAATGTGATGACAGCACAACAATTGGAGTAATTTTAGACTAGTGATGCTTAATAAATTGTATTTAACATCACCGCACTTCTCTACCCTACATGTACTTCTGCTTGACCCAAGGTGTTTATTAGGAGATTTGTAAAAATTACTACTATATAAGCATTTACATGACAAGTTAGAATAAAACACTAACTCAAGTAAATTGACAAAAGGCTATATTTCACAGCTTACGTATGACCATTTTCCACTACATGTATCACTACATGTCATTACTGCTCTTGTTCACTTTCCACACTGTAAAGTCTTTAATACAATGAGGAGAACCCGAAAAACAGACTGCACAGTATAATGCTAACAAACCTTAATGTATAACGCCTGTAATGTCATGCGGGGGTGGGAGTGAATTGATTTCCATTAGAAGCGGCAATGTTTCACCTGCCCGTGAGCCCACCAGTGCCAGTGTTAACTGCCAGACTAGACTGAATCACCGATGACAGGTGTACAATGGATATGGGGCAATCTGAGTGATCATCTAGACAGGTACTTGACAAATGGTCTTGGCCCTATAACTGATCAATCCATCCTACATGTAAATTTGCGAACAACAAACAGACACCCACACAGACTATACAGCACAGACTACTGCACAAATGTCAATGTTGCTTGTACAGGTACATGTATTGGATAGACCATTGTAAACCATTGGAAGAATGTTTCATGAATATTTACATTCATTCATATTTATTTGATTTGTGTTTTACGCCGTACTCAAGAATATTTCACTTTTACGACAGCGACCGGCATTATGGTGGGAGGAATCCGGGCAGAGCTTGGTGAAAACCCATTGACCATCTTAAGGTTGCTGCAGACCATCCCACGTACGTGTTTCACGAATGCATGTGTATGCATTTATGCTCAGGTTTTCATGTCACACTTAACACTTTTCCTTCATATGCCAATGTGTACATACATATACACATCATGCCAAACACACCAGACATGACACCCTACCCAATCCTGCTCTAATCTGTCATTGCTGAATGCCACGCAAGGCAACAACATGTACCATTTTACCAAGTCTTGACTATGGTATGACCTTACCCAGGTTTGATCCTAAGTCTCCCGACTTCAAGGCAGACTCTACATGATTGAGCAGTTGTACATGTGTAAGTACTTCAACTGTATGCATATACATGTGTTATATAGTAGTACAGAGTGATTCATGGTTTTTAATTGGGATATCATGCAATAAAGTGTGACTCCGCAAATTTTACAGCAGCCAACACAGAAAATTAAGAACATAATACTAAAATTCCAGCCCTGTATTGTAACAGTTACAGTATGTACATGTACATGTAGTCAGATCACTGCAAAGCCAACTGATGGAAAGTTCATTTTCTATGAGTAGAGTAATGTACATGTGCTTCGTCCCTGTACCTATGGTATAATGTAAACTGTGACATTTTTCAAATGTAGAAGTCTTTATGTGTGGTGGAACCACTGTGAAACCCTACCACACCATCAGACACCTGAGAGACCTCCTGACTACAGGCTGTAGCCCACCCAGCTAAATTCAAACACTTAATCTTTATTTATTGGTCCAGGGCATTACAAACTCACTTTGGGAACGTAAATGGATGGGGGAGGCGCGGTGGGGGTTTGTTCAGACGACCCATTTAGGTTGGCTTATACCCAGAGCTCGATCATTTTGGTACCATGTACATAAGTATACACTAATGCTGACATATATGTAGCTGGTAATCATTCTATACCACATTATAGTAGACTTTACTTCCCCACCCCACCCCACTCCCCTTCAGAGGCAAAGTGCCCTCAGTGAACCCCTGTATATGCCGCAGTTCAATGAACAGCTCACTGAATCTCCCTGTTCACCAGGAAGAGCTGAGTGATGTGGTAATGCTATTGATTTGACCAGTTTAGAGACAGACAGCTTGTTCATTTGACTACAGATGTCCTCATAATGGCTGATGGCCTTATACCAACAGGGATTCCAGCCAAAACTTCCAGGAACCATCAAACTACAATACTGTACATAGTTACAGCTTTTCCCCAGGGTCAACCCATTAATTCAGTCTGACTGGGATGATGACTCAAGGGGGGGCATAATTATAGCTATAGCGAGCAAAGTAAAGTGACTATATAATACACACATAATGATTAGTACTATAGTACTTATGATCAACAGCAGACAACATTTACTAGGCCATTCAATATTTTGATTTAAGGGCTTTTAGCAATGTCTGATAATAAAGAATAACACATGCATAACTGTATTTATAGTCATTTGATACGCACAATGTTATTCCAGAAATGGACATGAAATTATACATGGGGTTGACTATTTGGTAGACTTTCAGGAACCTTGTTACAGCTTTTCTCCACCAACTATTTGTGTCTGTTGGGCTCATCGGCAGTCAAGTGCAGTGATAATGATTGTGGGGAGGGGGTGAGAAGGATGAGAGAGCAGGGCGGGGTGGGTGGGGGTGGGGGATGAGAAGGATGAGAGAGCGGGAGGGGGGTGAGAAGGATGAGAGAGCAGGGCGGGGTGGGTGGGGGTGGGGGATGAGAAGGATGAGAGAGCGGGAGGGGGGTGAGAAGGATGAGAGAGCGGGAGAGGGATAAGGGGGATTAGGAGCTTAGTGTGAAACTTGTGAGTATATAATGTAACAATTAGTAGTGAAAATACATGACAGACAACATTCATAAAGTGGTGACTATATACTACAGTATTATTTACATACAAGAGAAATCTCAGGATTACCTTCACTGATGTAAGGCATATTTTATGCAGTTACATATCACTTTTCTTATAACATTTTGATATTTCAACCTGGACGCCATGATGTTCTAATCCAAAATCAGTGGCATGACGTCATAATAATACAAGATAGTGTATGTCAACATTTCTGTCACACGTTGACACAATGTCACACAAGATGTCACACAAGACGTCACACAAGATTTCCTGTACGGCGTCATGCTACATGTATACTTGTTTGAGAAGGCCTGCAGCTAAAACATTCAATCTGAAAATGTTCGAGGACACAAAATCCTTGTTATCAAAATCTAAAAAGTAGAAAGAATGTTGCACAGGGAGTGTTGAATACCGTACATATTGCTTGATAAAGGTGGAAATGATAACCTACTGGAGGTATTTCCACCTGTCACCGGAGCAACTTTTATGGTATTCAACCTTCACTGTGCTATCACCTCTATCATGTCTATATTTACTTATTTATTTATTTATGTGATTAGTGTTTTACGCCGTGCTCAAAAATATTTCACTTATACGATGGTGGCCAGCATTATGGCGGGAGGAAATCGGGCAGAGCCCCGGGGAAACCCCCCGCAGGTTATCATGTCTATATCTTAACAAATACTAGTGAATAGAATCAATACGATAACATTTATTTGGATATTCAATATCTGACAAGGAAATGCATACAAAGACCTCATGAATTATTACAGTCATTTGATATACATGTACTGTAACAATGTTATTAATGTAAGAACATGTAATTCCCAGTGCAGAAACAAAAATTACATGTTCCTATATGGGAGTTCAATGCAAGAGCACCTAGTAGGTCTAAATTTATAGAAATCTTTGTGAACAAGTTGAATATTGCTGCACTGAAGCACTAAATAATTATGTTATCCCCAATAGGCATTATTCGGGTCATCTTTTAAAGAAGACCTTCTTCTGCATATCTCACTACTATTGTTATCAGCAAAAATAGGGTCAGTGGGTCGGGATTTCTTTTATTTTTTTTGTTGTTTTACTCTGGCTAATGAAAAGATGAAGATTCTAAAGAAGTTACCATTTTAAGAAATTCAAACATTCCAATAAAAAGTGTTTGAGAAGGTCACTCAACCATATTTTCGTGCATCATTGCCTTTAATAGGATGCATACACTTTTTGGTGCCTATTATACAATGTACACACCACTACTCTGGGAATGGTCTACCTTGTCCTAATAACCTCGCTGTGAGTTCAAGTCCAGCTCATGCTGGCTTCCTCTCCGGCCGTAAGTGGGGAGGTCTACTAGCAGCCTGCGGATGGTCGTGGGTTTCCCCCGGGCTCTGCCCGGTTTCCACCCACCATAATGCTGGCCGCTGTCGTATAAGTGAAATATTCTTGAGTATGGCGTAAAACATCAATCAAATAAATAAATAAACCCTAATAACCTATTACATGTACATGTATCTTTGCACCTGAGTAAATGTAGCTTAATATCTCCCCAGTTTCAGCTCATCTGTCCACCTGCCCAATACAGACTGGGACTTAAAGGGCAGGGATATTTCATGGTGGTCAGATAAACAAGAAAAAGAGACCTGACAGCTAGAGTCCAGTGAAAACACCATAGGGATTTCAACATGTGACTAGAAATCACCAAAGACATTATTCAGAGAATTTCAGGGAGTATACACCAGTCTACTATCACAACTGCCATTTTTAAAGTATGTACTTAAGTTAGTCAGTCTTTCTCTTTAAGAAATAATCACACCTAATTCAAAGCCTCTGACACCTTTGTTAACAACGTGTTTTGAGTCAGAGTTTATCAAATTTCACATAATAACATGCGTCATGAGTCACCTTACAGTGTTCAAGACATTTACATTTAACCCACCCATGCTTGAAGAAGCACGTGTACATGAATGTTTTACCTGCCTTTACCTAGAGTTTTTAAAGCTACAGGGAATTATTTGTAGGATCTGCAGATTGTAAGTTGTAACATTTTAACGGGCTGATCTCCATGAATTGAGCACTGTTGTTTAGAATGCCCTGAATTCCTGAAAAACCTTACTGCTTCGGTGCAAAGCATGTTGCAAAAAAGGCTGTCACCATTCAAACCATGCAAGTATATGTATTCAAATTCTTCCATCCTTTCAATCGCTTCTGAAACCAATATTCTGAAATATTCTGAGAGAACTGTAGGGTGTAGAGAAAGAATTTGCACAGTCTTATAAAGCTTGCATCTTCAAAGACGCAAATAAATCATTTTTAGCATCATTTTCATAATAATTGTATGCATAAATTCCACTGAAAAAAAAATACCTTTAATGGTTCATGAGTCAGGCACCTTTACAGTACATATATGAACATGTCAATATCCACCTGACCTGTCACCACAACATGACTGCCAAAGTGGAGAAGTACACTAAAATCATAATCATTCAATCAGCTAAAGTGACCAGGCCTAGGTAGTTCATTAGAAGGTAGCTCTCTGCAGCCTGCTACCTCAAAAGAATTCAGCAGGCAACTCGCCTACTTGACCAAAGCACGGTGGGAATGTCTTCCAGAAACCTGCAGATGGTTGTGGGTTTCCCCTGGGCTCTGCCCGTTTTCCTCCCACCATAACACTGGCCGTCGTTGTATAAGTGGAATATTCTTGAGTATGGCGTAAAACAACAATCAAATACATAAATACTTGACCAAAGCTTCTAATTTATTTCATTTACTTGGATATCCTGTTATTTTTCCAGGGTAGCCTTTTGCTAAAAAACATAATGAAAGCCCTACAAACCTTTAGGCATACAAGTATGTACATGTACATTTACATCCAAGGAAAACAAGACAATAACACTCTGAAGGCATTCCAATCCATAAGAGAGCATCTACGTGAAGCCCATGGCAATTTCAGCTGCTCAGTCTGTCAGAATATACACCAGCCCAGAGGCAGACACCTCACCCTTGTTTATATTGATTAATTGATTGGTGTTTGAATGCCCAAGTCAGTGGTATTTAAGCCCTATCATGACGACCATAGATTTCACAGATTATGACCGTTATTGACCTCAGCTGGCCCCTAACTTCCTGATTAGCTCGACGCTATGTTGGAGTAATATTAGTAACACTGGATTTCATTCCTGCATAAATTACTACCACATTGCATCCAACAAGGATATGAATCATATTACGTGTAGTTATACACATGTAAAGGTAGCCACAGAAAACCTGAGTGCAAGAGACGCAACAGGGCTGCAGTTAGCCTACTTCCACAAAGCTTAATTCATGCACAAGTGCATATAGGCGTGAAGTCCCATGCTTTACGAACCCCATTTTGTTTTCATTTTTTTTCTTTGCAATTTATGTTGCCATTTATAGGATTCTACAATACTGCCAGTTTACATCAGTTCATTATGAAATCAAAAGATTCAATTTAGATATTTGGAAAGCACCATTTCCAGGAAATCTGTCAATCAGTAACAAAAAAGTTCACCATAGTTTATATTGCTATAGTACAACAATTGCTCTGGTAAGGGCTAGATCTGATAATGAGACCAAAGAAGTTAATGACTGCTGGTGTGGACAGGAAGTGTTTACCTCTAGTGAAGATCATGATTTACGCCATAATTAAAAATACATTTGTGAACATACCTCAACTGACCTCTAAAATAGGGGGCCTACTGTAAAGTTTTCATTTTGACTTTGAAGGATTTTTTTTTGATTTCTTTAAAATAATAACATGTTTCCTTTCCATTTGGAAGAATGAAAAAAAAACAAAAAACAATTACCTACCAACATACCCTGAACAAAGAATTTTTTTAAGGATGGCCTTTATTCATGTATATATGTATCCTGTAATTAAACTTACTGCAGTGACAGTACATATATGTCCGAACCAGGAGAACATTGAGATGATGCGCAAGTTATTTATATGATGAAGGTTAATACATGTACATGTAAGTCACCTTCACTATTTTGTGATACATGAATGCAGATGTGTTTATGTAATCTTTTATAAATGCCAAAGTATTACAGACTGCAGATGTCAAAAAAAAAAAAAAATTCATAGCATAACCACCATACCAGGTAAATATCTGCCATTCCGCTGCATATATGGACACTATTAACATAGATCAAACACTTGTAGCAGGCTGAGATAAATGTCACTGTACAGGTAAACAAAGCATGGGCATAGCTCAGTGCTTGTTAACATTTCCTTGTGTTACTCTGCAACAGTGGCCTGTCCAGAAGTCAGACAAAAAAGTCATGAGAATGAAAAAAGTGCTCAGTTCAAGTGTTTTGTAAACCTTTGCCTTTCTGACTCCATGTGATTCGGTTACTACATGTACTACTGTACCAGTATGTTGGTGCCCTGGCTGGCAATGATCTATAGTTGAAGTGATCTATCCAAAAAAAAATATCCTGCGGATGGTTGTGGGATTCCCCTGGGCTCTGCCCAGTTTCCTTCCACCATAATGCTGGCCGTCATGGCATAGGTGAAATTTTCTTGAGTACAGCATAAAACACCAATCAAATAAATAAATAAATCCAAAAATCAATATTACATGAGTATGCCACAACTGGTAACTGATGTTATGTGTTCAAATCCACCCCTTGCTATAGAACCTGCTGTTTCCTAAGTACATGTACCAAATATATGAACCACCTTAATCCTATACTTTCTCCCCTGTGTTATCTTATATTTGAACATTAGTTAGACATGTTTTTTTTATTATTTTTTTTTTTAATTCTGTTTTTTATTTCTTGTAGCTATGAGTGAAAAAATGTGTTCTCATCAAAACTTATATTTTCAACGGGAACTGGTAAATTTTCATTAGGTTTATAATTAAGACAGTAGGTACAGCCCAGATTTTGGAGATTTCCTTTCATTTTTATGCATATGTAATGTATCAAAGCATAACTCATATAACCTCAATATTCCATGAGAAAACAGTTCAGTGAGATGAACATAGAGAATATAAAAGAGATTTCAGCCTCAGATAGGCCTACACAATAGCTGCAATAATACAATATAAATTATAACACCATGCCACTGATATATGAGAAATAATGCACCTTATGTTTTTAAAAGATCGACCAGGCCAAAAAAATACACTGTTTCAGCATCAAAATTCAACTCATACTTGATAATTATCTGTTTGAATCTTGGAGAAAACAAAACAAGACATCGGACACAAAACACTGACATTTCAGAATCGGGTGATCTTTGTTTACAATTTCTCAACCCAGACATTTTTTGACACTGTACGTTCATCTGTCATCTGAATATAAATTTTCAATATTTCATAACAAACATTAACTCTTTTTCGCACATCGCATTACCAAAATTGTACCACAAGTGACCAGTTATTGAAAAGAAACGGGAGAATGAGATAAAACTTACCCGTCGTCTGCTTATTTGGGTTTTCGGACATGTGAGGTGATGTGTCAATATGAGTGTCAAAATCCCCTCGTCCCGTACACGGATTTCCAGCACTTCGTCAGCTGCCCATCCTTTCCCGTCTCTCCACCGTCAGATCCAGGCATACAAATTACACAGAAGAAAGACGGGCTATTCTAAACAACAATTACACAAACTACAAAACGTCAAACAGACTTCGCGACTGCTAAATGAAGGAGAATTTTATCAACGATGCCGTCTGATATTTCATTCACTTCCGCTGGTCACCATAGTGGATATGGAATTATGGGAGCGTTTACTTCCGGGTCTATAATTTGGCGGGGGAGTCGAGTGGGAGCGAAGTCTGCAGGCGAAAAATGGACAATGTTACGTCTTTTCCTCAAACGCTTGAAGCTCTTGGTCAGCTGACTGAAGATCTAAAATGCTCAAAGTGGTGAGTGGGCGATTGCCGAGTTGGCAAGGTGTAGAAAAGATAAAAACGCAGGCAAAATTAGCTGGAGAAGTCAAACTCCCTACAGTGACAAAAATTGACAAGTGAATATACTATTCCAGACCGCGGACATCCGGGCACTTCACTCGTACGACGCGGTGGCAAGCAGACGACGAAGTGAAAGATAACATGGGAAGGTATAGGGAAATGAAAAGCATTGGACGATATTCAGAGAAGAACGACCGACTTTTAGTATGTAAGACAACAGGTCAATGTCCTCAGCATATAGGGCCTATTATGAATTCAGGTTCTAGGGAGCCTGGGGGCGGACATTGGGGTTAGAATCCTTTGCGTACGTAAGTGTTGGGCGAATGGAGCGTGTTCTCAATTTAAAAAAATCTACACTACCTTCGCGTATGACTCATCTTTTGTGGCCATATCCATACAGTAGTTTATTTAGATCACACTAAGCATTAACCAGCACACGTCACAATAAGCGACATTCCCATTTCGGGATACGCACCATTACATGCGCCACAACGGAGGCAGGCGTGATCAAGTTAGCAATTGGTGATGTGAAATCCGTTTTTGATTTTAAATTTTTCGTGTAAACAAAGTTGTTTTTGAGAAGAGAGGCACCACCAAAATGTACACAGAGATTTAGGGCCTAGGCTAAGTTGTGCTCATACTGGTGGTAGTTGATATGCTTGAGCGTATCTTCTCCACTATTGTGACAAAATGGCTTTATGAGATTAAAGCTAGTCGGATTAAGAACTGGTACGACAACCCCCTATCCCTCTCCACCCACCAAGACATCTGGAGACTGGAGTCCTAATGTGGATTTAGTTTTTATCAGTATAATCCTTTTAAGTCAAACAATGTACATCATCTGACATTAAGCACTCTTATGTACTGAGTACAACACCATATAAAATGATGACTTTCTTCATATCTCACTTAAAACAAAATTCGATATGGATGTGTTAACTCAGAACACGCTCCATTCGCCCAACACATTTATGCGATGGCTGTTCACTGCCATGAGCAAAACCCGGGTTTGGACATATGAGGCCGTGAAGGAGAGTTTTCTATTAACACCTACATGTATGTTATGTAGACATTGATTTCGCCATTGTGTGTGTGAGCAGGTAAGCGTCTTGGCGCGAGTATAAGAGCAAATGCCTGGATGTCCGCAGTTTGCAATTTATGTGTAGGATATGCACACTATGCAGTTTACAAAAGTAGTATTTCGCTTCATTTAAAAAAAAGTTGTATTATGTATGGGACATATGACATACATGGAGTCCCTGCCCACACAGTGGCAGGTACAAGTGAAAAGCATGAGCAGAGAAGAGGTGGGGATGACTTTATCAAAATATTGTTCAGATTGAACTTGGCAGGCAGATAACTAACTGTGGACGAGGAGAGAACGACTATTAGTGGATGAAATTAGTGGATGTGGATGAAGCAAGAACGGCAGGATGCCATCAGGCTTATCACATTATTCTGCATTAGACAAAATACTCCGCTTTTCATTGAACTACAGTGGTCATGCGGGGATCCTGCAAACAACGTTAAATGTGTAAGCCGTAAGTGGGAAGGTCTTCCAGCAACCTGCGGATGGTTATGGGTTTCCCCCGGGCTGTGCCCGGTTTCCACCCACCATAATGCTGGCCGCCGTCATATAAGTGAAATATTCTTGAGTGCAGCGTAAAACACCAATCAAATAAATAAATAAATAAATGTGTAAACTGAGTAAGTTATCTCCCTTTGCTGGGCTGTGAATACAATGATCACATTGCAGAAGTGATTCACCTATACATCAGTCTTCTGCACTGAATTGATGTGTCTTTGTGACATGGTTACTTAGTGAAAGGATATACAAATATATGGTGTCAGTAATTTTCATAAATATTGTATATTTGCGTGTCCTATCCCAGAGTGATCATGTCACTAATAATATCTGCTGCAATTTCTAGTCAGAAAATTCTGATTAATACTGAACTAGTGTGCACTGAACTAGTGTGTGCACTGAACTAGTGTGTGCACTAAACTAGTGTGTATACTGAACTAGTGTGTGTACTGAACTAGTGTGTGCACTGAACTAATGTGTATACTGAACTAGTGTGTGCACTGAACTAGTGTGTGCACTGAACTAGTGTGTGTACTGAACTGGTGTGTGTACCATCATCACAAATATCACCCAGTTGAGATAAAATCCTGAACTGTTTATCACCTGAAAGATAAATGTCAGTCTATATTTCATTAAGTTCAACCTGTCTGCTGATTCCAAGTTGCCAAAATGGCAGCTGTCTTTTGTCCGTTATGATTGTGTGGGCATATGATGGGCAGCATGCATTTTTGTGAAGTTAAAGCAGAAAAGTCGAACTTTATGATGTATGGATGGAGATTTACCATTTTGGGATGGTTGACAGCTCGGGATCTTCAGTCTGACTGTCTAGGACCCTAAGCAATGTAAGGGAATAAATGGACAGGCCGGGGAGGTTAGTAATCAACTGTTCTCTGAAATTTTACAATGCATCCATTAGGGGTGAATCGAAGCCAACCATATGTGAGTGCTGTTCAAAGATACGAAAGCAGACACAGTCATCCAGGATTAATGTGAGCACATATATTTATGTTTTGTGATCTTTTGGTGCAGCTCTGTATTGAGTGAAGGTTTGTATCTACAGGTGTATGTGAGCACATGTATTTATGGTTTGTGATCTTTTGTTGCATCTCTTTATTGAGTGAAGGCTTGTATTCTGCAGGTGCATGTGAGCACATGTATTTATGGTTTGTGATCTTTTGTTGCATCTCTTTATTGAGTGAAGGCTTGTATTCTGCAGGTGCATGTGAGCACATGTATTTATGATTTGTGATCTTTTGTTGCATCTCTTTGTTGAGTGAAGGCTTGTATTCTGCAGGTGCATGTGAGCACATGTATTTATGGTTTGTGATCTTTGGTTTCAGCTCTGTATTGAGTGAAGGCTTGTATTCTGCAGGTGCATGTGAGCACATGTATTTATGATTTGTGATCTTTTGTTGCATCTCTTTATTGAGTGAAGGCTTGTATTCTGCAGGTGCATGTGAGCACATGTATTTATGGTTTGTGATCTTTGGTTTCAGCTCTGTATTGCGTAAAGGCTTGTATTCTGCAGGTGCATGTGAGCACATGTATTTATGATTTGTGATCTTTTGTTGCATCTCTTTGTTGAGTGAAGGCTTGTATTCTGCAGGTGCATGTGAGCACATGTATTTATGTTTTGTGATCTTTGGTTTCAGCTCTGTATTGAGTGAAGGCTTGTATTCTGCAGGTGCATGTGAGCACATGTATTTATGATTTGTGATCTTTGGTTTCAGCTCTGTATTGAGTGAAGGCTTGTATTCTGCAGGTGTATGTGAGCATATGTTATGCAGGTAAGTACAGTGCCTTGTGGCTGTCGTATACACAGTAACCATGGTTACATACTGTTGTTGTCATGCGAAAAAGGAGCGGTATATAGCTGTAGTATTGTCCACAGTTTCTAACCATGAGACACAAGGGTTGTGGGTTCAATCCCTGCCTTGGACATAGACTTTGTAGATTCCCTGCCCACTTGTAGTAGGAGCAGGGAGCAGTGCTCAGAGGACCATTTTTGCAGTCCTGTGAAGTACATTACCATTTGAATTGAACATGTCATTGATACTAGACTTATTGTAATCCGTGACAAGAAATTTATTGTAAAGTTATGAGACATAATTACTGAGCATGTTAATTACAAACTTTTACAGTTGTTGACTGTATAAATGTAGACGTAATATTTCAAGTTCTAACGTTACAATGTTTTGTACATTTTACCATAGTTTTGCTGACAAATGGTTTTGTATATGTCATCAGTGAGTGCAGCGAGAATCACCTGGGAAACGACTGTCCACTCTGTGGCTTGCCCACCCATGTGAAGGACGCCCAGGTGAACCGTCAGCTGTCTAACATGGTCAGGCTGTGCCGGGAGCTGAGGGGATTGGTCACTGCAACGGGACCCCTAAAAGGTAAGCACACATGTTGAGAACTGAGGGAACTGTTCAAACATTTTAAAATGAAAGAAACCTGAAATTAAAGGAACATTTATCAAATGGCCAACTGAAACGTCTTTCTTTTATTTTATTTTATTTTTTTTTTTTTACATAAAGAGCTGTAAAATGTCTTCAAATGTGTGAGTTCAAGGCTTTATGAAGAAATTTGACTTTGGGTACTCTGATGTCCCAAGATCTAATTCCCACTGTAAACACAGTGCATACAGCTCTTATTACTAATGATAAATGACCTGAAAATTCATCCACACAAGAGCATTTTTGAAGGCCAATAAATGTCATGAGATATTACTAAAATTTTACATTTTCCCAGCAGGATATCATCCTACCTTACAAACACCTCTCAAAGCACATTTTAAAATCAATAAAATTCCCAGAATCTGGAAAAATGAGCAATTTAAAGTCATGGACCAATTTGTAGGCCATATAGGGTGCTTCATGGATGTTCACAAGAATTTCTCCTGAAGGTAAAAATAAAGATTAAAAATAAAATGTGCTCTCAGAGTAAACTGAGATCGACAGTGTGGTCTGTTATGCCCACCTTTAATGGAATTCAAGAATTTGAATGCATTTAAAATTTAAGTAAAGTACTACCACATGTAGTTTTCAGCACTCTACTTGTTGATGCTAATTTTAATTTTTTAATTTTAATTTACCTTTAATTTTATTCATCGACTGTTCCAGATGAGGGATATATGGAAACAAGGTTGAGAAATGGTTGTCATGGGAACGTCACTAACGGTAACAGTCTACAGTCAGTATATGACTTTACATGTACCCCAGTCCGTGCCTCTAAAAACAGAGGAGGTCAGCGTAACAGACGGCCGGTCAACTACTGTGAAATGGAGACGTCAGAATTAAACGAAAATGAAACAAGCCTGCCCAATCAAAGAACTCCACAAAACAGTTCCATAAGGGCAGCGAATAGAGGACGGTCGAATAGTTCATATAGACCTCGAACAGGACAAAAATGGCGATCTTCAAGTGGACTGTTTCAAACAACAATGACTCAGCTATTTGATGATGTGTCTGAAAATCATAATCCTGTAACTCCAAGGGCGAAAAGAAGGGATGGGAAAGTCCTGAAAACTCCTGTCAGATCAAAATCACAAACCCCTAGACAAATCAGGGGGAACAACTCTGGACAGAAGGGGAGTCAACTTTGTAAGACCCAAGTGCATCTGTCAAATAGCTTTTGCACCATGTCACCACAGACACCATCCAGCAGCAGAAAGAGGCACACAGACCCTATGTTAAAGAAAAATGCAAAAGGGGAGACTCCACTTCATGTTGCTGTCATAAAGGTGAGATGAATGTTGTAGTAATTATGAAAGCGATTAAACTATTAAACGAAATGTAATTACTTTCAAACCTCAGAAGGTTTTACAAATACAGCGTTTGGTTAAGAATAGAATACCACCGTATTTCACTAATATGATACACATATTTGTTCACCACATAGAAAGTTTGTCAAAAACTTTCCAAATGTCTTTTGTGTACGCCTTTATATACAGTTTACTTCGGCGGTAAAAATGACTGACATTGGATAAGTGAAATGTCTTTGAATAAGGTGTTAAGCAACAGGGAAATAAGTAAATAAATAAGTGTACATTGACAAATTTGTTTCATGTTTATGGTTTGTGCAGGGTGATGTGGAGCGAGTGGGATCACTTCTGGGGGAGGGGGCAAACCCTAACGCCAGAGACAACGCTGGCTGGACACCACTGGTCAGTATTGCATGGATATGTGCAACAGGACAGAGAGTTGATCTTAAAAGAGAAGACACATCTAGACCAAATATGTATATATATCTATTGATAAAGTACCCCCAGGAAGTTTAAACATCAAAACCTTTTCTTGTTGTGATTTTACTCAACCAAGATATATCAGTTCAAAGTATGCAACATTACACACCCTGAGACAGACGAAAGCGCAGCCAGCCATGCTATCAATTTTAACCAGTCAGGTGCAAGTTATTTCTATAACCTGAGGACATAGCTGCTTCCACTTACATCACCTGAACTTTGTTTTGCATTTTAACCACTTGTGCGTGAGGTACAGGTGATGTGATATTGTGTTTCGGGCTGCTCTAACATGGCGCAGGCTTGATGTATAGAGTTACAAAGCCTCTCTGTAAAAAAGTCTTGTCTACTTAGGTGTGGTTCCACCCTCTTCCAAAATATACCCTGAGTTTGCAGACTTCGAATCCAGTCCGTCCATCCAGTTACCTCACCATGAAAAAATTACCAGTAATGAAAAGGTTTTTGTCCAAATACAGTGTGAAACTCCATTCCTACAAATAAATCAAAAGGGAATAAAATTTAAATTGCCCAAATTCACGAACCAAGAACACTGATTAAAGTTTTGTGTTGAACAAGTGGTACTAATATTTAGAAGTTTACTTTTTTCCATTTTCTACCTGTCTTATCTGTCATCATTAATATTCATTATCTCTGTTACATTTCAAATTTTTAGCATGAGGCCTGTAACCATGGCTACACGGACATCGCAGAGCTGTTGCTGAATAACGGGGCCTTGATAAACACCCCTGGCATGGAGAATGACTCACCACTGCACGACGCAGTGTCTAACAACAGGCTGGACTGTGTCAGGTTACTGGTGTCCCGTGGAGCCTCCCAGACTGCCAGGTAAGCTCAAGGGGAATGAAGTCAAGTGACATTATAGGAGCAGTCAAGATGCCAGGTGTAGTAAATAGGGTGGGGTGAAGTCACAAAATAGGGAAATCTTGGAATGGGAATATATATATATATATATATATATCAGAGTCCTGGAACAGGCTTATGTAGAATAGAGGAGTCACGGAATAGGGAAGTCTTGGAATTGAGACTAGCGGAATATATATATCAGCGTCCTGGAACATGGTTATGTGGAATAGAGGAGGCATGGAATTGATTCATGGAATTGGGTACTCGTAGAATAAAGGTGATCCAGATAAGATTGTAAGATTAATTTCAGCTGATTTGATGGAGAAAAAAAATTCTGACCAATTGGATTTGAACTCGCTCTGTTGGATGACATTTATGATATAATGGTGGAATGTTTCAACTTGGTTTTACATGAGTGCAAAGCACTTAATCACTATATCTTCTCAAAGGAAGATCTGTACGCAAGTGTAAATCATCAAACCACCGGAATACGTGGATATTGTACTTCTGTTTTGTGTCTGCACAGAAATGTCTATGGGCAGACCGTACAAGACATTGCCATTTCTGAAGAGATGAAAGCAGCCCTTCAGACTCAAGTCTGTTCTTCCCCCACCCACACACCAACCTCCACCCCTGAAGCGGTAAGCATCAGTTTACTTTCATGGTTTCATTCAGGTGCTTTGTTACCCATACATTTATCGCCACAGAGTCATGAGACCGGAGATCAAAACTGAGTCGGCCATACCAAAGACCTCAGAAAGGGAACTCTCTTGTCTCCCAGCACTGAGAGGTTTATAGAGCAAGGAAACAGGACTAACTGACCCTGGGTCAGTGTCATGTGACTGGGTGGGGTGTCATGTCTGATTTCATGATTTTTTTTTTTTTTTCAAAAGTGATTTAACTTTCTCACATGTTATCTTTTCATTAATTTGGTTTCAAAATGATGTTAAACTTCCAATATTTTGCAACTTACCCCATGGAAACTACCAATAAAGGTTCCATGTTTATTCTCAGAAATGATTTAACTTTTACTTATCTTAATTTTTTCATTATTAATTAATGAATTTTATTTCAATATTTTTAATTTTTCATTAATTTAGTTTCAGAATGGCATATCCATGGAATATGGTTGTCTCAGAAGAGATTTAAACTTTTACAACTATCTTGTCTTGTTTTTATATTTATTGAGTTTGAAATGGCATCTATGAATACCATTAGTGAAGCGTTAAAGAGTTTTACTCTGAAATGAATTATTGATCACTACATCCTTCTTGTCTTAATCATTTAATTAATTCCTTTTTGTCTTATCTTAGGTGTTGAAGGAGTTGAGATCACATGAGCCTGTGGTGCTGCTAGGAACTGCCCTCTCAAGAGATCAGAAAATAATTTTACACAAGGCTGCTGCCATCTTGAAAGCCAGAGTGGAGGAAGACTTTGTGCCAGAAGGTACTGCATTTGGTTTTAATCTTGACTGATGACAGATAGGGTGTTGAGTGTTTCAAATCTTAAAATGATTTTTAACTTGCCCAAGTACAGCAGGAGCTGTTGTCATTCCCACAGTGTCAGTGTCCGATAACTGTTAAAAGATTGCCAAGATACATGTAAATGTTAAAGGTGGTATCATGGAGTGCTGCATGTGTTGAGCTCAAGTTTTGCATAAATAAAATAACATGAGGAGGATGTTGCATCGTTAATAGCCCTTGTGCGTTTTAATGACCATAAATTACAAATTCATGACGTCATAGTGTTCTTGTGTATTAAGGGTGGTGTCTCAAAAAGTCCAGCATGTAATGGAGGTCAGGTTTTGCAATCACAAGACAGATATTCTGTTGTTGATGTGCTTTGTCCCTACTAATTGTCAGAAATTACAAAATTCATGACAGTGACTTTTTCCCAATTATGTGCACTTTGCCTATACAAACACTAAACCTCTTTTGTCATGAGTTGCTTCTTTCTGTTTTAGTGACCCACTTGGTGACCTCTAGTAATCAGGAAGGTCAATGTCCTCGCACCCTGAAGTACCTCAGAGCCATTCTCACCGGCAAGTGGGTACTCAACATGGAGTGTAAGTTTGCTTTTACTTTTTATCTTCGACTAACACCGATTTTATTTTGTGTTTTACTAACAAGCCAATACCAAAAAAATATCCTGCTCAGTGGCCCGAGAGCCTCTCACCAATGCGGTCACTGTGCCATGGCTCAAATCCAGCTCATGCTGTTGTCCTCTCCCGCCATATGTGAGAAGGTCTGCGGATGATTATGGGTTTCGAGCACGGTTTCCTATCACCATGATGCTGGTCATCGACTTAGAAGTGAAATATATACTAAGGCATGAAACACCAATCAAATAAAGAAATAAGGAGTGGCCTGAGTGTGAGTCGATATTGTCCAAAAATCTGTTATTATGTTTTGAAATTGGAAAAAAAGTATAAACAAAGAAAACGATGTGTTTGCTCTTTTTTTTTTTTTTATAAGACCAATTAGTCTGAAGTTGATCAGCAGTCAGCCAAGAAAAAAAATTTCAATTTGACAGAGGTTCAATCTACCCTAATTCTTCAATCTTTTCAACCGCCTCTGCGACCAGTATTTTGAAACTTTCTGTGAGAACGATGGAGTGTAGAGAAATAATGGTACAGTTTTATAAAGCAGTCTTTAGTAACACAAAGGAATCATTCAAGGGCCATTTTCATAATAATTGGATGCATAAATTCCACTGTGCTTTAGAGGTTGAAGATTTACAGTAAGTGACAATTCAAAACTCCAGTGAGAGTGAAATGTAGTGTTCTTTAGGTAAAGCAGATGATTTTATTGTTCTCTTAATAAAATATTACAAAATTGGTATTAAGGGCTACTTTTGGACAGATGTAGCTGAATTTACATGGTTTTGTTGTGAATTTCATCGTGATAATTTATCTTCAAAAGAGCCTAATTAAGTGGGCGTAATATTCAGAGTTTGTTTAATTAAGTGTGATATGTGCGTTGTATAAGTCTCTTATGCAGTCAGACCAATAGAATCTCCAGAAAAAAGAAAAAAAAAACTTTCTTCGCACTTCAAGCTGTAACTGATCCCCGTAGCAGGCTGCAGACAGCTGTCTACTGCTGTACCCGTAGCAGCTGCAGACAGCTGTCTACTGCCGTCCCCATAGCAGGCCGCAGACAGCTGTCTACTGCCGTCCCCATAGCAGCTGCAGACAGCTGTCTACTGCCGTCCCCATAGCAGCTGCAGACAGCTGTCTACTGCCGTCCCCATAGCAGCTGCAGACAGCTGTCTACTGCTGTCCACATAGCAGCTGCAGACAGCTGTGTACTGCCATCACCGTAGCAGCTGCAGACAACTGTGTACTGCCGTCCCTGTAGCAGGCTGCAGACAGCTGTGTACTGCCATCCCCGTAGCAGCTGCAGACAGCTGTCTACTGCCGTCCCCTTAGCCGCCTACATTGAATATTCTTACCATTTAAATCAGTAGTAACTGTGACATAATTATTTTCAATTCAGCCACCTACTTTTGAGCTCTGACCTCCTTCTCCAATTCTAAATGAAAACCCTGTTTGAACTTGATTTTGGAGACTAAACAACATTGGTTGCGTTTGCCAATTTCATGGCTTCACGCAAAGTGTAATTTTATCACTCTACACAGAATAATGCCTTCAGAATGTGCTTGAATAAACACCTTGCAAACATGCGAATGGTTGAAGAAATGTCAAATGTATTTTTTTTAGTATTAATTTTTGGAGCATATTTTATGCCTCAAAATTTCCCTCTGTTATGCATATTTTCCATTAATGGTCGGGAAATTATTGTAAAATGGTATTGATGATCAACATGACGGTGTAACATTGTCTTGACAGCTAGCACCTTTGACCTCACAACTGTGGGCAATTCATGAAGAGGGATAAAATGATTACGGTTTAAAGAGGAATTGCAGAACAGAATTCAGCACCGACATGCTGAAAGCTAGTACAAAAATTCTTCTTCTGGGACCATAAACTCATATTCAAAGCCAATCTGTGTCAAAGAAATTGAAATCTAAGCGACGAGTCAATTCATTCAAAGCTGTTGGCCGCCATAAGAGGCAAATCATGACATAATACCAGAAGTCTATTACCTAGAAGTATGCATCTTCCCATTACCTAGTCTCCACGACACACGTCATCTGTAAAAGCTTGGGCCACCTAGTGGAGAAATATGCCAACCTCCTGGGTGGAAATTGTGATCTGAACCATGGGGAAAAGCCTCCTACAAGAACTGTCCGCACCTTGAAACTGAAACTCCCATGTTTAAATACCATGATTTCGCTGATCAGTGTTGCTATGCAGTCAAGAACTCATTGACTGTTTTTATGTTTCCAAGCAACTATAAAACTATTAAAGATATTGTTGTCCTTGTACAAAACTTTCCGTTGTCATGATTTTTTTTCGAGTCTGTTTCTACGTAACGGCATTTAGAACCCATTATGCATCGGCCATTTCTCAAACGTTTGCTGCGCAGTAGAGAGAAAGAAAAATATATGTTTGCGCATATACGTCACATAATGTGTTAGAGATTGAAGAAAAGTGTAAAGTGCCGTGGAGGCTAGCTATAGGTTTATGTTGCATACTCGTAGGTGATGGACTTCTGATAAAACCTATGAAATTGTACAGGTATGTCAGGAACACAGATTCACCTTTCTTGTCAGGGATTTTCTAGTATTGTAAGCAGTTGTTATCTTTGGCTATTCAGGGGTGAAGATGTGTATTGAGTACAGTTCTCGTGTGTCTGAGGAACCCTTTGAAGTCAGTGGGTCAACCCCAAATCCAGACACACAGGCCGCAACTAGGGGGCGCTCCAATGAGGAACATCAGGTACTCGTAGGTTGCAATCAGAAGTGTGTTATATATATATATATATTGCCTGCTTACATCTTTATTCACAAAATTTTAATGCAGAATTAGATTTGGTGATGATAGAGAAAAAAAAGAGAAGAAATGATAGAGGATGTTTTCATATTCTCAATGACTGTTTTTCCGCTTGGAAAACCAGGCCTTTTCATCATTTTCTACCCTGAATGTAAATCAGTTCCTGAATCTAGTTAGATCTGGGATAAAGACCCATCTGTTTTAATCCCAGGTTAGATCTAGTACCACAAAGAGATTCATCCAGTGAATGTTTTAACACATATAATTATATCAAAGTGAACAGATTTGGAGGCCAGATTTCACGTGACAGTGTCAAACAATGTAACAGAAATGTGAATTCGAATGTGAATTTTTTGTCGGAATCAAGGCACATTGATTATTGGCAGTCAAGATGAGAATCATACTGCCCTAAAACAGTATCTGACATAATTTTGTTATTTTATTCCTTAGTTGCCCCGTTTGTTTGATGGTTGTAAGTTTTACTTCTCTGGGACGTTTGAGCATCCTACACCTGACGTCACAGAGTTGATCCAGTTAGTCAGGTGTGGGGGTGGTACAGTCCTCTCCAGAGAGCCTAAGCTACAGACGCTGGACAAATCCTCCCTCACTGTGCCCTACCATGCTTCACCAGACAGCCCGCTCAAGGATTGTGGGATATATGTTATCCATGACAACCGGGCAGAATTTCAACCAATAAGATCACCTCACTTGTGTTCAGTGACAGTTTCATGGTTAATGGATTCTATAGCCTCATTTAAACTTTTAGACCTTTCATAACTTTTTTTGTAATGTTTTTATCTGTAATAGGTTTTGACATTTTCATGAAAATAATACTATAGAGGGTTTAGTACCAAGTATTAATGGGCTCTAACAATAGCACAGAAACAATGAATTGTCTCCATGTATCAAAATGCTATAATATGATCTGGCTTGTTCAGATATGCCAATGGAATTTTAGGACGAAATTTCATGTCATTTTTTGATTATTTACTTTATTTTTAAGCAGTATAAAACATGAATTTTTATCAGTTTTGTATGTTATACATGTAATTATGTTCACCTAAAATTCTTGAAGTGCCACTGACACCATTGTTAGAATGCAGAAAGAACATAATCTGTGGAAAATGAAATCTAGTAAAATGCATATATATCTTTGTTTTAAATGGGGTTTTCTTAATGGGTTTATTAATATCCTGAAAAATGCAAATCACTGTCGTTGTGTTAACACCTAGGCAGCCTTTTGATGTCACAGGATCAATCCTGGGTCGAGTCACACCTAAGACTTTAAAAAGAGGAAGTTGTAACTTCCTTGCTTGGCGTTCAGCATGAAGAGGATAGTGCAACGACTGGTTGACCCGTATCAGTATAATGGCTCGGGCGGGACGGCTTAGTTGCCTTTGGTAAGTCCTCTCAGTGAAACAGCACTAGATAAAAGAGCGGTGGAAATGCGTCCTGCGACAAGGAGGTACATTACATACACCTTAAGGATTCCTTCGTCGTCATATGACTGAAAAATTGTGAAGTAGGACGTTAAACTCCAAGCACTCACTCACTCACAAGTTGTATAATAAGATTGGAAACATAAAATAACTGACATTTATGGACTGAAACTCAACAAGTAGAAGTGCCCAATTTGTCTTTGAACTAAAAATGCAAATGTAGTCTGTCAGGTATTTTTGGTAAAGATGTATCGGCCTTCATGTATTTAGGCCGTCATTGCTATCCTACCTGGGATACAATATATGAGATATCGTATTCTAGGCCCAATGATGCAGCA
Organism: Liolophura sinensis; assembly: GCF_032854445.1. NCBI lineage: Eukaryota > Metazoa > Mollusca > Polyplacophora > Chitonida > Chitonidae > Liolophura > Liolophura sinensis. Next base: position 11,470,626 of record NC_088305.1, on the reverse strand, counting down.
TTGTCTTAATTCAAAGAATCTGCCACAAGCAAAATCTTCTGTGGTCAATTTCAGAAAACTTCATTTAATAAAATTTCATTCGAGTAGTATATATTGTACCATGGCATTTACTCCGGCTTCCTTAGCACATTTGAATTCAGGGTTCCCATGTTGGTGAAAAGAAAAAACCGTTTATGTGGTCATGAAAGTCATAAAGTTTTTTAAAAAGTTCAGACAATTTGAAAAATTTTCCATTTTCTGAACATCTACACATGTTCAATCTTATTTACTAAAATTTTAGTAATACGACATATTCTTCATGGCATGATCATAGGTGTCTTTTTTATTTCTTTATTGTTCCCATCTAACGGTGAAACATCATCTTCTCGAGCCTAGTTGCGATACATTAATAGATTGAGTAAAATCACTTGGATGGTAAAGATGGCGAAACATCTGAACTATCCAGATGGTGCAGTGCTGTCTTCAGATTTTGTCATTTTTATATGAGTGAAATCATGAATTATTGTCAGATTTGGCCATGAAGTGTCACAGATTTTTGTTTTTCAAACTGGCTTTGATCTGCTGTAACCCTGTGGATATATACTTGGATGTATTCAGATATTGTGGAATCATTATTTCACGCCAGTTAAATAAATAAATTATATTAAGCCTACAAAACTATTATACCTGAAATTCTGAATTAAGTCTTGACAAGCATTGTTGTAATTAAGTAACAATATATATAAAGATATACAATGTATAATAATCTGTATTCGACATTTTTATGTGTTACGAACGATTTAACCTGACAGATTTTGTGCTTTGTACAATTCTGTTCGAAAGTGCTTTTTTCTAAATCCATGTAGAATTGGGGAGTTTTTCTATTAAAAGATGTCAAGCATTCAGATGCTTCAACGGTGCAGTTTGTTTTTGTGGTTATTTCTCTGGAGTGTGTTGGTCGATTTGGAATGTTATGGCAGTGAGGCAGCATTAGAAACATATCAGCGTGGGAACCTGTCTGTTGCCATGTTTACAAACAAGTTGTCCGCTGTTCCTTAAAATGAATTCCTTAATTTTGAATTTCATTATAAGATTTTCCTTAAGGAAGAAATTATTTTGGGAAAAGTTCGTGAAGTTTCAATGGTAACTGCTACATTATGTTTTCAATAGACCGATAAATAAGTTGTCAAAATAGTATGATTTTCTACATGAAGGTTTTTCAATGTAAATGACCCTTGGAAAAAAACTTTCATGAATAATCACTCTTAACCGGTAAACTAAGGCCTCTTGTCAGTAGGTATTTCCTGCCTAAAGCAGTTCGTTCCTTAGCAGTTTTGTCATCATTTTTGTCTTTGCTATGAAGTTTTAGTAGCAAAATGGGTAACGTAGTACTTATTCATTGCAAGAGAACCATGGCCAAGTCAGCGTGGACCCAAGTCGCAAATGAACGGAAATCTTGACCCCATTTAGCTCTGGTTTTTGTTCTTATTGTTCGTGTAACAGATTAAACAATGGCAACAATGTGCAGTGATGTTAATTATCTTGGGAGCCTCCATGACCGAGTAAATTAGCACGCCAGCGCGGCACAATGACCCAGGAGCCTTTCACCAATGCGGTCGCTGCGAGTTCAGCTCATGCTGATGGCTTCCTCTCCGGTAGTACGTGGAAAGGTCTACCAGTAACTTGCGGATGGTCGTAGGTATTACCTGGGCTCTGTGCGGTTTCCTCCCACGATAATGCTGGCCGCCGTCGTATAAGTGAAATATTTTTGAGTACGGCGTAAATAAAACCAGTCATATAATAATAAATAATCAAAGTATCGTATGGCCTTAAAGAATCTTGTCTTGACAGACATCTTCAAGACACACTTCTGAAAGACTTCATATTAGTTTGAGAAAACACATCGTGCATAGGGGAAATCACGACATTTTATTTCAAGCAGTCTGTTCAAAATTATCACCCATGACATCATTCCTCCATCCTTCGTGGCCCATCGTGTACACATGACCCAAAAATTAACCATAGCCATGAAACTACGTTGGTGGTGGTGCAGATATTTTTGTTAAAAACATGTCTGTACGAAATGATTTTATCAGAATTATACGTTTAGTTTGAATTCTTTATGTAATTCTGCAGCTAGTCATGGGTTTCCTTTCTACCATAATGCTGGCCGCCGTCGTATAAGTGAAATATTCTTGAGTATGGCGTAAAACACCAATCAAATAAATAAATACTCATCTATTTCTTTACATACAGGATCATGAGAATTCAGTAACAGAGATGATAATGGTAAAATTTATTTTACAGTGTAAAGGATATACAATATAACAGTAGCCAAATAAGCACAGTAAGGCGAATTATATACATTCAGTATTAACTGCCTTGAAAATGCGAAAAAAAAAATTTGCACAGAATAGCGGAATGCAGCCACCGTAAGAATCAGACAGATGTTTGGACACGTCACGTCATCTTGATTTATAAGGATTCTTTTTAGTTTGGCTCCAGAATATCGACTGATTGATTAACTGACTGATTGATTTGTAGTTAACGCCGCGATCAAGAACTTTTAACTTGCATAAGGGTTGTGGTAAATTGCAAATGTGTTAGACTCAACAGATCTGGAATTATTGAAAATTCTGTGTTATTATTATATTTATAGGTAAAGAAAACACTGAAATGAAATGTATGTCACAGACGATTAAACACTGCCCAAGTAATAACTTCGATTTAGAATTTGTCCAACCGTGTAAAACGTTTCTAAAACATCAGATTTTAAGGTGGTTTTTAGTAAAACCAAAGGGTATCAGTGACATCACATCCTACTTTTTGCTTGAAACAGTGCATTTCAAGATCCATACAGCGAATGCATTGATAGATCTATATGTATATGCATTCTGGTGAAATCTTGCAGTCTGTGTGCATCATGCGGCCAAACCCTGATGTGACGTCACTGGTCCCAACATTGTCAGGAAAGACTGCTGTAGAATTCAAATGTATTTATGCTGAAAAAAAATCTAACAAAATATATCCAGTTATTTTATGGACAGTGTTTAATGGTCTTTCATCTTACATACACTTCACGTTAGTGTTTCCTTTGACGTTAATAAACAACCACAGGGATACAGACTACAGAATATTAACTTGCGCATGTCTCGACAAAGTCGTCGTAGTAATTTAGGCTGCGATAACTACAGTCTTGTTCAAGATTAGAAAACTTTGCTAGAGATTCGTATGGGTTGGATGAAGCCGAATCCTGAGGAAGGGGCGTTACTCGGGTGTCAGCGGGTTCTTGTCCGGGAGAGGGCGGCTGTGTCTCCTCTGTTCTTGAAGGGATTGTGTCAGAATGTAAGGCCAGAATCTCAATGTACAATTGTGATTCGTATGAGATCGTGCTGACAGTAGACGGTCGTGCGCCTGCGTGAGCTGGCTCCTCCTGATTGGCTGGTGAATCAGCTTCATCATACACGCCCGTGTCACCTGCTACTTCACTTCCGGTAACAGTGCCTCTGCCTCTTACATCACCGGATGATTTTGACCTGTGCCTAGAACAGAGTATTAAGTGTTTAACGCCATTCTCGTTAATTTTTCACTTATACCGTGGCAGTCAGCTGTATGGATGGAGGGTAACGGAATAAACCGCCGACTTTCGTCAAGTTATTAACGAAATTTTTTACGTGACGTTTTGCACGCCATATTGGTGGAAGACTACTAACAAGGCAGTATACCGTTTGTTCTCACCAAGGCTCCTACCTACAAATAGCGAGAGCCAGGAATGTACAAATTCCCTGTCAAAGGCCGGGATGAACCTGCATCACGAATATGCCTTGTCGTTAGGAGATGCCCAGTTTGGTCTCAGGTCTCCTGACTTCCAGGTGGACTCTCTATATAACCATTATGCAAGGCAATGCTCACTCCACAACAGACCGTGTGGTTTCTCCTATCTGATAAGCGACATAAATGCAGAAATAAAGTAAAGTTGGATCAGGGAATGGTATCGTACACACTGAACATGACTTGATGATGAAGACCATGGTAACTACGCCAAACTAGGCATCGAACCTGTCATAATGTTCTGTTAGCTTCTGCTCAAATCGACCTTTCGAAATTTGAATACAGGATAAGCAGTAAAGCTGGAAAGGAGATGGTAAACTGAAGGATTTATTTATTTATTTATTTGATTGGTGTTTTACACTGTAGATTCCTAGGTCATTGTGCTGACAAATTAAACAAAATTTACTTCATAATCAATTCTCGGTTATTTCATGCTTTCATTCTGACCTCACATACAAGTCGTATAAGTCTAAGCACACCCTGAAGGCAATCGCTCGCCCAGGGAGTGGGAAAGGTCAAGGCCGAAATAAACTCATTACAAGAAGCCCATTTAAATGTATAAATAATATACATGCATTATGTAATTTTAATTTCCATTAGATAATGTTTGATATTCTAAAAACTGCGTCAGTGGGCCAATAATATTTGAGGCAAACTGTTACTGGGGCGGGTATAGGTCTGATGAGGACATTGAAACAAGAGAACCACTTGCACTTGCGATACATTGGGAAACGGGGAACTATTGGAAAATGAACGTAATAACCAGTGGAACCCTGGGACCATTGGGATCCGGAAAGCATTGGAACAAGAGAACCACTTGCACTTGCGATCCATTGGAAAACGGGGAACCATTGGAAAATGAACATATTAACACTGGGACCATTGGGATCCGGGAAGCATTGGAACAAGAGAACCACTTGCACTTGCGATCCATTGGGAAACAGTGAAAATGAACATATTAACACTGAGACCATTGGGATCCGGGAAGCATTGGAACAAGAGAACCACTTGCACTTGCGATCCATTGGGAAACGGGGAAAATGAACATATTAACACTGAGACCATTGGGATCCGGGAAGCATTGGAACAAGAGAACCACTTGCACTTGCGATCCATTGGGAAACGGGGAACCACTGGAAAATGAACATATTAACACTGGGACCATTGGGATCCGGGAAGCATTGGAACAAGATAACCACTTGCACTTGCAATCCATTGGGAAACGGGGAGCCATTGGAAAATGAACATATTAACACTGAGACCATTGGGATCCGGGAAGCATTGGAACAAGGGAACTACTTACCAAAAGATACCAATACATCCTTTGTGTCAAAAGACAATAGCACAACCCGAAAGATCTTTTTGGAGCAACTACACTGATAAGTTACAGAGATTTTTTAAAGCCATCTAACACACTAGACGTATAAGCTACGACGGTTAAACTCAAGTGGTTTAAGGAGTTTGCATTTTATTCTCTAGGACACCCGAAGTGAAGGTTCAAATCTGACCTTAGTTGAACAGAGAATTTGCATAGTTGAAACCTTGGTAATGATAAGTGGTCTACGACACCAACATGGTGTACATATCTGTAATTTACCATTACAAGCCCCACTCCCTCCTTCCCACTCCTCACCCCCCCGGGCATTACGGTATCCTACACCCATAAAACTGACCGCCAACGTATAAGTAAAAAATATCCCTAAGTATCAAATGACGATGAAATAAATAACGCAAGTACAACAGACGGTGGTTAGTATTCAACAGTAGTTAAACAGTTGTGGTTTTGTTATACTGATGTCAGTAAGCTATTTCCTGCCTTGTGCCAAACTCCTTCCCGTGCTTGCGTGTAGAGAGCAGCACATGTGCTATTATAAGGAATATGGCCTAGTACAGAATCTACCTTCTCCATAATATCAGGCCAAGGACGACCGCTGCAACAACACCGCCAACCACACCCACCGGCACCCACACAGTAAGGTTATTAGACTCTGGGTTCTCACCAGACGGAAAAGAATCTACAAACAAGAAACAAAACGCGTGGCATAGCTTTAACAATCTTGTATGTTTCCACTATATGATGAGGATCCTTGTCGCCTTGGAACCAAACCGGATATGACGGCTGTTCTCTTGCACCACATGCGCGCTAGATTACGAGGAGTCATTAGGTATTTGTGCATATACATTATGTCTTTCTTATTCGTATACCGGTCGTTAACCAAGACGGGCGCTCCAAGTCATTAATCCCAAGTCAACAGTTTTCAATGATATTGGATAGACGCACAGTATGTTCTAGGTGACCGAGTGAAATCAGTATTCAAATCGTGTACCATGCTAGAATATAAGTTGATACACAATATGACTAACAGGTATAGCCTATGTCCAATATCTGTACACATATAGCTGGTTTGATCATTGCTCATATATAGCTCAAGCCCCATACCTGTAAAGCTTTTTCTGATTTGTTCTTTGTTCAAATATAGTCACATAAATGCAAAACTTTACCTTATTTGATCATTGATCATATAAATCCGAAATCATTTTTTGCTTGTATTCTTTCTCTGTCTCTTTCCCCCCCCCCCCACCACAGGTAGATGTATATATTTACATGGCTTGTTCTTCGTTCAAATATAGCAGAGGTCCCTTACCTGTACAGTTTTCCCCATCACCAGTAAAACTCGTGTTACAAGTACACCTGTAACTCCCGAGGGTGTTTATACAAACGGTATTAGAGGGACAGCCATTAGTGTTGATACACTCGTCTACATCTGAAATCACAGTTATATTCCGCGTCTTATGTGTCTGTACATGATATAGCATACAGATAGCAATTTGTTTAACAGCAAGACTGGTGATATGTAAAGATGGACAAGCGAACTGAAGACTCAAGTCCAGTCCCAAACTGGATAAGAGAATCTTACAAAATTGACAATCTAATTACTGCCTGTGTTAGTGCTCAGTGCAGAGACAAAGCCCAAGTACTGGACGGTGTCATATAACAGAGGTCCCACACCAGTACAGATTTACCTGATGTGTTCTTTGTTCACACATAGCAGAAGTCCCACACGGTACAGATTTACCTGATATGTTCTTTGTTCACATATAGCAAGCTTCCCACACCAGTACAGATTGTCCTGATTTGGTCTGTGTTCACATATAGCAGACGCCCCACACCAGTGCAGACTTACCTGATTTGTTCTTTGTTCACATATAGCAAAGGTCCCACACCTGTACAGATTTTCCCGATTTGTACTTAGTTCACATATGCCAGAGGTCCCACACGGTACAGAGTTACCACATTTGTGTTTTGTTCACATATAGCAGGCGACCCACAACAGTGCAGATTTGCCTGATGTATTCTTTGTTCACATATAGCAGACGCCACACACCAGTGCATATTTACCTGATTTGTTCTTTGTTCACATATAGTAAAGGCCCCATACAGTACAGATTTACCAGATTTGTGCTTTGTTCACATATATCAGGCGTCCCACACCGGTGCAGATTTACCTGATTTGTTCTTTGTTTACATACAGCAGAGGTCCCACACGTGTACAGATTTACCTGATTTGTTCTTTGTTTACATACAGCAGAGGTTCCCCACGGTGTACAGATTTACCTGATTTGTGCTTAGTTCACAGATGGCAGAGGTAGGCTATATATGTCCCACACCTGTACAGACTTATTTTGTTCACATATAATAGAGGTAGGCTATATATAATTGAATGTACGTATACTCAACAAAATGTAACTCCACGAAGCAATTTTATATTGTTTTCTCTCAGTATTAAATAACGTGTTCACTCAACAACAAGGATAAGTATTCATAATCACTTGTGGCTTCCGTTTTCACCAGATTTTCACATTTTAGGGGTGAAAAAACAGGGGCTATGAAAAGCGTGAAAGCAGAATGGTCTGTAATCACAGTTCACGCTCCCCGTGATGCTAACGGTGGAAACACTCGGTACTGGGTGCAGTGATAACCGACCACTCTGTTTTAAACCTGCCATAGCTCCTGCATTATTGCCCTATAGTGTGAAAATCTGGTAGAAACTGAAGCCACAATTGATAATGAATACTTACCCTGTTGAGTTAACGAGTTATTCAGTACTAAGAGAAAGCAATATAAAGTTGCTCTGTGCGTTTATATTTTTGCTGGGTATATTTACCAAGTCTTTTCTTTGGAAAGACACAAGACGAGTCAAATACCTGTACATATTTGCCCATTTCCAGTAAAACCCGCGCCACAAGTACATCTGTAACTGCCGGGGGTGTGTACACAGACGGTATTTGAGGGACAGATACCAGGTCTTGTGCATTCGTCTACATCTGAAATCACTGGTAAATTCGATGAGTTGTGTGTACATAGGTGTATGAATACACCGTATTGTCCAGGTTAAAAAGTAGTTATTTGTGGTACATCAATGCTGTCTCCATGACTGTAAATATGGTCAGCTTGTTAGAGTATTCTAATATCCAGTAAAACATGAATTTACATACATATGTATTCTCTAATACTCGGCAAATGCCATTGATAATACTCGGCAAATGCCATTGATAATACTCGGCAAATGCCATTGATAATACTCGACAAATGCCATTGATACAGTTTTGGAAATTACGCTTCATGAACTGAATATTTCAGATAAAGCATCATTCTGGCAGATTATTTGCTGTCTATTTTTGTCTAACATCACGAATATGATTTCGCATATAAATGTTCAAGTCGCTTACGGCAGACTTTGGTTGTACAAGCGAATCCCTCTGATCTACATGACTTGTGCACGTGTTACAGCCTGCCCACATCGACCCTCTGAGAGCTGGGCCTTGTGCAAACTGAGTGAGGGGAATCAAACACTTTCTAATACCTCAAACCTGTATAGCATATGGCGAGATTTAATCTTACTTAATTTTCCACGTAGTTCAAGAAACAACTATCGTTTTCCACGTAACTTTGTTTTGTAAGTAGGTCAAAGTTAGTAAAAGGACGGATCAAACAGAGTTTGTAAGTACGTCATTTTCATATATGTTAAAACTGATATAAGAATGCATAAAACAAAATACATACATCAAAGCTAACATTGGAATAAAAGAAACAAAGTTCAATATGAAAATAAATGAAACAAAGTGTTTGTATACGTCAGAGCCAATATGAGAATGGCTAAAATCGTTTACAAATATTTCAAAGTTAATATGAGACTAAATGAAACAAAGTTAAAACTAATATGAGAATTTATGAAAAATATTTACAAATACGCCAAAGCTAATATGAGAAGTCATGAAACCAATTTTTTATATACGTAGAAGCTAATATGAGAATAGATGAAAAATGTTTATAAATACATCAATCAATCAATGTGCCCTAACTATTCATTTTGAGAAATTCGTCAGTTAATTACCAGAGAGTTTAAAACTCACAGCATGGTTTGTCAGTACAGGTAATAACGCCATTCTCATTACAGGTACACGTGTTACAGTCATCAGGGTAAGAATCTCCAATCCGGATGGACCGACCGTTAGATCTCGTGCACGCTGAGAAAAGACAAGGAATATACTACCGTACTGTTATCGTTGATATAAAGACAAAACTACGGCCACCGTTTTTCCCACATAAGGAATTCTCGCAAAGAGTGACGCCATGCCCTCAATTGTTTTCTAAATGCACAGTCCTGCATTTGATTGGTCAAATCTGGTTGGTAAAGAAAGCCTAATAAATGAACTGGGCGATCTTTTTTTTTTTTTTTTTGGTATTAATTTGTGAAGATATTGTATATTTAAATATTGATAAATTTTCTCTTCAACTAAACATTTAAACAAAGCTCTACATTAATGAATGAGAAAAACTTACAGCACGGCCGTTCGGTACAGGAGATAGAGCCGTCATCTCTACACCTACACGTGTTACAGTCGTCCGGGTACGTTTGTCCGATCCTAATGCTTACACCGTTGGGACGTGTGCAGGCTGTGGACAACGCAAACAATAATAGTTATTTTTATAAATGATTCATCAAGAAGATATTGTATTTTTGAATACTGACAAATTTTACTTTCCACTGGACATTTAGACAAAGCTCTACATTAATGAATGAGGAAAACTTACAGCATGGCCGTTCGGTACAGGAAATAGTGCCGTCATTTCTACACGTACACGTGTTACAGTCGTCCGCGTACATTTGTCCGATCCTAATGCTTTCACCGTTGGGACGCGTGCAGGCTGTGGGCATTAAAAAAATGATATTCCTTTTTAAAAATGATTAATCGAGAAGATATTGTATATTTAAATATTGATAAATTTTCTCTTCAACTAAACATTTAAACAAAGCTCTACATTAATGAATGAGGAAAACTTACAGCATGGCCGTTCGGTACAGGAGATAGAGCCTTCATCTCTACATGTACACGTGTTACAGTCGTCCGGGTACGTTTGTCCGATCCTAATGCTTGCACCGTTGGGACGTGTGCAGGCTGTGAGCATAAAAAGCAATGATATTCCTTTTTATAAAAAATGCATCTAGAAGATATTGTCTTTTTAAATGCTGACAATTTTTTCCTTTTATTAAACATTTGAACAAGTCTCTATATTTATAAATGAAGAAAACGCTATATGTTGTCAATTTTAAAAGATGCCACTTACGTGTATCGTTTTACATGATCAGAAAACATATTCTGTGTTTTCAGACATTGCCTGTTTTTTGACAGCAACCTTGTACACGCAGACTTCCCATCTTTGAAAGTCAACTGGAATTATTTTGTTACACAGAACGTACCTTTGTACATGGAAATTTAAAACGAACAACATGGACGTTAGTATAGGTGACCCAATTGACGTCACTGTAGTTACCTAAAACTTAAAAAGCCTAAACAAAACTTCTAACATTTGCACAATTAATCCAAATGTTAGGAGAAAAATTCCATGTCCAGATATATATCCCAGATCGAATAAGGGAATTTGCTCTAGACATGACCAAGTCATCCTTTGCCAGAGAACCATCAGCCATTGTGTGTTCCTGGTGAGTAAAAGCCCCAAAAGCCGAAACAGGAACATGAAAGTGCATAAAGGACACTTACAACAAGCTCTCTGGGTACAAACAACATTTCCACCCTCGTTACAGACACACGTGTTACAGTCGTTAGGGAAATCAGCTCCGATACGATACTGTTGACCTCCAAATGTACAGCCTGTAAGTAAGGATGTAAAAATGTATTTGTGTGCACGTAAAGGACTCTAGTTTTAAGCAATTCTTATCTTTTACGCAGAAATTATGACAGATGTGTGAGTTTTAGGGTAATTTTTAACACTGTTATGGTCTGATGTTATGTATTGACAATATATTACCAAAACATATAATAATATACAAATTATTGTTTTTTTATTATGCTAATGAACGTTTCCAAGCTGTGTCTCTGTACATTGAGATGAAAAGCTGTTGAACACACCTCTGTTGTAAGTTTTTTTCTACTTCTTTAACACGTGCCACATGTCACTTACTGCAAACTTTGGTTGTACAGTCGAAGGTTCCGTCTGATCTACACGTACACGTGTTACAGTCGTCTGGGTAATTATTGCCAACATTAATTCTCTGATTGCTGGGACTTGTGCAGACTTTGATAAAAAGAACAGAAAAACAAAAGTAAAGAAAAAACAAGAATTTATTTCTTTTCCATTATGCGTATTTTATGTTAATAACAAAACGAGGACAGGCTATTGAACACCTTGGTGCAAGAAGAATTAAGTCCATCTTACTTAGTTTGTGACTCGTGTGTCGTCCGTGGTACACATGTAATATGTAGTGCAGAGATTTGTCACCAGGTAAATGAGCTTGTAAGACAGTGCCATGAAAACGAGAAAACAAAATGAGCATACTCACAGCATATATCCTCGGTACAGGAGATAGTGCCGTCATCTCTACACGTACACGTGTTACAGTCGTCCGTGTACGTTTCTCTGATCCTAATGCTCACACCGTTAGGTCGTGTGCAGGCTGTAATTTATAAAGATGATGATTATTCACACTGATCTAGTTTTCATGAGGTAAAGCAAATCAAGACCAAATTGGCCAGAGACATGCTATGCTTGTTATGTAAATTATTTATTTGTTTATTTTATTGGTGTTTTACTCCGGACTAAAGAATATGTACTAAACGAACATTTCAAAATAGTTTTAGATTCTAGTGTTACGCTCGCAACTGCGTTTTTATTGAATAGGGCGAGGTGATAGTGTACTAGTACTTATTGACTGGTTAATAAGCTTCCAGTACGGAGTTATTATAGTGCGTATTCCAGTAAAACTCACCGATGTCCAGAGGGAGAAATTTCACCACCAGCACTGACTGATCAAGCATCAGCGCAAGTCTGTCTTCCGAAAAACTAGCAAGCAGCAAATCACGATCGTTCCCGGGTAAGTATTGAGCAATACGGACTACAAATCTCATGCATTTTATTCCGAGTGATGTTTATTAGCAAACCATTCTTTGGGCAAGGCAGATGTTTTTAGTACGTCTCGACAAGTGAGGGAACTAAATTATAACTACGACAGAGCGTTAACAGTATTGTCAAAGAGAGTAGCTGAACAGCTGCAAAAAAAAAACCGTATTAATCATCGCCATAGATGGCTCAAGGCTTGAGCCACATATGAACCGTTATTAAAGCAAAACATTTGGTGAGGACACGAAATCCAGGCTCATTAAATCTGCGGAAAACTGCGGTATGTCTGTTAAATTAGACCTAAGGGAATGAGTTATTGTTGAGTGACGAGGTAGGGACGTGCTTATACCGTATTACAAGATTTAAGTGCATCAGTCACTTAACAACAAAGCACTGTTCGGAATATTTAAGCACTCAAATAGTTTCTGGGCACTACAATGTTTGTACAACTAGTATTTAACGTGTACCACTAACTTCAGTGCCCATCATTTCTCTTCAAATCTTGTAAGCCGAGTGCAGAATACCCTCCACCAAATACCACCTTGCAGACAGTTTTACACACACGTAAGTACAAAAGGCAGTGGTGTCAAATAGTCGACTTAAACTGGCTTTGTGCCTGGTTAAGTGATTGAAACTGTGATAAGCAGTGATGGCATACACTCCGCATTGTGTCCCACGTCGGACACTCTTTGCAGCGATGTGGCGAAACTAAACATAAGGCGCGCAAACAGACAAAGGCTGTACACTATCGAAAAGTTTTTGTGTACTGGAAAGAATGAATGATTAGAGCTTAACGTCGCTTTTTCACATCGGACACTTTTTGCATTAAAGACTGTCCTAGTCTTGTGGAAAGAAGTGTAACGAAACTAAACACAAGGTGCACATAAACAGACGGAGGTTGTATACTGGGGACACACTTGCTCTGTCCTGGAAAAAATGTTCGACTAGGGTTTATTGTCACTTTTTCTGTATTTCAATCAAACCTTAGTGAATTGTGTATTGGATACATGCTTATTGTGGGTAAACCTACGCGTAACGTGAACAGAAACTACGATTTACAGTACCGGGAAACAGTGGTTTGTAATTTCACTATGCTGCAACCCGCTGATACCAAATATATTTTTGTGTGGAGAGTATATTTATGTTGACACTGTGGATTGGAGCTTAGTCTGGCACAACGTTTAAGTCACGTTCACTGATGCGATTTGTCGCTTCGACTCGTCGAATTCGACCAGTGGAAGAAAACATGAACAAGTCTATTTCATCGACCGCGTTCAGGCGATTGTGATTTCTCGGATGCTAAGATCACATGTAAGAAATCATGTTTTATTTTATTCGATTTGTCGACGGGCTGATTCAAGAATCGCACAGTGCAAACACAGCTTTATTTGTTATCCAGCAACAACTGTTATCACGTAGCACACATATCAGAAACGCAGGGGATGCAGAGGTTATGAAAAGCTTGTGGTCGTAGCGAACACATGCATGTTTCAAGTAAGAGTCTTTTATTGTTCTGTTTCACAGATGACTGTCTAGTGAGAATAGTCATTTTCTAAATACTGCTCATGGGTAAAGTCTACAAAGTAGTTCTGTAGTCCTGTACCAAACCAAAAATAATTCTAAGGCATAGAGAACAAACCCAGAGCTGCTGAAACTTAAATGTGATCTTTACGATCGCGAAATATTTATAGTGAAACAAGGACGGACAAGAATATATTAAAGGACTATACATTAGTATACCAGCCGTCAACCAAGACTGATTTTCCAGGTCAACAATGGCACGGCCAGTTCCCAAAAGAACAGTGGGTTTCCCCCCGGGCCCTGCCCGGTTTCCTCCTACCATAATACTGGCCGCCGTCGTATAAGTGAAATATTCTTGAGTTCGGCGTAAAACACTAATCAAATCAATAAATAATAAATAAATTCCCCAAAGAACGTCTGACACAAACCAGAAAAGAACGAAGAAAATACACAAAGAACGAAATTAGGACGGAATCATACAAAGAGAAGCGTTAACAGTTTTCAGTGATGATGGAAATGCCCAAGATGTGCTTCAGGCGAATGAGTGATAAGCAAATCGATTATAAAAACAAAACACTACAACATGAAGAGTTAAAATGAAGCAGTGGCGACATGTAGCGTTCCGGTGGAACCCAGGCTATTTTTAGCTTACTGCAATTAGGGATTTACTCCGTGGGTAGAAACAACGTACAGCATGGATCGTTAGAACACGTGATACCGCCGTCAGCGTTACAAATACACCTGTTACAGTCCACATTGTAAGACTGTCCCACTCTGATAATAGAGCCGTCATCACGAGTGCAAGCTGTAACAATCACAGAGCATGACGCATTTGAAGAGTAATACTTGCCAAGAAAATATAACTAGCATATATTATGAGATTTATAAAGGGCTATTATTTATTGATCACTTCATAATGGACATAAGAATGCAAATGTAAAACAATGTATATATAGCATTATCCCGATTATATGCCCTATTTATGTGCTCTACCCCCAGGATCGGTCTCCCACCATAATGCCGGGCGTCGTCTTATGAATGAAATAGTCCTGAGTGAATTATTATACATTGTTTATGTGCCTTCACCAGTAGGCCTAATATAGTTATAAATGACATCGTAATATCTTCAGAGTGTAGCGGCATGAAAATTATGTTAGACATAAGCGATATTTTGTGGTTATACACACGTTACTTTAAATTTTAAGTTGTTTTATTCGCTACTGTGTGGTAAAGCTGTTTCACACCTGCGCAGTGTAACACGATGTCAAACGCGAACTGGCTCAGGGAGGAAGTACAAGTCATAAGCCAAATTGCTGCGTGTCTTATTTTATGTATGCCAATGTAAATACTTACAGCAGATATTGTTTGTACAGCCGATAATTCCTCCCTGCAGGCAGTTACAGCGGTTACAGTCCTTGATGAAGGAATCGCCGATTTTATACTTCTTCCCGCTATCTGTACATTCTGAATTGACACAACACAAAAGGTAGGTTCAGGAAAGCAACAAAGTTCTTGTTCATTTGCATATGTATGTAGAAGAAAATGTATCTGAAGTTTGTATTCGCAATTGCGTTTCCATTCAGTGGGAGCCTAGCAATATATTACGGTACTGTTATCGTTGATATAAATACAAATCTACGGCCAGCGTTTTTCCCACATAAGGAATTCTCGCAAAGAGTGACGTCATACCCTCAATTGTTTTCTAAATGCACAGTCCTTCATTTGATTGGTCAAATCTGGTCGGTAAGGAAAGCCTAATAAATGAACTGGACGATCTATTTTTTGGGGGGGGAGGGGGGGGGGGGTTAATTTGTGGCCTACAACTCAAAAGAAATCGACCTCTACAGGGGTATGAGTTTGAATGTTCCCACAGTTATGACATGTAGTCAATTTGGCAGAATGTGCAGCTAAACATCACTGGTCACAACTACAAAGTTTCGATTATTTTGTTTTTTTTCCATCTCCTGCAGGAGACATAAGTTAGATATGAAATGTTTTCTAAATGTTAAATGTACATGTTAATGAGGCCGTGTATTTTAACCAATCAAGGAGCTTCTATGCCTTGTTGTTGTTGGTTAGTCCCCGGTAGCACGCACTTGCCTTTCCTAGTTTTCATACAACATTACCTGGTAACACCGATTGCCTGTTACTTTTCATGTTGTAATCTTTGGTGTTGTATACATGAAGGAATAAAGCGGGTTCTGATAGTGGACAGCATCACCGATGCCTGGTACTTTTTCAGTGTTTTCTCGTTATTCGTGATTAAATGGGGTATCGGCAGATTTTCCACTCTCAAAAGGTGGCGCTGGGTGTGACATAGGACTTACATATCACAAGTCTTTTATTGCACGACGCGAAACATCATTCCACTGATGCTAACACATCCTCTCGTCGCAGCTGTAGACATTTAGGACAGTTGGTATGTCCGATGTATAAGGTGAAATTACACTTGACAGTGCGCATGCACGGGCGTGTGATACTCTCGTCCCCATGACAACGGTCTGGACATACTTACCGCATGGACTGTCTGTGCAGGTAATTCTCCCTGAGGGCTGGCACGTGCACTTGTTACAGTCAAAATCGTAGACACCGCCGATTTCAATCCTAGCTCCGTTATCCCGGGTACAAACTGACAAAAATAGTGTGAATGTCATTCTTTCTGCTATTAATGCCATAGTATATTCTGTCTACAAACGGAGGCGACTAAGGTAAATGTTATTCCTTCTTTTAATTATGCTACTAATACAAGTATATCCCCAGTAGAAATGGAACTAAATGATGTAATTGTGATTCTTTTTTACAATAATGCCATTAATATATCAGCAAAGTGGTAAAAAATGAATGCCATAACGAAAGTGCTGAAAACATGTTCAAACAATGTTATGTCAAACTGACATAAAAAGTTTTTGAAATTAATAAGAGACATGCCCAAAACAACGTTTAAGCAATAACTGACTCTCGTACCACGTTTCTTTCTTTACCGTCATAAGAGAGAGAACACCCAATGACAGTAATATGCTTCACCTACATGATTATTGGAAGTAGAGTTAAACTTAAGTTGAGATAATTGAAAAAAAGAAAACGAAAAGCTGTCAGCTCAGAAAATCCATTTTTAAAAAAATTTAATGCGTTGTTATGTGTTGCATGTTCGAATGTAACAGTCATTCTGTGCAAACAATATTTTACCTTTTGTCACGTGTTATAGCTATATTTTATCTATCATTACCACTCACAGAGGATCGTCAACTTTTTTAGAGATTCAGAATAGAGTGAATTATTAAATCGAATGTTTTCAGTGGTCTTTAATCTGAACTCACAGCATGGGTTTTCAGTACAGGTAATAACGCCATTCTCATTACAGGTACACGTGTTACAGTCATCAGGGTAAGAATCTCCAATCCGGATGGACCGACCGTCAGCTCTGGTACACGCTGTAAAAATCAAATAAACATTAAAAATATTCAACTTTCCGTCTGTGATATATGGACAGTGTATATATATCACAAATATCCAGGCCATTGTTTATTTATTTCCAAGTGTTTGACGCCTCACTCAAAAATGTTTCACCTGATCCTCGATCAGGGATGAGCCCACAGGGATCAAATACTGAACGCCATGGATAAAAACCTCGGACACCATTATTCGGCAGGGTTGGGTTTGTTCCCTCCAGAAAACAACATACATGTAGGTCCTATATATCAAAAGTGTTCTATTTGGAATCAATCTGCGAAACACAACCCTTGATATGAACTGCACTGGAAAATGGACTATATATATGTATACATAACCCAGGGTGCACCTAGAATACATAACACACGCACATGTACGATGAATGGTACATCTAGAAAACCCAACACACGTACATGCACAATGAGTGGTGCACCTAGAATACGTAACAAACGTACATATACGATGAATGGTGCATCTAAAAAACGTAACACACGCACATGTACGATGAATGGTGCATCTAGAAAACGTAACAAACGCACACGTACGATGAGTGATGCATCTAGAAAATGTAACACACGTACACGTACGATGAATGGTGCTTCTAGAAAACGTAACGCACACACACACACGTACGATGAATGGTGCATCCAGAATACGTAACACACGTAAATTTATGAAACTCAAAGCATCCAGAAGACACAAATACATATATAAAACGTGTTGCACCTCATAATCCATTTTTTCGTAAAAAATCACTGACGGAAATGTACGATTATCCATTACCTCTGTCTCAACACCATCTTAATGTATGTTCTGTAAAAACGAGAGATTCTCACGGACTATGTACGGTTTCCTTACACCAAAACCTTGGACGCCGTCGTGCATGTATAATTGAAACATTCCTGAGTGCGGCGTAGAACAACTTTTAAATAAATAAGTAAGTAAATAAATGAATAAATAAATGAGAGACTCACAGCAGGCACGGTTGGTACAGGTGATTTGACCATTAGCATTGCAGATACATTCATTGCAATCGACATTATACGTCTCTCCAATGCTGAGCCTCGGACCATTTGGTCGGTCACATCCTGGAGACAAACATACAGCAAAAATAATCAGCTGACGCATTCGATATAATTTACTTATCATCCGCGCCTGGTAAATGTTTACACACAAATGTCCAGGTTCTCCTCCCGTAAGCCATATCTATATCGGCAGTAAAATGTAGACCGCAGATAATTTGTGAAAGTTAAAGATCCGCAAGATGATTAACAAAAACGATATGATCTTCATATATAGTGTAACAAATAATTTTTGGAAAAGTTCTGAAGAAAAACAAGTACACAGGATCCAAGTATCAGTCCATAGGATTGCCACGTAGGGATAGCTGCTCTACAACAGTTAACACAGAAGAATCTGCAGCAGGGATCAAGCAGGGTCAGTTATTATTGTCATTAGAGGGTAAATTCAGTTTTCATGAAAAACATTTGTTAAC
This sequence comes from Liolophura sinensis, assembly GCF_032854445.1. NCBI lineage: Eukaryota > Metazoa > Mollusca > Polyplacophora > Chitonida > Chitonidae > Liolophura > Liolophura sinensis. The sequence goes on along the minus strand of NC_088305.1, from coordinate 11,451,928 downwards.
AGTTGGTGAAAACTTCCATATCACATTAATTTTGGCATAAAAGTTCCACTAAAATACACGCACACGCCATCGCACTCCATCTTGATCATACTGCTGTACGATGTACCATGGCATGCCTTTGCAAGCAACAGTCAGTTCAGACTTGCCTCTGACGAGATCGACAGAAATGCACATGGTATATATGAGACAAGTCGGTTTGAGTCATATAACTTTAAGCGTTCAACGAAAAGTTGGCGTCGATGACGCTAAATGACACACATGTTGTTTAATCCATCACAAAGATAAAGCTTGAACGTCAATACCTACCACAAATCTCATTAGTACATGATACGGCACCCGATTCTTTACAAGTACACACGTTGCAGTCTGAATTAAATCTCTCTCCAATATCATAGTTTCTTTCATTAACTCTGCAAGCTGAAATATACAAGAGATGCCACAAGATAGCCATATGTTTTATTAATTATATTAATTAAATATTCTGAGATATGGGTATGTTTTATTAATTATAGGGTAAGGTATTTCGGAGATATGGGTATGTTTCAATAATAATAGGGTAATTATAGATAAGGTATTTTGAGATATGGGTGTGTTTTATTAACTATAGGGTAATTATGGGGTAAAGTATTTCCGAGATACGGGTATGTTTTATTATTTATAGGGTAAGGTATTTCCGAGATATGGGTATGTTTTTTTTTTAATTATAGGGTAAGGTATTTCTGAGAAACGAAGTCAGGACTACATCATGTACTCAACAAATAAAACTGGGAAAGATATATGTCTAATAAATTTTAAAAAATAAGCACAATACAATAAAAATGTTTTGTACAGCTTCAAAATAGAATGCTCCCTGTGTGTATTGCTGATCAGGTGAAATACTTCAGTCTTAGTTTACATAGAGCTATATATGTTTTCCATAGCACCGTGTCTATCAAATTAAGTCTCTTGTCATTTCACTTTGCCAAGAAGTGGGGCGTTTCAGCTTGTTATTGTTTTTGTTTATTAAAACAATGATGTCCATGTGGAGTAGAGACCACACGAAGTCTGGTGACAGACTCATTCAGTAACCTCCGATGATCTGCTCATGTACTTGTACCTTACAAAACTTCTGAATCATTTTCCCCATCACTGATCTAGAACTCTAAAAGAGGCTGAATTTCTGCATGTCTTGAAGGGAGCTCGTCTTCGAACAAAGTTGCACTCTTATTCTCTTAGTCGAAAGGCATTTGAGAGTTCGGACCGTAGTCCAACTGTGGCCATAGTGGGCTATAACCACAGCAAATAAATGGAGATTTACTTACCACATGGTTTGTCTGTGCAGGTCACCTGGCCATTCGTATTACAAATACATTCGTTGCAGTCTTTGAGAAAATTCTCGCCAATGGGGTACGTCCTTCCATCAAAGGTACACCCTGAAACATGTGTATGTGTATTTTATTACAAACAGGTTTGCAAAACTCAAATCTTACAAATCGTTTGTAACAGGTGCCTCATAAACACAAACATTAGCGTTTTGAACAGTTTGTACTCAAACACGCATGTTATTCTTGTATCGCCCCGGAAACCCTAATGATAAAGAAAGTTGAAATCTATACATGGTCATTTTTTTTGAGGCGAGGGCTGGGGGTGGGAGGGCCACAAAGACTCCTCCATGTGTTAAACATTTTAATATAAATTAATTAAACACGCGATGAATAGACACGCATTAACCTCGAGTTAAAATGTTAATAACACATATTAATTTTAAATAAAAAAACTCGTGCAGATTGCAAGCGTAAATGAACATACAAATTACAGGACATCACATCTGATACGTAAAATTATGAGATGATTGAGGTTGGCACAGACTGTGAAAGTACATTTCCACAACGACAAACAAAATGATAGCGGGAGACAAACAAAGATCAAGACCAGTCAACACGGATGGAAGTCGTTTTTACGCTCATTTACATGAATAAATCTGCTTCATTGTTGTCTTTGTGGACTTGGATTAAAAGTGCCAGTAAATAAATTGTGTCTTCCAATGCTTCAGTTTGCTTACCATCTTCAATTTCAAACATACCAAAGATTTCTCCAGAGCATTTCGCCCATGAGATTTTCTCACCAGAGATGTGCGATGAATGTGCACTAATTTCGATTACGTGACTGTATGTTTATTTAAATGTCTAATGCTGTCAGCTATGAGAAATGTTTTATGAGTGAAGGAAAGAGGAGTTATTGATGTAATATAGATCCTCTAAATTCATGTTTTAGATCTTCAGCGTAAGTTCCTATCAAGTATTCTCTTTGGTCGTCTTCGATTTACCATCACATATGCTACTTTATCGAATTTATCGAAGTGAAAGTTCTTCTGAGGTAATTTACGGCGACGTAAGATGTGCACAAAACTGTGAGCAAAAGGACAGATTGTACTAAAAGGACGTACTGGAAATATGAAAAATTGGTTATTTGTCTACAATGACAGTGTTTGCAGGTTTACCAATGGTTAGTTTTTTATTGCATAACCAGAGGGTCTGACGTGTATTTTGCACAGGTCGTTACTGACGTGGTTTGGCTGGAAGAATGACCTATGGGCATTGGCAATGGTCCAAGAGCAGCTAAATACAACATGACTCATGGGCATTGACCATGGTTCAAGAGCAGCTAAATACAAATGACTCATGGGCGTTGACAATGGTCCAAGAGCAGCTAAATACAACATGACTCAGAGGGCATTGACAATGGTCCAAGTGCAGCTAAATTCAACATGACCCATGAGCATTGACAATGGTCCAAGAGCAGCTAAATACAACATGACCCATTGGGCATTGACAATGGTTCAAGAGCAGCTAAATACAAATGACTCATGGGCGTTGACAATGGTCCAAGAGCAGGTAAATACAACATGACTCAGAGGGCATTGACAATGGTCCAAGAGCAGCTAAATTCAACATGACCCATGAGCATTGACAATGGTCCAGGAGAAGCTAAATACAACATGACCCATTGGGCATTGACAATGGTCCAAGTGCAGCTAAATACAACATGACCCATTGGCATTGACAATGGTCCAAGAGCAGCCTAATACAACATGACTCATTGGGCATTGACAACGTTCCAAGAGCAGCTAAATACAACATGACTCATGGGCATTGACAATGGTCCAAGAGCAGCTAAATACAACATGACCCATTATTATTGTTCTGGCGTTGTATTTAGTACAACACCATCCAGGTTTCTATCCATAGTGTGTATAGAAAGTACACGGACAACAACTGCCTCCGATGGGCAATCCGGTAAGCTCTGTTTCCTGCTGCTAAAGACTCACAGAGGCCCACCCAGTACCCCACCGACGATAACCTCAACTTCGAAGGGATCGACCTCCCCCCCTCCCCCACACCCGTCCCACAGATCCCAAAACCCGAGTGCCAGAACAACTTGGCTATAAACGTCTTCGGCTGGGAAAAAGCGTGATCGTACACCGCATCAGCAGTTAGTGGACTTGCCCCACATCAACCTGCTCTTGACTGAGAATGCCACCAATTCCCACTACACCTGGGTCAAGGGCCTTAACCGCCTGCTCTAAGACTAAAGCAAGCACAGGGAGCAAAAGCACTTCTGCGAGCGTTGCCTGGACGGGAACACCATGGAGGACTTGCTGGAGGTACACAAGCCAGTGTGCATAGGTATCTGCTAGAACGCTGTGGGGGTAGAGATGGTAGAAGAGGGCAAAAACAAAGCCTTCCAGAACCACCATAAGCAGCTGCCGGCCCCTTACATCATCTACGCAGACTCTCACTACTCTCACTGCTAAGGTCGAGGGTCCAGAACAGGATCCCACAAAAAGTAACACCTGAAAAACACAACAGCATGAGTCTTGCAGCTACTGCTACATCGTGGTACGGCTTGATGGGTAGACAGAGCCGTCAGTTGAATATCACAGCCCAAATGCAGCGGAGTATTTCCTTCAAGCACTGTAGGAAGAGGAGCGCAAGATCAAGACGGTGTTGAGTAACCCAAAGGCTATGAGGATGACACAAAAGGACTGGCAGGCCTACAACACCGTCAAGACCTGCCACGTCTGTGAAAAGTCACTTGTAGTTGCAGTGCAACTGGACTCTGCCACATCACAGGAAAATAACGGGGTATAACGCCTGCAACCTGAAGCTGAAGCTAAGCCCCAAAACCACCAACACACCAGTGGTCTCCCACAATTTGCAGAGCTATGACTTCCACCTGCTGAAGCAGCCCATTTCGAAGGTGGAAGGTCGCATGTCCTGCATCCTTAACAACACGGAGAAGTACATCTCCTTCTCTCTGGGGCAGCTCCACTTCATCGACAGTGCACAGTTCCTGCTGGCATCGTTCGAAAAGCTGGTGACAGCCAACCAGCCAGAAACATTCCAGATCACGTATGAACCCAACCAGCGGCTTTTGAGCTTTTGATGCAAAAAAGCATCTACCCATACGAGTACATGGACTCCTGGGAGCGTTTCACAGAGCATAAGCTCCTCCTAAAAGAGGCATTCTACAGCAAGCTCTCGGACACGCACACTGGCAATGAGGATTATGCCCATGCACAACTGGTCTGGAAAGTCTTCGGATGCACGACTCTGGGGGACTACCATGACCTCTACAACCGCACTGATGTCCTACTACTGGCGGATGTCTTCGAGACCTTTCGGAAGACTTGCCTGAGGCAGTATGGCCTCGGCTACGCCCACTACTACACCAACCCCGGCTTGTCTTGGGATGCTCTGTTCAAGACGACGGGAATGGAGCTCGAGCTGCTCACAGACTATGACCAGCATCTCTTCATCGAGAAAGGAATGCGTGGTGGCATCTCCATGGTGTCCAAACGGCATGCCCAGGCGAACAATCCCCTGGTCGAGGGTTATAAGCCTGAGAAGCCGATCAACCACATTATCTGCCTCGACGCCAACAACCTGTACGGCTGGGATATGAGCCAGCCACTGCCAACAAGTGGCTTTCAGTGGGTGGAAAACTGCGATCAAATCACAAAAGCGGTAGCAGAGCTCCCAGCGAGCAGCCTTGAGGGCTTCATCCTTGAGGTGGACCTGGAGTACCCAGAGGAGCTCCACGAGGCGCACTCATATCCGCTAGCACCAGAGTGCATGGTGGTCCAGAAGGAGTGGATGTCGGAGTATGAGCTGGATCTCACCGGCGACAGGGGTAGCGCCAACGAGGTTGAAAAGCTGGTACATGTACCTCCGCGACCAGGACAGCTATAAGCTCCACTACCAGAACCTGCAGCTGTATCTGTCTCTCGACATGCGCGTGAAAAATATTCACCGCACCCTCAGATTCGAGCAGGGCCCCTGGGTGGAGCTCTATATTCGGATGAACACGGAGCTCCGAAGGACCTCTACAAGCTCATGAAGAACAGTGTCTTTGGGAAGACGATGGAGAACCTCAGAAAAACGGGTCGATGCTAAGCTGGTGCGAGCAAGTGAGGAAGGTAACCTGCGCCATTTGATAGCAAGCCCACCCTTCGCCCAAGCCAACATATTCGACGATGATCTTGCAGCAATCCAGGTCCACAAGAGCCGCCTAGTGGTCAACCGCATCCTCGACCTCTCCAAACACCTGATGTATGACTTCTACTACAACCAGATGAAGGCTCAGTATGGAGAGCGTTCTTCTACACTCCAGCCTGCTCCTGGAAACCCAAACAGATGATGTGTACAGGGATATGGCCAGGCATGCAGACCTCTGTGACACGTCTGACTACTCAAAAGACCACCCACTGCAAAGCATGGCGAACAAGATGGTGTTGGGTAAGATGAAGGGTGAGTGTGCAGGGCGCCCAATATCCGAATACATCGACCTGTGCCCGAAGATGTACAGTATTCTCGAGGCCAGCGGCCACAACATCAAAAAGGCCAAAAAGGCCAAAAAGACCACCGTGAAGAAGGCATCGTTCTCGCGTAAACAGTCTTTTAATGAATCCCGATCTTTGCAGTGAATGAGAGCCACCCAATGCGTCTGTTCGCGCAGGTCCTTGAGGATGGAGTTATATTTCTGAGTGAGGACCCACACGCTTTGGTCCACAGGTTGGCCGGAGAAAGCCAGGGAACTGAACATGTCCTTCTTCTTAGTCAACGCCTTCTTGGCGCTAAAGTCATGAATAACGTACAGCGTGGATTCTCTTTGGAAAAGCTTGTACAGCGCCCTCAGGTAGTCGTGAAGCCGCTCATGCGGATTGAAACAGTAGACCTCGGTGTCCAACCATGTCCATCGTCGACGCTGATACGTCTTGTTATACTGAAGCTTGGGGCATAGGATCACAACATTTTGGAACACCCCGCGGAACGGGCCCCAAGCAAGTCCAGAATGAAAACTGTTTTCCCGCAGCCCATCTGCCCACAGACGACTGCGCTGTGGGCGTCCATGGGATACACTTAAACTGGATCAATACAGGGCGCTGACGAACCTGCCATTTTCGATGTTGAGCTGAGCGTGCATGATCAAATGCAGATACACATTCAATGCGCCCGCCGCCGCCTCGACCTCTTTCGTGATCTGTATAGTGATCCAACCGCTGATGTTCTCCAAGCACCTACCACTGCCATGCAGCTGATCGTCATCAGTTGTCCTCAAGTCAAGCCAGAGAGCGTACTTCGACCTTAAGAGCTGATCCAGAGACACATCTGCAGGGCCTAAGTCTTTTACGACCCTGGCCACCTCTGGGTCCCGCTTCTTAATGGGTGAGCTGGCGAAGAACTTCTGGGTCTCTTCCCATTGCTGGTATTCTAGCATCCCCTGGCCGTACAGCTGATTAGGGACACCCTCTACCGTAACCTCCACTTTGGTGATCTTCGGGTTGTACTAGGATTCAGACCTCCTGTCCCACCATGCTCCTTCTTGAGTCTCAAACAGCATCAAGGCACCCTTCGGCGATCTGGCAGACACATTCAAGTTTATGTTCCAGAGCTCGTCGGACTTCTTTTTCACAAGCTTACTTTGTCGGAGAACGCGATCATATAGTATGGAGATGCGCCCGGCAAACTGGTTGCGGATCTGTCTAGCCAGCTTCGGTTCGGTGACCGTAACGAACTCCAGACTGATATTGCCGACGGTCTAAGTGGCGGTTTCACCATCTTTCAGGACCCGGCCGTAATCACTGAACGTCACAGCATTATCCGCAGCGTCTGCCGCTTTAACACGATGTTTGAGCATGTTTTCTCTACCAATGCCTTGATAAGCCGCATTCTGTCGGTCGTTTTTGACCAGCCATAGATCGCCGTTGCGATGGAACACATGGCCGGTGTTGGGGAAGCGTTGATCTTGCTCGGGTCATTTGTGACGACCACGGACTACCTTACACCTTCCACAGCTAAAGGCTCCCGGAGTCTTCTGAAGGGGTTGAGTCTGCGACCCTATGCACTTGAAGCCATCGTTGCTATGTTAGACTTCGAGGCCTATGTTTACAGAAACAAAATGGCCGACTTTGACGATTTCGACAATCGGACTGAGGACGTTGATACTGATGATGTTGACGATGACACACCTACCCTACCTGATACGACCTCACAACGGGACACAACGCGAAATAGGTCGAGTGTTCAACGAGAGCTGACTCAAACGGCCGTGCATGATTATTATAACGCATTGGCGAAGGGGGGAGGGGGGCGCTCAACCCTGCTGGGGGTGGGATTACACAAAATTTGAGATTGATCAGAAAAATTCAGTAGTAAACAGACATAATGAAATAATCAAAACTGTGGAAATGAATGCTACTTAAAACAATTGAGGGTTAGAATGGTTTTAAAAATAAGCCATATCTACATGTATCAACAAAGACCTGATACAGGACTGAGAATACGCACATCCTCACACACTCCATACAGCGCATGCGTCGCTCTCTACCTTTGGCTTTACATCACTACCACCAAACGCAAATTTTGTACAGAAGTCTTCAACAACGCCAAGGTCACTGAGGTCACAGTGATCAGGCAGGAAGTGATGTCAGAAAACACAAACAATCCTTCTCAACCTTTGTCTCTAATAAATACTTCATACACATGCATTCTCTTTATCTAGAGTATGTGGAACAAGATCGAAACCAAAACCTAGAACAATTTTATAGATGAAAGGTGATTAAATAATTCCGGGGGAGGATACAGATGATGAGGTTCAGCCTAAACAAGCCTACGTACGCCTCTCAGGCTCCAAAGGGTGGCAGTGATGTCAAGCGAAAGATAGAGAGCGACGCGTGCGCTGTAAAGAGCATGACATTCCCACTGGTTATGGGATCTAATCGGTGACAATGAGCAGCCAACTACGATTATGTGGCCGATCTTTGAACAAAACTTATCTTCCACCAAAATGGAGTGCATGTCTCTACGTCATACGAGAACATTTCTTAAAAAGTTGCCAAAGGTCGGTGGTTTATCCTGAAGACTGAAGCTTGGTTTTACTCAGATTACCCCTACCCGCATTCCAAGTATCGAGTGAGGGAAAACAACCGTTATTGTTTTCCATATTACTGAGTCATTCTGTGAATGACTGTGCTTTTTTCTAGATGTGTACACAAACATAATTAAGGATACAAAATTCCACACTAAGGAGCAAGACGTCTAAATCTGTATGGAATAGAATGGGCTTTACACTTTCTTAATTTCCCACTTGTCAAAGAAAATACAAAACAACCATCTTTTTGCATATTAAAAATTAAACCTTCTACGTGTTGCTGATTTTCCGGATGTTTATATAAACATTATCAAAGGAACAAAATTTTACATGTACAGCAGATGTTTTTGGTACACGTGATCCCGCCATTGTCATTACACGTACACGTGTTACAGTCGTCCTGGTAAGTTTGTCCGACCTTAATTCTCACTCCGTTAGACCGTGTGCAGGCTGAGGAAATCAAAACTTTGCAGTTATGAATGAGGGTTCACAAAATCACTGTTTCCTTACGTATTGTTTCTGCGTGCGAACCTTTTATTTATGTGTACCATCTTACTGTTTTGTACCAACGTACTCTTCTGTGTATTTTTTGTGTATACACATACTGTTTCTGTGCATTGCTTTTGTGTATAAATATACTGTTTGTGTGTACTGAAGTTATTGTTGTGCGCATGTGTTTTATTTCTGTGTAAAAACTTTAATGTACAAACAACTCGTTTTAGGATACAAACTTGCTGTTTTTGTTCACCAGACTTATTGTTTCGTGTACCAACTTATTGTTTGTGTACGAAATTTATTATTTTGTTTACTAACTTATTGCTTGTCTGCATAGATTTATTGTTTTTGTTTGCCAAACTTATTGTTTTGTCTACCAACTTACTTCTTTGTGTACACCTTATTGGTTCTCTGTAAACTTATTCTTTTTATGTACCAACCTGTATAAAAACCTCGACATTCCTGAATCACCAAACAACCCTGGGAACCAGTCTTAAAGCTGTTAAACCGGCAGATCATTTTTGCCAAAAGGATCAAGGGGGTTGGGAGGGGTAGTGCTTTACTTGATCTTTGATCACAAAGGTTACAAAATGAATTACTCGTTATTTCAACGTAAAATGTAAGGCTTAACACCTTTAGAACTATAGGAACATGACAAATTATTTGTGAATGTTTACCTCTTTGTCCACAACTAGTTGAGTTGCAACGTGTTTGACGATTAGACACACATCGGCAACTTCGGCAGCCCTTTTGGAAACTTTGGCCTATTGTATATAGCTTGTTTCCATGAAGGCAGCCTGAAATGCATACCCAGTGTTATTAGATTTATTACGATTATTTGTTTGATTGGTGTTTTTTCGCCGTACTCAAGAATATTTCATTTATATGACGGCGGTCAGCATTATGATAGGAGGAAATCGGGCAGGGCCCGAAGGAAACCCACGACCATGAGCAGGTTGCTGGCAGACCTCCTCACGTATGGTCGGAGAGGAAGCCAGCATAAGGTGGATTTAAACTCTCAGCGGATGCATTGGTGAGAGCCCTCTGGATCATTGTGCAGTGCTGACGCTCTAACTCTCTCGGCCACGGAGGCCCCAGACCCAGTGTTAAGGTACTGACTACAACGTCCTTGAAGTAAATCTTCTTTTTTTTATATCAGGCGACCGTAAGTCAAACTATAGACTGTTTTGCGTCAACTTTTAAAGTACATGTATATAGAGGTATTCAGCAACGCTTAATAATAGATACGGTACTCAACTAATATGTTCTAATTAACACGAAAATATGTGAAACATTGATATACCTCATCTCCAAATGAAACCCGCCCAATTGCCTCGCTTCGGATTTTTGTCATTTTGGTTACTGAAATGGACTTGACCAGCTTAGATACTCCACAATAATCTGACAGCACTCTACACGTACTCTTTTGACAACACTCTTATAGCACTCTATCTACACGTTCTCTTTCTTCAACAGTCTTACTGCACTTTATCTACACGTACTTCCTCCACAATAGACTTACCTGTACACTTGGTCACGTTACACATGACTGTGTTCTCTCCACAGGTACACTGTCTACAACCATCGCTAAAGGAGCGGCCAGGTTTGAACACTTTACCCTTATATACGCACACTATGGATAATAAGACGAAGAAAACATATCCGTAATATATTCAACCGAGGAACAAGTAAAACATACCTGTAGATATGGTAAACATAAATATATCTAGAAGAGGAAACCGGGGTAAACCACCGACCTTTGATAAGCTATGGACGAACTTTGTCACGTGGGACGTACAGATATGCACACTACATATACTGGTGGATAACACCAACGAACGTTAGATAGTGTCATCGGTCACTCGAGGGTCGGAATTTTCCTTTCTCAGAGCTTTGTTTTTCATTTAAATCTGAATATGCATGGGAAGGTCTGCCAACAACCTGCAGAAGATCGTGGGTTTCCCCCGGCTCTGCCCGCTTTCCTTCCACCACAACACTGGCCGCCGTCAGGGAAATATTCTTGAGTACGGTGTAAAAACATCAGTCAGATAAATAAATCAATCAGATCTGAATCTAAATGACAGTCAATTCCGCAAACCTGTATTTTACAACTCGGAGAAAAAACTAAAAGAAGTCAGTTGATAAGGAACTGGGATGACTTATTTGAAATGAAAAGTTCCTCAGAGAAGTGTCTAAAACGATCGGATCGATATATTACGATGGTGACATATGTAAAGCAACACAGTTGGTTGGCGGCAACATTGATGTTCGCCCATATCCTGGTGGGCTGTATAATTATCCCAGGTATGATGTCGAAGATCGCTTTGGTTACCAAATAATGTCGGGAGACATGGTATCAAAGCCGGATCGTATCATATCAACAGCTTTAAAAAGGGTATATGTTACTGCCTCGATTGGCGCTCAGCACTGAGAGCTTAGAACAAGGAAACACGAATGGTCGGTCAAGTGTCAGTATAATTTGACGGGATGGGGTGTCATGTGTGGTGTCTTCGGCATGATACTTCAGTGGTGGCAGCACTTTGAGGACATGGACTCGTCCTGCTACAGTAAATGTACACATACCTAATGACTCCTCGTCGTGATATGGCTAAAAAAATTGTAAAGTACGACGTAAAACCCAAAACATACATACATACACACATACAAACATACATATTATGACGAAATTGTTTCTAGGTGTTATCAACTCATAGAATTCTACATTGGACATAACGGTAACAAAAATGTTTTTACCGAGGTGTTATTATGCTCCGTAACACGACAAAGTATGGTACCTTGCCATAACGACCACAGAAAGATATACAGGCCAGCGCTAAGGTGATCTGTGTCCAGATAAAGCACCGCATTGAGAGCGTATAGGTTGATCCGATATAAAGGCTCCGAAATAACGCATTGACAGACGGGGGAGGGGGTCGCTCAACCCTGCTGGGGGGTGGGACTACACAAAATTTGAGGTCGATCTGAAGAATTCAGTAGTAAACAGACATAATGAAATAATCAAAACTGTGGAAATGAATGCTGCTAAAAACGATTGAGGGTTAGAATGGTTTTAAAAATTAGGGGTCATATCTATCAACAAAGACCTGATACAGGACTGAGAATACGCACATCCTCACACGCTCCATACAGCGCATGCGTCGCTCTCTACCTTTGGCTTTACATCACTACCACCAAAGGCAAATTTTATACTGAAGTCTTCAACAACGCCAAGGTCACTGAGGTCACAGTGATCAGGCAGGAAGTGATGTCAGAAAACACAAACAATCCTTCTCAACCTTTATCTCTAATAAATACTTCATACACATGCATTCTCTTTATCTAGAGTATGTGGAACAAGATCGAAACCAAAACCTAGAACAATTTTATAGATGAAAGGTGATTAAATAATTCCGGGGGAGGATACAGATGATGAGGTTCAGCCTAAACAAGCCTACGTACGCCTCTCAGGCTCCAAAGGGTGGCAGTGATGTCAAGCGAAAGATAGAGAGCGACGCGTGCGCTGTAAAGAGCATGACATTCCCACTGTTTATGGGATCTAATTGGTGACAATGAGCAGCCAACTACGATTATGTGGCCGATCTTTGAACAAAACTTATCTTCCACCAAAATGGAGTGCATGTCTCTACGTCATACGAGAACATTTCTTAAAAAGTTGCCAAAGGTCGGTGGTTTATCCTGAAGACTGAAGCTTGGTTTTACTCAGATTACCCCTACCCGCATTCCAAGTATCGAGTGAGGGAAAACAACCGTTATTGTTTTCCATATTACTGAGTCATTCTGTGAATGACTATGCTTTTTTCTAGATGTATACACAGACATAATTAAGGATACAAAATTCCACACTAAGGAGCAAGACGTCTAAATCTGTATGGAATAGGATGGGCTTTACACTTTCTTAATTTCCCACTTGTCAAAGAAAATACAAAACAACCATCTTTTTGCATATTAAAAATTAAACCTTCTACATGTTGCTGATTTTCCGGATGTGTATATAAACATTATCAAAGGAACAAAATTTTACACGTACAGCAGATGTTTTTGGTACACGTGATCCCGCCATTGTCATTACACGTACACGTGTTACAGTCGTCCTGGTAAGTTTGTCCGATCTTAATTCTCACTCCGTTAGACCGTGTGCAGGCTGAGGAAATCAAAACTTTGCAGTTATAAATGAGGGTTCACAAAATCACTGTTTCCTTACGTATTGCTTCTGCGTGCGAACTTTTTATTTATGTGTACCATCTTAGGCCTACTGTTTTGTACCAACGTACTCTTCTGTGTATTTTTTTGTGTATACACATACTGTTTCTGTGCATTGCTTTTGTGTATAAATATACTGTTTGTGTGTACTGAAGTTATTGTTGTGCGCATGTTTTTTATTTCTGTGTAAAAACTTTAATGTACAAACAACTCGTTTTAGGATACAAACTTGCTGTTTTTGTTCACCAGACTTATTGTTTCGTGTACCAACTTATTGTTTGTGTACGAAATTTATTATTTTGTTTACTAACTTATTGCTTGTCTGCATAGATTTATTGTTTTTGTTTGCCAAACTTATTGTTTTGTCTACCAACTTACTGTTTTGTGTACACCTTATTGGTTCTCTGTAAACTTATTCTTTTTATGTACCAACCTGTATAAAAACCTCGACATTCCTGAATCACCAAACAACCCTGGGAACCAGTCTTAAAGCTGTTAAACCGGCAGATCATTTTTACCAAAAGGATCAAGGGGGTTGGGAGGGGTAGTGCTTTACTTGATCTTTGATCACAAAGGTTACAAAATGAATTACTCGTTATTTCAACGTAAAATGTAAGGCTTAACACCTTTAGAACTATAGGAACATGACAAATTATTTGTGAATGTTTACCTCTTTGTCCACAACTAGTTGAGTTGCAACGTGTTTGACGATTAGACACACATCGGCAACTTCGGCAGCCCTTTTGGAAACTTTGGCCTATTGTATATAGCTTGTTTCCATGAACGCAGCCTGAAATGCATACCCAGTATTACTAGATTTATTACGATTATTTGTTTGATTGGTGTTTTTCCGCCGTACTCAAGAATATTTCATTTATATGACGGCGGTCAGCATTATGATAGGAGGAAATCGGGCAGGGCCCGAAGGAAACCCACGACCATGAGCAGGTTGCTGGCAGACCTCCTCACGTATGGTCGGAGAGGAAGCCAGCATAAGGTGGATTTAAACTCTCAGCGGATGCATTGGTGAGAGCCCTCTGGATCATTGTGCAGTGCTGACGTTCTAACTCTCTCGGCCACGGAGGCCCCAGACCCAGTGTTAAGGTACTGACTACAACGTCCTTGAAGTAAATCTTCTTTTTTTCATATCAGGCGACCGTAAGTCAAACTATTGACTGTTTTGCGTCAACTTTTAAAGTACATGTATATAGAGGTATTCAGCAACGCTTAATAATAGATACTCAACTAATATGTTCTAATTAACACGAAAATATGTGAAACATTGATATACCTCATCTCCAACTGAAACCCGCCCAATTGCCTCGCTTCGGATTTTTGTCATTTTGTTACTGAAATGGACCTGACCAGCTTAGATACTCCACAATAATCTGACAGCACTCTACACGTACTCTTTTGACAACACTCTTATAGCACTCTATCTACACGTTCTCTCTCTTCAACAGTCTTACTCTCTCTTCAACAGTCTTACTGCACTTTATCTACACGTACTTCCTCCACAATAGACTTACCTGTACACTTGGTCACGTTACATGTGATTTTGTTCTCTCCACAGGTACACTGTCTACAACCATCGCTAAAGGAGCGGCCAGGTTTGAACACTTTACCCTTATATACGCACACTATGGATAATAAGACGAAGAAAACATATCCGTAATATATTCAACCGAGGAACAAGTAAAACATACCTGTAGATATAGTAAACATAAATACATCTAGAAGAGGAAACCGGGGTAAACCACCGACCTTTGATAAGTTATGGACGAACTTTGTCACGTGGAACGTACAGATATGCACACTACATATACTGGTGGATAACACCAACGAACGTTAGATAGTGTCATCGGTCACTCGAGGGTCGGAATTTTCCTTTCTCAGAGCTTTGTTTTTCATTTAAATCTGAATATGCATGGGAAGGTCTGCCAACAACCTGCAGAAGATCGTGGGTTTCCCCCGGCTCTGCCCGGTTTCCTCCCACCACAGCACTGGCCGCCGTCAGGGAAATATTCTTGAGTACGGTGTAAAACATCAGTCAGATAAATAAATCAATCAGATCTGAATCTAAATGACAGTCAATTCCGCAAACCTGTATTTTACAACTTGGAGAAAAAACTAAAAGAAGTCAGTTGATAAGGAACTAGGATGACTTATTTGAAATGAAAAGTTCCTCAGAGAAGTGTCTAAAATGATCGGATCGATATATTACGATGGTGACAATTGTAAAGCAACACAGTTGGTTGGCGGCAACATTGATGTTCGCCCATATCCTGGTGGGCTGTATAATTATCCCAGGTATGATGTCGAAGATCGCTTTGGTTACCAAATAATGTCGGGAGACATGGTATCCAACCCGAATCGTATCATATCAAAAGCTTTAAAAAGGGTATATGTTACTGCCTCGATTGGCGCTCAGCACTGAGAGCTTAGAACAAGGAAACACGAATGGTCGGTCAAGTGTCAGTATAATTTGACGGGATGGGGTGTCATGTGTGGTGTCTTCGGCATGATACTTCAGTGGCGGCAGCACTTTGAGGACATGGACTCGTCCTGCTACAGTAAATGTACACATACCTAAGGACTCCTCGTCGTGATATGGCTAAAAAAATTGTAAAGTACGACGTAAAACCCAAAACATACATACATACACACATACAAACATGCAAATTATGACGAAATTGTTTCTAGGTGTTATCAACTCATAGAATTCTACATTGGACATAACGGTAACAAAAATGTTTTTACCGAGGTGTTATTATGCTCCGTAACACGACAAAGTATGGTACCTTACCCTGACGAGTACAGAAAGACATACAGGCCAGCGCTAAGGTGATCTGTGTCCAGATAAAGCACCGCATTGAGAGCGTATAGGTTGATCCGATATAAAGGCTGGTTCCTGACACATAGGCTGGTTTGTGAGCCATTTATTTCCGTCTCACGTCAGGATTTGTTAATTTCCCTTCCCCCGGGCCTATATTAACCAGATATTATATTTTTTTGTGCACACATATGCAAGCGTGATGAATAGAGATATGTTAAGTTTTAGGTTAGAGATTTCAATTTGTTTTTAAAAAAAGGAGGAAATTAAGATAACTCTACATTTATGTGACTTGTGCAAAAATATAAGAAAGAAGCGTCATTTCCTCTTCACTCAACCCTTTTAACCAACTAGGTTCAATCCAAGCAACGGTTTTTGATACCTACTACCCAGTCACACATGTATGAAACCGGTGAAACAACACTGCACTTGTTGGGTCCTTAGAATGAGCGGATGTGTCTATAACTGTGCAAACGGGCAGATCTGACGGAGTTCACTTTGGAGTGATTTTAGCAGTGGTTCAAGCGACCATTGCAAATGTTAGAATCTTCTACGCTTTTACTTTGGATGAACTTTAAAGAATAATCGTCGCTCAAATATTATCAGTGTACCTGTTTTTAGGTGTCAATCAAGTGGGCTGTATCAGCAATAAAATTTTTTCCTGTTTGCGGAGGCCTCCGTGACTCAGTTGGTTAGCGCGTTAGACCCAGGAGGCTCTCATCAATGCGGTCGTTGTGAGTTCAAGTCCAGCTCATGTTGGCTTCCTCTCCGGCCGCAAGTGAGTGAGTGAGTGCTTGGGGCTTAACGTTGTACTTAACAATTTGTTCAGTCATATGACGGCGAAGGAATCCTTAATGTGCTTGTTACAGGACGGATTTCCACCGCTCTTTTATCTAGTACTGCTTCACAGCGACGCCTTACCGAAGGCAGCTAAGCAGCCCCACTCGAGCCATTAAACTGATACGGCTCAACCAGTCGTAACCCCTTAATGCTGAACGCCAAGCGAGGAAGTTACAACTTCCTCTTTTAAGGTCTTTGGTGTGAATCTACGCAGGAATGACCCCGGATCTACCGCTCCCGAAGCAAACGTTCTACCAACAGTGCTAACGGGGCCGGTCCGGCCGTAAGCGGGAAGGTCTTCCTGCCACCTGCGGATGGTCGTGGGTTTCTCCCGGGGCTCTGCCCGGTTTCCTCCCATCATAAAACTGGCCGCCGTCGTATAAGTGAAATATTCACTTGAGTACGGCGTAAAACACCAATCAAATAAATAAATAAATATTTCCTGTTTGCGAGGCATTCCTTGTCTTACCTCATCTCAAAACACTGTATACATCCATAGAGTGTATGTACTACAACAGTACACAAATACATCTGTACCGGTCACTATGCAGGTACATGTTTCACCTTACAGGTTACTTTGCTGTCAACGGATGTTTTCCTTAGCTTACTTCGTAATATTAATATTATAGTCTATTTCTTTTAGAGAGTCGCCGATATATGGCTTATGGCCATTAACATTATGAATTAGAGAAAGTGTTCTAACTTCATTGTCCCTGCAAAAATATAGACTTCCAATGTATCCGTGTGTTATGTTGCTACGTGACACTGACTGAGCCACCTTGGCAGCGAGTATGAGATGAATATAAGCGACTCGCTAAAAGAAACAGACTTTAAAAACAGATTGTTCTCTTTTGACTTATTCGCTTTAAAGGCTATTTTCCTCAGCTGGTCGTATGTGGGAAAGTTTGTCAGCATCCTGCGGATGTGCGTGGGTTTCCTCCCACAATAATGCTGCCCGCCATCGTATAAGTGAAATATTCTGGAGTACGACGTAAAACACAAATCAGATAAATAAACAAATTTTCCTCAGCTCACTTCGTGATATTAATATTAATAATATGTTGTTCTTTAACTCACTTCGCTTTAAGAGGCTGTTTTTTTTGGGGGGGGGGGCTCATTTCGCCTTTAAAGGGCTAGCTATTTTCATTTAGCTGACTGCGCTTTAAAAAGCTGCTTTCCTTTAGCTCGATTCGCTGTAAAAGGCTGCTCTCCTGCAGTTCAATTCACTTTAAAAGGTCGTTTTCTTTCAGCTCAAGTCGCTTTAAAAAGCTGTTTTCACTTCGCTGTAATAGGCTGTTTTCCTTCACCTTATTTCGCTGCAAAAGGCTGTTTCACTCAGATTGTACTGGCTGTTCCACCATCTAGAAAATGTTAATTAGACACGGTTTTACTATACACGTGTGGAGGTACAGTACTCTGTACATAAGACTTCGAAATTGTTAAAAATCTAGCTTAGATGTATCTGACATTTCTGACTTTCTCTCATTCGTCATGTAACATGACTGTATTAACCCCCGCCCTCCATCTCCATGCACCACCTCTGACACTCCACCAATCCCTCGTAAGCCTCTGATTTGGCTAATAAACTTTTCCTCTGTCAAACCATGCACATTTTGCCTGTTCACCACCTGGGTCCCAGCAGACCACCGTTGAAACCTATCTGTTTTCCTGGACATTGTTTAATTGTTCTTCATTCGATAAATACACTTCACGCTGTTTTCTATGTCTTTAATGATAAGGAGCATTACGTGTGTGGAAAGACTATGGACAAGTTCGGTGTTAAACCTTCGTCTCCCGATCTGCTTACTATCAAGCAACTTGTTACACTTCCGACTGGTCTACATATTTCTGTGTTGTGCTTTTCTGAATATTACTTCTGATAAGCCTCAGAATTTAAACATCTCTCCAGGCGTGCATGATAGAGTGTGTTTGTGAGGAATTTAACGCAGAGGGAAGAGCCCAAAGTGTGTGCCGCCGTGTAGATTTTCAGATAACAGTAAATGCCGTAAGGTTATATCAACGATATAGAGTGGGGTATAGACGGATCGTAAGTTATTTCCTTGAAGAGTTCCTCTGTTACCTCATTCGCATACACACCGGCTGCTCCCTGCAAAAAAAAAAACGAGGAGCTGCCACAATAACCTTCTGAATCCCGGGGCAATATACACGATCACCATATCCGTCACGAGGTACGAATAATCGGTTAGGGGCCTAATTTTAACAGAAAGCCTCTCGCCTTAGACTATAGTGCCTTATGTTAGAATGGATTCTGTATAAATGGACGTATGGGCGTTAGAACGGATTACAATATAGGCCTAATACTGTGTCATATTTAACATAATATCTCGTTTGTCTCATACAGCCGAAGGCACTAGACAGGACACAACACCCAGTCACATTGTATTGACACTGGACTAATAATTAGTCATGTTTCCTTGCTGTCAGCTCTCAGTGCCGAGTGCCAAGCGAGACAGCAACAAGTGCCACTTTTAGTCTGCTATATGCCGAGCCGGGTTTGATCCCGGGGTCTCGTATGTACTATACTCAAACAACAGACGTTTTGTTAAGTGTAACACATTATTTTTGGAGTGCATGATGTTTTATGTGGATACAAAGACTTATAGCATCTGCATCTTTGTTTTCATAGTACTTATGAGTATTATTATTATTATTTTTATTTTTTTACATTTTACAATCCCGGATAACTCAGCAAAGCAATTATGGTCTATTTCTCTTAGAGAGTCGCCTATATTCAGCTGTCTGTAAAATCAGTCATACTCGCTACCAAAATTGCCTTTGGTCAGTAACACGTAACAACATAAGCTCTACACATTGAATTCTTGAGCACGGCGTAAAACATCAATCAAATCAAATAAATCAAATCTACACATTGATATGTTTGAAGCCCACATTATTGCAAGGAAAATGAAATAGACTATAGTAGCTGGGAAGAAATGCACTTTAACTGAACTACATGTATCCCACCATTTTGAATCAATCTTTCAATCTGGTCAATCTTTCAAAAAAGGTGTTTGCATTTGGAAGTCTTACCAGCACAAACACAAAGACATATATATATATATATATATATATATATATATATATATATATATATATATTTATTTATTCATGTACCATACATTAATGGTACAAAGTAATGCTTGATAACAAAACCTAAATGTCTTATGATGTGCTATTCAAATGTGTATGAGCGATAAATTTATTTATGTTTTATAAATATTTAACATGAGATAATATACAAATATGTGTACATATAGAGGTATATGTTTATATATAATGTCCTTTTTTTGAGATTTTGAAGTCACCAATCATGACAATGTGAGAGAACATTTCAAATATGAAACACACATATCTAACTGAGCATGCAGGCTGTTGACAAGCCTGTATTTGTGTTATGTCTTTAATGGTATAAAGGTCCACACTGCTCTTCATCAGGAACCAGTTTTTGTTCCAAGTTTAGTCAGATCTATTGTATACACTTTGACCATCCAGTCAGAACCACAGCTGGCCAGTTGGAGTCGGCTTTCAGTGTCCTTCACCTGAGTGGCCTTGACCCCTGCTTCACCTAGACAAGGTCGAAATTTCAGCCTTTTCACAGTAAGATGATGAGCAGTGCTAAGTTCAAGGTTAAGCAAAATAAAGTTATTTTGAAGGCAACTTTTTTTTTTTTGCTTCATTTACAGAAGCAATTGAACTACAGTAAATCACCAATGATTTCATGAAATTTCCCAACCTGTTGTCTTTAAGAATTTTGTGAAAAATCATTTGAAATTTTATATGATTAACAAAACATCACATGCCACTCTACATGATTTTTCACCAACTAATCACCTTTCTGCAGCACAGTCTGCACTGCAGAGCAATTAGGTACTGAAAAATTCCATGCAATTATTATTGAGCTAGGGCTAGTGAAATGAAAGAAATATTAAAGTAGTTAACCAACAAAACTGCATAGTTTGGTCACAACAAAATACTGTTAACTGCTTTTGTCATTAATTCCCTAGATCCCTAGATCACTGCGGCAGCACAAACACAGTAATAACAATAAATACAAATATTGCTGTCAGTTTTGAACAAATTTCAACACCTTCCACAAATTTCATGTATCTAGGGCCTGTCAACATGTACACGCATATAAAAGTTTAGAACAATCCCTTCTGTGGTTCTTGACATGATGTTTAAAGGCTTTGATAATAATTCAATATGGCCGCCAAGTCACATCATTGAATCGCCCCAAAAGTTTCGGGCACAACTTCAAGTCCTTTCTTGGAATAAATTCACTGAATTCTGTGGCCCGTTTTCAGTAGAAACACAAGAAAGTTTTACCTACAATAACAATATTAATCATAAGAGAAACAAAACAGGGTTTCAAGCCTAATTGTTATTTAGTATACCGCAACTGTTATAAAGGATACTTCTGATCAAGCGTGGCTAGCTGTGTCCATGGCTGTGATTGGTCATTTGCCCATGTGTGCAGCCCAATCATACCGCATTCCAGTCCAGTAGATATCAAGTACCTAACAAACAAAAAACAAAACAAAAAAAAAAACACCACCACTGAATTCATAAAGGAAAACTTTCTGACAAAAAAACCCCATACCAATGACAAGCGTTTCTTGGTATGGTATTTATCACTACATATTGTGTGAAATCCTGAAATTGGCCAAACCAACCAATGTAGTTTTGTCTCCAAAATCAAATTAAAAATGCACATAAATTGCACTGAAACTTGCGAATAGGTTGAGGAATTAGGGTAAGCACAAAGGAGAGATTTTTATTATTCAAATATATATGAAATGTCAGGATTTCCTTCAGTGATAATCAAAAAGATCAAAAACTTGTGCAACCTATTACATTGATGTGGTGATGCCTCGACTTCATTATTATAACACTAATACTGGTATGTCATGTAACAAGACACAATGTCAAACAAGACGTCATGTGCAAAACATGTTACATTCACTGGTCTGTGAAAACCTACAGCTAAAAACATTCGACACATAAATGTTTAAATGCACAAAATCAACATACATGTACTGTCAAAATGAATAATAAATAGAACATTGCACAATGAAGGTTAAAACATGATAGATGTTTCTTTGAAGAAGGGTGGAAATGATAACCCACTTTTCTCTTCGAGCAACATTTACTGAATTCTACTTTCACTTTCATATCCTCTATGTGTACGATGTATCATAAATTTCACTTCAGGGGCTTCAACATACTGCTTGGTCATCACAATCTCTCAGACCACTTTAATAGGTTGGTACCCGAAATTCCAAAGAAAAGAGCTTAAAAACGTATGTATGTATGTACATGTGTGCTTGGGGTTTTTATGTTGTACTTAACAATTATTTAGTTAAATGACAACGA
Organism: Liolophura sinensis; assembly: GCF_032854445.1. Classification (NCBI taxonomy): domain Eukaryota; kingdom Metazoa; phylum Mollusca; class Polyplacophora; order Chitonida; family Chitonidae; genus Liolophura; species Liolophura sinensis. The sequence goes on along the minus strand of NC_088305.1, from coordinate 11,429,733 downwards.
GGAGTCGTACAGTGTGTGTATTTATACTGTGTCTTCTTGTGGCAGGGTGAGTCCATGCTGCCAAAGTGTTGATGTCACTGAAATATCATGCCAAAGACACCAGACATGACACCTCACTTTTTCACAATTTTTTTTTTAATGGAATTAAATGCTGTCAGACAGTTAGATAGCGAGGTAGGTTTAGGACCACTTTGATAAATGACATGCACACTAAGGATTCCTTCGTCGTCATATGACTGAAAAATTGTTAAGTACGATGTTAAACCCCAAGCACACACTCACTCACTATAAACTGTACTCATGCAATGAGTGAGAAAGCATGAAAAAGTAAATCTGACATCAAATACCTGCTTTAGGACCAGAAAAACAATGGGAAGGCGGCATATTTTTTAAACCCTGTACGGTGGAGTTAGTGTGAAGCAGGATCTCAATCGATTCCTTCGTCACGAAATTATTGTTGCACACATATACAATGTTTCAACGTATCAGTTCTGTCTTTACAGTGACGTCATAATGATGAACTGAAGAATGAACTTTTGACATCAATAAAATGACATCAAGGTCTTACTGATGGGCGCTTGACGTCACACGTTTTGCCTGATTTTGCAAATTTTATCAACCTCACAATAGGTGCCTTCAGGTTTGTTTGGAAGGCAGAATGACATCCTACTGGAAAAATTAAGGTTCAGCAACAAATCTAATATTTTGTGACATATATTTACTTTTTAAAATGGTCTTCAGCAACCCGAGGATGTTTGTGGGTTTCCCCTGGGCTCTGCCCAGTTTCATCCCACCATAACGCTAGCCGCTGTCGTATAAGTGAAATATTCTTGAGAACGGCGTAAAACACCAATCAAATAAATAAATGAACTTTTAAAAATGCACTTTTTGAGTGAATTTTTACATCACTTCATTTTTACAGTTCCTTTTCTTTTTTTAACATAATCATTATGTGTGTCTCATGTCACATGATACTTACCTTCCTTGGACTAAAACTGGTGCACATGCCACTGAAGTGACAGCATCCTGAAGGTCAAGGGTCGCTGAGCATGGCGATTGAGGTCCTGCAATGTCACTCGGGTCAGGTCTCTGCCATGCTATCACCTGTCATGTGCAGCGATATTAACAACTATACAAAATGACTGAACTTGTTTTAGCATACAAACATGCATCCTGATTCTTTAACCTTTTCCACCACCTCTGCAACCAATATTTTGAAACATAAAAACACTACTATGGGGTGTAGAGAAATAATCTGTTTCTCTGTTTCATGCAGCCTGAATCTTTGGTGACACAAACAAATCATTTTCAGAAGAAATGTATGCATAAATTCCACTGACAAAAGTGCTTTAGTGGTGGAAAAGGTTGAAGATTTACAGTACTAAAAGTCTTTTTACCTTGTAAATGATCTGTAAATCTGATTACTGTATAGCACCATGCTGAAGAATGTTCTCACTCACTGAACAGTGCCCAGAATGTCAATAGTAAATTACTGATTTTTGCTAAGTCACTTAGAAATATTAGTAATTAAACAAATGATCGAACTCGTCTGAACATTCACAGTCTCGATTTGCCTTGTTACCCAACATATGAAGTGTGTATTTATTTGACTGGTATCTATTTTTTTATCTTGACTTCTACAACGACAGTCTGGTTAATGGGTGTAGGAAATCACTAAACCTCTCACTTTTGATGGGTAATTTGACAATCCTCTGACTTAAACCCACACCCGAAACAGCCAGAGGTGAATTCCAGCACGAGCGGAGGAAGCCAGAGTGCCCGGAGAAAACCACTGAACTTTGCCAGGTTTGTGAAAAACCTCCTGATTGTCATAGCAATGGAATGGTCTAGAGATCTTCTTTAAACCCCAAATAAATTGAATAAATTGAATAAAAAAATGAATGCATGATTCTAGAATCTGGAGAAGAATTAAAAATTACTCAATCTTAACACACCTTTTTATCACGAGATGCGGTGAAGAAATACTGATCATCATGTGACCAGGCTCCGGACCAGATGATGCGTGAATGAGCACTGTTTTTCTTCTCCACTCCAGCCAGCAGTGAGAACAGTGGACCTGGTGAGAGTCATCGGACATGAAATGATGAGTGAACATTAGCATGACAGTGGTAAATTTACATGGAACATTACCATGACAGTGGTACATTTACTTGGAACATTAGCATGACAGTGGTACATTTACATGGAACATTACCATGACAGTGGTACATTTACATGGAACATTACCACGATGGTGGTACATTTACATGGAACATTACCATGACAGTGGTACATTTACATGGAACATTACCATGACAGTGGTACATTTACATGGAACATTACCATGATGGTGGTACATTTCAATGGAACATTACCATGACAGTGGTACATTTACATGGAACATTACCATGACTGGCACATCTACATGGAACATTACCATGACTGGTACATTTACATGGAACATTACCATGACAGTGGTACATTTACATGGAACATTACCATGACAGTGGTACATTAATTTCTGTGCTTACTGTGAAATACTTAATTTTCCTGTAGAACTAATTTTCGCGGATTTCGCGGTGACCAGTTTACCATGCATATGCTGCATATGCTGGCTTCTAATGAATGTCACTCTGATACACGCTATCCCATTGGCTGTGTCTCTCCTGTGCACCAATGAGTGAGCCTCTAACAAACTGTGAAGTGTGTACAACAACATAATGGCCGTTTGACAGCTACAGCAATGTTTGTGCTTTCTGACCTGCTACAGAGGACGATTAAAACTGAAAACAATGCAAAACTTACCATGTTGCTTGATAAAGAATGAGTGGCGCCGATAATGGTGAATATATATGTTTTGCGTTGAACTGCTCAAAAAGGTGACAGTCACTTTGACATTTGTTTAAAAGTACTCATCAATGATTCGAAAAGAAGTGACACCTGTTTGAGTACTGCTCACGGTAGGTGCGAAAGTAATCTTCTTACGTTGGCCGCCGTTGTGCAAGTGAAATTTTCTTCAGTATGGGGAAAAACACCAATCAAATAAATAAATAAATACAGCCAGCAATACTTTTGGCATATTTTTTTCACCTGGTTTTTTATTAAATAACTCAGAAAGGGAAAAGAAATACTTAAATACTACTAACTTAAGAATTCATCATTGTGAAGAAAACATCGGCTTTTATAAAAGGCTTATGAATACCTTCATTTGGGTTGTTTTCTGATCTCCTTTTGTACACTCTCCACGTCCTGTCCCTGGACACTGCTAACAAATACAACCCATTGTGGGAGAATTCCAGCTGAGTCACTGTCAAAGAAGCACCCTCTAGTGAACATATCTGTTGCCATGTTTGAGTATCCCATAAGATTATCCCCGCATATTCTGCTTTAGCTGCCTGAAAAATAAACTTTGTTCAGTATGCAAATTTGTCTGTGTAATAATACTTTCACGCCTGTTTCTTTAAATATCAACCTTGATCTAGCGGGTAAACTAAAAATTAATACTTATTTTTATAATATATGGTACAGTCAGTCTGCATCTTAGCACACTTTATATTTTTCAGTAAACCTTGAGTGAAAGGTTCATATTATCTTCAAAATCAGGTTTAGGATTTCCACTTCACTTGCCAAGAAAAAACAAACCATATTCAGAGAATTTTTACATCCAACAGTATTAGGCACACAAAAACTTGTGCATGAAGTGAGCTGTTTTTTAAATTTCATCTGGGATTACACAAAATGAACCTGAAATATTTGCTGCATGGGAACCAAAGTGGAAAACACAAATAGATGGTTGGACAAACATAAGATAATATTGTTCGCTGACATCTGTGCGTGAGATCGGGAGCGGTAGATCCAGGGTCAATCCTGGGTCGGTTTACACCTAAGACCTTAAAAAAGATGAAGTTGTAACTTCCTCGCTTGGCATTCAGCAACCGGTTGACCTGTATCAGTACAATGGCTTGGGCGGGGCCACTTACTTGCCTTCGGTAAGGCGTCTTACTGAAGCAGCACTAGATAAAAGAGCGATGGAAATCCGTCCTGCGACAAGGAGGCACATTACATGCACTCTAAGGATTCCTACGTTGTCATATCATGTTAAGTTAAGTGCGACGTTAAACCCCAAGCACTCACTCACTCTAGGTGTGAGATAATTTGGATCATGGGTGGAGACAAAAAACAAAAACAAAAAAAAAACAAGATAAATCAGACATATTAGCTACTTAAAAGAACAGAGCTTTACAAACCAGTCCAGTCCGTTAAGAAGCCTGTTGAAGTGAATCTACATGTAGACCTGTGGTAGTTGGATTTGATAACGTGACTTCATCAAATCAAGGTTTACATGCTCCTGGGAGACAGCTTGACCAATGGTAGCCCCAAATTTGGTTGAAAGAAAATGACCCAAATTTGGCTGAAAGAAAATGACCAACTTATTACAAGCTACCTTAGAGGCTGAGGCCAGTAGTTCACCCCTGGGGTCAGAAGCCAATGAGAAAATCTCATAGCCATGACCATAGAGCTTCTGTGTCTCTGGCCATAGGGCATTCTGTATCAGGTGTTCTTCTGTTGGAGGTTCTGAAATAAATTATAAGTGAAACTTATAACAAATTCAGCACTGCATTCCATATCAGGTGTTCCTTTATCTGAAGAGAATCAGGTGTTCCTTTATCTGAAAAGAATTTAAAGTCAAAATGGTAACAAATTCAACAGGGCATTCTGCATAAAGCAATTTTCTGTCACTGGTCAGAAGTAAATTACAAGTTAAATCGAATACAAAATCAGATGTCAAAGAATTGTTAATCTCACTCAAGTGAATCCTGAATAATGTTGTTAACATTTAAGTTACAATGAAAAAAGCAAGTATGCTGTATTTATCAGATTTTATCACATTTTCATTTTGGGGGGAAAAAAATTGACCAGTTGTGAAGAAAGTGAATTTTTTCTTTGTTATTTTAGAGTAAGTAAATAAATCTTCATTCCGCATAGATATGCCAAACACTGTCAATTTGTATTTCATTAACTGGAACTTATGTGAAAAGTGTTTGTTTTTTTTTTGTTTCAAAGCTAGCATTTACATCAAAAAGGGCTTCTACAACAACGACAGTCAGTTTATTGGTGTAGGAAAGAGTGAGTGAGTGAGTGCTTGGGGTTTAACCTCGTACTCAACAATTTTTCAGTCATATGACGGCGAAGGAATCCTTAGGGTGCATGTACGTGTAATGTGCCTCCTTGTATCAGGACGGATTTCCACCGCTCTTTTATTTAGTGCTGCTTCACTGAGACGACTTACCGAAGGCTAGTAAGCCGCCCCGCCCGAGCCATTGTACTGATATGAGTCAACTTGTCGTTGCACTATCCCCTTCATGCTGAACGCCAAGCGAGGAAGTTATAACTTGCTCTTTTAAGGTCTAAAGTTTGACTCGACCCAGGATTGACCCTGGACCTACCGCCCACGAAGCGGGCGCTCTACAAACTGTGGTGTAGGAAAGAAGAATGCCTTTGGCAGGTAACTGACAAACCTGATTAAACTTTACGTTAAAGATGTCTTGATATCCAGAGCTTACCTGTGATAGTTACAGGTGAGAAGTAGATCTCTGGGTACTGTTCATTAGGATGAGCCGAAATCTCAGAAGCTGATGAAGTTACCCCAGAGTTATCTCCCTGGAATACTGCCTTATTCGACAGGCCCAGAGCTGGGACACTAGCGCCCTCTGGAAGGGAGGGTAAATCCTGCGAGAGAAAGTCGGTTAACGGTCACACTAAACGATGCATCAAAGAACAAAAGGAAATCTTCCGTCAGAAATGACGTCTGACCACTCCAATTACTCATTCTGTATCAGCAATGACACAAATAACAGTGTATGAAAATTTTGTTGTGACCTCTCATTAATTCACAGGGACATCTTGACTGCGCATGTTCATGAGTGGGTATCTTTGTGGAATAAAATTAGATATCTCAAACATTAATTATGTCAGATTTTAAAACTTGCTACACACCCTCATACCAATACTGAATATGGTGTGATAAATTTTGAAGAACATTACTCTTTTGTTTTCATTTTTAAATTTTCCACAGTTTGGACTTTCCAAGGGTTTCTCAATATTGCCCCAAAAACTACAGAGGAAAGGTAGATATTTGTTGTGCAAACATCTAGTCCAACATGAGGTTTTTGTAATGTTTCTGCATAAATAGGAGATCAGACGTTGGTACCCCTGCTGTAAATGGGCTAAAAATTCACTCAAAGCACTGCTTTTTCACATGCAAATGAAGTTCATACAATATTACTTTTGGTGCTTAAATCTACCTTTTTTACCTTCGGAACAAATCTCAAAACATCTTTTCAAAATTAACAGAATCACGTAAAATTAGTAAATCGGTCATGCGTGAAACTTTAGGTCAAATACATTACTTACCTTATGCCTCTTGATTTCTGTAAGCAAGTCGAGATCACAAATGTTGGTGAAATTTCCACAAATTTCCTGGGAGCATCGAACACTCGGATGACTTTCTCTTCCGCGCCTGAAGCGAACTTGTACTTGCTGATCATAGCCAGACACTGGAGGTCGTAACCATGAACTTGGGGTCGGCCTATCTCATACCAGCACACCTGTAACGTCAAAGTATAAAAACTAGCGCTAAACGCACTAAAAATTATCTCAAGGGAGAGTTCCAGTCAGCAAGACTGAAAAGTGAAAGTGAAAAAGAGATGTACTTGGGTATAAGCAGCATAAAATAGAAATTTTACTTTTCTGATACGTTAAAAACAAAATAGATATGTAGAGTGACTGAAGACTGACAATATGACTTCATTACAAACGGGGGCTTGACAATATGCCTAATGGGTAAGCAAACAAAGTTCAAATGCTCAAGGAAAACTCAAAATGGAGGCATTATAGCCATCAGGCCCTCACAAAAACTTGTTGATGGGGGGGTGAATGCTTACTTGTCTGTTAGCGGTCACCCAGGGGGCATGAGGCGGGTGGTTTGATCTGAGCTGACCGTCACAAGAAAGTGACCAGTCTCTGGGTCCCAGGACAAGTCCTCCACACTCGCAAAATGACCTTGAGGTGTCACCCACAGGGTGCCAGGTCGACAACTCCTGTGAATAGTCATGGAACGTAGGATTTCAAACACTGCTTAACTTGATATACAAAATCACTCATATAGAGTGAAAGTCTGTAATGCAGTTCATCAGGAATATACAAAATTGACTGACAAATTCAGAGTGTCATCTGTATAACCCTGAAACCTCTTCATTCATTTACTGAACTTTAAGCAACTATTGATCATGAAGCCCAATTCTTAAAAGATTATCTTACTCTATACCCAATGCGCATGAAGTTACCATGGCAATGGCAGGCCCCACCCCACCATATCTTACCTCATTATACCTCCACTGATGGAAGGCCCCGTGGTAACCATGGGCGATGATACTGTTCCCCTCTGGGTTGAACATGCCCCCATACAGGCCTAGGGTGTTACCCCCGACCTCCCCAACTCTTACCTTGACAAGATAGAAACCATAAAAAAAACATTATAGTTTAGCCATCTTTTCCACTTGTTTCTCAAAAACCCAATGCTATCATTTGTATTAACAACCAAATTTTTAAGACAACCAAATTTTGAAGACAATTCGACAACAACAACAAGGAAATCACATAAGTGTAGTCAAGTAGCAAATAATATTTTTTTCCTAACACACATATACAGCACTGCTCTCAATCTGAAGTCATTTTATTTGTTTCGAAAAAAAAAAGAGACAGATCTCTTCACATTTGATCAATTCGGTTTCATTTAATGGTGACCTGAATCTATCTGATTTGACTCGCTGATTAGAACGTGCTTTATTTTGGTTATCTTAAAACTTGAGGATATGTGAATAACTATCCTAACATATCATACAGCCAAGGACAAGGCCTATTTCTGTCCAGAGATTATTTGGTCCCGCTTTTTGCGCCATTTTCATCCATTTTTCTTCAGCAAAATACGCCTTTTTGTCAAATCGCAAACCATACAAGAAAGTTGTCAAACAAAGCACGAAGCAGTGGTTTTGAGTTCATTCTTAACTGCTAAAGCTACAATTTGAGAGAGTTCAAAATGTCTGAAAACATTTCCATATATGTTGTGTGAATCATTTTCCACACTCCAGTAAATTATAAAACTGTGATGAATGGGTAAAATAAAATTAATCCTGAGATAGAGACAGGCGGTAAGCAGTCAAAATGGTAACATCGTTTCCTTTTTTCAGTTGGGTTTTAACACCACTTTAAACATTAATTCGTTCATGTCACGATGGTGCCTCCTTACAGCAAACCGATGTACACATAGTGCAGCCTCACGGGAATGGTATGCTGAAGACACTGCCAAGCGAGGTAACATCAAAATTACGGATTTTAAAGTCTCAGGTGTGACTTGATTCAAGATTAAATGGTTACTGACATGTTCTATCCAGACTCCTGCGTCTGCGTCTGGTCGCCACAGGATCATGGTCTTGTCCATGGATGCCGACAGCAGACACATCGGCTGGTGCCAGCAGCTGTCTGAAATTGGTAGAGAAATTATTACAGACCTTGGATCAACCACTTTCACAAAATGTTCACTTTAAGAAAACTTCAGTTCTTTGTAGCTTTCCCTGTCAACTGGGTTGCTGAATATAAATATGACACCACAGTCCAGACAGCATTTACAAGAAAAAAAAAAAAGTTACAAGAATTTAGATTTACACAAAGTTTTAGGAAAGTGGGCCAACAAACACTTTCTTCCAAGATTTACTACTACATGAGTCCCTGGTATAAAAGAGTACGTGTATATATAACCCTTCATCAAGTAAAATAAAAACGGGGCCTCCGTGGCTCAGTTGGTTAGCGCGCCAGCACAGCATAATGACCCAGGAGCCTCTCACCAATGCGGTCGTCATGAGTTCAAGTCCAGCTCATGCTGGCTTCCTTTCCAGGTCTGTCAGCAGCCTGCGGATGGTCGTGGGTTTCCCCCATGCTATGCCCAGTTTTCTCCCACATTAATGCTGGCCGCCGTGGTATAAGTGAAATATTCTTGAGTACAGCATAAAACACCAATCAAATAAATCAAATAAAGTAAAATAAAGACTGCAAGTGCTCTGTTTCATATAATTTGTGGAATTCCATAAATATTATCACCCAGTTCACACATTGTGATACAGTCTATTGCTACCAGGTTGATTTATTTCTTTATTACAGTGGAGTTTACGCCATAATTTAAGAACATTTTATTTATACAAAGGTGGTCAGCATAGTGGTCGGAGGGAACACCCATAACAATCTGCAGGTTGCTGTCAGACCCGTTCTCCACTTATGACCGGAGAGAAAGTCAACATGAGCTAGCCTTGAACTCACAGCGATTGAACGCGGATTGAATCTATAATCCAGGTACGAATGCTGTGAGTTCAAGTGAGCTCTGCGTTAGCATGCAAACCAATAGGCGAAGAAGGACCAGTTGGTGTTAAGTGTTAAACTAGGGAAATGGTTAACATTGAACTGCTGTTACATTTTATTTCTTTATTTATATGATTGGTGTTTTATGCTGTACTCAAGAATATTTCACTTATATGACGGCGGCCAGCATTATGGTGGGAGGAAGCCGGGCAGAGCCTGAAGGAAACCCACGGCCATCTGCAGGTTGCTGCTAAACCGTCCCATGGCCTGAATGGAAGCCAGCATGAGCTGGACTTGAACTCACAGCCACCGCATTGGTAAGTGCCTCCTGGGTCATTATGCTGCGCTAGCGCGCTAACCAACTGAGCCACTGTTACAATTTAAGTGTCATGAGTTGTACAAATACCCGTAAATTACAATGAGAATGTTACAAATCTGCCCCACACAAGACACATTTTGCAAATGAAACTTCAAACACCTTCAGTTCAATTTTCATTCAATATGAATATGTATAAATCATTCAATGGAATATGTTCATCCATCCCCACATTTTTCACTCAAAACTTATCAGATTTATTAAAATAAGCTTGTTGAGTCTTCCTCCTGTACAAACAATTAGAGCAGGGAAGTGAGAATTGGTGACCTCTAACCTTTCCAAATCTGTGGTTGCCATCGGATACTGTAGATCCAGTTGTCATGACCACACATGACAGACTCCAGAATCACAGCATACGCCTTCTGCTCACCTGAAACGCAGGTAAAAGCTGGGTTACATTACCATGACAAAAGTAATCTCCCTTGAAGGTGTGATTTCTTTGCATCATTTCACAACAGGCAATTTTCATAGAAAAACTTACTTTTTGGATGTTTTTTTTTTCTTCAGTCACTTCTGATATGCTAGATTAATTCAGATCTAACAATTAATGAAACAATCCTTTAAAAGGCAAAAACAATGGTTGTTGTTGAAATCCTGGATTTGTTTCAGAAAGGAAGAAAAAAACCCCCCAGAAATATCATGAAGGACCACCAGGCAGAATCATTTGAGTCTTTAAACGAAAGAATGAATGAATGAATGAATGAATGATTATGGCTTTACACCACATCGGCAATTTTTCAGCCATATCGTGGCGAGAACATGTTTTAATCTATAAATCAGTATAGGGTTTTAAAAAAGAGAATGTGAACAAATAAATCAAATAAAAAGGACAGACGTATTTAAACCCATTAAAACAACCAAACCTCCGTTAAAACTTGAAAACCACAATCATTTTTAAAAATTCTAATGTGTATTAATGTAAAAAAGAGTTATATCTTACAATATAAACCTATATATTTTAAGTAATCAATGACAGTATTGCCAGCGACAATGTCATTACACGAAAGAAAAAATTAAAGCAATTTTTGTCATCCAACTTGTCAAATAGTTACTGAAATCAGTTGGGTTTATTTTGTCAATGACAAGAATGACCTCCCATAGGGCAACACCGTGTGACTTCAGGCAGTTTTATTAGAACAAATTACTTCTTGGATCTTTTTAGAACACATCTGCCAATATAAAAAATACATTGTTTTTAAAAAGTAGGTAAGGTGGGTTGTACTCTGTTTCAGAAAGGTATACAAAAAGACAGAATTAAACAACTCTTTACACACAAGAAAGAAATTAAACTTTAGTCATCCACTTGTCTTACCATTGGCAGTATATGTGAAAGTATTCTCCTTCATCTTAATGTCTTCGTCTCTGGGTAGCGTTGCTATGGAAACAATGGTTGTGAGGCTGTCAGGTTGCCGTGGACTCAGTCGCCATATCCGTATGATGTAGTCCTGCGAACAGCTTGCTAACATCAGGTCACCACAGTCTGTGCAAACAACATACAAATGATTCAAATTAGTACAGTATACCTACATTTATTTACTTACCCTAAATGACCTAAACTTTCGCTCACAAAAGTGCATTTTTAGAAGCAAATAAAACGTGACAAATATTACTTTGGGTGCTGAAACTTACAATTTTCCAGTAGAATATCATCCCATGTTCCAAGCAAATCTCAAAACACCTTTCTAAAATCAATAGAACTCTCAGAATCAGGAAAAACGGGAAAGTTAGTCATGGACGAAATTTATGGTCATTTTGGGTACATCTTAAATTAGTATTTCACTGCGGGTGGAGATTACAGTACCACAATGCCTGGAATAAACCACCAAACTTGAGCAGATAACTGGCAAACTGTTAAAGCTGCCACCATGTTTATGCATAAGTCATTACATTGTACGTGTAATAAAGAATCTTCACACCCACTTTTGCAATGATTCAGAATGAAGGGGAGAGGGCGACGACTGGTTGAGCCGTATGGCTTGGGCGGGGCCACTTACTTGCCTTCGGTAAGGCATCTTAGAGAAGAAGCACTAGATAAAAGAGCGGTGGAAATCTGTTCTGCAACAAGGAGGCACATGACATGCACCCTTTGTCGTCATATGAATGAAAAATTGTTAAGTACAATGTTAAACCCCAAGCACTCACTCACTTTTGCAATGATGGTCAGGCTTATGGGTGGAAGAAACCATATGGAGCCTGTGGGAAACCATACATGACCTTTGGGGAAACCATACAGAGCATCTGGGGAAACAATACAGAATCCGTCGGGATACCACCTATAGCAGGAGAGGAAAACACACAGAGCCTGAGAGGAAACCACACAGAGCCTGAGAGGAAACTATACACAGTCTATAAGGAAACCATACCAAGCACAGGGGAAAACATACAGAGTCTGTGGGGAAACCTAGATCTGAGATCTGTTTCATTCTTCCCAGCTTAGCTTTCAGAAATACAGATCTGTATTTTTCCATTTAATAACCTGGAACTCGGTCCTTTCACGTGTGGTGTCCTTAACATGTCATAGCTGTACGCTTCAAAAACATGCTTCCCGTAATTCTTCAGTAATTCTTACTTCATATCATCTAGTTATTCATGAATAATAATGACCATAATGTCAAGATTAACACAAATGTGTCTGTTACACCAGCAGCAAGCGAAACTTTGCTAACCGTCATTTTCAATACGAGTTGGCCGCACTCGACATCATCCAGAAAAATATGAACTCGGGGAACGATTTGACTAAAAGCAATCAGATGTTCACCAACTAAAGGGAGATTGACAAACTCTTTGGGAGTTTAAACTTTACTTTGTGTGTTAATAATGATTATAACATACCTCCAAAAACTTTAACACTAAAAGCAATGGTGAGCAAAGTGTGCTCAAATTGACACCCTATACACAGTTGCCTTCCTCGTCATGGACTTTGGGACAGTTCCATTTCACTAATGAAATAGGGGGGCTGGGATGTGCTGTCAGAAAATCTGTTTTTCTTCAGGAAAAATGAATTTACATATAACTGGTCAGGCAGTTAGGTTTAAAGGTGAATTATTTACCATCACTGACATCATGTGGCCAAAAAGCACATCCTGTGTATAAGACACAGAGAGGTGGCGTCAAACAACAAGCACCTAGGTACTATATCTGGATAACTGCAACCAGGGCAAGTTCTCTTACTTGTAACCCCACCAAAAGCAGCGGATGAGAGTAAACAGCTTGCATTCGACGAGACACTCTCTGAGCAGAGTTTTACACTCAACTGTTGTTTACTCCCTGTCGTCGGATACTTCTGTGACTTGTGTCAGCACACGTGGCTCCATACTTATGGTCACCAAGACACTGTGTGTGACCCCGAGTTGAAGAAGTTGTAGACCTGAGTCTGCCGAAATCAGCTCCACATGGTCATCAAATTCTCAGCAACTCTACCTTCCATTTAAGTTTCAAATAAATTTTGAAGTTTCTCCACAAAATAAATTGTTCACTTCTGACATTTTTTTTATTAGTTTCACTTAAAATCATCATTCCTGTTGTCGCAAAACTTTTATGCTTAAATTTAGAGCTCGAACTGACATGGAGAGGTATTGACGGGAAATGTGCATTTATTGGTCAATAACTGTCATGTGCTTCGCTCTGATTGGATGATTCATTTCCCACCCATTCCATTGGGTATGGACTTGCCTAAATATCATAACAAAACAATCCAGACCATTACATCTTAACAAAAAGGAGACAGCGGTTGTTTTGCATGTTATTTTTTTCCCCCTAATAGCTCCGTTATTTCAAAATGGTATGTTAGAATAGAAATAAAACGTACAGCCCCTTGTTCTCAAATAGTGGACAACTTCTGCCTGCTGTACATTATCTCTGTTATTTTAGCATGGCAAACTAAGTTTTATTTCTTAAACAGAAATGATCTATAATCAATTATATTGTGAAAAATATGGTCTTAATTTTGGGAAGAGCAGCCGAGTCCACCCTAGCAATTGAGTCACGTGATTTGAAAATGACAGCTTGCAAAATTCTGTTGCCGTCACAGTGGGTGCGTCGGTCAGATTTATGTTATTTGCGATGTTATGGCCTTTATTATCTCCACATAATGAGTTGATATTAATTCAGAATTACTTTAAGATCATGGGACTCCTCTTTTTGTGGCACTTTGGAGACATCGCAGATGACAGGACTGAGTTCCAGGCTAGTGAATGTGAGGGTTCAGAGCAGTTAATGTGAAAGCTAAGCTGGCAACTTGGCTTATCAATCTCAGAGCTAGGGGAAACCACACAGGTCAGGTGGGGAAACCATACTAAGCCTGTGGTGAAACCATACAGAGTATGTGAAAACCAGGTTGAACCTGTAGGAAAAACAGACAGACCCAGAGGAAATTATAAAAATGTTTAGTAAGTAAAATGACATAATCTCTCACCATCTTTACAAAAGTCCAAACCTCTCACCCAATCTTCATGGCCAAGTAAGGTAATGGCTTTCACAAACTGAAGGATGAAACATACAAATCGTGGTTGATCATTAAAAGTAAAAAAAACCATACATAAACCATCTTAAAAAAACAAAGAATAATGAATGTTTTAAAAAAAACGTCAACAGTTATTTCACTAATACCTGCAAAATATTATATTTAGTAAGACAAACATTATTTCCAATTATTCTTACATACTTTTCAGCATATTTTTTAAAGTCCATCTAAATAATCAAACATTAACATTTAACATTAAAACTAAGTAAAACAATTAAGCCTTTCAATATTTCATTGCTGAAAACTGAGATGAATATGAGTTCTATTTGTCCCAGCTGAAAATGAGCGAGGTTTTAATCCATGCAGAAAATATGTAGGAATCTTCTCACATATGCAATCCTCATTCCAATGATCTAAAGCTTTATACACACCTGGCCATCTTGTTCTGTAGACAGGTGTGTCCGATGATGTAAATCTGTATACACACCTTTCCGCTTTGTACTATCTACATGTGTGTTCCATGATCTAAAGCTTTATACACTCCTGTCCATCTTGTTCTATATACAGGTGTGTTCCATGACCTAAAGCTTTATACACACCTGTCCATCTTGATCTATATACAGGTGTGTTCTGTGATCTAAAGCTTTACACACACCTGTCCATCTTGTTCTAAAAGCAGGTGTGTTCCATGATCTAAAGATTTATACACACATTTGTACATCTTGTTCTATATACAGGTGTGTTCTAAGATCTAAAGCTTTATACACACCTGTCCATCTTGTTCTACATACAGGTGTGTTCCATGATCTAAAGCTTTATACACACCTGGCCATCTTGTTCTATATACAGGCGTGTTCCATGATTTAAAGCTTTATACACACCTGTCCATCTTGTTCTATATACAGGCGTGTTCCACGATCTAAAGCTTAATACACATCTTTCCATCTTGTTCTATATACAGGTGTGTTCCAAGATCTAAAGCTTTATACATACCTGGCCATCTTGTTCTATATACAGGTGTGTTCCATGACCTAAAGCTTTATACACACCTGTCCATCTTGTTCTATATACAGGTGTGTTCTGTGATCTAAAGCTTTACACACGCCTGTCCATCTTGTTCTAAAAGCAGGTGTGTTCCATGATCTAAAGATTTATACACACATTTGTACATCTTGTTCTATATACAGGTGTGTTCTAAGATCTAAAGCTTTATACACACCTGTCCATCTTGTTCTACATACAGGTGTGTTCCATGATCTAAAGCTTTATACACACCTGGCCATCTTGTTCTATATACAGGCGTGTTCCATGATTTAAAGCTTTATACACACCTATCCATCTTGTTCTATATACAGGCGTGTTCCACGATCTAAAGCTTAATACACATCTTTCCATCTTGTTCTATATACAGGTGTGTTCCAAGATCTAAAGCTTTATACATACCTGGCCATCTTGTTCTATATACAGGTGTGTTCCATGATCTAAAGCTTTATACACACCTGGCCATCTTGTTCGGCCATCTTGTTCTATATACAGGTGTGTTCCATGATCTAAAGCTTTATACACACCTGTCCATCTTGTTCTATATACAGGTGTGTTCCATGATCTAAAGCTTTATACACACCTATCCATCTTGTTCTATATACAGGTGTGTTCCATGATATAAAGGTTTATACACACCTTTCCTTCTTGCTCTATATACAGGTGTATTTTGTGATCATCTCCTCCACAGGCTAAGATAGGGACTGAAATAGATATGATATAAAATTCATCTGTAAATATGATCAATATTTTCAGGTAAAATCATCCTAACTACAAAGTTATGGAAGTACGGCCTGACAGAGAGCATTTTTGCCCACATGGTTTGGGTTTAGATGTTTTCAGAGGCAAATAAATGTGAGAAAATGTTATTTTTGGTGATGAAACTTACAATTTTCGAGTAGAATGTCATTCTATGTTCCAAGCAAACCTCAAAACATCTTTCTATAATCAACAGAACTATCAGAATCAGTAGAAACTGGGTAAATTAGTTATGGACGAAATGTACGGTCATTAAAGGACTGTGAGGGAACCCAGTACAATTATTTTACACCAATACATTATGTGATCTCTTACCTTTTGATAATGGTCGTTTAATTAACGGTTTTTACTACAATATTTAGACTTTCATTGAAAACTTACTGTCTGTGTTAGGAATGATGGTCACACTGACATCTAAACAAAATCCCGAGCCAAATGATATCGTCTGGAGTTGGTCAAACTCTCCTGTAACAAAATTAGATGTCTTTTATTGCACGTCATTAAAACTTAATGGACCTACCATATTTCTTCTTATTTTACGGACATGTACATTTTTTTTTCTAATACAAAACTCCCTGATCTTCAAAAGTTACATTTATCCCCCCCCCCCCCAGAAGGAAAACAACATTGCTCACAAAAGAGGACAAATACATGTAGATGTTTAGTCAAGTCTTATTTTGTATTATATTATACGCAGGCGTGCATGTAACCAGGTTAACCAACTATCTGATACATCTTTTTTTTTTTTTTTTTTGTACAATTTAATTTCTTAATTCGAAAATTCAGAAGTCTGGTGTTTTACGCTGTACTCAAAAATATATCACATATATGACGGTGGCCAGCATTGTGATGGGAGGAAACCGAGCACAGCCCAGTGGAAACCCACGACCATCCGCAGGCTGCTGGTAGACCTTCTCACGTATGACCAGACTTTACTTAGTATAGGTCAATTACGAGGTATATCATCACCTATAAGTTCATCAATGTATTATTTACCCAATATAATGTCTGACAGTGGAACAAGCATTATTCAAAATTCAAAAGTTATAAAACAAGACCAAATATTTCAAGAAATAAAAAGACAGATTTATACAACGTCACAAATGAATATTTAGAAGTTGATTACCATCAGGTGACTTCCTGTTCCAAATTTTGACGGTGGAATCCACGGAGGTTGAAACAATAATCGTTCGGACATCGTTGTCTTGGAGTTTTATTGTAAGAGCATCCACGGAAATAATTGATGCAGAATGTCCTCTTAGAGTGTGTAGTGATGTACATGTACACTGTCAGAAAAAAAATACATTGGGGATGAAAAACAGTTTTTAAAAGAAAATGAATATAAACAAGAGTAAGTCCATTATGGCATTTATTTTGAAAAGTAACACACTGTATGTATGATTTATAGCAGTTGAAAAAATATGTGTGTACGTATGCATATAGATAAGTATATGTATATACCAGATCCAAAAGTGCAACTACAGGCACAAAGGAGACTACAGGAAAAAATTAATGTAATAGCATAAACTATGATAATGAAGGCATAAAACATAACAACGGAAGTATTTATGTTGAGCTTGCATGAACTATAGAAATATTAATGAGAAAATAAAAACATTTTCTTATTTTATTGAGGTTTAAGGCCATTCTCAAGAATATTTCACTTATATAACAGACATCAGTTTTTATTGGTGGGGGAAACCAAACTACCCCACATAAGTCTTTCAAGTGTTTGAGAAACTTGGCCAAATCTGTTTATTTATTTGATTGGTGTTTTATTTATTTTATTTATTTTATGAGTACAGCGTAAAACACCAATCAAATAATTAAATAAATTTATCTGATTGGTGTTTTACTCAAGAATATCTCACTTATACGACGGCGACCAGCATTATGGTGGGAGGAAACAAGGCAGAGCCTGAGTGAAACACACGACCATCTGCAGGTTGCTGGAAGACCTTCCCATGTAAGCCAGCATTAACTATACTTGAACTCACAGTGGGCGCACTGGTGAGAGGCTCCTGGGTCATTACGCTGCACTCACGTGCTAGCCAACTGAGCCACGGAGGCCCCGATTGGTGTTTTACCACACTCTCAAGAATATTTCACTTTAATGTAGGACAGCAACAAGCATTATGATGGAAGGAAACCTGGCAGAGCATGGAAGCAGAAGGAAAGAAATCATAAAAATATAGGTATAAATGTCAAAACCAAAAACATAAAACCCACTCCATTTTCTGCAGTTTTCCACACAACAGCAGTGGTATCCACAGACCCTGTTACTATTTCATCTTCTAAACCTGCAAACAATGTCCAATGTCCAACTTTCAGGTAAAAACAAATCACATATTCAGGTAAAGTAAGGTATTCAAAGAATGCCCTAAATGACCTAAAATTCGACCACAAAAGAGCATTTTTGGAGGCAAATAAATGTCACGAAATATTACTTCTGGTGCTAAAATTTACATTTTTCCAGTAGGATATCATCTTACCTTTTAAATACCTCTTAAAGCGCATTTCTAAAATAAATAGAGCTCCCACACTCAGGAAAAATAATCAACGTAGTTAGGGACAAAATTTTAGGTCATTTAGGGTACTTCATTTATACAATGGCAGTTTGTTTAATGTTTGGAAGAAACTACAGTGCCCCGTGTAAACCACTGGCCTTTGATAAGTAACTGAGCAAGTTTTACACTTAAATATTCACTTGCAGAGAGAAAGCAGGGTAAATTTGTAATTATGAAAACTTCCTGTCTTGACAAGGTCAAGCTTTTTAACCATTCTCCAAGTGGCCTTCGTGGCCGAAGTGGTTAGTATGTCTGTGCAGTGCAATGACCCAGGAGCCTCTCACCCGTGCAGTAACTGTGAATTCATGTGTAGCTCATGCTGTCTTTCTCTCCGGTCATGAGAGGGGAGGTCTATCAGCAACCTGCAGATGGTTCTGTGTTTCGTCGGGCTCTGTCTGGTTTCCACCCACCATACTGCTGGCAGCGGGCGTATAAGCCAAAGACTCGTGAGTAAATAAATAAATCTTAACCATCCTTCCATAACTCCATGTACGAGGGAATATGCGTGTCTAAAACCAAACATCAGCTCACCACTGGCTATCTACAGAGGGCTCTTGGATACTCCCGGCATGGGTACAACAATTCCTCAATTTTTAGCAGATGAAAAAGCAACTTTCAGCGTGATTATGCACCTTCTTATTTTGACTGGGTGGAAAAACTACACTGGTTATATTGGTCAATTTCAGGGCTTCACAAAAAGTATAATTTCATGTTTTAAAAAAAGAAAAGATCTTGACTTTCTTACCATACATTGTCATGTGAAAGTCAACTTTTAGAATAGTAAATATGCAAGGTAAAATTCAATAGTTGTCTTTTCTTATACAATACCATTGCTTATAAACTAATGTCAACTTGAGAATTAAAGTTTTAAAAAGACATGGGTCACCACTTACTGTTGTCAGAGTTACGGATCCATTTGACACAATTCACCTTGTCCTGGTGTTTGACACTCGTTGACAAAACTTTACTTGGACAGTCCTGTCCCTGCTTCAACAGCAAACAAACAACAAAAGCAGACAGATCAATAAGTAAAGTTAGGTGACACAACCTAAAAAGATAAACATACTTTGGGAGTAAACTACAGAACTTGTTTTGGGAATTTGTTCAAAATGCTCGCTGCCAATACGCTTGCTATATGCTAGGATGTGCTCATGTTGTAAACATTAGAGCAAAATATTTAAGTCCTTCTCTCAGTGCCTAAATTTAATTCTGCCGCATCTTCATCATGACATGAAGTGTATGGTCCATCAACCCAACATCTCATGCAGTAAACACTAAAGAAACAATATACACACATGGCCTTTGAACTTTAACCTTTCCCTCAGCAAAGTAAACTGTCAAAATGTAGTGTAAATGACAAATGTTCCCTGATTTGAGTAGAAATCAAAGGCGCATAATCAAAATCAATGGCTTAATCGAAAAAAACGCTTGATGAACCAGAAATATTTCACCAAAAACGTTAATCTCTAATTTTCTGTGCAATATATCAGAAAAATAAAGACAAATAGTGCTGAGAATATGTGACCCCATAGTTTGAGATCTATGTATCTGGCATACTCTTGTTCATACTTTTCAACTTGAGGACGGAAAAGAGAAGATAGGTAAGACAGCTCTTCTAAATGTCCAATTCCCTTCTATTTTCATTCATTAATTTATTTATTTGAGTTGTGTCTTATGCTGTATTCAAGAATATTTCACTGATACGATGGCAGCCAGCATTGTGGTGGAAGGAAACTGGGCAGAGCCCGGGGGAAACCCATGACCATCCACAGGTTGCTGACAGACCTTCACACATATGGCCCAGAATGAGCTGGACTTGAACTCACATCGACCATATTGATGGGAGAATTCTGGGTCATTACGCTGTGCTGCGCACTAACCAACTGAGCCAAGGAGGCCCCCTTCTATATTCATGTGTATTTCTTACAGTAAAAGACATAATAAAAGCATGTCATTTCGAACTGAGTACCTTTCTCCACAGATAAATTAAATAGGTTATGTTAAGAAGGAAAAAGCTTGATCAGTGATCAGTGTAAATGGCTTTCAAAAAAAAAAGAAAAAAGAAAACTGATTCACATCAGTAAAGTCTTTCTTTTCTATACGTACACATCCCGATGCGCCAATCAAATCAGACATTGGGACAGAGGGTAGACATGTTCCAGAATTTCATTTTGGGATTGGAAGGAAGTGTCATCTAGGATTAAGATTTTAATCACCAGGTGTTATATGTGCGCATTCTGAATTTCACAGTGAGGAAATGCCCATGTATGTAGTAGCTAGGGGTGATTTTCAATAAAAACTACCAATGACAGTTGTGGATGACTCTGTCGCCCTCATTCGAGGAAAGCCTTTTTCGGGGACTGTGACACATTTGACACTCGAATCAGATTTACACATTTGCAACTAAAATGATACGATATTTGAACGAAAACTGGACACTCAATAATCCACAGTATGAAATTTCGTCATGAAGTGCGATGTTGACTTTGAACACAGAACACTCAAGAAAGTACTGATGGATCCCTAAAAAGCTTACCTCAGGCTGATAAATACCCAGGGCTCTACAAGCTCCATAGCAAATCTGATTATTTCGTCCCCAGTCGAGACAATGGGGTGCTTGGTTGCATCCAACACTGGTATAACATGTGGTGATAGCAGACATATTTACAGTCTTTCCCCCTTCTTTCGCTGGAGAGTTCCACTTTTGTTTGATCTTGTTTGTGAGGTGTTTCAGGGTGTCGTTAAAGGCAAAGAAAACACTAACATGAAGTATTTGTCAGATTAAAGACCATTAAAGACTGCCCACAAAAATAGTTGGATTTAATTTTTTAGAATTTTTTTCAACCCTATAAAATGCATTTGAAACATTGAATTCTATGATGGCCATCTCACCCATATTGGGATCAGTGATGTCACATCTGAACTTTGCCACTTAACATGTCGTAATATTTTTATGAAAGGTGCAAGAATTTGTACAAGGAGAAAAGATGTGGTGTCAATGAATGACGTCACGGACCATCTCGTTCTTGTGCCTACTGTAAGTGAAATATGAACGTTAATTGTTAGTGGTCATGTGCAGTACGAAACGTATTGCTACAGCATTAAAAGATAGGCAACTGTGAAAAGTGTATAATAAATACATAAAGCTATGAATACATTTGCTGAATGAACTTAGAAACGAACTATTTCAAGCAAAAAAGATGGATGTGACGTCACTGATACCTCAGGGTCACTACAGACCAGCGTAGAATATTATGTTTTAAAACCATGTAACTGGGATGGAAAAATTCTAAAATATACATTAAACTCTTTTCCTGGACAGTGTTTACAGGGCTTTATTTCAGTGTTTTCTTTGCCTTAAAAAGAAACCTAATAAATTAAAGCATAGAATGATGACAATTAACTGATACATATAATAAAACAAAATTAAATAAATAAAAATACGAAAACAATCCCATAATACAAACGAGCTGACAATAATTTGTTTATTTATTTGGTTAATTAGATATGGTTATTTAGTTATTTAGTTAGTTGGTTAATTAGATGATGGTTTAGTAATTTAGTTTCTCATGCCAAATACAGGGGGCATAACTCTTGACGTCAAACTAAAAATCGCATTTCTATTTATAGACGAAATCAGTGGACTGTGAAAGTGAGGTATCAGACACTTCAGATTATTATATGGTAAAAATAAACCTGATGGAAGCAAATCTCTTGATCTTGGACGTAGAGCTGTGTCTTTTCCTTTGTTATTATGTGAAGCTATAAGGTAAAGATTGTAATACATCCTATCAGCTGCTTTGTAAATGCTCCGATATTATATTAACGTCTTACTTAAAGTGGGCAACGGCTAGAGAAGATATCACCAGTTTCATATAGTGTTATTTATTTATTTATTTGATTGGTGTTTTACGCCGTACTCAAGAATATTTCACTTATACGACGGCGGCCAGCATTATGGTGGGTGGAAACCGGACAGAGCCCGGGGGAAACCCACGACCATCCGCAAGTTGTTGGCAGACCGGAGAGGACTTGAACTCACAGCGACCGTATTGGTGAGAGACTCCTGGGTCATTACGCTGCGCTAGTTCGCTAACCAACTGAGCCACGGAGGCCCCATTTCATATAGTGCTTAAGAAATTTGCTGAATGTTGAGCATATTACACAGTAGGCCTACTTCGATTCTCTCTTATTTACTTGCTTCATTAAAAGAAAGAAAGAAAAAAAAAACACTTCACAGAACATCCTTTAGAATTGTTCACTTTTGCTGCCACTATTACCATGCAACTGTCTTAAGTAAAATCTTTTTCATTTCACAGCTTTTTATCTTACGCTAGCCTTCAGCCTGCATATTGTCGTAGGTTTCCCCTGTGCTCTGCCCGGTTTCCTCCCATTATAATGCTGGCTGCGTCATATAAGTGAAATATTCTTGAGCACACCAATCAAATAAATAAATAAATATTTTACTCTAACCCATTTAGAAGCAAAATGCTGCAAATGTTTGTGGGTTCCCCTGAGCTGTGTCTGGTTTCTTGAGTACCAATCCAATAAATAAGTAGCAAAGTGTAACAAATAACAAATTGGTTTGGCCTTTTACAGGCAGGTCCGAGTTTCGTCCCTAGTAAACGTTACACATTTTGAATATCCCCTGAGTGGAGCGAGCCTCGTTTTCATTTCTCATACGAACGACATCATTTTCGATGTGACTGTCGGTACTGTAGCTACATGTAGTTAGAGTGACTGGGAGAAAACGGTGTGAATTATGAGGTAAGCTGGTGAATATTTGTCATTTTTGATGATCATTTCATCAGATTGGATACATATCTTGGTGTAGGCTTCAGGCAATCGTTTGATGCCCGTCGCGTCAGGGAATTTTGTGCCTGTTGAACCTCGGGCCTGGTGGAAGGACGGTGTGTTGTAGTTAAGCCAATGTTACTGCTAAAGTCATTCAGCCCTAACCAGTTAACGGCTGCATAAGCTGTTGCTATCACCCGGGGGTCTAGGCCTGGTATATATCCGATGAACCCAAGGATTTGTGGGCTGCCTGTACAACCATGAGTTAAATGAAATGAACATGAATTGCTGGACATGTTTCTTGTTAGTATTACGGTAGGTTGTGATGTAGGCCTGTATTTTTGTGGTGACATTTGCAGGTTTCAACTAGAATAATTATGAATGGATTACGTAATTTACTGTGTCAAGATTAAAATTTCTTACATGTTGACAGTTAGTAACTTTTTCTTCTGTGGCTGCTTGAGGCATATGTGCGTACTGTGTATGTATTTCTTTTGAAACATACCTTTTAGCAGTAAGTACATCCTCAATGAGGACTTTAATTTTGTTCATATTTGGAACATGAAGTTGTTCATATTTGAGTTCCTATGGTTTGTGTTTTTAAGCGTTATCATCAGATTGTGAAATATTTTGAAAATGAGTTGAAAACCTGAAGCAATAATGACATTCAGGTAAGATTTTAGAGATGTACTGATAATAATATTCAGCATAAATGGATATGCCGGCAGATCAAAGTAGCACAGCTTAATGGGCTCAAATACATAATTGACTGATCAGATAGAATATTTTTCGAATATTGGAATATTTTTGGTTGAAGTTTTGTTTTCACCAAACATCTCTGAGTTAGATGATTTACAAAAGTGAAGACATGAAGAGAATAGTGACGTGTCTGTTAGTCTGCATTGTACGTCACATGAGCTGTGTCATCTATTTATTTCTCTGCATGTCCATGACACCCTTTCCTCCTCAAGGTGGGTACAAACCAGTTAATTGCACTGAATGCAATATTAACTATTTTTAGTGCAAAAATGATTGTGGGATATATACATGTAGATATACATATGTACAGCAAGTTTAAGGGCCAGGTGGCCAGTAGTGCTGCAGGTCTCGATAGGAAATAAAAATAAATTCTTTAAGAGTCATTCAGAAGTTAACATAGTAACAGCACAGAGTACTCGCTGGACAATGATGTTAGAATGTACATGAAAACATAGCTGACCAATAAGTCAGAAATTGGTAGGCCTATCCATACTATACACACTCTGTGATGAAAACTAAGAGTAATGAAGAGAACATCATTAGAACAGGTTAAATGAGTTGTTATTGTTCGTGTATGTGTTGCAGTTTGTTTGAGAAGTGTGTTACATGTATTCTTTATATATGCATACATGTACTTACTTACCACTAAGAATACTTATTCTTACTATATGCATGTACAGGTATGAGCTTCAGTTTCTACAGAATTCTTTATGTAATACATATACCGTTTGTGTAACAGTATGTAAAGTGCAGTTGGTCTGGGCCCCGTTTCACAAAGCGCATGTTGTGTTACGTTCACGTAACTACCATGACGACGTAATACCTACAGTACTGGTTGCCATGGAAGATAGGTACATGTAAAGTTACGTGCGCTTTATGAAAAGTGCCACTGGTACATATGTACATGGATGTATCCACATTGTTTGGAATCTGTGACTACGACTTTTGTTTTTATTAGCCTGTTGGATTAGTCAGTGTGTTGATGGTGTATGTGTGTGTGACAGTCACTAACCTCGAGTCTTCACATTCATTCAACTGCTGATATTGACATATATTGTACGTGTAGTTGTAAACGGTGCATCACTACATTTTATATATCAGATGACCCAATGCGCAGATAGACTCACTGTCTATCAGGAAGTGTTCTGTACAGGTAAACTCATCTGGAGACCAAAGAATGCTTTAGGCTTGCATAACATGGAAGCCCTGCAAATCTAACTGATTACAATATCATTAAGTGAAGTCGGAATGTCCAGAGACACAGATTCTATCCCCCCGCCCCTTCCTCCTCACCCCTCTCTCTTGATCCAGATCTGCATGGATCATTATTTACAGGCATGAGATTTGTCCTCTTTTTGGAGGAATTCCTCTTTATTTATACAAAAATACATCAGAAAAATGTTCAGAATTTACTTCAGAAATGCTAAAAATGACAAAATTATTAGTGTGATCTGTAGTTTCCTTTCTCTCATCCCAGTGTCTGTCTCATCCCTGAATTTAAAGTGACACTTTATGGGCCTAAAGCTGAAACTATTTAATGACTCAACTTGCACGCTAGCCTGTCAACGGACTGCATTAATCCTTACCATTCATCAGTGAACCAGTCATATTTTGTGTCATTGATACCATGAAGACCAGAGATCGTGTATTTTCAGAGGCAGTAGAAGCTATAAAGTCTGCACGTTGTTCCTCAAATTGGTAGTAGGGTCAGTAGGTTCAGTTAGTAAATGTTAGTAAAAGTCAAAAATTTCACTTACAAGGAATGACCTGAAATTTTACCCACAACTAAGTTACTGATTGTTTTTGATTCCAAGAGTTCTGATTAATAGCAGAGCAAGTTGATGTTTGTTTGGAAGATAGGGTATCCTTCTGTTCCAAATGTAATAATTTCTGACAGTCTAAAAATGTACTTTTTAGGTGAAATTTTGGGCCTTTTACAGTATAATTTGCTTTTGCGAAGGGGCAAGCTGCTGTTCCATGCTGTGGTTAAACAGAAGTCCAACTGTGTAATTCAGGGGGAATTCATTCATCTATTCAGAATGTCTCTTCTTCTCTTCATTCTGTTTTGTAATTCATACTTTATTTAGTTTTAGTCCTTTTTTTATTCTTAGGGCTTAAAAGGAGTAGATTCTTTTGTTAGAGCCGTAGATCTGTGGTTGCTGCTGTACGTCTCCGTTCATCATAGACTTCGCGACTTTTAAATTTAGTCCGTTTTTACGGTGAGGTATTTAAAGATGTGACTGTGGTATTTTCAACTCATTATTTAGTGATGGCCACTGCAGGTATAGTGCTTAGAAAGGCCGCCAATTTACCTGAGGAATCCAGGCGTTCTTCATTAAGCCGTGTTAAGAAGATAGTTCAATGAAGTGTGAGAGAGCCTTTGTTCATGACTGTTAGCAAGACAATGAGGGAAGAGCTAACGGTTTGGACAGACCTTGTAGAAAGTGAGCTTTTTTGGTGAATGTCATTTATCCACTAACTGTGGTAAAGCTTACGCAGGTATATTTAGATCACCTTTGCATGCCTACCTGTCGTTACAGGCCGAAACACCTGCTCTATTATTAATCGACCCTTTTTCTGTTGTTTCAGAGCACTGTAGAGCTAGGACTCATTACCAACTCACACAACTGAGGGACCAAGTAGTTTTGCAGACACCCCATCATCCCAGACATGCCAATATTTTAGGATTATTATTTTTAATACTATTCATTGCCGAAAGTCTGCATCATTGACATGATGAGCTGTCATGGAATAATGTGAGATTGTAGAATATTTTGTGCGAAAAGAAAAAGTTTTCATGCGAGAACGAATAGCAGAAAGCTGCGAGAAAGGAAAGATGAATGGGGTGACAAAGCTCGGTACAGACACAGTGCATAAGAAGATGGGCAAGGAACTTTGTAGCCCTCTTAGTAACATTTACAACGAACCAATCACGAACAAGTACACAGTTCTGGAAGAAATCGGAAGGTAAGTTAGAATTTATTTCACCTTTTCTCAAAGAAAGAAATTTCTTCACAGGGTTATTAAGTATGGTGAATGCCTACGAAAAGCACAAGCATTTTTTTTTTTCAAATATATACTAGTTCGCATAAACAAATCGATTACATGTACCAGAGCAGTGATTTTTTATATACACATTTACGAGGAGCTTAGTGAGTCGTGCATGTAGTATTGTTGAATTCATCTAGATTTCAACCAGGTAGGAAAAGTCACGAAGGACGTGTACATGGTGCAGACTGCTTCACCGTATTCTATCAGACATTTATGAAGGGGATAGTACAACTACTGGTTGACCTGTATCAGTATAATGGCTCGGGCAGGTCAGCTTACTTGCCTTCGGTAAGACATCTCAGTGAAGCAGCACTAGATAAAAGAGCAGTGAAAATCCATCCTGCAACAAGGAGGCACATTACATGCATTGCATACAAGGATTCCTTCGTCATCATATGAATGAAAAATTGTTAAGTAAGACGTTAAAACCCAATCACTCACTCACTCATCAGACATTTACATTTATAAGGGCCTCATCAGATTTGGCTTTGTTCAAAGTACATACATTACTCTACCATTTCTTTGTTCTACATATAGATACTTTGCTATGGGGACAAACATAAAAATACCGAAATAATTTTATTGAGCAGAAAGGAATTTGTCGCATGCAGTGCCGTGCCTAGAAATATGTGCGTTACTTGTCGTGGTATTTCCACATGTGGTTGTCATCACTGCGAGTGCTTGAAAACCACAAATACTTTCAGGCGTGGAGTAATAATGTAACAGACATATGTTGTACCTGTAATCAACAGGGCTCACACCACAGGTGGCCAAATGACTTACTGAACATTAGGCCATTGTCAGCTAATTGTTCGTTTCGCATGACCCCTCTCGCATATATAATATTTCAGGCAAACTTATTCAGATACATGTACCTGTGAGTTTGGCATTTTAAAACCAATTTTTTATCATTTGGTTTTTCTTTTAAACTCACATTTTAACCCAGTTAATAATGGACACTCGGAATCACTATTTAATTTACAGAAGCAGGGTCATGATGATAAATAAGGTTAATTAACTAATGAGAATTAAGAATAAATTAATAGTGGCCTGAATACTAAGCATATTGGAAATAATGTAGTGTACACATGTGTGTAATTTAGCAAAAATGTGACTTTTGTTTTACTTCTGGAAATGAACCTGAACTCAGTAAATTATGTGATTGGTGTATTGAGTTCAGTACAGTGCACAATATGTCATTAAGCCGTCGTGTGGTTTGGTTAAGTTGTGTTTAGAGTTATGTAGCTATGTTGCCATGGTAACACGGTTAGAAAAATAAAAAGTTTTACTGTTGGTATAGTTTCTGTTATGGGACAACATTTGAGAAGTTAATAACCAGTTGCCCTGCTATGTGAATTAATGTCACTTTTACCAGATCATAGCGGGGTTTCCGTTTTAAATGACTTTGCTAAGTGCACTGTGATGTCAAATAGTGCAAGATATTTTTGGTGCGTTATTTTTCTATTGCCTTATGTTGACGCACAGTAAGATAATGGTACAGAAGCTGCAAAACTGATTGCAAGATTTTGATGCAACGATAAATTTTTTTAAAGGAAAAGACCTGTAAAGATCAACACAGGCATCATTTAATAGACCACCTAAAACAAGGTATAAATATACTTGCATTTATTTTTTTTGATTTTTGTGAAAGGGGTTTAAGGTGCTCAAACGTTTGACTTCTAAGGTATGCTTTATGGACCAAACTATCAGAGTTTAGGAGCGCTGATATCACAGGAAATTTTTCCAACTATAATCGCGACACTGAATGTTGGAATACGTCTTTTTTAGCCATGAATAACAGATTGCTGAAATAATGTTTTCAAAAATCCCTCCCTTCTGGTGAACATCCGATAAAAAAGGTGATGTGACCACAGAGTTCCTAGATACTGTCAGTATGGCTCATAAAGCCCACCATAGAATTCAGATATTTGAATGCCTTTCAACACTCTTCAAGAAAATCTAGAAAAGTAAATGTGAGTATTTTTATGCATATTTTCAGTTGTCTGTCCAATAAAACTTACTTGATATTTTAGCTTTCTTTTACTTTACTACCAGTTACTCAAGTGAGATTAAAAATCTCATTGACTTTTAATCATTGAGGTTTTCTCCTGTTAATAAAAGGCTCTGGAGTAGTCCCTGATGTAGAACAGAGAAGTGTACATTCATGTACAATGTACAACTGTATACAATTCAGAACATGATATCTAAGAATGATTCAGTGTAGCTGATTTTGCTAGTCAATACCATTTTTAAGTTTTTTGCCTAAATGATCTATAATTTCGCCCCTTAAAGTGCGTGTTTAGGGGCAAATAAATGTCACTAAATATTATTCTTGGTCATGAAACTTACACATTCCTAGCAGAATATCATCCCATGTTCCAAGCAAACCTTCAAAATACCTTTTTCTAAAGTCAATAGAACTCTGAGACTCGGGAAAAATGGGCAAGTTAGTCATGGACAAAAATTGATGGTCATTTAGGGTACACATGTTAATATACCACTGTATAAAAGTTTTGAAGGTCACAAGTACAGGATTTCGGGGGGGAATTTTCACACCTTGTTTTGACCACAGTTTCCTGCTCAGATCTGTACACATACAGGGCACCTGTCAACATAGTAGGTCTGCACTTACTGCGTATTTGTATGTACATGTACTTTAGACACTTGAAAAATTTATTCTGAAAATGTTTGTTTGCCTGTCCGTGGAATTCATGATCAAAAAAATTACTGTGTTTCTCCTAAAACCTGATTTGTAAAAATGCACCTTCAGTATGCAAATAAAGGCCTTAAAGTGATACTTTTGATAAAAACAGTTTTTCTGATAAGAAATCACTATTTCAACAAAAATTTGGCTCTAAAAATGCACTTTTACAAGCACAGAAAATGATACATCTGATGCCAACAGTTAAGTTTTTACAAGGAATTAATTTGGTATAACTCGGATTTTTATGAAAGTGATGATATTCACTGTGGAAATTTGCAAACATTCGTTTTGCAACAGTATTAAAAAATGATTGAAATGTAATTGTAGAAAATAGTGGTATCTGACTTACACACTTTTAAGCCACATAGACATGGTGCAAATTTTGTAACATAGATTCACAGAGACAAAAATTGCAGTTTACAAAATTAAACTGAAATTGTCATGTGAAAAGTACTTACTTATGTTCAGCATGTTGCACTGTGTGATCAGAGCTTTAATCATGTCACACCTGTGAACTAGTGACCAACACCAAAAGAAGGTGGGGGGAAAAAATCAGGTAATTAAGTACAACTGAACATATGTGCTGTTAAAAATATAGTAACGGAAAAAAAAAAGGTTAACATGAGCATGTTTGCAATGTAAATGTATATACATCTATACATACAAATGTACTCGTATATATAAATCTATGCATGTTTAGGTCTATTTTTTCAGCAAATACTGTAATTCTTCAGTCTTCTGACGTGTTTGTAAGGTGTTTATTCAAGCATATTCTGAAGGCATTTTTCTGTGTTGACTGATGAAATTGTACTTTTGGTGATGCCCTGAAACTGGCCAATCCAACCAGTGTAGTATTGTTACCCAAAAGCAAAATAAAACCAAAAGTTGCTCTTTCATATGTATATTATTATTATCACATATTATTTCATATGTGAAAAGTTTGAAGAATTAGGGTACGTGTACTTTCACCATTAAGATTTGCACTGTTAGAGGGCCAAAGTTTATTGCATTGTATTTAAAGCTGTACACCTGCATGATGATGACTTATACCGTATCGTTTACTGTGTACATTTTTTTTTTCTGGTCATTTTTACATGCAAAACACTTCACATTATGAGCAGATTCAAAACCAAAAAAAAAAATTCCTCTTGACACTTTTAAATAATGCCAATCTCATGACATAATTTAATGTCTCTGTCAAGAACTATGCACTCGTTAATGTTAATTAAACTGTGTGTAACCATGATTCATAGAAGACTGTCAGATTTAGTCAGGACTGATTGACGGACAGACACTCACCAGCAACTTACACAGCTTTCCACCCACCACAATGCTGGCCGCCTGTCGTATAAGTGAAATATTCTTGAGTACGGCGTAAAACACCAATCAAATAAATAAATAAATAAATAAACTTACACAGCTGCTTGTCATAGCTAAACAACATAATTGTTCAAATAGTGGTGTGGGTGGCGGGAGTTTTTACTTTATTAAGGAACTGACGTACAACATGGCAGAGCAAAGGGCTGAATCATATTTTTAATATCAGCAAATATTAGTCTACTTCACTGCGGTGATACTAAAAGCTTTGTATTAAATTTTCAAAAAAAATGTGGATGAATCCTTCATCTGAAGTTGAATATCTGTTCCTGTTTGCAAGAGATTAATCCACAGGTAATAGAAAATTTCTGTGTTACCATGCCAACTATGTGCTTAGAATTAACCAAAATGACCAATGTGGCCAATAAATTTTAAGGGCTATTTGCAACGCAGTTCTTGAACGAAGGTCACATTTGCATCACATAGGTCAGTTCATGTATGAGTTTGCAGGGTTTTGTTCACTTTTATTTTCCCATAGAAGTTTAATAGCAAAAGCAGATGTATACATGTATATATGTGTATTTCTCCCCAAACAAAGGATGGCTTCACAAGAAAAAAACCCCAGTTTTGTGCTTTTGTTTATGAGTGTTTAGTGAAGCGAGAAAATAAGTTCTGGTATTCAGAACTAACTACAGCACTTAAAAAAAGACAAAAGAAGGCTGCACAGCTTTTGGAGTGTCTGTGATACATGTAGCTGGAGAGATTTGTTTCAGCACATGTTTGATAAACTCATGGAAACAATCTTTTCAGGCTGTAGATTGTGTGGATTATGATACATGCAGCTGATGATACATGCAGCTGATGATACAAGCAGCTGATGATACATGCAGCTGATGATACACACAGCTGACGATACACGCAGCTGATGATACATGCAGCTGATGATACACGCAGCTGATGATACATGCAGCTGATGATACATGCAGCTGATAATGTTTGTTGCAGCCAGGCTTTTATTTTCATCATATTTTTACCAGGATCTAAATAGGTTCCTGTAGATTCACCCTGCAACATAAGTGAGAATTCTCCAGAATCTAGTCCAAATCGATAACCAAAGAGATGTTTTGTCAAGTGAGGGTTTTTAATGCATGTAATAGTAAACAGATTTGATTGCTTCTACGTTAATTGATGTGAAACTCTCAGATGCTGTTATCAGAAAGAGTTAAAGTAATTAGGAAGTGGAAATTGAGAACATTTAGTCATTTTTTTGAAATCGTTTTTGTGGACTATTCCAAGGAGATTCTCATACTTTTTGTTTAGGAGATTTCTGAAGAGAATCAGATTCCGGCTTGGTATTGAAATTAAGGATCTGTCAGCACATTGTTTGAACAAAAGATAAAGCCGTGAAGGGTGTATATGATGGCGTATGAGACCTTTTGGCTTTTTGTCTTCACGACACGAGCAGGTAAACACCTCCAGAAAGCGCCGTAAATTTCACTGCTACCTGGACTCTAGTTGTTATCAAGCTTTGATCTCTACTCCCAGGCAGTTGGACTTTGCTTTGTGTGGACAGCATACCCGTCATTAATACCATGTCATACCACTCATGATAAATCATCACAACACGTTTTTTTTTTATTTTGGGGAAATTTTTCTTTCTTCCTCATGTGAATAAAGTACTGGTAAGATTATGCACGTGATCTTCGGGTCTATATTTAATCTTCTCACCTTTTTGTCAGTCTGTACGTGTCTGCTGTATGTGTATTTATATCAGTGATCTTGTGCCCACAGTTTTAACGTTCTTTGAAACTTATGACCTGCTAGGTAGAGGTTAAAGATGTGGTTACAGAGTGAATCATGCTCGTGTTTGTGGAAATAATTTTTCGTCGGGATTTGTGTTGGCATTCTTTATGGCTAGAATAGACTGTTTAACAGGTTTTAGCGCACCAAACTTAAGTAGATTTATTTATTTATTTTGATTGGTCTTTTACGCCGTACTCAAGGATATTTCACTTATATGACGGCGTACAGCATTATGGTGGGAGGAAACTGGGCAGAGCCTGGAGAAAACCCATGACCATCTGCAGAACTTAAATAGATGTATGTATTATGTTATTTTCGGATGAGTAATACTGACTGTAAGAAAGTAAGTCATGATAAAGTACATAAATACATATGTACGTGTATCTCGTATTCATGGAGTACATAAATATGTATTTACATGTATCTCCTTTGCATGATAAAGTACACAAATACATATGGACATGTATCTCCTTTTCCAGCTCACCAAAAAACATAAAATAAAACGAAAAGAAATTCTGGCAATGTGTAAAACACAGGTTACATGTAGATAAGCAGCTGATACCCAATAAAATATAAATAGTACTCGCAAGCTCTGTCTAACTGAATATTAAAAAGACATACATGTACATGTGAGATGCATTTAGCTGTCTTTTACAGTGTACATGTACATGTGAGATGCATTTAGCTGTCTTTTACAGTGTACATGTACATACCGTATTTCACCCAAAATTTAGTTTGTTTGTTTGATTTGTTTGATTGGTTTTTTACGCCGTACTCAAGAATATTTCACTTATACGACGGCGGCCAGCATTATGGTGGGAGGAAACCGGGCAGACCATCCGCAGGTTGCTGAGAGACCTTCCCACTTACGACCGGAGAGGAAGCCAGCATGAGCTGGACTTGAACTCACAGCGACCGCATTGTTGAGAGACTCCTGGGTCATTACGCTGCGCTAGCGCGCTAACCAACCCAACCAACCCCAAAATTTAGCATTTTTTATGACACATTTTACTTGATGTGACTGATTTAACCACCTTAAAGGACCACACTTTTTTTTTTTTGTGAAATTTACTATCATAAAAACTTTCCAATGTGATGTCATCCAAAGTATTTTTTGTATGGTGTTGATGTGCTTCAAAAAGTGTATAGCTATATATGTACCAAACTTTGGTAAAGTACAGTAATTGACACTTTTAAAATTTACTCATGATCACACCGCTGAGCTACATGTTTAAACATCTGGCCAAGTTTAGAGGTAGTGTTTTAAAGGTTCACAATGTCCACCTACAGTGCATACATGTGGGGAAGATTGTTTTGCAGAATGAAATGATTTTCTTTTAGAGTTGTAAGTTTTAGAGTCTCTTTTCAATCTTACACACTAGGCTTGCATGAAGGACAATTACACTTTTATACAAGTCGTGGCGTTTATTGTGGATGGATAACCGGTTTTTCTTTATCCAGCGGTTCTAACCTATTTAACGTACTCGCCTGGCAGTTTTATACGCAGCTCAATTTCTTCTGGCTTTTTTTTTAAAGACAATTAAAGTTGGCTGAAGACTCATTATCATGGCTACTGATTACGTAATGGCCGGGGTACATGTATTTACTTGACACGTACAATTTACATGGATACAGTGGGTGTTTGTGTATGTTACAAATCACATAAAATATTTGCATAATTAACATACACATTTTGCCTGAATGTGAGAGTTTTAACGATCTTTAACGAACGAGAGGTGTTCTGTTTGCAAGATAGGGTGATATTTTATCGCATTTATTTTCCTCTAAAAGTGCACTTTTTGTGGGGAATTTTTAGGCCATTTTATACTGCATATCTCAGTGTGTCAACAATTCTGCTTTTTTGTCATGGTGTATATTTGGTGTTTTAATTTTCCTAAGAATACTAAAATTGTTCCCCTTTCAGGATTCTTTTCAATACGTGAAAAGTTGTAAATTTTGAGTGCAAGAAAACATACTACATTTACATGTCTGAAATGAAGATTGTTTTGTTTCATATTAAGTTGCATAGTTCTGTTAAAGTTGGCTTGTTCATTTTTGAAGAAAAAAAATTAACAGTTAAAAAGGAGTTGAGGTTAAGTGAGTTTTGGTGTATCTCTTAGAAAGTTATTCCTGCCTGGGTCGAGCTAGGTAAAGGCCTTGGGGGGATGGACTTGTTTGTCTCTCTCTATTTATACCAGTATAGCAGCCAGCAGTAGTTGGTGTCAGGATGGTATCACACCGTGTGTTATGGCCCCCAGACATGCTAGAGCAAGCCTTACCTGGACGAACAACGGACCATGCCACAAACACTGTCGTAGGCTTCCTTTGTGTTCTATTTATACGCAACAGCACAAGTGTGCGATCAGGGATTCTCATTAACAGATCAACAAAAAGCTATTTCTCTTCAATCCGCTTGTCAATCTAGTCAACATTCTTTAGCAGGCCAGGGTATGCTACGTGATTACATGTACATGTAACTCATTTATTAAGTTGTTGGACACATCTCTGTGTTTCCTGAACCCAGTAAAGTAATGTCTAGTAAACTGCAATCCTGGAACCAAGGGTATCCAGTAAACTGCAATCCTGGAACCAAGAGTATTCAATTACTACAATCCTGGAACCAAGAGTATCCAGTAAACTACAATCCTGGAACCAAGAGTATTCAATTACTGCAATCCTGGAATCAAGAGTATCCAGTAACTGCAATCCTGGAACCAAGAGTATCCAGTAACTGAGTATCCAGTAACTGCCATCCTGGAACCAAGAGTATCCAGTAACTGCCATCCTGGAACCAAGAGTATCCAGTAACTGCCATCCTGGAACCAAGAGTATCCAATAACTGCAATCCTGGAACCAAGAGTATCCAGTAACTGCCATCCTGGAACCAAGAGTATCCAGTAACTGCCATCCTGGAACCAAGAGTATCCAGTAACTGCCATCCTGGAACCAAGAGTATCCAGTAACTGCAATCCTGGAACCAAGAGTATCCAGTAACTGCAGTCCCCCAGATTAGCCAGTAACCCCTAGTCCGAAGCCCAAGAATATCCAGTATGCCCCAGTCCTGAGCCCCAGAATGTCTGGTACATCCCAGCCTGCACTTAGTACAAGTAAACTGCAATCATAAGTACTTCATGGAGTTCGGAAGAATATCGAGTATACCCCAAGGCATAGTATTGTCCAGTATGAAAGCCGGAATTCAGGAAACTAATGTCCAGTAGACCCCCATCCTGAGCCAAAGAATATCCAGTGAATCCTGAATCCCAGAGCCAGTAAAACACAAGGTCTGAATCCAGTACACTGTAAGGCCGTTTGGACCCAAACTTAGAGTAACTCGGAGTCAGATAAATCCCATTCCTGAATCTGAGATGTAATGTAATGCTCGGTACTAAAATTGATGACCTTGGCAAGCATCAGAATCCGGCGCAATTTTTTCTGGATTTTGTTTATATTAAAGCAGACATTGAAAAACATTGTAAGTGTTGTGTAGGGTTGGAAGTAATGAATGATAGGATCGGGTGTGTAATAGGCTGACTATCCCACTCAGTACACTGTTAAAAAAAAAAGGAAAAGAAAAAAAGAAAGTACATGCATATGTATGTGTCATTGTGATAAACACTACACATGCACATGTAGATCTAGCTATTTGAAAACTTTACACTGCATGTTTATGTGTATATGAATATATTCATGAATGAAAATTGTCATCATCTGCTCTATTGTGCTGTGCACTTGTCAGAAACTGTCATTTGTTTCCGACTCCACAGAGGTTACATTGGTCTGCCACTCCACGTGCACTCTATATGCATGCCTCTACTGTATACTTGCAGGCCCCTTCACTGCGGGGGTCCCACCTTAATTGGTGGACTGAATCTTTAATCCTGTTTTCTCCTGCTGGCTGTGACCTTGTCGTTAACATGTGGTCTGAGTCATCCTCAGGAATGTGCTGTCTTCATTCTCGCTCAATATTTCATCCTCCCTGGGCTTTGTTCTCTTTAATATCGCATCATAGCACAGCTGACAACACTGCCACCGCTGCTGTTGTCGTCGTTGTCTGGCTCGTGACTCGTGACTGCTCAGGTTAAGAGTGTGCACACACACAACCTGTTACACTAATAGCTGATGATATCACATGTTACTGGTACACCGGTTTGTGGTGTCATTTACACTGACATTGGTGTGTCAAAATAGCATGCATGCTCATATCTGCAGATTATGTGGTGTATAGTCAACTATATTTATGTATGCAAACAATCTCAGAACCAAGATACTCAGTAATTCAGTGAGTGTTTGTAGCATTGCCTTTGCTATAAATACATATATGACACCATTACATCAGCATGATGCCTTTATGAACAGTTGCAATTAAACGCGACTGAGATACTTGTTTAATTGTTATTTGACCTGGAACTCATTCACGGACTACAAATTTGAACTTTGATATGGAATTCATGCCTGGAATATTCACTGTCTGCCCGGCATCATTGAAAACTGATGACCGCTTCTCTCTTGTGTGTTACCGGCTTTATTTCTTATTTGTATAATTTCTTACATACCTTTGGCTTTGGGAGTTAGTGTTAAACGTTGTTTTGGAAATGGATCTTGCGATTATCGTCTTGGAACGCCTTTTGTGGACTACGAATGGTATATGAATGTCGGACTTGACCCTTATACCCTAATTCTTCAACTTTTTTAACTGCCTAAGCAACCAATGTCTTGAAATATTTTGAGAGAACTTATGGGGTGTACAGAACTGATTTGCACAGTTTTACGAAGCTTGCATCTTTAGTGACTCAATTGAATCATTTTGGCATCATTTTGGTACACATAAATTTCTCTGAAAAGAAGCACTTGCTTTAGTGGT
Organism: Liolophura sinensis; assembly: GCF_032854445.1. Taxonomy (NCBI): domain Eukaryota; kingdom Metazoa; phylum Mollusca; class Polyplacophora; order Chitonida; family Chitonidae; genus Liolophura; species Liolophura sinensis. The sequence continues at coordinate 11,391,828 of NC_088305.1, read as the reverse complement.
TGAAACAGGTTAAAGATTTACCGGATCCTCAACTTTAGAGTTACTGTACTTATTTTGTCTGATTCGGAAAAGTCCTTTTTGACATGGAGAGATGTTTTTTAAGTTTTATTTACAGGGATTAGGGGATCCGGTGATATCCTACTGTGTTTCAAGACTTAAAGTAACATTTTATAATCTTTAATTGCCTTTATATATTGCTTTTTTTTTTTTTTTTCACTTTAAGTGCAAGTACGGAAAACACCTGCCATGCTCATGAGGGTAATATTCATACTTGACCTTTTGATCTCATCTGTACACTAATGTACCATGCATGTGTACAAGGCATCTTTGCATGGTACGTTTAATTATAAATATGTTGAAAGTATATGGAAAGATATCTAGTAATAAGGATCATATCTGATGACAATAGTGGACGAGTATCATGTGCCTCTCCCTGACCATTCAGCTCGTTGTTAGCATTGTCCATTGTGACCAAGACTTCAAGCTTCACTGGCTTTCCCATGCCTCCACCCCACCCCCCCACCCCCACCCCCACCTGACAACTGACGTTCAATTTGCAAAACACTCTTCAAGCCTGCTGGACTGACAAATTAACAGATTACGATTCTCTTCAACCGTTCTTCGCACAAAGCTTTTGGCTCTTACATGTACATGGCCTCTTGCTGCTTAAAAGGCTTTTGCACATATATGTACAGTATGCATACAGCTGAATTTGAACATATTTAGAGGCAAATAAATGTTAAGGATTTGCTTTTTATTGATCTGAGGCAATAGAATTCTATGAATCCAGAAAATAAGTAAGTTAGTCATGAAATGTATGGTTATATACCTCCTGAATGAAAGTATTGTCTGGTTGTTTGGCATGTTTTTCCAGTTTCCTGTAAGCTTGGCTGCCCTTTGCGTCTAATTTCCGTCTGATTGTTTCCGAAAACAATCATTTTCTTCCAAGACGATTGTAGCGTTTAACCAACTACTCAACTGCGGCTTCAAGTCAGAGAGCTCATCCTAGACTTGACAAGACTCTGGGACTGACAAGTTTTACCATGACTGCTATTTTGCCAGTACAACATGTAAAGGCACAAAAAAACAGAGATGAAATAATTAATCTATCTGAATATGAAGAGCTGTTCTCCTGGCCGGAGATATTGCGTGAAAATCATTCAGAAAGCGGCCTTAAAACCACAAGCAAGCAAACACTTATTTTGATCGTGTAAAGATGGAAGTGCATGTTGACAAAATTACATGATAACTTCTTGAAGTATCAGGTCAATGTACATGTACATAGTACTAGGGTTTATTGGTGTAATAGCCTTTGCTGGCAGTGCTATGTACCGTACTTCACCTAAAGTTTGATATGCTCAAAATGAACTTTCGGAGCACAGAAAAGGCCATAAAATGATACTTTTGATGCCAACACTAAAGATTTTTTTTCAAAAGAAATTAATCATCACTAAAATTTCCTAAGTGGCCCTATGAGATGGATGAAACAGTCGGAATCAACGAAAATGTGCCATTTGAAAAATGCTAAGGTTTAGGTAAAATATAGTACTTCTCATAAAGCCCTAGGTCATTACAAATGACCAGATACATGGACATGTTAATGTATAATTATATATGTAAAGAAATAACTTGTACACTTAAAATTATTGCTTGGCCACGACTCAAAGAATACTGTAGTGTTATGTGTATCTGTGTATGCTTGAGTCACGCCCTTCTACATTTGAACTGCATATAAAATCTTCGTTTCTGCTGATATATGTTCTGTACATCCAGTGGCTAAGCAGTCACACTGGGGTGTAATGTGTGTCTGTGTGCCATACAGGCAGGGTCAGTCTACATGGATGTCTGTGGGGCTGCAGTAGGGGTGTGAAGATAACTGCTATACAGTGAGCTGGTTTACTGACCTCCTGTAAATGTCAAAACTATATCTGGCCTAGGGTGGGGAGTAAACTGTGCCAGTGCTCATCCTCCCAGTACCCAATCTGGTTAGATGACTCCCCACTCCCCTGAATCATCCCTATTATCTCTGCATGTACCTGTATCTAAAGGATAAAAGTCAAGCAGTTTTAATTGCCACATTTGGCTTGATTCCGATTGATCCGTTCACCTTATACCTGGGCTGCTTAAGAATTTTTTTTTTTGTGAAGTTTGATTAATTTCTTATCAGAAAAACTTAAATGTTGGGATAAAAGTATTATTGTAGAGCCTTTATGTGCTTCTGAAAGTGCCTTTTTACATGCCATACTCCAGGTAGAATACAGTGCACGGCCAGACTGCTCATGCCAAAGAGGAACGGGTCATGTACATATAGTATGGCCTAATTTGCAGTAGTGGAGGAGAAAGAAAAATTAAGGGATGTCATTAAGAGAACTTAATGTCTTAAAATACAGGTGACAAATTTTGAAGTTACCTGAAGCCAAAGCTATAAAACAGTTCATCTGATATTATACAGATTTCCGTGGGTGGAGGAAAACAAAACCCCTGGTATAATACATGTATATTGATTTCTGCATGTGCTTGTAGTTAGGCAGCATCTGTGTTTTAAACTTCCCAAACTTCCTGACCAAGGTGACAGAAGTTACATTCCTGTGATCCTCCACAAAAGAACACTCCAGTTTATGGACCACAGGGTTATGGTAAACATTTAACCCTAATCAGTGTCAACTTTTTTAACACGGGCATTGTGGGGTATATGTCTTTTCTTACCACATTGTTCTCTTGTGGAGGGCTTTAAATGTTAATAGTCTTATTAGAGGGTGGTGAAGAGGTATGATAAGACTTAAAATTTTGCGGAAAAGAAAAGCGCATTTTTGGAGGCAGATATTAAATGTCATAAAATATTACTTTTAGTGCTGAACCTAACCAGTATTATACTACCCTCTGTGGACCCTCAAAACACCGTTCTAAGATCTATGCAACTCTCAGAATCGGGCTAAATGAGGACCTTAGTCATGAAAGGAAATTTTAGAACATTTACAGTACATGTACCTGTAGTTAATGTTACAAGTGCGACACGTTTTCCCAGGCTCTTCCAAAAAGCCAGCTTTTGATATGCAATTGAGTGGAAACGAGGTGTTGCAATTCTCAATGGTCTGTCGCCGATGGTTGCCCATGGATGTTGTCTTTAAACCGGCCATGGCCAGTGGAGAAATATAAAAACGGGCCGAGCCCAGTCTAGAGCCTAATTTGGACATCTAAATCAGAAACACTATAACCGTCATTTTTGGATGTGACGGCCGTGTATTATTTGCCTTATTGAAGAGAGTGCTTTGAGAGTTCGTCTCTAGTACTATCTTATGTGTGGTGCTCAGTCATGTGTATAACCTCTGTGCTTAGCTACTTTAATGTCTTAGATCTTTGGATCCGCTTTTGTAAGTCGATAACCTCTGTTTAGAGCTTACAGGACATATAGTCACACTGTAACCTCTTCACAATAGCTTAGCACCAAACAGTTAAGCGTGGATATTAGCTGGGGAAGTGTCTACCACTGAGAGGTTGTAATGTGTTATCCCTCTGTGTATTCACTGCCCTAAAATGCCCAGTAGCTGTGCTTAATGCATATCCTACTCTGCATTTATATTTGATCTTGGTAGCAATGAGTAGTTGATGGTGTGGTCTGGCATGAAGTTTACCAGAGACCACTTGCCATCCACCAGTGTAATAAATATGTGACACACATGGGAGAGTTAGCCAATATCTTGTCAACAGTTGGTGGTTTATTCCTGGCTCTAGGGTCTCCTTCACCCATAAAACTGGCTGCCATCGTTTATTAAAGTGAAAAATTATGGAGTATGATGTTAAACAACCAGCCATTCAAACAAAAAAATAATAATAATAATTTGACAGAATACATTTGCAAAGAGTGTAATAGCTACAAGTGGAGCTGTCCAGGCTCTTTGCTACTGTCATACAAAGCATGATATGAATAGAGTGAGGCAGCACTGTGAATAGGAAAGATGCGGGAACTACTTGTAAATTTGGTTGATAATTAGATAGAGTCAAGCCTAAAGTATTGTTCTTAATACAGAGAAATAATCCTTGATTCATTGTACGGTGTATGATTTAAAAAAAGAATACATGAAGAAACTGAAAAAGAAGCATTTCAAAATTACACGTAGTCTACAGCGGTATGTAGGTATCAGTCACATGTTTTGGGCGAGTCATCAAGAAAACGAACATAACAGCAACAAGTTTAAACATGATTAACTGCCACTGGCTGTTTGATCAAGATAGTTATTAAGTTAGCACAATCATCGTAATTAAAAGCGCTTGTTATCTTCAAGTTATTGTTTCTCTGACAAGGTTAGAACCTTTCTACATTTTCGCTGTAATGTAGGTGTGTTTTTATCTCCCTGAGCACTTTGCCTGTGCAGGTGAATAGCCTGCCCTTGTGGGCCACACTGTCCAGTTATGCTCTGTTGTCAACTTTGTATTGTTCTGTTCATGAAGTAGGACAACATGACCTACATACATGTATATAGATGAAATACATAGTTGAAATTCCAGAAAATTTTCCGCTCTAAGGCTGTAGTAGTTGTTCTAAAATTTTGTTTGTCTTGTCTTGTTTGTCTTTTCTGTTTGTTTATTTGTTTATTTGATGTAAAACACACCATAGAGCACTTCCCCTACAGTTATTTTTGTTTGTAGTGAATACTGTTGGCGCGAAATGAAGTGTAATTTTGTGCAGATGGTACTTTTTAATTGTTAAGGCTGCCAGTTAAATACTCTTAACATTTCACACCAGGACATTATAAATATTTAATATCATCTGGCAGAGAACAAAGTTTCATTCAGTATCAGTGGTTTTGGGTAGCGCAGCATTATTCATTTGTGTTTTTTTCCATTACTTTCTTCGCCACAATATGGCTGAAATATTGCCATTGTGGCATTAAGCTATAATCATTCATTCGTTCCATTACTTTCTAGATGTGAACATTGATACATACATAATTTGGGCCTTTACACATGTTTCATGCCATATCAGCGAGTTATTCGTGAATAATAAAGATCATAATGTCAAATTAACACCAATGTATCCGTTACATTGTCCTCAAGCCAAAGTTCGGTAACCTCCATTTTCACTTTGAGCCGGCCACACTAGGCATCGTCCGGAACAAGATATACTGGATATAAAACCTGCCTAATTATTGAAACCAATGAGATGTACATGTACACCATTTGAAGGACGATTGTCAAATTGTTTGGGAGTCTTAGCTTTAAGTTACATGTATGTGTGAAATGATGTATAATTGAATCTCTTATGAAAAAAGATGGTCTTAATGTTGGGAAATCTGTGTTACATTTGGGGTCACATTTGTGTTATTTGTGATGTTATGGCCTTTATTATTCCCACATAATCAGGTGATATTAATTCAGAATTACTTTTAGGTCACAGGACTCCTCTTTTTTGTGGCGTACAGTGTTGTACGTTAACAGATCTCAGAGCTACACTGATGACCTGTAGGTTGTTCATTAGGTCATTTACCTGTAAATTTGGATTGGATGTTGTACAGGTGTGTGTCATTGTTTCAACCATATAGTCATTAAGGTTGCCCTGAGGTTTTATCCAGGTACATGTACCTGCATGTAATTACTCTGTATGTGTTCTTGATACTTGAGGGCTGTGGACTTACAAAGGTCCTGAGATAAACAAGACAATGGTCAAATTTTTAAAAATGTACATTAGGGATAATTTAAGACTTGTTTACTGCTTTATTTTTTATAATATTACAAATTAATATATCAGAAGAATTTACATGTAAATAGTGTCTTTCTGTTTAATATGTGAGACTTGTACATTTATTTATTGTTTTTTTTTTTTTTGCTTGATTGTATCTTAAGGCCATACTCAAGAATTTTTCATTATAATACAAGTATGATGGTAGCTAGTTTTATGGGCGGTAGAACCACTAACCTTTGGCAAGCCACTGATGAACTTTCCCACATGTGATCACAGAAACATCTTTACTCATCATATGTGTACTATCACAGGCTTAATAAAATTGGTCGTGGGGACAGAAGCACCTCCTTATGGATTTTGTATCTGCTATGACCCACCCCAGTATGGTGCACAGAGCTTGGATACAATGCCCTGCTGTATGCAGGTTTGCAGAAGCATGTTGTGGGTGGGAAAACAAAGATAGGAGCTGCTGAGCCTCTGAATGAACTGCCTGGGAAAGAATGCTCAGCATGTCCGTCAGGAGAAGAAAAAAGATCAGGGGCAAAGGAAACATTTGCACAAGTTTCAAGGGCAGGGACAGATTTAGGGGAAGTCCAGAGTTGCTGTTTGACCTAGTTTCTGGATGCAGGATATGGCTGTCTATATGAGCATCTACACACAAGGGTAGATATACATGTATGGTGTAAAGGGCCTAGGTCCAAATACTAATTACTTTTGACGCTAAAACTTTTTTTCAGTATATCATCCTACCATCCAAGTAAATGTGAAAATACAGATTTTCTCAGATGGATATTACATAGTTCTTAGAACGAAACTAAATGAGCAACAAAGTCATGAGAGAAATTTTGAATCATTTACAGTGGCATAATTCTTCATCATTGTTGCAGATAAATTTTAAAGGCAATTTTAAATATAGTTTAATCAAAGAAACATGCATGTGTAACTGTAACCTATGTGTAAATAAAGGAAAGAAAAACATGTTGTGTGGATTTGTGAATTCCTAAGCTTTCTAAAAAAATCGAATATGTGGGTATTGAAGGGATAGTCTTCAAAGATTATGTTAAAGTTTATGGCATATGGTAGTATGAGAAAAGGCTAAGGGTTAGAGTTTACATGTATATACTCTTTTTACATGTAAATATATGTCTACAGGCAAGTCCGTTCAGTCATGTTATATTACACACTAGAAGCAGGGGTCTGTCATTAGCCTGTAGGGATAGGGCAGCGGAAAACCCCATATCCGTTATCACTGCTTACACATAAAGACCATCCGCATTGGTACAACTTTCAAGTGGCACATGTACACATGTATACAGAGTAGTGCATCCGCATTGGTGCAACTGTCAAGTGGCACATGTGTACATATATACAGTAGTACAGTAACCATGTACATTACATGTATGTAATTATGCATGTAGTTTATTCTCTATATGCACACATGTATTCAAGCACAAGATACTAGAATGCACATATGCAGGAACCCTTTCTGTCCAGCGCTTTCAGGTCCAAGCTGTCAAATCTTACTGTCAGTATTAAGTGAAAGTTCCCCCGTTCCTGACACTTTCTTTATAGATCAAGCGATGTGTTGTTGTAATGTACTATGTGTCATGTAAACAAAAGCTGGAAAAAAAAAAGATTTGGTCTGTCATAGAACAAATTAACCTTGGGTTGGGAAACTTTTGTCAAGAAAACATGCATGTACATTACATATACATTTTGGAGAAATGGCAAAACGATTCATCAACTTATGAAGCTAAAAATACTTATTGGTTTGAGTTATACATGTACATGTAATGTCCTGTCAAGGAAACTAGTAACTTCCTGGCAGAACTGGTCATGGTCTGTACGTGGACACTTACTAACAGTTGCATACATGTACACATTCTATTTGCATGATTTTGTTTGAGGTTTCAAGCTTCAGCCACCTGGTGGACACATGTCGTTGTTGTTTTATTTTCTCTGTGTGTATAAATTCTTGTCAAGTTTCTAAAGCCAGCAAACATTTTTGGCTTGGATAACTCAAATACTTACCCTTTTTAACCAGCTGGCATTGATTGTTTGGTTTGCAATTAAATGTGTAGCATTTCTTTATTTCTCTGTTGTTTTTTTTTTGTTTTTTTTTTTTGATAACAACATACATGTACACAAACTTTAACCCTAGAATAAAATGTATAATATTGTTGCTACATTTCTTGTCAGTTGAAGGAGTTTGAGCAATCTACAAGTGTAACTTTGATAAAAGATCATAAGTATCGCAATGTTTGTAAATTGTGCTGTATATTAATGCTGAGCTCAATTTTAATGCAAGCTCATCTCTCTGTTAAAACTGATTGATGCAGACGTGTGCATTTTACAGTTTCGTACGTGTACCCTCAAAAATGCATTATCCATCAATCCTGACAGAAAGGGATGTTGGTGACATGCATTCCAAAAACCTGCGTCTAATATCAGGGCAGTTTTAACTGCATCCTCACCGTGTGACATTAAGACATATAAAGTCTGTCTCTCCATAAACGACATTAGAGTGGCATTGAGAGGGCATTACCTCAGTATCAATCCTCCTGTCACCAATTATGTGGAAAATGCCTGCCTGCCTGCCCTCATATTATGGCCGTGTTCATATTATGGGCAACGTTTTTCTTTTTGTTTGTTTTTTTTGGTTGCAGTGGAAATCCTTTTCTTTTTTCTTTTGGCAATATGGCATGAGTGTGGAAAACCACATCTGCTGCTTCGCTGTTTTAGCTGTGAAGGAAATCATTGCACATAGTTTTGATGGCATGATATAATAGCTGCAGGGAAATAGTCACTTAAGCTAATGTCCAGTAATAATGCACAAATCTGCACCTGTCTGTTGCTTGCCACTGCTCGAGATTGGTCCAGTTACTGTGGCGAGCTCTGGGAGACAGGAGGGAAATGGCTCTAAAATGAAATCAGTGAGTCACTCTCCTTATGGTGTCAAAGATTTACCTGTTTTTGTGACAAGTAGCATGGATTTTATAACGTAAAGTACTGACAGACATCGTGTGAAACATTCCTAACAGGCCTGTAAACCATCAAATTGGCCAGGAGACTTGAATGCCATGGTTTAAATTTTACAGCTACATTTATGATTAATATGGGTAATTTGACTGACAGGGGTGCAATCATTTGAGATTTGCTTTGCTTTGCTTTTAGACTATTTTGTTTACACATATAACACTAGCTTAATGTCCCAAATTACTGCAAATTTCTGGACACCTTCAAAACAGATCTGTGATTCAAGAACATTTATTGGCACCTTGGCTTGATACTCTATAAAGTGCTGTAATTATAGGATTGTAAAGTGGTTTATTTCCTTGTGGAAAATTGTGCCATACTATGGAGGTACATTGTAAATACTTCGCTTCCCAAAGGTGTCAAGTGGCATCTCATGGTTGAATGGCGTAAAAGGTTCAGTACATGTAGTCTGTGTGTTGATGGTTAATTCTGTATTGTACACGCTGGTGGACATAGTAACAAATAGCAGTGATCTTGTACATGTACCATTGCTGCGTCTACTGTGATTCTTCAGCCTTTTCCTGTATTTGCCAGGTGTTTATTCAAGCATACTCTGAAGGCATAATTTTTTTTGCCGAGTGGTGAAATTGCACTTTTTGTGAAGCTCTGAAATTGGCCAATCCAACCTATGTACATGTAGTTCTGTCTCCAAAGTCACTTTAAAAATGTGTATGAATTGGACTTAAAGTTGCTCTTTCATATGCGGAAAGTTGGAGGAAATTCACCAGAATTAATGTACATTTGCATGGATAAGGTGCATTCCATGCCATGCCTTTCCTCCACACTTCCTGCACAATATAAAGGCCACCTGTAAGGCCTTTCAGATGTTGCCATGCTGTGGGGAATGCATGGTTAAAGTGGAGACGTGGAAGCTTTGCCATGATTAAGATGGTACAGTAGGCGTATAATAATGTTGGTGTCTATAACCCTGTCATTTCAGGTAAAGCACACCTTTGAATACACCTGTAGTTGATGAATCATGCCCTTCTGTGGGGGCTTAAGTGTGTCAAATTACATCGGACTTTGTAAACATCTTTGTCTATACAGAGATCAGATTTGAGTTTGTCAGAAAATAGTGGGTTAGACGGAACAAGTGTACATGGACCGATGAAGAAACAACTTACATAATGTTAAAGCCAGTCTCTGACGGGCAGTTTTATGGTGATGAGTTTAAAGATGATTTCCTCTGGTTATGAACTATTGCACTTACATGGTGCTATATTAAAGCCACATGAATAGCTTAAAGTATATTCTGACCTTAAAACCAAATTCAGTTTCATGGAATACGTTTATGCATTTGAAAATATACCCAAATTCCTCAACCTCTTGGCATATGAAAGATCAACTTTCAGTGCAATTTGCACGTATGCACATTTTTAATTTGATTTTGGAGACAGAACTATATTATATTACTATAAAAAGGCAAATTATTACTCTATGCTTTGTCATTTACATTTATGTGTTTGGTGTGGAGTACTACAGTAAGGTTGTAAGTTCATGTTGGGTTTGTTAATGAGTTTTTGTTAATGAGTTTTTGAATGAACTGGGTAGTCACTGGATCGGATGTCATTTGTGACATTTACTTGGTCAGGCTACTTAACTGCAGGCCTGCACTCCTTAGGCCAGGGTTCGGGGGCACAGCACTAATTGAATGTTAACAAATCTGTGGAGGGAAGCCTGGGTGTGAAGTCAGGGTAGACGTGCTTCTGGGGGTAAACAGTCACTCTGCAAAGTCAGGGTGTTGTTTATTCCACCTTTCTACTATTTACTACTCAACGTTTGTTTTAGCTGCTTCATGCATGTACAGAGTACATATATGTAAGTCAGTCAAATTTTGCATATCCTGTTTTTAACATCCATGCTTGGGTTTGGTGGGGGAGGGTTGGGTGTGGGGGACCATGTCTGTGAGTTACCCTATTCTGACAAAATCAACATAGGGGAGGTAGGGAAAACAAGAGAAACCTGGAAACTGGATGCATCCATTTTTGCAGATTTTGTAAATTTGCTGTTCTTGTTTATTTATTTTATTAATGTTTTTTGCGCGGTATATTTCAAGAATATTTCACTCATGTGACGGCAGTCAACGTTATGGTGTGAGGAAAACCCACGACCATCTACATGTTGCTGTCAGACCTTCCCACACACAGCCAGAGAGAAAGCCAGCAGGAGCAGAATTTGAACTCCCTCCGACTGCCTTGGTGTGAGGCTACCATGCTGGCATGCTAACCCCCTCTGCCCCAGAGGCCCCTCATTTCGTATTGTTATACATGTATCTACCCAAGACATACCTCATATGAGAATTTCTGATTTTGAACAGGTACATTGTACTTACTTGGCATGTTTTGGCAAATAAAACTTGGTTTATATCAAGTTTTTGCTCAGTCGGTTAGCGCGCTAGCGCAGCGTAATGACCCAGGAGCCTCTCACCAATGCGGTGGCTGTGAGTTCAAGTCCAGCTCATGCTGGCTTCCTCTCCGGCCGTAAGTGGGTAGGTCTCTGAGCAACCTGCGGATGGTCGTGGGTTTTCCCCGGGCTCTGCCCGGTTTCCACCCACCATAATGCTGGCCGCCGTCGTATCAGTGAAATATTCTTGAGTACGGCGTAAAACACCAATCAGATAAATAAATAAATATATCAAGTTTCAAAGGCAGCCATATACCTTGAAGTGCAAGTAAAATACAATTTACAACATGTTAGTGAATGGCCGTCCTTTGTTTCTGACCTTATCGTCACATGGACTTCAGCATATATTAATATTTGAACACCTGCAATTGCTCATGGCAACTGGGTTAATTACGACTTTGTACTGCAATTCTCTGATCTGAAAGTATTGGTCCAGTTGATGTGTCCAGTTGATTTATGACAATGGTGTGCAAATTGCTGGCTTAAACCCCATTACACTCTAATCCAGTTAACCCTTTGAGCTGCAGTTAAGGCCATGTTCCATTGATTGGGTATTCCTTGACCTGTACAAGTTGTGATTTGTTGATGTATTTTGTTTTATCGCATATGTATACCTTTTATGATTCGTACAGACGTTTCCCAGACACAACACAATCAAAAATACTTTACAAAAAATCAAAATTTACTTACATGTACATGTAAATGCTTAGAACTGCTTATGCCAGCCTTTCACAAAAAAACTGATACAACAGCTTGTTTACATGTACCGCAGTGGTTGATTTCAGATAACCATGAAAACATGCAATAAGATAACCATAATGTGTGTGGGAATTTAAAAGACACTTGAGTTGTATTTTTCGCATGGAAGTTTCCAGAAGGTCAGAATGTTTGGTCATTTACTCATTTTCAAGAACTGAATGTGAAAAAAAAAGATGACCTCAAATTGAGCTCATGTTATCAAGTTGACTTTGTATTGTGTAACTATTCATAATTTCAGAGACATGAATGATTATGTGATGTATTATATCCACCGTCGCGTTGTTTTACAATAATAGGAATGAAGAATACATTTCACATCTTGAAGTCAATCATGTTAGATGACTTCAATTTTTGTTGAAGTCATCACTTGGAAGAGCTCAAAATATTGAACCTTTTGACTCCTGGGTTTATGCCTGCACAGCTGACAAGAAACAAAAAGTCAGCTGAGTATGGGCTAAGGACTGTGACAATCACGGTAGGTTAACTGGCAAGGTTCTGCTATATTGCTAATTAAACTGAAGACATTTAAGTAGGACGCTCTACAGTCTCTGTCAACAAAGCCTGTTTACTTGTACTCCATGTCAACCCTCTACTAAGGCTGCTGATTGTCACAGGAAGCTATAAAACCAGAGGCCAGTTCAAAAGTTTGTCGGGCTCCTTGTACGCCTGTATGCTTGAGACGATCTTGATGGTCATAAACCGTCTGTATTTATGATTAGGCTAAGAGCCCTTTTGGCTCGATCCTTGATGGATAGATTTGAAGTTCAGTCAGGATATGATATGGTACAAGTACATGTACATGGTGTAAGTCTGCATGCATTGCACCCTTGCAAAAACCCTTTGCCTAAGGCTCTTCTGTTTCTTGCATAGAGTGTAAAGTTAAATACATCATTGCAGTTCTCAAATACATGTATATGCTGGCAGTTTTATCCCAGTCAAGAAAATGGTTTTGTTTTCAAGTGTCATCATTGCAGTTTGAAAATACGTGTGGGCATGCATGCAGTACAGGTAGAATGACAGTTAAATAACATGGTGCATGAAGGTAGAAAGTATGACTTGAGCTTTCTGGTAAATAACTTCTCACACCTGTGAATCATTGAGGGTAATACATTAGGAAAGACTGTTGACCTTTGTCCACTTTGATACTTCTTGTCATCCTGATTCCTGTCACTATTTCTTGTCAAGTGTAATGAGTGTGGTGTGGCTTGACCTGGACGTTGTGGATTAAGAAATCACCGCTCAGTGGACAGTCTGAGCTGAGGCTCACGTCTTAGGCTCTGACTGGGCAAGTGTCCATAGAGTCAAGAGCTGGGTGTCTGAATCTGGCCATTGTACAGGGCCTGACTTTCTAAATGGCTGTTCAATGAACCTTACCGATATGGAGTAAGGCCTAACTAAGTCTCCAGTAGACAGGCCCAGTCAAGAGCAGTCTGACCAACAGCAACCACTGTAACTCAGCAAATTGCTATTCAATCTACCATAGGAGACAGAGGATTTGAGCCAAGTGCCAGACAAATGACAGATGTGTGAAGTGCACATAATGGGGGCTGGTGTATTAGGCTATAGTGCCGGTGGCAGGCATGTCACAGACACGGTCAATTTGACAGAATCAGGATTGACAGAGCAGTTGCTCCTGACCATTGTCCACCACTTTAGGGAGATTAGTGTCTCACTGGACTGCTGTCACATTGGACGATACTGATTGACCTCTACAAGCCCTTCTGGAGACTTGTTGTAAACACAGGGTATTTTGTACCAGCGTGACTGAAGAATATGGACACACAGATTTAATCATGTGCATACCGGGAAAAAATGCATTCTGAAAAAGCTTAAATTTTAAGAACTGTGTTTCATTTTCATGTTTCAAAGTGTGTAACAAGGGAAAATCATGTATACTGGGCCAAAATACCATCCAGTAGAGGGTAAATTTTCAGAACAGTGTTTCATTTCCCCCTAAAGTGTGTAACAAGGGAAAACCATTGTATACAGGGCCAAAATGCCATTGAGTAGAGGGTAAATTTTCAGAACTGTGTTTTATTTCCCCCTAAAGTGTGTAACGAGGGAAAATCATGGATACAGGGCCAAAATGCCATCCAGTAGAGGGTAAATTTTCAGAACTGTGTTTCATTTCTCCCTAAAGTGTGTAACGAGGGAAAACCATGCATACAGGGCCAAAATGCCATCCAGTAGAGGGTAAATTTTCAGAACTGTGTTTCATTTCTCCCTAAAGTGTGTAACGAGGGAAAACCATGCATACAGGGCCAAAATGCCATCGAGTAGAGGGTAAATTTTCAGAACTGTGTTTCATTTCCCCCTAAAGTGTGTAACAAGGGAAAACCATGTATACTGGGCCAAAATACCATCCAGTAGAGGGTAAATTTTCAGAACTGTGTTTCATTTTCCCCTAAAGTGTGTAACGAGGGAAAACCATGCATACTGGGCCAAAATACCATCCAGTAGAGGGTAAATTTTCAGAACTGTGTTTCATTTCTCCCTTAAGTGTGTAACAAGGGAAAATCGTGGATACAGGGCAAAAATACAAACTGAAATAGGGTGAATTTGAAGAACTACGTGTTTATATCCACCTTAAAGTGTGTAATGGGGATAAATGTGCGTGTAAGGCAAAAATACAAACTGAAATAAGGTTAAGTCATTTCCTCCTAAATTTAAGAGTAACATTGATCAAGTTTCATGTATATGAATTTTATTTTTGGCACCCATACGTTAGCAGAGATACAAGTACATGTATTTATACTGTAACGGTGATATTCAAGCCCATTCTACTCCCACAGACTTCAAAAGAAACATTTGTCAGTATTGGAAGCAGACCTTGCTCACATTGAAGCAGAGTCAGATTGCACAGGCGCTCTTGTTGATGCAATTATGTGTAAGAAAATTCTGTAAAGGTCAGATGGGGCAATGAGGGGCAGGTGTGATGTCTGGGATAGTACATGATGCATTCTCCATTCTGATTGCACATGCTCAAACAGTGATTATTTTGTGTCGGGGGGTGGGGGAGGGGTATTATTAGTACGTACATGTACATGTATATGCAGATTTTACTAACCCCCCTTAGCATATGCAAGATAAATTAACTGGCTGTCACAGTGTGTGATGAAATATTTCTACTTCAGACGTCAAAATGTATTGGTTTGTTTGCTGGATTTTTAGCACTTCACATTGAAAAAAAATCAGCATTTATAGATCTGTGAAGACTAGGCTGTTGGACCACGTATTTTTTCACATTGTCAGTAACATATACATTCACATGGCAGGGCGATGTAGGAATCATGGTGTATGGATATGGGCAAGACCGGTGTTCACATTAGCGGAACTTGTGTATTGACTTCTAGGGTGCTTGATCCTCAGCTCTGGGTAGCAAGTGAGGTAAAGTAATAAACAGAAAGTACTGACTATACCCCAATTCCTCAACCTTCTCACATATATGTAAAAGCAGCTTTCAGCACAATTTAGGCACGTTTATATTTTGATTTTGGACTCAAAAACTACATTGGTTTTGTCAGTGTACGCGAAATAATGCCTTCAGAATATGCCGGAAAAAAACACCTTGCACGCAAACGAAAAGGTTGAACAATTACAGTACTAGTGGTGCAGCTGTAAAGTACAGGAAATACTTACAACTGCCACATATCCGTGATTGTATGGACAAAGGTATTGATATTCACACAAGTAGCATAAGTAAATGTGCATGGAATTAGCTTCCAATGACCACCATTCATGATACCTATTACAGGCTTTTCCACCATTAACATAAACGATATGTGTATTAAAAGTGAAATATCATACCCAGTGATTTGCATACAGAGATAAAATTCAAATGACGCTGGGTTTACATTGACCTGAAACATTTACATGTCGCAAGTTTAATCTAAATTTACATGTTTGGTATTTTATCTACTTTCTTAGTTCTTTGCTGGTTTGTGTTTTGGGAATTGGCCTTGCCATGGAATGTTCTCATTATTTGAAGGCTGGTATGCAAATGTCTGTTTCAGTGCACAGATTTTAAACTTTTTGGACATGTTGAAATATTTCTGCATATTCCATGTGGCCGATATTGTAAAATGAAAACTTCACTGTTCAAGGAAATATGATGGTATGAATTCATCCACCAATTATTTGGCGAGAAATATCTTGTGAGAAGTATGTACAGCTTCTTCAGTCAATGCTCCTTCATAAGATTAAACCAAAAACTGATTGCTTTTAAGTAGATCTCGCCAGCAGATGTACGTAATTTATTTATGTATTTATTTGATATCGGTGCTTTACGCCGTACTCAAGAATATTTCACTTATACAACGGCGGCCAGCATTATGGTGGGAGGAAATCGGGCAGAGCTCGGGGGGAAACCCACGACCATCCGCAGGTTGCTGACAGACCTTCCCACTTATGGCGGGAGAGGAAGCCAGCATGAGCTGGACTTGAACTCACAGTGACCGCATTGGTCAGATGTACATATTGTACAGTATCTATCTCCACAGAGCTCTATACAAATGCACTGTTCATTTCTTGGACTGTATCCAAAGGAACAATTAACCTAAAGAGAAGTACAAAGTGGGCAAACATGCCAGCAGATGTGTACATGGACTTATAATGACTTTTCCACACTTACACTTGTACATCTTGAGTGAGAAAAAACAGACGATGTTTTCACACCATCCTAATACCTTTTCACTCAAAGATAAAAGGCACCTTGGGCCAGCGTAAAAAATGTGTTTGTTGGATATTACCTGACCGACCCTCTGAAGTGGGCCATATTCTGAAGTTTTTATTTGGCTTTTGATAGGATTTTTTAAGCTTTCCTGTCAATATTACATGTAGTTTCTATAACAGACTTGTACATATACCTATCTTCAAAAGCCACCAGGAAAAAATCTGCATATACAACATTGTATATAACAGTTTATGTGCTTCTTTAATTGGTATTTTATGCCGTACTCAAGAATATTGTTTATGATTGTGGTCGTCTCTGTAGCAGCTTAACCACTGGCTTTGCCTTGAAACAGAATGAAATGGCTGGTTTTGGGTACACACATCTACATGTAGCACAGTGAGTTGAGCACGGATCTATATATCTGTAAATTAAAGCGCATGTAAAATGGCAGTGCAAGTGCCAGACATCCTGCGTTCGTGCATGTAGCGTCACATATCTTGTGCACTTGTCTCTGTTGGAAGGGAACCGGCCTTAGATTACTGCAGCCTTCAGTCAATTCAGCATTGATGTATCCAGCAGATTCTCAATTAAATTTCCTGAAATTGGATTTGAAGACCAGAACTTGCCGATGGATGCCCTCATCTTCCATGCTTGGCCGGCTGTTGGTATTGGTTTATTGGTCTGGTAACGAAGTCCTTAAGGGTCACTGTAATGGTGCCTGGTGCAAGGGCTGAGTGACACAGACTATATTCCTTCTGCTCCCAAAGGGCATCAGAATTAAGCTTCGACCAGCCTTTTCTCCAGGATTTGCCTCTTGGAAAAATGATACAGTATGTCCCGACGAGGTGGCCATTTGAGACGGGTTTAGTCACTAGCAAGCATGAGCAATCCAACAGGCACGAGGCGTCCCCAACACAATCAGCGCCATTGATGGATCTAATCTGACCCGGTTGTCAGTGAGGCTGCCGGTTGGGAATGTCTCTGTAGAAATTGTGTAAATAAATGTGACCGCTTTGTCAGAGTGACTGTTGTGTAATTTGTCAGACACAAGCAGGATTTGTTTAGTGTGCAGTATACATGTTAGTGAGATCATTGTACAACACAAGTTGAATTGGCATACAGCACAAGTTGGATTGGCATAAAACACAAGTCGGATTGGCATAAAACACAAGTCGGATTGGCATAAAACACAAGTTGGATTGGCATAAAACACAAGTCGGATTGGCATACAACACAAGTCAGATTGGCATAAAACACAAGTTGGAATGGCATGCAATACAAGTCAGATTGGCATAAAACACAAGTTGGATTGGTTCGTATATGCAGCACAAGGTGGGTTGATATGCAACACAAGGTGGGTTGATATGCAACACAAGGTGGTTTAGTGGCCATCACAAGTTGGTTTAGTGGGCAACACAAGTTAGATTGGGGCACAGCACATTTTACATGTATAGTTTGCCACACAAGTCCTATTAGTGCAGTGTACAACACAAGGAGCATGCGACATTTAACTGACACTTTTGACTCTCAAAAGTATTGCCTGCCACTATATATACATGTGTGTGTGAGTATATATATATATATATATAATACATATATAGATATACATTTACTGGAAAGAAGTTTATTATTCTGGTGTGGAGAATATGTATAAGAAAAAAACAGGGAAACCTTCTCAAATTTCAACATCGTTGTATTCCAACTGCAGTTTCAAACTTTCATTCTCATCAGGGATATATATATATATATATATAGACATGAAGTTGACTGCCAACCACAGGTACAGTATATATATTTATGTAACCTTTTGATCAGTAGTATTGGTATATTTTGACATTGGTCGATGTGTAGGTATTAATAGAAGTGTTGTTTACAATGTACCTGTACATATGTTTTAAAGGATTAGGATGTGTGTGTGAAATTTGAAAATACACGTGAAATTTGCCGAATGTCTGCTCAGTGATTCGTGATGTTTTCATGTGCACATGTGTGAAGTGGTCATTTCATCTGAGAACCTGTTAATAGGCAGTGTGAAAAAGCTATAAATAGCCGGTCAAAGCATTGTGAAGATTTATTAATTTCCGAGTCTGACCAAATGCCTCAGAATTTAATCAGCTACGTTGTATGGATGCACCCAGCCCAGTACTCCCCAGGGGTGACCTTAAGTGGGCAGCAGCCATAGCATGCAGACAGGCGTACATGTACGTGTAGTTTTATGACTGGACAGGTCTGGCTTAGGTGGGGTTTATTTGTCTAGAGATTAAGACTGATCTCTCTTGTGTCCATCTTTGTCACTGGTCAGTTCTGGTGTTTGACTTGCACTTCATACAATGTGCATTTACAGCAAGGTGCCTCTAGCTCTGACCCTTCGCTGTGCACGAAGATTCTTTTATGTATGACCAGTCATTCACCCAGTTGTCAGGTACATGTGGGAGTTCAAACCTAGATCTTGCCAATTTGTCTGTACTCATACGTATGTTCTGACTTGATTCTTGCACAGTGATCCAAATTTGGACAACTATAGGTGTAATTGGCCTGACATCAGAAATGTTGGTCAGTTGTATTGTCAAGTTGCAAAAGCACTCATAATTGTTTCTGCTTAACCTACAGAAACCCTTGTTATAATTCATATTTCTTGAAATGTTTTTCTCTGAATCTACGAAACAGACATTCATATACCAGCTGTCAACAAAATGGACATGGCCAATTCCCAAAACGACATTTAACAAAATACCACCAAAGAAACAGGCAGCATTTTTCAGTGATGTTGGAAAGATACAGGGAACGCTTTGGATGAATGAGTGAAACAAATATGGAGGAATCTTAATTGAACAAAGTAGGCTAAGCATTTTTTTTTGCAGTTTTGAGGAGAAAACCTAGCTGATACTGTACATGTAGCAAACTGTGGTATGAGTGTGAGAGTCTGATTAAATTCAATATTACAAGTACATGCAAGTTCATCACAGAGGGAGAAAGTGTGCTGGACAAATTGCTCAGAATACCAAGAATCTTTCTGGTTTATAGTTACACCAGTACCCAGTCCAGCATCATGATATGACTGTTTCCGTGACTATGCCACAAAGCCTGCCGGCACTTTAGCAGTGGAAATGGTACTTAAGGTGAATGGGGCTGGCACAAGTACTTCATTGGCCAGATATTTGTGTCTAATGCCAGTTCTGTGAACTCATTTCCTGGCTCCTCATTACCACTGTTTATTAAGGACTTGACTCAATGTAATCGCCATCTGTCCTCCTCAGAACAAACCATGTACACATTTTACACTGTACAGTGTTTCCGGTAGGCTTCGGTGGCAATGAAAGCAAGCTGTCTAGACTTATACATGTATATACCTTAATAGTACCTGCAACTACTGCCCTAATGATCAAGTTTGTGGGAATTGACCTCCGTGGTTCGGCTACATGTGAGCTCTACATGTACATTACATGTATGCATGTCCGGTGGTTTAGCCAGAAATGTGAACCGTTGTGTCCTTTTTAAGGTCATCCTGTTTCAGTTTTCTCTGTTGCACTTGTGCTGAAAAACAGAGAGTACAAATATCATAAATTTTCTGTTTCACATCTCCAGTTGGATACTTTTTACTTGGCTCCAGTCAGCACATTTTTTTCTGCTTTTTCGAAATAAACCTGACCATTATCATAGAAATGAAATATTCTTGAAATTCTTGTCAGGTAAAGAAATAAAGACAATACAATTCATAAATGCAGTATAATGTTAGCAGTCCCTAAACTCCCTAGTGAGTGATGTTTGAAGTTATATGTTTGAAATTATGTTTTATTACCACATGTTTTATTTGCACCTTAATGCTTGTAACTGGACCTACCCCAACTGTTTTGTTTGTGTGAAAGTACACAGTGCCACGTGGAGAAAGAGAACACACACATAAAACATTATTGTGTTTATGGAGATTTGAGTTTCAAATAGTGTCTGTTTTTTTTGTCCGATGTGGAATGCTCTCTGGTGGATTGTGTTTTCATAAATAATGGGTCTTCAATAAAAGAGTTTTGGAAAATGAATTCGGAGCTGATTAGTTTTTGGACACTGAAGGTTTGACACTGACACTGCTTTGTGAAACCAATCATCCAATCAAGGCGGCTTTGAAGAATGAGATACTTAATCTTTGTTTATTTCCCCTCGTAACCTAGAAACTGGGCATTTTTGTGAATATAGGTTTGTTTTATTACTGGAGCAGTGTCTGTAGATAATTAGCCGAAGACATTATTTTGATAAAATGCGGAGGGAAATGAGAAGCCGAGGTGTCTGCAGCAGATTTAGCGAGGCTAAACAAAAGAAAATGTATGTGTCTCATTTCTTTTTATCAGCAAGAGTTTGGTTTTGACCATTCCACTAGAAGACATCTGTTGACTTTATTAATAATGGATTGTTTATGACTCAAGGCTGAGAGCTAGCTAACTTTACAAGAGGAAATGTTTTTGTCATTTGTCAAGTAGAACCACATGCACATTCATTGTACCTTTTCATTCGTACTAAATATACATTTACTATATGTAGATGGCAAAGATGTTGGGGGTTTTTTTGTTGAATTTTTTTCTCACTCTTACTCATTTTTGACTAGAAACAAATCTTTCTACCGGAATTAAAGTACATTTTAACTTACAAGTCTCAAATCATCAGCTACATCTGGCCAGCCAGCCTTCACACACAAATATATTTGTGTCACAGTAGAAAGGGTAAGGTACATGTATTTTCCTGTATATAATTTTGTCGAAATTTTATGCACTGATGCATTTCTTTCTCTCTTTCTTACAATGCAGTTGAAAGATTTGGTTGTACTCTGTACATGTAGTGCATGTAAACTCACCATTTCTGCTGTTTATGGTCAATGGGCTTAATCAGTTTTATTTGCAACTCACACTGTGTGGGCACGACTTTCTTAAAGGCATTAAGAAAAACAAGAACATAAAAATATACATGTATATTTCTGGTTATTTTCTGTCAGTAATGAAGCTTGTACACCTTGGCACCAAAAAAGAATCTACCTGGCCAGTGCATCATTAGCACTGCCACATATTTACTTGCACTCACCTATTTCTAGACACTACTTCCGGTCAACATAATTTTTTTTAGACCTGAAGAGTTTGTGTCCAGTAGATATATGTATCGTTAATTATAGCTTGTCAGAAATAGAAAACGTACTCGCAGTACCTGGCACCTAAAGTAGCGTACATGTATATCTTAACGAATTAGCTTAGCTACGAATTAACCACAAGACAGCCAAAGTGATGCAGGTAAAGGGGATGAGTTCAGATATATGTATATCTATCAGATTCCAGATTTTCCATTGCTGATCTCATGTTAGAAATACTGGCAGGTTGTTCTGCCTAGACATACAGATGACTTGATGTGCATTTTCAAAAATATTTTCCCGGTGAACTGATGTCAAGTTCGTATAAATTCTTAAGAACATGAATATCCTCCCAGAAACTCTGTAAGCTGTTATTTTCTTTTTATTACAGACTGAGAACATAAGGAATAGAATCAAATGCTGTTTCGATAAAGTGTGCTATGTTATGTACATGCACAAGTATTACTTGTCTCCAATCATATGTAAAGTTAAAGTGTGCTATGTTAAATGCACAAGTATTATTTGTCTCCATTCATATATAAAGATAAAGTGTGCTATGTTATTTACGTGCACAAGTATTACTTGTCTCCATTCATATACATGTATAAAGATAAAGTGTGCTATGTTATGTACGTGCACAAGTATTACTTGTCTCCATTCATATATAAAGACAAAGTGTGCTATGTTATGTACGTGCACAAATATTACTTGTCTCCATTCATATATAAAGATAAAGTGTGCTATGTTATGTACGTGCACAAGTATTACTTGTCTCCATTCATATGTAAAGTTAAGATTGATGAACTACATGGAATTACTTTTCCTTGACAATGTGTGCTACTCAAGGGCTGTGTTTTAATTACAGTATTTTAATTACCTGAAATTGATACCAGGCATACTATTTTGTGGAATTTTATTGGCATTTAAAATTTCACATTTGTAATAGGATCCAAGCTAGATTTTTTTTTTAGTCAGTGTCAGAATGTACAACAAGCGTTCTAGACACACTAAATGTACATGTGTATTGAATAATTAGCCTATGAATTTATATGTAGTGCATATGTACTACAGCTTGCAAAATACATTTACTTGTGTAGCCACATAACCGGAAATACCATGTATCAATATACATCTAAAATACTTGTACATACAGTGCTTATTCCAGACCTCCCCCAGACTAGGGCTCTGTCATTAAAACTCTATAAATCATTTTAAAGCCTAGCCAATTTGGGATGGTATTTATGTGGGTTAGTGGCCAGGGTTAGAGGTTAATATGGCCTAGTTATTTCCTAACTTCATTGGCAAAAGAGCTCTTTATAATTCTGTCATTGGAGCCATGTTTCTCTGTTGGAGGGATAGGCTAGTAGGCTAGTGATTCGTCATCATAAACATACAGTATCTCCCTGTCATGACTGTGACTTGAAGTATTTGCAGGTATCACCTCTGTGAAGATATTCCGCTTCATTGAATCCTGGCACGATGTCAGCCTTTAATGACGGAATGATTATGGTTTAACGTCACTTAAGCAATATTACAGTAATACATGTACTGTGGCAAAAACGTGTGTAAACTAAGAGTTGTTTTTGATTACATGGTCTTTTGAAGCGATAATGAAATCACTGAAACACATAGAGAAATATAGATGGACCCTTTCAAAGCCAGCTAAGAAAAAATGCAAGCCTCAGATAGTTAGTTTTAAAAAAATAGTTCCATGAAATACTTTATTTCACTTAAAACTTATCATTTTTCAAACAGCACGTTTTGCTTGATTCTGATTGATTCAGTCACCTAACAAGGTCACTTTAAAGGTTTTTTTTATGAAGATTGATTTTTTTTGTGAACCCAAATTTTAAGAATTGGCATCAAAAACATCGTCGCAAGGCCTTTATGTACTTCTAAAAATGCATTTTTACATACCAAACTTTACATACCAGACTTTACATACCAAACTTTACATACCAAACTTTACATACCAGACTTTACATACCAAACTTTACATACCAGACTTTACATACCAAACTTTACATACCAAACTTTACATGCCAAACTTTACATACCAGATTTTACATGCCAAACTTTACATATCACACTTTACATGCCAAGCTTTACATACCAGACTTTACATATCACACTTTACATATCACACTTTACATGCCAAGCTTTTCATACCAAACTTTACATGCCAGACTTTATGCCAAACTTTACATATCACACTTTACATGCCAAACTTTACATACCAGACTTTACATGCCAAACTTTACATATGACACTTTACATACCAGACTTTACATGCTAAACTTTACATATGACACTTTACATACCAGACTTTACATGCTACACTTTACATATGACACTTTCCATGCCAAGCTTTACATACCAGACTTCACATACCAAACTTTACATGCCAAACTTCAGTTAAAGGCAGTACTTATCCTAAATGACCTAAAATGGGTTCATAACTAAGTTGCTTGTTTTTCCAGATTTTAGACATTCTGTTGATTTTAGAAAAGAGCTTTGTGAGTTGTTTGGAAGGTAAGATGATATCCTACTGTGAAAGTGTAAATTGTAGCAGCAGAATTAATATCTCATGACATTTATTTTCCTCCAAAAATGCTCTTTATCTGGTCGAATTTTTAGGACATGTACAAAGATGAAACCATGATGTCAAGATTTATCAACCAACTTTAGAAAATCACGTTATTATTAGTGTAACTATTATCAGTCGGAACAGAATGTTTATCCTCAGAATATGCTTTAATAAACACCAGATAAATGTATTACAAAGCCTAAGAATGGCGACAGATAAAAAAGATGTCCGTGACTAGCAGGATGAATGTTGGTAATAAATATATATATGTGCATTTATGATCTTGTCTTAGGCATGTTTGTCTTGTATGGTTTGTGTTGAGCCAGGTGTTAAAAAAAGATACAAGCAGCCTTTGATGTTGACTTAATTGGAAATATTTATCATCATACCAGTTGTGCACAGGTAGTCAGTTGGTGATATGTCACTCGTCCAGTGACATCCTGTTGTTGTCTGAGTTGAGTCAGTGAGTGGATTAATTTGCCAGATTTTAGTGTGATTACACCTGTGTTATCAGTCTGATCTCTTGTACACATATATCAGTGTGATTTACAGTCTACAATCTCTGTCCAGTTAACACCTGGCCTTCTGCTGGTACACATGTTAAACTGTCTCATGAATAAACATCAGGCCATGTAACTCACCACAGCATGAATATTAATGAAACCTTAACTCATTTCCTTTAAAGGGGTTGGGATATAGTCTTTAAAACAACACAGTTTTGGCTGAAATTATGGTGATTGATCTTTGTTATTCATGTTAAAAAGATATTGTTACTGGATGAATTATGTATTTGTAATTTTGTGCCTTGATCATTTTGAGGACACTGGGCCAGACTGCTACTCATGAATATTTAAAGAAATGTCATGTGATCTGACAGCAGATTCATGAATAGTTTACTATGAGGTTGATCTTTAAATGTGGGACCTGAACAACTAGGAACATGTCTTCTTTTTTTTTTTTATAATGGAATGATATCCTGTGTTTGAAGACCTCAAGTTATTGACCAGCTAATGACAAGTTATTGGTACCTGTGCTATGTTTAGGTCAACCATACTCACCATGTACATAAAGGCAAGCCTGCAAGATGTTTGATGTAGACTTCTTAATTTGTCTGTGATTGATGTCAAGTCAATTTTTTTATGTCATATACCCATAAGTTTGCTAATCCGAATAGGGTGAATAATAGGTTAGGATATAGCTGAACTAAATGTACGCAAATAAATAAGATCTAAATAAGACAATCACAGACAGTGCCTGCAAGCTTGAAGTCTTCATTATAAAAAAATGTACAGTTTGGATGAAGAAAAATGTGTTTATACCTCTTAATTTATGCAAGTTTCGTCTGTTGGTAATCAGTCTTTGTAGTCCTCCCAACGAGAACACTGAACAGGGTTTGTGATCTACTGGTACATTCACCTACATATATCTTCATGTAAACGTACATAAGTATAAAACTGTGCAGGTGATGTGAAGTATGGCAAACTATTTCAGACTAATTCAGATATGTTGAATTCATTTCCAGATATCTTAAATTCATTTCAAGATACCTTGAATTCATTTTCAGATATCTTAAATGCCAGCCTTTTGTTGATATGTGAACCATGTATTTCCATGTAAGTTAGATATTAAGAATTCAGACATGTAGCAGTTTGTCCCGTGATTTTATACCAGAGAAAAACATTTTACCAGGTTTGTACACAGTGTTGCTTAAGGATGCCATGCTCACCTTCAAACTGTAAGACTTGCACCTGCCTGTACACTTAACACAGGTATAGTGTTGAGAATAAAAATGGCTTTGAACACAGTCTGCATGCAATGCAAGTTACAAGCCAAATTGCCTACCACATACATTTACATGTGTATTGTCATTTTTTTGTTGTTATCATCGTATGAACATTGGTAAGTGGAGCTATCTGTGATAATTACAAGGTTAACAAGAGAGTTAGCGTAAATTCCCTGACTTATCACGCTGGTTTGGACCAAGTAGTATGCAATTACAGGCTACACTACTGCTGATTCAGAAGTGCTTAATAACAGGGTGAAGTAGTGAGCCAGTCCACAGTAATATTTATTTATTTATTTGATTGGTGTTTTACACCGTACTCAAGAATATTTTACTTATACGACAGCAGCCAGCATTATTGTTGGAGAAAAACGGGCAGAACTGTGAGGGAACCCAGGACCATCCACAGGTTGCTGACAGACCTTCCCACTTACTGCCGGAGAGGAAGCCATGAGTTTGAACTCACAGCGACCGCATTGGTTAGAGGCTTCTGGGTCATTATGCTGTCCTAGCGCACTAACCAACTGAGCCAGTCTGCTGTAATAAAATGCGACATTGAACCATGCAGCTACAGACATCCCCCCCCCCCTCCCCCCCCCACACACACACACAAACACACATCCTGTAGCTGTTTATAGTCCTGTATATAACATTAAACATTATCAGATGTTGACAGAAGTGTTTATTTATGGAAAGAATGGTCATGATTTTCTCTTCCCTAATCTTTGATTATATATGTACATATGGTACATTCACAGAGGACACAGTATTCAGTGTGTATATGTATATTATGTAGATATTACACCTGAAGTTTGCTATGTAAAATTGCACTTTCAGAGGCACATAAAGGCCTTTAAACGATACATGCATGTTTGATGCCAACACTTAAGCTCAACATAGCCATTAATATTTATTTATTTGATTGGTGTTTTACACGGTAATCAAGAATATCTCACTTACACAACAGCGGCCAGCATTGTGGTGGGAGGAAACCAGGCAGAACTTACCACCTACGTCCAGAGAGAAATGGCCAATAATAAAGTGCACTCTGTAATTTTTTTTGTCCCAAACCAGATTTAGTGACATGGATAATTTGCAACCAAACCTAAATTACAGATTCCATCATAAAATCAGTTATCAAAATGTCGGGTCATACAGTCATCTTTAAGAGCGCAAATGAAAATGATGATTCCAGATAGTCATCATTTCAGACTCACAAGTGATTGATTGTTTTGTTTTATTCATGTCCATGTTGTTTTGCAATTATATAAGCTTGAAATATCCAGCATTTTGATCCTTGGAAATTGAGTTGTCTTTGGCATTCATGACCCTTAAATGTGGGATTATTACCCTAACCTTATTAACAGCTCTCCTGTATTGCTTAGCTGTAAATTATGTTGTAATAAACAAGTAATAAACAGGTCATACATGTACTTCAATTGCTTTAACGGATGCTTGGTTATGTGATTAAATATGACCATTGAAATGCCTGAATTTCAAGAATACATGTTGACTACATGCGTACAGTATAGTTATTTATTTGATTGGTGTTTCACGCCATACTCAAGAATATTTCATTTATACGACGGCAGCCAGTATTATGGTGGGAGAGGAAGCCAGCATGAGTTGAACTTGAACTCACAGCGACTGCATTGATGAGAGGCTCCTGGGTCATTAGGCTGCCCCAGCGTGCTAACCAGCTAACTCACTTGAGGCCCCTGCATACAGTATATAGGCATATTTGGTAAATGCCGTAAAATTTTGGTCATGACATGCTAATTTTGCTGGTTTCTGGGAGTTCTGTTGACGTCAGAAAGGTGGTGTTTGAGCTTCGTTGGAAAGGTGGGAGAGTATCCTTGAGGGTATATGTAACTTTCAACACCATATTTTATGACATTTATTTGCCACTGAAAAAAAAAAAAACACTTTGGAGGGGGGGGAGCAATTTTAGGCCATTTACTGTAATACGTATACATGTAGTTCTCAGTTTATGAATTATAAACTGTACAATGCATGCATGTAAATAAAATAGAACAGTACATTGTACCTCTGACAAATGACAGTAAAATGTCTTCTTTTTTTTCTTTTTTTTTTCGGGTTTTCTTTTGAGAAAACATTGACACAATGTAACAAAAGAGGTTGATTTTTTAAAGGACCCAGAAGACCTTGGGTGTTATTTTATGTGAAATTCCCCACTGCATGACGAGTTTGTTTAACTAAGACACCTATTGTCTGGTAATAGTTTGAGGCCATTTTCATGTAATGTTATAAATAAATTTATCACCATGCAGCTAAAAAAAACGTGCATATAATAAAAATTCCTGTTTTATGTAAGGTACAATAATACAGTAGCATAAACATAATTTTTTGTTTTTTTATTTCCTTTTTACAGCATGACACAAAATAAATCTACCTGTGTTGTGATGCATGTCTTCAAGTATTACCTTTACACTGTAAATGTGAAACATGGTACCTTGAAAATTAGGTTTTAAGTCATGTTTAACCTGTGAGGTGCGCACCTCACAGGTGTCAAGGAGGACATTTCTGCTGGGTTGTATGTGCACCAGTACCAGTAGCTATGCATGTAACCCTACATGTACGACATCTGACTGAAATGATATGTTTGTTGTCTTCTGGTATGTTTGCTTACGCATTATGTGGGAGTGTGTTTTTGCAATACAGTAGAACTGGTTTTTGTCACTCCTTTCTGCCTTCTTAAGCAACAAACCAAAACTCTTGACCTGTTGTATAGATCTGTGTGTTTACAGTACTGTCTAAGATAGAGTAGACGTCTAGGCTGTGGCCAGAACACCCCCTCCCCACCCTTGTTCTGTTGGCAGATGTCTTAGCAGTGAGTCACCGGTGAGGACACCATGCCTTAATTCACACTCACCTGAATAAGGTTACTAAGGTGTCTCTTGGAGAAGTCTGCTTTTTGTGTGTGTTTTGTGTGCACTGGTACTGAGTTGTAGTCTGACCTAATTAAATACGCTCCAACAGTTGGGGTAGTAGCCATGCATTGTCTTCAAGGAGTTCGATGATAATGGGGATGAACCAAAAATAAGAAAGTTGTAGGATTAATCCGAAATTTAAAATTTAATTTTGTATCTTTTGTTTGTTATAGTGCTTGTTGACAAGACCGGAGAGAAATTTGCATTTCTGACGTGGGTTTACAAACTCTTGTGGGAAAAATATAGTATCATTCCTTATGGATAAATTGGTGGCTTGAAGATCTATATGTCGTTGAAAGGCCTCTGTGGCTTATGAGGTTAGCACGCCAGCACAGACCAATGGCCTAGGAGCCTACCACCAAAGCTGACGCTATGAGTTCAAGTCCAGCTCATACTGGCTTCCTCTCCAGCCATACATGGCAAGGTCTGCCTGCAACCTGCGGATGGTCGTGGGTTTCCCTCCTTCTCTGCTCGGTTTCCACCCACCATAATGTTGGCCTCCCTTGTATAAGTGAAATATTCTTGAGTACGGTGTAAAACACGAATCAAATTCAGACGAGCGTTTTGCCTTTAACTGTTAATGTTAATGTGACTGCCCTCACATGCCTAGTGTCTTATTGATGTGTGATTGTGACAGTCTTGACCTACATGTATATGGTGAAGGTAAAAAATTGGATAAATTGACTGTGTTCATTGTTCATAAGTTCTTTAAACATCATACATACTGTATACCCATTCTGACCAAGTAGAAGCACTCAGAAAATCCAATAATGTACATGTTGGAAGGAATGCTGCTAGAATATTGATAAAGATGACATCTCCATAACTGTATATTCTCAAAAAGCAGTATTGAGTTACAGTCCTGCAAAATGGCTATGTATGGCCTACCTTTACAGAGGGATGAAAAAGATCAAAGGTATGCTGATGTGTCTAATGGTAATATTATCGGTACAATTTTGTATGGCATGAGTCATACAGTCAGTAGATATGGGATGCTAAAATTCGTATTGAGCTATGGATTTCATGTATCAGTAAATATCTGTGGTTATCTGTGTCAATAGGGATTTGAAAGGAAAGTACACCTAGGATATATTTCATTGTACCGATGGTCGTATACATCCTAATTATTCTGCACCCGGTTTCTTTACCCCGTAATGCTGGTCACCGTCGTATAAGTGAAATATTCTCTAGTGCGGTGTTAAACACTTATCAAATATAAAAATCAAATCAAATAATTACTCTGCAATATTATCAGTGTATATAGGACTTTAGGACAGGTCTCAAAGGAAGGCTGGTATATTACCAGTGTTTGCCTGTACTGCATACTCTAATTATTCTCTATTAATCTAAAAGATTGTCAGTGTCTATATACATACACTGTATATAGAGCTTTATACCAGTTCACAAAGGAAGACAGATGTTATATAACCGTTGAAAGTATAAGCTGCTAATTCTACAACGTACATGGTGTTCAGTGGCTGTTACATGAGAACCTAAAGTGGAATTTATACTTCAATCTTCTTTAAATTCTTGTTATTTGATCCTGAACTTATAAATTTTACACTCCTTGAACTTCATTCTGTTTTTGAGATAGAGTAATTAAACCTCTTGCACATATATGTGTAGATTCAGTTTTCCTGGTTTACATTTACTATATATATATATACACCCAAGAAAGGTAGACATTGTTCTCAACCTTCCCATATACGGTACTTATACATGGAGATGTGGTTAAATGAAGTTTTAAATCTAAATGCAGTTTGCACGTAAAAGTGCAAAATGTAGGTTGGCCAACATCAGTAGCATGCAAAATCTAAGATGCATGTACATACGTTCAGAAAAGTGCAAGGTTTTTTATTCACAAATTAGTAGTTATGAAAGTAAACAACTGAATTGAACTTTCGTTGTTATAATGTTCAGTTAATTTACATAATATGGTCAGAGTACCCAAAGCCAAATGTCTACATTTATATTGCAAGCAGTGGGCAGGTTTTTACAGGCCATCCTTAAAAAAATTCTTTGTTAGGGGTAACCAAAACCTATCAGAAAAAGTGGGAACGGTCGGTAGGGAAATTTTTCTTCTTATTCAGGCTATTGAAAGAGATTGAGATTTTAAAGAAGTTAACATTAAGGGAATGATAAAATTGATCAAAAAAATTCATCAAAAGCCCAACTTGGACTACAGTCCATTTCTGGGTGGGTTAGCTGGGTTACCACCAGTGGACATATTTTCAAAGGTGACCCTACATTTTTAGGTGGACTTGTACACAGTGTGACATCATATGAAATATTTGCTCTAGAAATTATAATACGAAGAGACCAGACAGATGAATGGCTCAACATTGTGGCTCTATAATGGTATAATAGCCGCGGTGCACAAAGACTGGTTTGTCAATATATGCAGCCTGACGGGAGCTCATTGATGGAGTTTCCACAGGTTTCACGCCATTTGCCACTGTACATTTGGGATTACCCTATCTGATGACATCTCTATTCACACGGCCGGGGTCGGGGGCACAAGACGCCAACACAGGAGTGTACCACAATAAACCACCAGTTGTCGGCTGTTCTGGAGTATAGGGACTTGATAAATGGATTGAAACCATTTACATGTAAAGCTTTTATTTTGTGAGGATTGACAGTGTGCCAGGCATTTTAATTCTTTGTGAGTTTTGACAAGTGGTCTTTCCAGAAGCTCTCATAACAACAAGTGCGTCACTATTAATCACAACATTAAACAGTTATAGAGCACATGAGATAATCAAAGAACACATCAGGGAGTTCTAGATCATGTATGCAGTTATAGAACAGGTCTACAGTTAAAGAACATGTATACGATTATAGAACATGTATGCAGTTACAGAACATGTATGCAGTTATAGAACATGTACACAATTATAGAACATGGTCTACAGTTACAGAACATGTATACGATTATAGAACATGGTCTACAGTTATAGAACATGTATGCAGTTACAGAACATGTATGCAGTAACAGAACATGTATGCAGTTATAGAACATGTACACTGTTATAGAACATGTATGCAGTTACAGAACATGTCTACAGTTATAGGACGTATTATACAACAGGTGTACAGTTACGGAACACATTGGTCAGTTATAGAACACATACATGATCATACAACACATCAGAGTTAATGTAGAACACATTGATCAGTCATAGAACACATCATGTCAGTTATGGAACACATCAGTCAGTTATAGAACACATGAGTCATCGAACACAGGAGTCATTAAACACATTGTTCATGTAGGAGAGGAACTTGAACAATTATAGAACACCTCCAAGTGTTAATGACGATGTGATGTTGTGTTGCAGTGAAGTGCATGTGATGCATGTACTTATGCAGCATATTAAATTGTTATGGAAAACTGTTATATGTTTTATGTACATGCACATTTACTACTGTATCTAACATAACCATTGGAGTTATCTAAAAACAAGTAAATTTAAATTTAAAGCTCAAATTAGTCACTCCTTATCAAATAAGTGAATTGAAATGCAGGTACAGTTTTGCATACCTACCCAGTGTATACATACCTGTGGCATTTTGTGTGTGTGTGAATTTGAAGTATCTGCAGATATTGTTTCCAAATGCTAGTTGACTAAAGCATCAACCAATAACCAAAAAAGATGTGAACTGATGGAACAAACTTAAGGTTTACATGCACATTCTGTGCGACCAGGTCATTAGCCTAATGGGTAGAGTCGAGAACCCCAGGATCAAACCATTGTCAAGTCATATCAAAGATTTCAAAAATGGTACGTGTTGGTGACTCGCTTGGGGCTCAGCACTCTGAGGGCAGAACAAGGAAGCAGGACTGGTTGGCCCGGTGTCAGTATAATGTGACTGGGAGTGGTGTCATGTCTGGTGTCTTCTGTGTGATACTTCAGTGACGGCAACACTTTGGCGGCATGGACTCGTTCTGTCACAAGAAGGCACAGTATAATGAGTGTATGTACACACACTTAGTGACTCCTGACGTCATCATATGACTGAAAAATGGTTAATTACGACATAAAACTCCACAGACGGGCGTGGTTGACGCATTTGAACATGTTTATTAGATCATCTACATACTACGTAAAGCTTAGCCTACATGTATGACACATGATACCTCACATGAGAATGTAATTCCGTTTTCACAGGAAAAGAATTCATTTGTCATGATACACTGGGTAATTCAGAGCTGATATTCCAGACTTGTGTTCATGTGCATGTCAGTCAATCAGTTCAGGCTAGAACTTAATCAGCGGAGATTTTTTTTCACAGGTGTAGGGTTTCTGTGATTCACACACACTGAATAGCCCCTGTTGATACGTACATCTCCTGTGTTTCACCTTAAGTTTAGCATATTTTAAGTGACACGTTTTGCTTTATTCTGATTGTTTCATCCACATTGAAGGGCCATTTAAGAGTTGTAATTAATTTCCTATCAGTGTTTGCGTCAAAATATCATTTCGAGGTCTTTATGTGCTTCTGAAAGTGTATTTTGACACACCAAACTTCAGGTGAAATTTGTCGTGTCTTCTTGTACGGTATGTGGTAATAATGAAGCCCTGGTACATGCACATCACAATAACGAGGGTTGTAGTAGAACCACCTGGCCCGACAGGTAAACCTGGATTAAATTTAGCCCACTGCGTAACATGCGATCTCAATCATTAATACATGCACTTCATGAACTTGTCAACATCAAGGCTCTAATATCAAGTTCATTTTGCCGAGTTCTAATTAGATCGGATTAAATTTTTTTTTTAATTTTAATTTCAAACTGTGTTAACTTGTTCATCATTCTAACTACAGTAATGCCACCTCGGACATCACAGGTGAGAATTACTGCCACCTTTGTGACTGAGGCATTGGTCTCATGCACAATGCCCGCCTGTTAGTCAAGGCTCATTTTGGTCTCTGGGACATGAGTAACCTTTTGATTGTTAATAGACCTCCCATAATGAAGTCATGTTCAATCAGAAATGCCAAGGAAATTGGAATTATTAATGAGCAATAAAGGACATGGTACAATATCTTTTATAATGTAAGGCTGGAGTTTAGGCAAGTGCAATTTCCTGTTGTTATACTTATTCATATTCTGTTGGCTGTCCACACATCTTGGTGCATGTAGACTGTTCAGACTGGATGTTTATGTGCATGTATCAAAATTAATAACGGTACATTTCTGGGGTCTTGCGTTGCATGCTTTGTATAACATGCTAGAATTGTCCATATCCTGTCATTAGTACACACGGACATGTTTATATATATCTTACAAAACCAAGATCTCTTTATTGACACTTGTGTCTTGTTAAAGTCGGAAGGAACAGATGAATAGAATGAAGACTCCAGCATGTGTATACCCTGATTGTCCCTAAAATGTTGCACACAAAAGGGCATTTTTAGAAGCAAATAAATGTCACAATCTGTTATTTTTGGTGCTGAAACTTTTTCCTGTAGAATATCATCGCATGCAAGAAAAATGGGCAAGTTAGAGGAAAATTCCTGGTTATTTAAGTTTAGTACATATAAAAGTGTAAGTTTGAGCATGGAGCCTGTAGATGTGGCGTTAAAGTTTGAGCATAGAACCTGTAGATATGGCCTTAATGTTTGAGCATAGAACCTGAAGATGTGGCATTAAAGTTGGACCATAGAACCTGTAGATGTGGCATTAAAGTTGGACCATAGAACCTGTAGATGTGGCCTTAATGTTTGAGCATAGAACCTGTAGATGTGGCCTTAATGTTTGAGCATAGAACCTGTAGATGTGGCCTTAATATTTGAGCATAGAACCTGAAGATGTGGCCTTAATGTTTGAGCATAGAACCTGAAGATGTGGCATTAAAGTTTGAGCATAGGACCTGTAGATGTGGCATTAAAGTTTGAGCATAGAACCTGAAGATGTGGCATTAAAGTTTGAGCATAGAACCTGTAGATGTGCATTAAAGTTTGAGCATAGAACCTGAAGATGTGGCGTTAAAGTTTGAGCATAGGACCTGTAGATGTGGCATTAAAGTTTGAGCATAGAACCTGAAGATGTGGCATTAAAGTTTGAGCATAGGACCTGTAGATGAGGCATTAAAGTTTGAGTATAGAACCTGTAGATGTGGCATTAAAGTTTAAGCATGGAACCTGTAGATGAGGCGTTAAAGTTTGAGCATAGAACCTGTAGATGCACTTGTGTACCAGAACTTTTGATTCAGCTACAACCCCGTGTCAGAAAGTTTGCTAAGTAGTTGATGGAGCTAGGATGATGATTTTTGTCCGATTCTGCTTAGTTTCCTCTAGCCATAAACCATTAACAGGAGTAAATAAATAACAGAGATGGCAGCATAAATTAGTGTATAACGGAGTTACATGTATGTTTTTTTTTGCCTGGAACTGCAGTCAAATGTACATTAAAAGCTTATAAGTCATCTCTTATTCTGAAATTGAAAATCTGTAATTAATGTTATATAAACACAGATATTTATACACCGATCGTGTTCACTTCCTGTTGAGAAATTACTATTTGATGTTTGATTTTTACTGAAATTTTAATCTGTATTAACAGTTAAAATAATGTTGTGTCACACTATTGATCATTTTCAAAACCGGGAAGTAGGAAGTTCGTACATGAGTTGTTACAGTTTGATGTTTATGGTGCTGAGTTTGGACATTATCATGTAGTTAAAAAATCTGCTGCCATGGTTCTTCCTGATTTTTAATGATTTTGTTTTTTTGTTATTAATACTTAGTGTGAAAATCCATTTGTACTTCAGTCTCTAGTTTCATACCTACATGTATTAAATGTGGAGAGCAATACTTCAGAAATGACACAAAATGTTTTGTCAACAGGCATCTCTTGTCATTGTAGAAGTTTGTGAAAGGTTTCGTAGTTTTGTTTTTTTTATGAATAAATCCTTTTAATTATGGTTGCAGTGAAAGCCACAATCATTCATTTCAACTTTGTACTTAGTTTATTACATTTCAGTCATTGATGATGCATGTCATTTGTGTTTCTTCTACAAATACGTCTGCCCCTCCCCCACCCCCCCCCCCCCCATTGTATGAGTGAAAACTTCTTGAATGATGTTAGTTACACAACAATCACAGAAATGTGTGTGTATGAAATGGCGGATGTGAGTATGCGTGTACCTCACAAATTGAAACGTACGTTTTTGATGGTGTAAAGAGTTCCCATCATTAAACATCCCCTTCTACATTTCTTGTCTTTCCAGAGGTAAATTTGCTGTCGTACGGAAATGCTCACACAAAGAAACAGGTGGGACCGTGGCCGCCAAATTTATACGAAAACGACGCAAAGGGAAAAGTGCGCGAGACAACATTTTGCAGGAAGTGATGATGCTGGAGGTGGCGTTAAGCCACCCACGCTTGGTCGATTTGTTGGAGGTGTACGAGACACAGTCAGAGGTGGTCGTCGTAACAGAATAGTAAGTCACTCAATAATCCCTTATGGTAAAAAAATGACCTAAAGCTTCCTAGTGTGTGGTTTGGCCGTGCCCTTAAAGTCCAGGGATTTGTCAGGTACGTGAATCTAGTGAAGGTCTGTGGTTTCCTCCGGGCACTCTGGTTTCCTCCGGCACTCTGGTTTCCTCTGGGCACTCTAGTTTCCTTCGGACACTCTGTTTTTTTCCTCCACCCATAATCCTGACCACAATCTTATAAGTGAAAAATTTCTAAGTACCGCATTAAACACGAGATGAATAAATTATTAAATTAAACTTGTGTGTCATTTCATGAGGCCTTGACAACCCTTTATTACATTATTAAATACTAAAATAAAGTTCTTCGAGGATAAAAAGGTTTACCCATCTATAGAAGCGGGTTCTCATCCAACTATTATTGTGCACAGTATGGTTGGAAGCAAACATTAGGTGGAAGCAAAATGACTGTATAAGCAGTTGTAGATATTGCAGGAGGGTCATCATGTCTCACAACTATTACCTCCCTCATTCCTGGGTCGGGTCACACCTAAGACGGTAAAAGAGGAAGTTTTAGCTTCGAGTAGTAGTGACTTATTTTCAGACTAAATGCTCCCTCGACACACTATTTATGTTAGTCTGTAAACTGCATTTTAAAAAATGTTATGTCAGCTAGTTCATTTAAAAAAAAAAACAAAAACATTAAAGTTGGCCGTTCTGCCTATCTTGTCGACTGGGGAGCCGTGGCCTGGTGACGTCATGCCGGTAAGACCTGCCGGGATTATGTATTGACAAGCCCTGCAAAGCATTGCCGAATCCATAATGCTGGCTAAGGCTGCCGTTGTATAAGCGAAATATTCTTGAGAATGGCATAAAACACCAATCAAATAAATGAAATCAAGCCATTGATCCCAGTAATAAGCAGATCACGTCACATGCCACTTACGCTTCTCACGTTGTTGTTGTTTCAGTTGCTCTGGTGGTGAGCTGTTCTATGAGTGTGTCATTGAGGAGTCGTTTCAGGAGTCGGATGTTATAGGCCCTGGTTCGGCAGATAGTGGACGGCCTCATATACCTTCATGACAGAAACATCGTCCATCTAGACCTCAAGGTAAACTGCTTTCAGTTCACTATAGGGAGGGGGTCATGGTATTCAGTCAGTCTCTAGCAAACACCCAGAAG
Organism: Liolophura sinensis; assembly: GCF_032854445.1. Classification (NCBI taxonomy): domain Eukaryota; kingdom Metazoa; phylum Mollusca; class Polyplacophora; order Chitonida; family Chitonidae; genus Liolophura; species Liolophura sinensis. The sequence goes on along the minus strand of NC_088305.1, from coordinate 11,354,229 downwards.
TACTGTAATTCTTGAACCTTTTCACATGTTTGCAAGTTGTTTATTCAAGCATATTCGGAAATCAGTATTAATTGTAGACTGATAATGTTATACTTTTTTTGTTAAGCCCTGAAATTGGGCAATCCAACTAATGTAGTTTTGTCTCCAGAATTAGTTTAAAAATGCGTATAAATTGCACTTAAATTAGCTCTGTCGTATGCAAAAAGGTTGAAGTATTAGGTTATAAAGTGACTGGGTGAGGTCTGGTGTCTTCGGCTTGATATTTAGTGGCGGCATGGACGTGCCTTGTCACAAAAGGACATATTACACATGTACACACAGCTAATGACTAGTGACTGAAAAATTAAGTATGCAGGAAAATGCCAAGAACATGTACACACACTTCAGGAAGTACAAGGTTGTGGGCACAATTCTGATTTTATGCTCAGAATTCCTGCTACTTTCCTACTAACAAAAATCAATAATGCTTTTCAAACTTGTTGTCCATAGCCCTCGTTTATGCTCTGAGTCATTTGCTTGGTCCTACATGTTACTAGTCAGACTAGTTAAAGCTCTAATTGGTTATATTCACATTACCATCATAACACAAGTTAACTTTTTGTATTAATGTTTGATCTCCTTCTGTTTGTTTTTCAGCCACAGAATATTTTATTGACAAAGCCGTTTCCTGAAGGGACTATAAAATTGTGTGACTTTGGCTTTGCTTGTTTGCTCAACTCGGGAGAAGAGATTCGGGAAATTCTGGGCACCCCAGATTATGTTGGTGAGTCAGGGTCAGTCAGAGGAAACTGGGAGGGTCTCAGAGGAAACAGGGAGGGGTCAGACAGTGTACTATGTTCCATTGTCTTGAAAATAAGTTATTTCAGAGTAATTTTGTGATTCGATGTTTTTCTTCATTAGAAATGAAAACTTATGAAGTGAAAACTCTTGGTTAAGTTTTTCTGTGTGAAAAACCTGAATGTTATATAGAATTCCTTTTGGCTAAACTCTTTGTGAAAGAAATATGCTCATTTTTTTACTTGTCCATGTGAATGACAAGTCAGCATGCCTTTCTAATATCCTAGTAAAAATGTGATTGCCGACAGGAGTTTAAGTGAAGACTAGTCTATTCTTAATTTCTTCACTTTTTGTCAATTCTACAGAAACATTTCCATCTTTGTTCATAAAATGTCTGTCTGAGATTTATGATCAAAGGGCAGATAATCCATAATTATCTCCCCTGATCTTTTGACCATCTGCTTTATATTATTTCAACTATCATGTAAAGCCTGTTTTAGTGTACGTGTAATGTCAGCAAAGGTGAAATCTCTCTTTACCTGTATATATGGATCTCTTTGTTTTAGCCCCTGAAGTGCTAAACTACGAACCTATTTCTCTGGCAACAGACATATGGTGAGTTTGTAAATATATTCCCTGGAAGAATTGAATTTCCTTTCAAAATTAGACAACTGTTCTCTTTGTCTCAGTTGTGTCTCATTGACTACAGACTGAACATATTTTAATACTTGATTTATGGAATATTTATAGCTCTTTCAGTATATATACTTTCCTTAAGAATTAATGTATTCAAAAAGGTTTCAGGTATGTTGTGTATGGGCGGTGTGAGAACGATACTGTAATTAAATGATTAATACTGTAATTAAATGATTAATACTGTGTAGAACAGCGCCAAAGAATCTGGGGTCACAAGCATGGGACGCATGCACATTTCAAAAATGCACCATGTTACAGATAAAAAGCATTTCCTTGGCATATAAAAATAAGTTTGTTGGCATTGTCTGCTCTGTTCTGGAACAAATAATATCCATATGGCTTTTCAAATTTTACATCATGTCATTTAACTTCTGTTTAGAACAGTGCAATCATTCAAATGTTTAAGGTTTGCAAACTATGAGGTGTAGAGAAATAATCTGCGCAGTTTGATGAAGCTTTCACCGATACAAACAAATCATTTTTGGTGACATTGTATGAATAAATTCCACTGAAAATAGTGCTGTGGTGATTGATAGGGTTGAGTGGTTACAGTAACGAATGGTGTTGACTTATCAGCAGTAATGATATTCATAGCGTAAGTTGATGGCAAAAAATCCTTACCAAAAATTATCCCCAACAGCAGTAACAAGATCAACAAATAACACCATCCTTGCAGAGCTCCTTATCACAGCCATAAAGGGGAAACGGTAAAAACCTAGATATGTAATTCATTCGCCTTATATCCGGTTCTACTCCAACCGTCTTGTGCTATTCTCAGGAGGCCTGGGTGTACTGACGTACGTGATGCTAACGGCATGTTCGCCGTTCACAGGCAAGTCACAGCAGGAAACCTTCATGAACATCACACTTTGGCAAACTGGACTTCCCTGAGGAACTGTTTGGTCAGACAAGTCTACAGGCCCAGATTTCATCAGGAGTCTCCTAGTTCAAGATCCAAAGTAAGTTAGACTGCAAAAGTCTCGGTTGTAAACTCTTTCGAACAAAATGGAATGGAATGTACTGGATTTGAACCCTAGACTGCCAGGAATCATTTACAATTATCCAAGTACTGAAGACAAGCATAGAACATAGGTGGCTTTGATCTTCGGCTCATAGCCAAGGACAAAAGACAACAAGAACACATTGTTGCAGAGCTGATGCCCTTTCCCAGGGTAAACTGCAGTGAATGATTTCATGCAGTCTAGCACGAAGCTCTTGTGTTATTTAGATAGGATGGTTTGTCAAATTTTTATTGTTTTTTTGGTGATAACATGAAAACAACGCGAGGTAGAGAAATAATTCTTGCAGATCTGATAGTGTGCTTGTTTAATGGTTTTAAGCAGTTTTAAAAATGGACTTACTTTTCAGACAAGTTCATTGGTGAGGTTTGGCCTTATTTTTACCCTCTGAGTAGGGTGACCCACCTAAAAACTATAAATGAAAGTTTATCTCGATAGGTTTAGTCACTTTGGAGAAGAGGATTTTTTTAGCTTATCAATAAAATTCAAAATGATGGCTAAATCCTGTGGCTGGTAAAACAACGAAAATCGTCAAAAGTTGTGTCATATGTTCCTCATCAAGACTGCGAAGTTTGTTTTTTTTGCCTTTGCCATTTTTTGCGATCTTGCAATTTTACGAGTTGACTAAGTATAATAATAATCATAATAATAGGAATTTGAACAAGAGGTGTCCAGCTAGGATACTAGCTTGGACTCCTAATTTTTCTGAAAATTACCAAGTACTGTATACATTGAATACTTTTCCAGTAGAAGCAGCTAAAGTTTAGAGGTTGAAAATGTCTTTTGTATTTGCAGTCTTTCCTAGCTGGAAGGACAGTGTAAATTCTTTTCATCCTTCCAGAAAAAAATAACTCACTTGTCAAATATTATGTATTGTGATTACATTAAATGATGTAAAATGTTGCACAAAAAACTACGTTTTTAGCAGTAAATGATTGTCATAAAATTTTACTTATGATGCTGAAATTTTTCCACTCGGATGTCATCCTGCCTTTATAACTCAGGCTTGAATCGCCTTTGCAAGATCAGTAGAACTCTAAGATTCAGGCAAAATGGACAACTTATTCATGAACAAAATTTACATAGAGTATTCATGGAATTTTACCTAAATTATTAAGTTTTTGCTTATTTGTCATTCAGGAAGCGCCTCACAGCGCGACAGTGCCTGGAACACCCATGGCTTAAGGGAGAGAACTCCGACAACAGGTGCCCCGGCGGAGACGTCAACGTGGCACGCTGGATGTCAAATGTGAGCTGGACCTCGGGGAATTGAGCTGTATAAACAGAGCGGGTCATGTTCACGTACAGCCAGTGCCCAATAAACGACATAAATGTAACGGGACTCTGGCGAATTTACCTCCCCCTTCTCTGCCGGCAGAGGAAGAACAAAACAGTGTAAAGTCACCATTGAATGCGGACATGGATCTTAAAACGCGCACGGTGAACGGCAGCCTCATTGTGGCGCCAACGCATAATACTGAAGGGGACAAAGAAAATCAGCCGTTGGCATTTTGTCGGGGAGCACTGCGGCTGACAAAGTGACAGAGAAACAAACGGCCAGCGCTAACGGAAGTGACCAGTGTGAACCGTCTATAGACCAGTGATGGCCCGTGTAACTGTGTAATCGTGTGTATAATAATACTAGTGTGTGTATAATAGAGAACATTCGCTCCAGCTGTGCTAGGCAGATCGAATCGGGTCAGATCAGCAATTACGCCAGTGGTAATTCCTGCTATTGGGAGAGTTGAACAGCATCTGTGTGTCTCACAGGCAAGCCTGTCAGAAGTATCAAACCCGAGGGTGTTTCACTTGCTCTCCCCTCCCTTCGTCATGAAAATGAAAGTGCCCGTAACCCTTTGACACTACATGCATGTGTTAAGTTATGCTTTGTGACCTGGGTTTAACCATTTCCTCTGCGAGGGGTGGTGGTGTGAAAAATTTCCAGTTTGCATACATATGATCACGTAGGTGCTCTAAAAAAAATCTTGATGTACGAGATGAATTTTATTTATTGACAAAAATTTTTTTTTTTTCTTTAAGAATTTGTTATTGTCCAAATATTACATGTTCATGTAGTAACAACAACAACAACGATGTCCGACGACAACAACGGTCACACAGTGTATTTAGGTGCTTTTCAGGGAGACATACTGCTGTGCAAACCATGATCATCTGCCGAAAACATCTCCCCGAAATGTCCACATTTTTAGCACAGAGAAGCATCATCAGGTAACATAATACGTGCATGTATGACATTATTTAAGTATTTTCCAAGTTTGTGTCTGAAGCAGTTATTGCTTATTTCGGAAACTCACCATCATTTCATGAGAGCTGTTTCTAGTATGAAGAATTAGATGGTGGTCTTGAAAGTTTAAAGAGAATTTTTGGTAAAATGCACATGTAACAGAAAAAAGGCATCTCAAGAACATTTAAATCATAAAAAAATGTATTTTTTATTAGTTCAGAGTACATTACATGTGTATGAAGTCATAAAAAATTCAGTGCTCATGATAAGAAAGCAGTAATTTATGGCAGACTTAGTATATATATATATATATATACATGCGCGATACTGACATCCTCATTCATTGCCTCATGAAAAGTATTTGACTTCATGAACTTAGTACTGCCATTTTAATGTAATTTATGACTCATCACAGTGAAAGTACTAGTTTTATTGAGAACAAATGAGAGGGCGTACATGTTTTGCTGTGTGATATCATACCCAAAAAGATCTGAATATTCGCCAGCAAAAGAGCATTTTTGGGAGGCCAATAAATGTCGTGAGACATTACTTCTGTGCTAAAATTTACATTTTCCAAATAGAATATCATCCTACCTTCCAGATACCTCGGAAAGCACCTTTCTTAGATACAACTCCCAGAATGTGGAAAAATGACCAACTTAGTCATAGGCGAATTTTTAGGGCATTTAGGGTAGATGGCGTGAAAGAATGAACTTGTACAGAGAGAAAAATGCAAGCATTACCAGGTGCAACACTGAAAAAGTAAATATCGGAAAATAATCTCCCAATTTTCTTTTTTGTTTTTTCCAAATTTGAATGTGCTAAATTGTGGTAATAAAATTTTAACTCTGCGATTTACCCATAGCATGTAGATGATAATTGTGTTGGAAGGAAAACTTCATCTCGAGACTTTCTCTACAAAATAAGTTTAGTAACGTTTGACGTGAAGAACCACAGTGCAAGAGATTTAAATAGAAAACTAGAAAAAATTTTGTGCGGCTGGATTTAAGTCTCTCTTAAGTCTCTCTTTAACCATATTTGAGAAGTTTTTAAGAAAAAAAATTTTCTTTGAAAGTAAGGATATTTCAGAGATATAGTTTTGAGTAGTCTGTCTGGTTATGCAGTATTTATTTCTGAGTTTTCTTTGTCTTTTATAATGATACTTACTAGTATATAAAGTATGAGTGCATTCTGTAAGGTGCGTGTGGATAAACATTGTTGGTTATGTTAAACTGAGTACTGTATCACTGTTTAAATGAAGATAGGCCTGAAATAGATTTTATTGACATTTTGTAATACAAATATACTACATGTTGTAGTTGAAGAGTTTAAAAATCATCGGAATATTATCTTTTATTTCGTAATTATAAAGTTTAGTGTAATTCAATCAGTATAGTGCCAGTGCAAATGTACAAATACGTGTATGTGAGAATTAACAGATATTTAAAGGCACCTATTTGTATAGTGTAGCATTTAAACTAAAAAAAAAACAACCGAAAAATACAAAAGCTTAGGTCACTTTCTCTTGAGATAGCCTCTATTATAAATGGTACAAGTATTCTGCAGTAATTTTCTGGTTTGAGCATCTTAAATTCCTGTTTATTCGAACAGAAAGATATTGGCCAGTTTTAGCTTACATGAGTTTAATATTAACTAAAGACCTGAACTAGAAATTCCAACAAATGATACACAGGATTTTGAAGTTTATGTCTTTTGAAGGCATAGTACTGACTCAAATATATATATATCTGTTCCTGCTGATGTGATAAATTTGAATTGGCAATAAAAGAGTCAAAAGTCTATGCTTAAAAGAGCAAAGCAAAACTTTTATACCAGTAGCTAGTTCATCGGCCTTTTCTTCATAATGCTCCAGGTGCATTCAGTTTCTCTGTTTTGAGTTTTCGGAGGGAGGCCACCCTATTTCTTCTAATTTTTGTGACATTGGGTCTGTTCATTTTAGCCAATATGTATGGAATATTAAGTTTCTTTTTTCTGACATGGTTAGACCATCTAATGAACAACATACCCATATCTATATTTTTCCTAAAGGCTGGGAAAAAATGTGATATTCTGCTTTCAGCAGCTCCCAAATGTTAGAAGAATTGGGATACCCGCATGTATGTCCTGCAGTTAAAAGTTCTGCTATGTTGATATAAAGGAGCACATTTCAGGTTTCAATTTTGAAATGGATCAGCACTTGAGATGATGTGAAAAGGTTGTCATTTTGTGGTACATAGAGATGCATTCTTCCATACGAATGTTGCGCCACGTCTGTAGTTTTTCGTGTACATTGTGGTAAACAAAGAGTGCCATATACACATCCTGCTGCATACGTTTTAGTAGCACTGACATTTGTACATGTATGTTTCTCATCCAACATTGTATAACTCTGCCAGCAACCTGCAGATGGTCGTGAGTTTTCCCCCGGGCTGTGCCCAGTTTCCTCCCACCATAATGCTGGCCACCATCGTTTGAGTGAAGTATTGTTGAGTACGGCGTAAAACACCAATCTAATAGATAAATAAATGTTAACTTTGCATTAGCATGTGTACACATACCTGACAGAGCATACCTGAATTTCACTGATGTTTTAGTCATGTCATACAGTCTTCATGTCCAGGTACATGTACAACTTCAATCATGCCAGTCCTGTAGTATTATCCTGCAGGGATGATACAGAGCGGAGTGTGTATTGTATGTATTCATTTGGTAATGTTTGGTAGCGTTCATGTGTCCATGTCATTGTTGTATTGTTTGAATACATCTTTCCATGTACTTTTAAGATAAACATTTGTAACTTAGATGAGAGGCCGAGATAGATCATCTTGCTGGAAAATAAATTGTTAACATCGCTTTACAATGTAGAGTACTCCAGGAACTCTAGCAAATGATGCAAGACGAAACATGATTGAAAACCAAACTATTGAATTGTGTATTGCCTTGCAATTCGCATAATTTTGATTGAGTTGCCATAGTACTAGGCCTACTTGTACGACGCTCTCTTAACGTTACGAGTACCTAACTATCATGGCAACCAGCAATGTAACGTTAAGTGGGCTTCGTACCGTAAGTGGGCCCTGTACTCTGAGAAGCTTGCAAACAATTACTGTGTAAATGTATCTCCTTGGAAATCACTAGAGTGTGTTTGCCTCACCAACCACTAGGTGGCACTGCTGTTCCAGATTGTACTCTCACTTTGGAGCACTGGTACTGGTGCCTCTGTCTAGCTGGTGAAGCTAAAGAGGCCATAAAGATCACTCAGGGGGCATGTAGTATCATGGCACCTTGTACAGCTAGATTGAGCTTTGACAAATACCTGGCCTCATGGATTTGTGGAGAAACAAATATTTCTTAACAAAAACAACCTGGTTTTCTAACCTTTCCTATAATCATGGGGTGTTTGGTTTTGTAATGAATTTTTTTTTTTTTTTTATACATGTATGTCCAACATAGACCAGTGTTTTATGTTCCATGCAAAAATATCACGGTTTTACGACCAGATTATTTTTCCATCCGTGTCATTTCGAGAAACGACCAATTCCCACCATTGTCCATGTCTAATGTCCATTCCATCAAGGACCATTTGTGGTAGAAAACCCAGTCACATGTCAGTGTGACAAGGGAGACCACTCTTTTTTCCTTTTACAATTATGAAGAAAAACTATTTTGTTTGTACCTTTTTGTCCCCTTGTGTTCTACCCATGAGGTCATACTTTACATGACACTTGTTTTAATATTACATGTGTGTGTAGTTTTATGTGGACATAAAACTGACTGGTTTAGAACTAACATATATTGCAGTAATGTACTTTGTTGCCAGTTTGATTTGTTTAAAGGTAATTCATACAGGAATTGTCAAAATTCGCGTTCTGAGTTTTGAAAAATAAACTACCTGTGTGTACTGTTTCCAGCAAAACAGATACTTTTGCTGATAGGGGAATGTCACTTTGTGGCATTCTACCAATAAGATCAATTGTTACTTGTCTGTTTTAGTCCTCCAAACATCAACCAATGAAATGTCCTGTGACAGAAGCTGGCAAGCTTGACCAATGAACTAGTACCTTTTCTTAAAATGTCATTTACAAGAAAAGTTATATGGACCAATAGAAACCCCTCATTCCTGACAGTTTTCCTCCCTTCCATATATAGTGTATTTCAAGTTTACAAAGTAGTGTTATTTTGTCTTTTATTATAGTGTCTGTGTTTGTTTACACTTTTCTTGTATGTTACATGTTTTCATTCTGCACAAACCTGTGTGTTATTTTAGTAAATACACAATTTACGTCTCTGTGCATATTGTACCATGAAGCAATGATTAGTTTTATCAGCATTAATATTCCAGTTTTCTATTTTAAGTGCCGTGACCCAAACTTTTAGTATTTTAAAACTATCGAGCACTGGAACTTATATCTGTGTTTGATAATACCTGCATGAAAATTTCATGACCCCTGTAATCAGTGTTTCACTTCAACTGATGAATTCATTACTGTTGGTGGTAGGAAGATGTCAGCTCAGTGTATAGTGTTTAGCAAAATTTCGCTCTTTTCAAACACGGCAAGCATCTGACTTGTCAGAAAGCATGTACAAGTACTTCTTGCAGAAAAAATAACTGTAAAAGTTTGAATCCTGGTTCCCATGGTAACCTGAGGTTGTGAAAGATGTTGTCTTCTGTGATGTTCATGTTGATATGTGTTTATAAATTAAGTGATAGAAGTAGGAAAGGACCGGTTTGTCTGATGTGTGTGAAATTTCAGAGCATCATTTTGTGTATCATTATGTGTAGTTTTTATAGACGTTTTCACATTTGATCAAGATCTGTAGAAAGCTATGGGAAACCTTGCCCAAAATCGAAAGGTAATGTATTGCAGTATCCCACAATACGCAATGTGTTTTTATATAAATATATATATATATATATATATATATATATATATATATATATATATATATATATTGATACATTGTAGATGTCTCCAGCTTGAGACCAGTACATAAAATGACCTAAAATTTAGACAGTGTAATGCATTTTGATCAGTTTGAGAGTTCCGTTGATCTAACAAAAGTGTTCGGAGGTTCGTTGGGAAAACAGGATGTTTTATCTTAATACAAGAAGACATTAATTTTCTTCACAAAAGTAATATTTACATACAGTTGCTTGCCTCTAAAAATGCACTCGTGGGGCGAAATTTTAGGCCATTTACCTAGTAAAACAGATAATTCCTGGTCGGGAACCATGGGACATGTGTCTGGTGTCATTGACACTCAACTTGGGACTGATCTGTCCTATATGTTCCGTTCTCATCTTCAACAACAACAACGTGACAGATGGTCTGGCAAGAGTGTATTCCAGTATATCAAAAACTGTCTATTAAAGCCAGGGAACACTGTATCTTTGGTGTTTCTGACTTTGGAACAATATATCATAAGGTTTTAATGAACTGGGACTAGATTAGCTACTGCAGAGTGACAGTGTTTGCTCATTTGCGATGTAAAGACAATACTTACTGTTGTGTAGGCAAATTGTTGTTACTTCTCCATACTGAAGTTTTACTGGACACAGGTATCAACCACAGTTTTATCCCTAATTTCAGCATGAGCTTAGCACCTGGATCGCTTTCCTGTCCAGTTTTGCTAAAGCATGTATCTACATGTGTGCGTGTGACGCGGGTAATTAGGAAAGAGATTTCATATGCGTATCTTTCTCAATATTGTTTGTCCAAGTAACTTACTCATAAATATGCGCATGCCAATGAGCTGCTGAGCTGTCAATCCTATGCTTGTGAGAAAATGTGATGGTTAGACTTCAAAAGAACTCTAAGACAGCTTTTGTGCTAAATCCATTTTCTCCTAACGATTTGGGCAGCAGGTGTTCCACAAGACAGTGGAATTATTTGTTAGAGTAATGACAGTAATAATTTTCTGAAACGTTAGCCAGGTGCTAAAGCTATTTGAACAAACGCGTTCTAAGATTTAGACTTGGTGGACAATCCCACAAAGCCATTTCTGACATAAGTGAACATTGGAAATACGACTTAAAAGCTCACTTTGAATCTCTAGAAAGTAAAATTTTGATCAATGTTATTTTGGGACTGATATATCAGAATTTCAGCTTCAAACACCATTAAATGAGCACAAATGAGATTTTAAGTTTCAGGTCACACTCAGAAATGACTTTGTGGCTTTGGGAAAAGCCAGATTGCGAAGTTCTCGCCAACTATGCATTAAATGTTTCGCTGAACTAAAGACGAATGTCTGCACAATTTATTTTCTTTATTTTTTTTAAACCGTTGTTTGAGTTTGCTCACATACAGTGTGTTTTCCGTGAGCTACCAATGAATTTTATGGTTGATGATAAAACAATGCTGTTTTGCTGCTTGCTATTTTGAGGTGCTACTTTTACTCTGGAGATCCTTCTCCTCATGCTGAAGTATATACACTGCTGTTTTGGTGTCTTTGGTTGACCGTATTGTTTTCGTGGAGTTGATAAGTGTTTTGAGTTTTTATTTCAGAACTTCATTGCAATTGTCATGTTTTACTTTTCGAAGAGTCTTTAAGACACTGATATCATCAATATTGATGTGACAATTCAAACAAAACAAAAAATGAATAAAAATTACTCAGTCATAACATATCTGCTGTAGGAGAAGTGAATTTGATTATCGTTTTATGTTTGTCATCTTTGTACTGACTTCGACGAAAATATATTGCCTCGTTATATATTGCCTGAAACAAGTCTCAGGTTGAAGAGTGATGTTCATGTAAGACTCACCACATGATAAACTCTTCTCTTGAGTTTTGGACAACGGTCAGTTTTGAACAACAACTTCATTCTGGACATTTTCCCTGTATTTCCTGTGTATGCATATTAGCTTTAATAAACATAATTTTTGCTGAACTTGATATTAAATTTTGGAATGGTTGAGAAAGGGTAAGCAAAATTGAGGGATGTGTTTTGCTTTGAAATTTTGAACACCTTATTCGCCTGATACAAAGTTGTCTATTATTATTTTTTTGGACAAAATTCTTAGCTGTACTGCCTGAATCAGTATGTATACGTTTGAGGTGTTATTTGTACATAGTGTGATATAAAATTACAGGTATTTGTAGATTTGTTTGTATATTTCAGTTTTGTTTGCTATTTCGTTTTTAATTTGGAATATTTTTTTTAATAATTTGCATATTGTGTAAAAAGTTTTCTTTTTTTTTTTTTTTTTTTTTTTCTTTTTTTTTTCAAATAATAGAGAAAAGAAGTGCAGATAGTTATGAAATAGCTTAATTTTTGACCTGGTAAATATTTTGAAGATAACATTATATTCTAGCTGTTAACATCATAATTTGGATTGGATCATTATTACGATAATCTTCTCCGACGTTTTTGGAAAGGAACCACAATGTTTGATTTCATGTACAGTAAGATGTGAGTATGGAGAAAAATATCAATAAAAAAGCTCGTCAAAAATCTGACATTGATTGGATTTTGTTTTGTTATCCTTAGCGCCAGTATAAACTATACCATGGACGGGATCATGAACAAGCAGTCAAGATGTCTATAATTCAACCTATAGGAAAATACTGTTCACTGGACCAAATGGACAGTTAGTGGCCTTACAGTAAGCACTTGAGTGGCCCTTCGTGCACCAGCCCCTTGTCTTCCAGCAGTGTGATTATGGTTTGCATCACACGTGGGAAAGTTTGTCAGTAACTTGCCTAATGTTGGTGGTTTACCCTGGGCATGGATCCTTCACCCATAAAACTGACTACAATGGTATAAATGAAGAACTCTTGAATATGGTATTATTCAGCATTCCAACAAAACAAAACAAATAAAAGGAAGATTTCATTTCCACTGCTTTGAAGGATAAGGAAAGTTTTTGGAACGTCAAAGTTTTAGGGCAACAAACATTTCAGCACAAAGGGTCTGCTTGCAAATCTACCCAGCATGGTATGAAAATATTACTGACAACAAAAATATAAATTCGCGTCAAATAAAAGATTCTGAAGGGGGGGATAACTCTAGATCTGGTCGGACTCAGGGGAGATAACCCTACATCACAGTTTTTTTCTTATGCTGTTATGAATGAAAGGAGCTCTGCCAGATCAATGAAAAAGAGGATTTCTGGATAGTCATTATGGTTTGAGCGGGGACTAACTTAAAGGCAACACTCTACCAAATATTTTTACGCATCCATGAAGTATCCTACACAGAGTTCAATATGAGTACCCTTTTAGTTCTGTTATATTGTATAATTGAGGTATCTCAATTCAAAGTGAGCAAAAACATCAGCATTGACAAAATCTAAAACACCACCAGGTTTATATCAGCTTTAAACAATCAGGTGCAAATTACTTCTAGAGCATTTTACATTCTTGCCATATGCACAGAAGAGAATGGGTTACTAGTGTGACCTCGTGTTTCCAGTTGCACTAAATTGGCGTTTGTAAGAAGCCCAAGTTAATTCATGGGATTACCAAGCATGTCAGAAAGAAAGGCTGTGGTTGCTAAGGTTTGTTTCCATCTTTCATGCTACATAGCTAAAAAAAATAGGCCGAGTTCCCCCAAAGAAATTCGTTTTGATGATCTCAAAATGAATTTTTGTCAGAATGAATTTTTTCAGAGTTACTTTGCTTATTTATTGTGCTAAGCTGTTAATTGTACAAAATGTGTCATTTGCTTTGTTCTTTTAGAGAAACCACAGCTACAGATTTCTCCAAAATAGTGATGTGCACTATGTAAGGTGTAACAAACGGTATCAGTGAACTGCAAAAGAGCAGTCACAAAACAAACTTCAAATAAATGAGAAACCTTACATGATTTATTAGCAAACAAGACAATGTACATGTATATACAATATAAAAAATCGATTTAAAAACAAACATAATACTTTTGTATGTATACAACAAATGGAATTCCCTGTCAATATAATACTGTTAGCTGGTAATAAAAAGAGGCCCATAAATTCATTAAAATATAATGAACTGCCCCAGTGCTGTGTACACTGTAAATCTATACAGCTGAGCACAAGTCCACTAATACTTTTGCATAATGATATAGGTGCCTGGTGCATAGAAATCCCTACAGTGCAATGTATATGCAATGTATATGCATACACACAAATATCAAAAAATATACATTCTTACTACAACGAATTTGCAAATCTCCACTAAATATCATCAGGGAAGCTAACTGAAGTCCAGTCAAAAATATCTTTGAAAACAATTATACAGTAAAAATTTTTTATGGTACATATACTATATCAAAGCATAAATACACAAAAACAAATTGCATGAAAAATTCTTAATTACCACTGTCTTAACAGGCAAGATCTCGTGTATGTTGTATAAACCACAGTACATGAAAAATATATATATATATATATATATAAATATATATCGAAATGCATAAAAGCCGTATGGATGTACTTAGCATAGCATAGTTACTTCATATGTGATCCATCCGTCACAATAATACTGCATGTCATTGCTACAACTTTGTGACTTAGTCTTATACATTTACATATAATAATCGCAATGCGCAAAATAATACTGCATGAATATGTACCTACTTACAAAATCACTTAACAACTGACAGGGCAAATCTCTTCATCTTCTGAATGCAGAATATAGGCAACATCATATAAAGATACCACTGTCAAAATTTGAAAAAGGGGGGAATAAGCCTAGATCTGGTCGGACTCAGGGGAGATAACCCTACATCACCGTCCATTGGAAATCTGTTCTAAATGCAAGAAGCTTTGTCAAATCAATGAAAAAAAAATCCCATTTCATTCAAATGCTGAAACCAGGTCTAAATCCATGTACATCTACCAAAATATTCTGTATATGATGTTCTATAAACAAATTGCACTTGAAAACACATTGATAAATAAGTATGTGTACTGATATAAAATTTGCTTTTTTGTCTGTTTTTGTTTATGAGAGGTTATTGTGGTGAGGATTTTAAGGCCTTATTCACTGGGCGGGAACTTCATCTGCGCTGATCTGGTTGAAGGGGTTATGAGGGGGAACTGTGGTGATCATCTTAGACATGACGGATTCGCGTTTGAACTCTGAGGAGTTGGGTTTCATCGGGAGAATCCTGCAGAAAGAAATAGGCATACGGTAACAATTATGTCCTGCCCAAATCCTCTGAGTAAATGCATATAAAACATTAGAATATATTATTTATCAGGCTTATATATTTGACTGATTTCTTTTTTTGTTACTTGATGCCATACTCTGTGTCTGGCCAGATCTGGAGTTTGAATGAGCTTTGTTACAGCTTAGCGATCTCCTTAGTTCACAGTTTGAAAACTAAGTGTTGGAGAAATTATCTATCTGTGTTATTGGCGCAGGGCTTTTTACAGCTTAAATATTTATTTATTTATTTGATTGGTGTTTTACGCCATACTCAAGAATATTTCTTATACGACGGCGACCAGCAATATGATGGGAGGAAACCAGGCAGAGCCCAGTGAAAACCCACAACCATACGCAGGTTGCTGACAGACCTTCCCATGTACGCCCGGCGAGGGAGCCAGCCTAAGCTGGACATGAACTCACAGAGATCCCTCCTGAGTCATTACGCTGCTTTAGCGCACTAACCAACTGCAGTTCAAATATGAAAAATTGGCAAAAGCATGAGCGAATATGGTACTGTATACGTTAAATATAACTATATCAACAAAGAATTTTGAACCTGCGGATGGTTGTGGGTTTCCCCCGGGCTCTGCCCTGTTTCCTCCCACGCATAAGTGAAATATTCTTGAGTACAGCGTAAAACACCAATCAAATAAATAAATAAACAAAGAATTTTGATGAGCAAAGAAGAAAGTTCATCTTAAACACAAAACAACCAACCTGTAGGTTTTTGCTGTTGTTGCCTCCGTCATCCCTGGAGAATATCCAGAGTTCATAGGGGCCCACTGACCACGGTAAAGGGTGCAGCCGGTGTAGCCTGGGATATCTGGTCGACTGAAAATAGCAAACATATCCGTGAATAAATGTACAATACATATAGGGGCCCACTGACCACGGTAAAGGGTACAGCCAGTGTAGCCTGGGATATCAGGTCGATTGAAAATAGCAAACATATCCGTGAATAAATGTACAATACATAGGGGCCCACTGACCACGGTAAAGGGTGCAGCCGGTGTAACCTGGGATATCTGGTCGACTGAAAATAGCAAACATATCCGTGAATAAATGTACAATACATAGGGGCCCATTGACCACGGTAAAGGGAACAGGCGGTGTAGCCTGGGATATCAGGTCGACTGAAAATAGCAAACATATCCGTGAATAAATGTACAATACATAGGGGCCCATTGACCACGGTAAAGGGTGCAGCCAGTGTAGCCTGGGATATCAGGTCGACTGAAAATAGCAAACATATCCGTGAATAAATGTACAATACATAGGGGCCCACTGACCACGGTAAAGGGTACAGCCGGTGTAGCCTGGGATATCAGGTCGACTGAAAATAGCAAACATATCCGTGAATAAATGTACAATACATAGGGGCCCACTGACCATGGTAAAGGGTACAGCCAGTGTAGCCTGGGATATCAGGTCGACTGAAAATAGCAAACATATCCGTGAATAAATGTACAATACATAGGGGCCCACTGACCACGGTAAAGGGTACAGCCAGTGTAGCCTGGGATATCAGGTCGACTGAAAATAGCAAACATATCCGTGAATAAATGCACAATACATAGGGGCCCACTGACCACGGTAAAGGGTACAGCCGGTGTAGCCTGGGATATCAGGTCGACTGAAAATAGCAAACATATCCGTGAATAAATGCACAATACATAGGGGCCCACTGACCACGGTAAAGGGTACAGCCGGTGTAGCCTGGGATATCAGGTCGACTGAAAATAGCAAACATATCCGTGAATAAATGTACAATACATAGGGGCCCACTGACCATGGTAAAGGGTACAGCCGGTATAGCCTGGGATATCAGGTCGATTGAAAATAGCAAACATATCCGTGAATAAATGTACAATATATAGGGGCCCACTGACCACGGTAAAGGGTACAGCCGGTGTAGCCTGGGATATCAGGTCGATTGAAAATAGCAAACATATCCGTGAATAAATGTACAATACATAGGGGCCCACTGACCATGGTAAAGGGTACAGTCGGTATAACCTGGGATATTAGGTCGACTGAAAATATCAAACATATCCGTGAATAAATGTACAATACATACAGGTATACGATATATTAAAATAATTCTTATCATTAGCAAAGTGAAAAAATGGTACGACACAAGTTTGTTTTATACAAGTTAAAAACAAATGTAATTGCTGTCTCACTATCCACAAAATTGTTCACATGAAGGACCCTTTTTGTTTTTACATCAAACATGCTTGAAATCACTGCTGGTATCTGAACTTATACTGAATTAAAAGAAAAAACCTCTAAAAATCAAGGTAGTCATCACTGAGTAGACCATTTAAAACTATGCATATACATACTTTCCTTTATTTTTTTTTAGATTTTTGTGAAAACAGTTAACGGCGTTCAAATATTTGACTTCTGTTGTGGGCTTTATGGACCATACTATCCGAGGTTAGGAACTCTGACGTCACAGGAAGTTTATCCAACTTTAAACATGACACTGAATGTTGGAATAACTCTTTTTACCCATGATTACTGAAATAATGTTCCCAAAAAAATTCCTTCCCTATGGTGAACATCACGAAAAAAAGGCGATGTGACATCAGAATTCCCAGATACCGTCAGTATGGCTTATAAAGCCCACCATAATTTTCAAATATTTTAATGCCTTTCAACATTCTCCAAAAAATTCTGAAAGAAATAAACGAAAGTATTTTTCCGCATAGTTTTTAGTTTTCTTAATGATGAACTTTACTTCATATTTTAGCTTTTTTTTGGCTTTAATTACATGAATGAAACATTCTAGTTATGAGACAACAATGAAGACAACTGATATGATAATTACATTTGTTTACGTCCACTGAAAGACTACCCTTCACAGAATCCTAACCCGCCATTAAACATGTTTTTAGATTTTTTTTCAACCCATTAAAAGTTTCGTGAAACTTTGTCTTGACACAGCTCCAGCACGTCTCCATTATCGAGGGCAAGGTTATGCCACGTTTACTTTAGCTTTCTATCGTCGAAGGTATTTTCCGTACAATGGCTTAAGCAGTAGCCTATGGCAGATAAAAGTAGTGGACTGCAGCGATGAAGGCCCAAGTTATAAACACCGTTTTCTAGGAAACTGGACATACTGGAAGAATTTTTCTTCCACTGCCTGAACTGTTGATACAGCAGACCTACTATATCATTTACAAGTAACTCCAGTGACCCTGTTTAAATAGCCTAGCTATGGTTGCATGGCCGGGGTATTTTCTGATTCAGGTCATAGCCTCCGGAGGGTCTATGCTCGTGATTTTGACCCCTATTAAAAGTTTACAAATTACAAATGGATTGTTGAACAACTAGATTCACGCTCAATTCTGGAAAAAAAATGGAAATAAATCTAAACACCTCCAAGGCTGATCTAAGCACTCAACTTTCTCTGGATTTTATCCTTCAATGTTATAGTTATCACGGACATCAGAGAAAGCACCTCGGTTTGAACACGGCGATTCAATAATTTTACTGTATTTTACAAAAGAAAACAGAATCCCTAATGAATTTTGCACTCACTCTGATATTTGTTTAGTGTTTAGAAACTAAACACTTGCTTGTAAATCAACTAATTTTACACCTGTGCTGGTCTGTAAATGATATACACCTATCCCACAACACTGCACAAAATGGCCCTTCAGCTTCAAATGACTAAATCATTGTAAACGATCTCAAACTGATGTCTTATGCAGTAGTTCTGTGTTATCATATGTCACTTCATGGAGTGAGTGGGTAAAGGTTACGCCACAGCTTAAGCCACGCAATTTGATAGCAATGTGTTTGATTGGATAAAATTCTTAACATGTCTACCTCAATTCACACCAGCCATTTGTGCAGTATTGCCATTTTGTTCTACATGTTAATCGTTGAAATCTCATCAAATAATAGAGTATGATACTTTTTAGAAAGCTTGACCATCCTGCTTTCGACTGAAATATGTTTTAGCCCGGTGCTGTCTTGTCCTTTAAATGGATGAGAATTAACTTGCAAAAATTAACTTGAACAATTAACTAGTTCAAGAGCTGTGTACGTACTGTCCAGTCTCCACATATCTGGGAATGTCCACTCGCTTGACCGTGTATGGCTCAAACCCTACCCCAGGATGATCAATCTCCTCCAAGTTGTCTCCCCCTGTGCAGCCACTGGAAGGTGAAGAAGAGCAATCATAAAAGGATTTGATGAGATATGTCTGCTTGACTGAAAACATGATTGCTTGCCTAATTGATGTGATTAGACATCTCTAAGTTATTCCATACTTTTGTATGTGATTTTACGAACAAAAAGCAAGACAGAAAATAATCTCTCATATTTATTACAAGAAAAGACATCAAATAATATAGCTTGAATTATTTCAGAAGAGGGGTAGGAACAGACCTGAATAGTCAATGATATTTTTTCTGACTTGTTTGCCAACTCTATAAATCCACTTTTGATCAAGAATTCTTACAAAGCCATGGGATGCGTCATGTTCCAGCAACTGGAAACACAATGTCATGTCTCTTGAACTACACGCACATGTGATTAAAAGGTAAAACAGGGGCCTCCGTGGCTCAGTTGGTTAGCGCGCTAGTGCAGCATAATGACCCAGAAGTCTCTCACCAATGCGGTCGCTGTGAGTTCAAGTCCAGCTCATGCTGGCTTCCTCTCCAGCCTTACGTGGCAAGGTCTGTGAGCAACTTGCGGATGGTCGTGGGTTTCCCCCACCATAATGCTGGCCACCGTCGTATAAGTGAAATATTCTTGAGTCAGGGTAAAACACCAATCAAAAAAAAAAACAAATCAAAACAAAAAAAAATTAAAAAAAGGTAAAACACACATTTGGGCCACGTGAGTTATAGAAATAACCAGCAACTGATTGGTTAAAACTGAAAGCATGCCTTCATTGTCTCCATGTGCACAATTATGTTTATTTTGAACTGCAATATCTTGGTTGTGCTACATTACAAAAGTATAAATGTATTATCCTTTTTAAATTTTCTGTGAGATATTTTATTAATGCATATATTCATTTGGTCTAGTGATGTTTTTTCTCATATTTTTGAGAGAATTTCCATCAACAAGTGATCCTGCAGTATCTAACTGTATTTTGTATTAAACAATTTTGTATTAAACAAAAATTTTGTTGCATAAATTTGATACAAGTTGCATAAACTTATTGGCAAAGTATCTCCATGCCAAAAACCTACTCACCTGTACAAGGGAATCTGTTGTTTTCTGGGACAAGGGCTACAACTACAAGAAAACAAACCAGTAAAACAATTAGACTTCAGTATACAAAATATACCTGCTAGAGAAATTTCATATATTATACACCTTCAATGTTTATATATCTTTTATTTTTTTATTTTTTTTCGACTGCGCCAAATATATTTCACATTGCACTTTGGCATTAGCAATGTGACATTCCCGAGGATCATTCGATAACAACTGAAGGCAACTGTGCATATTCTTGTGCTGTTCATATAAAAAATTTCTACAATCTTTACCGCTCGGAAATTTTGAGAACTCACAAAGTGACAGGTCTGTTGCCATAGTAAGTTTGCCTTCCTTGAAACCAGTCCCAACTTCTCCCAGTTGCCTAAAAAGAGAGCAGCAGCATAGTTTGACACAAGATGTAGTTTGTGCATTAGTTTAATTTAGGCCACATCAGTGAAAATTTCTGTTTTACTGGCAGAATGAATCTTTTTCCAGTGTGGCCGAGGAGGGTATAAAAATTAAAATCAAACTGAAAAATCATCTAATTTGTGGGAAATGTGGACTGTTTGCAGCAATTTATTCTGTTGCAGCACATTTATACCTGATCGGAAAGCCGTAAAAAAAATCCCCAGAAAAATCACAACAAAGATATTAAGATCTGGCAGAATAAGAAGATGAATTTTCCCATTTATTTTTATTTATATTTTATAATATATATATTTTTATTTATATTTATATTTATTTTTATTTATAACGATAGTTATGCTTGTAAAGTTTTATAGCTCTATTATTTTACTGAAAATATAAAATTAACCGACCAGTGATCACTGCTAAAACTGTGCCAGATGTACATAAAAGAGCCGCCCAGTTTAGAAACGAAAGAAACTGGCACCTTGTCAGAGAGCCTTTTTAACAAATCTCACAAGATGACACCATCAGGTTGAAATCCACAAAGCCATGTTTTTTAGGGAGAAAATTTTTCTCCCAAAGTTTCAAGAAAACAATGGGAAAAGACAGTAGAACGCATCGTTTTCATCTGTAACGTTGCAGTGCGTGTGTACTTGATATATGTTTTATGAGCACACATGCACCGATAATTGTGAAGTAATAAAGGAAATAACAAATGAGTTCACAGCTTTGGATCATCTTGATACAAGCAGGAAGGAGTTTTGCAAGTTCCGCATTTTCAAACCACCTGACACAATGCCACAATTCCGGCCAGCCTGCGGAGGAAATTTTTGAAAATTCCATTGCTAATCCATTGTTCTGGTGGCTTTGATAGCAAGCTGGTTTCACTGTGTGGCACTCTGATTTCCTCATAATATATACAGGTGCCATATTGTATCAGTGACAAAATTCAGGGATACTGAATCCTTTCTGATTGGCTGGTGTGAGATAAGTTGAGATAAGCTGAATCTTATATATGACATATTTATTCAAGCGTGACAAAAGTTGCAGGGTTTAACCCAGGAAATGCTATCTCCACTGCCAGCCAATCAGGGTGTATTCTGTATACATTTAAACCAAATAAAAAAAAAAGGCCAAATGAGGTAAGCTGACCTGCCAGTCCTGTGGCACGGCGTCATATTTCTTGGTAGAGAATCTGTGTGAGATCATGTCTGGCCTCTGCTCCAGGGTGCTTGCAGGCATCCACGTCTTAGCTTGTAACATCTCATCCCACGGTACTTCCCTGTACTGTCTGTAATATAAAAATATCATAACTCTGAATAAGTACACATATTAAAGTGAAAAAGAAAGCTAAAACTAAAAAATGAAGTAACCTAAATGACAATAAATTTTGTCCATGACAAAAGTTTCAGCACCAAAAATAAAATTTTGTGACAGTTATTTACCTCTAAAAATGCCAGTTTGTGGGTAAAATTTTATATCATGTAGGGTGAGGCTCATCAGAAAGGCATCATCTCTAACGTGTAAAAATACTTTCCTTTGATTTTTTGGGGATTTTTTTTACTGAAGTTAAATGCTTTCAAATGTTTGAATTCTATTTAGTGTTTCATGAACCGCATATTGTAATTCTTCAACCTTTTCGCACATTGGCAAGTTGTTTCTTCATGTATAGTCTAAAGGCATTATTCTGTGTAAACTGATAAAATTATGCTTTTTGTGAAGCACTGAAACTGGCCAGTCAAACCAATGTTGTTCTCCAAAATCAAATTAAAAATGTGCATAAATTGCACTGAACTTTGCTCTTTCATATTCCAAAAGGTTGAGGAATTAGGGTAGCTGGTATTCAGGGTTTCTGATGTCAAAATAGTTTTTAATGTAGGAATAGCTCTTAATACCAACAAGTAAAAAATACTTAAACACTGTTCTCAAACACTGTCTGAATATCAATGTGATGTCTGAGTACCTGGCAATTGGCAGTATAGTCCATACCTTACAATTTGAGAGAGTGAGTGAGTGCTTGGGGTTTAACGTCGTACTCAAAAATTTTTCAGTCCTATGACGACGAAGGAATCCTTAGAGTGGATGCAATGTGCCTCCTTGTTGCAGGACGGATTTCCACTGCTCTTTTATCTAGTCCTGCTTCACTGAGATGCCTTACCAAAGGCAAGTAAGTCAACCCGCCCAAGCCATTATACTGATACTGGTCAACCAGTCATTGCACTATCCCCTTCATGCTGAACGCCAAGTGAAGCGAGGAAGTTACAACTTCCTCTTTTAATGCCTTAGGTGTGACTGGACCCAGGATTGACCCTGGATCTACCGCTCTCAAACATCTTACAATATGACCATATTTGCATGTAACTCCATGAACAAAAAGCTAATCATACAAGTAAACATATCTTAAGAGACAATTATCAGTGGCCTCTCCTGATGTTCCCTTCATTTTAACTGATGCAATCTTTTGCTTTTCAGCAAACTGTTTTTGCTTTTACATGTACCAAAGAGACTGCCACCTGAATTAAACACTTCCATTAATTAAATTCTAGTCAGTGTCAGCACTCTTTCAGTATTGATCATAGGCAGTGGAACCAGGGAGTCAGAGGGAACTTTTTCTCTATGGAGCAATCATTTCACAAACACTGGCCCCTAAACAATCACCTAACTTGATGCTCAGCACCAACTGCCTTTCCAACCAAACCACCCTTCAGATTTGGAAATAGTTCCATCAAAAGAGCAGTAGATTAAAAATCTCAAAACACAACATGCCAAGTTACATTTGAACACGAGTATTCAAAACAAACGAGGATTTAGACACAAGTTAAAATTTGTACACACTGAATGCAATGATACATCTCTGCTGAGGCAAAGAAAAGACCCTCTATTTTAAACATGGTAGCTCCTTTTATTTTTCAAATTTGTTGGGGATATCGGCTTTACGATACATTAATTGACTGCTGGAGAAAACCACTGACCATTGGCAAGTAACTGCGGACTTTTTCGAAGTGTGACTTACAGTAGAATTTCACCTGCAAAACAAGCTGAACATGTATGTGACATGAAACACTTACCTCGAAGTAGATGTTGTGTACATGTAATTCAGGGAAAGTTGATCCCTATTCTCCTTGCTCTGTTCTACAACTGGCTTTGGGATTGTCTGGAAACAAAATTGTAGACCAAACTAATTAATGGTGCACTATTAACTTCTCCATGCTTTGTTTCATTCCAGAGTTACAATGTCATGCTATATTGCCATGTGTCACGACTTCATGACTTGTTGGGGTAATTATCGAAGGCATTTTGAAGATGATAAACCATCTGATTTATTTAAATATTTTAATAGCCTACAACCCTGCATATACAAATACTCAAAAAATATTTCAGGTTATGCGATGGTGGTTGGGACCCTGGAGTGCTAAGTTTAAAGAATTACACTTCACCCAGGTACCCAACAAACTTTCTGATCCAAGGCCATGTCTTACTGAAGAAATTAGGGTGCCTTCGTGGCTCAGTTGGTTAGCGTGCTAGGGCAGCGTAATGACTCAGGAGCCTCTCACCAATGCAGTCGCTATGAGTTCAAGTCCAGCTCATGCTGATGGCTTCCTCTCCGGCGGTACGTGGAAAGGTCAACCAGTAACCTGCAGATGACCGTAGGTATTACCTGGGTTCTGTGCGGTTTCCTCCCACCATAATGCTGGCTGCCGTGGTATAAGTGAAATATTCTTGAGTACGTCGTGAAACACTAACCAAATAAATAATTAAATACTGAACGAAGGACAAGAAATTTACTTAGATAATACTTACCAAAGTTCCTCTTAGCTTAGGTTTTTCTGGAAGCCGTGGGTCCTTTGCACTTGTCCACCCTGTAATACAAAGTAGTGATAGCTCAACATTAATATTTTACTCTCACCTCTGTTTTTCAGAATTTCTCGTCACAGTACTAAACTTGAATAAATGAAGGATTCAAAAATTGATACTTTACATCCTTAAAAACAGAACAGATTTTTAAACATATACATAAATATACACACAACATAAACCGTACATAAAAGTGGTAAAAAGATTTACTGGAATTTATCTTAACATGTATTATATTGCATATGTTTTTTTTTGTGGTTCATCTTAAATGCTATATGTCTTTTTCATTTCATGTTTTCCTTCACCTTATATAATGGCGTAATAATGGCGCATGTAAAAAAATTTTCATCCACATGATGAAATTCAATATGCAATGAATTATCATAAATGTGTATGCTGTTATTATTACACAGGGAAATACATCATTAAACAAACCACACCAACTGAAAATTACAACATTTACCCCCTAAATCGGCACGGAGTCTGGCATCAGGTATTTTCCTGCTGTTCCACAAAGTTGGCATCCCAGGTTCATATTGCAGACTTTTGTTGGTCTCTGTTGGTACGAGTGCACTGTGTGACCTAACCGAATGTATTTTAGAAGGTTCGGTAGAATTAGGTGTATTCTGTAACTGTACCAAAGATTTAATTTTAGAATGCCCAGTGTTACGGTCCACATCCCCGCCAGCACTCACAAAACCTGACACTGGGTCCACGATATTGTCATAGTCTCTGCATGGTACACTGGGTCTAAAATCTCCTTCTTCGTTCCAGCGTTTGAAGCCAGGATATTTACGAATGTCTTTCTGAAAAGAATCAAAGTCAAATCTTCCACTCAGCGTGGGGAATTTCATGAGTCTGAACCTCCTCTTATCTTCAATTTCCTTTGCTTTTTCTTCACTCAGTTTACACTGAGGGTCTGACCTCAAAAAGGCAGGTATTTCTGACTTTGGGCGATAATTGCGCCTCGTGTGACCCTCGTCCATCGATTTGCTGACAACGTCCATCCCCGTCATTTCGTCTGAATAATGCGTCAGTAGTTATTTTCTTCTCAATGTACGACGTACACCATGTACCATGTACTTTTAGAGTCAGAGAGCAAAGCGCTTGCATTCATATAGCACCCTGTTAAGAAAGCTACATGTAAACGATTTACTAGACTGTAGCACGTTGCCTCCTTAGCTGTCAACTACCTGGTTGTCCTGGGCAACGCGCGAGGCGTTCCAAATATAGAAATTTTCGGAACGGGCACCTGTCCATTTAAACGATCAACTTTTCATTTATTTCTCGAATGAAATAAACTAATCTTTTAATAGTGAATTACTTTGACACTTTTCGGGAAAACAAAGACATTAGAAGTAAATGATAAGGGTTTAAACAAATAATGTTGACAGGTACGGAAAATGTCGGAAAATACCGACTAACGAAAGAGATGGCTTTTCGTAAACATGGCGGCAAAGAGGAGGAACCAAAATCAAAACGTGGATACATCATCGAAATCTAACAATTCTGGAAGAAGTAGACTGACCCGACGAAATGGTGGGAGAGAGACAGAGAAAGACAATATAAAGCATGAAAGGAATCACTCTTATCTAGCTCTAGTTCTGGTTTTGGGTAAGTATCATGTTACAGAAAGATATAGATTTTTACCGGCGTTGTTGTTGTATCACACGTATTACATTCCAAGTAGGGATACGGTCCGGCTTCTAAATTTCTCACAGCAAATCTGATCATTTTTGCGTTATATTCCAAGAAATATGGGCAGATATTTTCCAAAGTTTTTAGTTAAATTAAATTGAAATTTTAATGATGTTTAAATTTTTATTTGTATCATCTGATGCCATGACGTCAAAATATAAGTATCTTGTTTCATGATGTTCCAATCCGAACTCAGCAGGATTACGTCATAATACACGTTTACTAAACTTAAATCTGTGTGTGAAGGCCTGCAGCGAAAACATTCAGTATAAAAACATTCAAATACACAAAAGTCATCATGTTATCCAAATATTAATAATAAGTAGACTATTGCACTGTGAAGGTTGAATAATTATGCCCAAAAATATTCTTCTTGTGAATGGTGGAAATGATAACCCATTTCATCCTCTATTTAATATGCAAATGAAGCATTCAGCAGCATCGGTTGTATTTGAAATGGCAGTTACGTGTCATTTATTAATAGCCCTGGAGACAAGACATTTAATTCTTTTAACCACAGGTAAAATTTCTTAACACAGTGTTCAGAGATTCTGCTGCCCTTAATGGTGGCTCAAGACAGTGAATACATACTGGGATAAATCCAAATAGCCAAGACAACGATCCCAGTAAGACTTTCCCTCCATTGCAGCAAACCTGATCGCACACCAGGCTGGATGTCCAATTGGTTAACTTCTATCCAAAATCATACTATCAAGTTTTAACACTAAGCAAGGTGAAGTTATTAGAGAGCTTCTGAAAATATTGCTGATGGGCACATTAACCTTTCAGAAAAAAATATTATCTTCTTTTATGCTGGGTAATGTAAAAGATATGGTTTTTAAAAACTTGTGCATTTATTCCCTGAGAATGAGCTGAACATTCCTTTTGATTTATTTATTTATTTGATTGGTGTTTATACAATGACAAATTCTCATGGTTTCAAGCATTGTCTGTCATGTACACTGAATCCTGTTTGGCCTGTAAAAATATGCTATCAGAACCACATAAAGGTCTTAAAATGATGTTTGGGTGCCTTCAGTTTTTGTGGCCCTATAAAGTGGACGAATCTGTCAAAATCAGGTGAAATGTGTCAGTTCAAAAATGCTGAATTTTAGGTGAAATACAGTAATTTAACATTTTAAATTATGCCAGTTTTGTTACTTTATCTTGTTTCTCTCAAGCCTAGCCTTATACAGGTAATATGTAGATTTTCCGATTCGCTCTATTTGTTGGGTGTTTGCCAGGTCTGATGTTTGCTTAAGACCCATGTGTTCCACTACGATAGTATCTTTATGTCCCAGTTCGTTCGCTCAGAAAGTTCGTTAGTATCTTGCCAAAAGTCTGTGGTTTACCACAAGCATTCCAGTCTCCTTCACTAATAAAACAGACGAACAGGGTATAAGTGAAAAATTCATGAGTATGGCACCAATGAAATAAAGTAAATGAGTGAATAAATCCAGCATTTCTTTGTTTTCAGCTGTTGTCTGTGGAGTCCTTCATAGGTATGTGCCTAACTGTACCATGTTATTCTCCTAAATTGACACACATGATTTATACCGCCCTGTTTCATATATTTTAACATTTAAAGGTTTCGCCAGTGATTTTTTATTGCTGAATGAAAATAGAACTACATGTGTTTCCACATTTTTGCATTCACAAAATAAACCATTTCGTTCATATTTTGGCCGCAGTGCAACATCTGTATTTTGATCAAAGATT
This sequence comes from Liolophura sinensis, assembly GCF_032854445.1. Taxonomy (NCBI): domain Eukaryota; kingdom Metazoa; phylum Mollusca; class Polyplacophora; order Chitonida; family Chitonidae; genus Liolophura; species Liolophura sinensis. Next base: position 11,326,449 of record NC_088305.1, on the reverse strand, counting down.
CTAACACGAATTGTCCAATAAGTTACAATGCAACATATATTTAGAAATTTTTAAAAATTTTTCTCAGAGTTGATTTTATTCAAAATCCCTATTTTCATATTCATTAAGCAGAATAAAATAAAAAGGAGAAAATTCCCTACTGAACTACCATATTTTCCTGATAAACTGGGGTTATGCCCGGCAAAGAATTGTTAAAGGGTAGCTTTAAGCTTTGTAATTTTGATTTTAGGAACCACCTGAGTCACATGTTTGAGAGTGACCGTCACTTTTCACACCTGTCAACACTGGAGAGAGAACTGGCCTTCAGGACAGAGATGGTGAGTGTTACCATCGTGCTCCTGACCTGAGTGGATGATTTTCCTCCCACCATAATTCTGCTCGCCTGCGAATAAGTGAAATTTTTTTTTGAGTACGGCGTAAAACTCAGAAATAAATCTAAAGGGCCTTGACTGGCCCAGATACATGTAGTTATAACGCAGACTCATTACTGATTTCATCCTCTAGATCAGTGTGGTTGTTTGTTTGAACATCTTGGATAACAGCTTAAGTTATAAAGTTGCACGATCTGGGGATTTGCCAGCAAGTACCAGATAGAAAGAATCTCAAAACTTCAAAAAAGAGCAGTTAGACTAATATTAAATGCCCCTTATTTAACAACAACTTCCAAACTTTTCAAGCAACTCAACTGGCTCTGTATCCAAGACAAAGTTTCCCAGCAAACAGGAATCTGCATGTATAAGATACTAAACGGAAAGTGCCCAACATACCTGAATGCACTATTTAAACCTGTCAACTCTGCAACTACAAAACATCTCGGATCAACCACAAATGGTAATCTCCAAGTGCCATCCTCTTCCTTAAAGTGAGTCAAACAAAGCCTTTCATACAATGGTTCAAAACTATGGAACCCATTAGAAAGGGACTTAAAAGAGTCAAAATCTCCAAAAGCCTTCTGTGAAAAGTTTAATTTGACCATGCTTGAAAAACTAAATGTAAATCCTTAAAAACCCATTTTCAATTTATACACAGTTAATATCTTGATTGTAATCTGTCCTTTGCTGATTGTGTTCTTTTTGTATTGCTTTGTATAGCATAATAACTGAATGTATGGCTACTTTTGATACCGTTATGTGTGCAATTTGTTTGTCTGGTCACTGTTAATATTTATTTGAAGTTGTAAATGTCGTGTTTGTTTTGTCACCCTCTAATAGGGCCTCTGGGAAGAACAGTTTTTGTAACTGACAGAGTAAATGTTCAGTTTGAAGGACTTTTCATGTGGTTTGTCAGGTACCTGGCGAAAAGGTGTTTTTCTTAAGCCGTAAACTTGTCTTCGGTTATTCACATGTACAAATATTGAGTACAGTGATATTTATATCTGACGTCTTTATATTATTATGTATGATTATATCCTTCAAGGGGGCCTCCATGGCCAAGGGAGCCTCCCATCAATATGGTCGCTGTGAGTTCAAGTCCAGCTCATGCTGGCTTCCTCTCAAATTGTACATGGGAAGGTCTGCATGCAACCTGTGTATCGTCGTGGGTTTCCCCCAGGCTCTGCTTGGTTTCCTGACTATAATGCTGGCCACTTGTATAAGTAAAATATTCTTGAGTACAGCATAACACACCAATCAAATAACTATATCCTTCAAATTATGAAATAAAAATGACACAAACAGGTCTGGATTGTGGAATGATTTTACAGGTAAGTGCTGATGTTTCTCTCAGACATCAGTTGCTATACCTTATGCGTTGTGCAGCTCTCACTGCCATGTTATCAAGTAGACACCATTTTACAGAGAGCATTTGTTTGGCTTATGACTGGTGCCACTATGTTTGTGAAATTAATGGCCAATACTGTGGAGCTCTCCTCTGTTGGAGGGCTCAAACATGATAAGAATGACACAGCTAAAGTGTATTGTAAACATAGGCCTCTTGCTGCAGGCGATTTGTCTGACGGCCATGACCAGTAATCCGTCCAGTAGAAATGCAGTAGTGATGAGTAGGCTCCTATGATTCAAGTAGGTGGCCATTGATTGTTGTCATGGTAACTGTGCCAAGCAATACTCTATTGCAGGCAGCATGTTGCTCCTTGTCATTTGTATCACAGTCGTTGAGATATAGTTATGGGGAAAGAACTGTGAAGGCCGAAGGATAAAATTGGATTAATTTTAAGAATAAATATTCACACGAATGCACCAAAAGCGACAGTTATATATGTTACAAACATTGATCCATAACCTGTGTATTGTAACGGATGTGCAAGATTGACAGGAGTATGGGCAAGAAAAAATTAAAAACAAAATTAAAATGAAAAGAAATACTGATAAATAGTATGCACACCTGTTGACAAACATTAAGCTTCCTCCAAACAATGTAGAAAAAGAATTGCCCTTAGTAAATCAGAATTAAAAGGAACTTGAATGACTTGCTGGACAGTGATGTAAGAATCACCTGACATGTACTGTTTTGATTTTGAGTGAGTATGATATTCCATTAAACCCTCTCCACCCTTTTTTATAATATTTCAAACTTTTTTCATGTTTTCAAGGTGTATATTCAGGCATATTCTGAAGGCATTATTCTATGTGAACCACAATAAACCACATTTCATTCGGCACAGGACAAAGTAAAAGTACTACATGTGCTAACTTAATATGTTTGCATCTAAAATATTGTACTAGTAATCACTGGAAAGAACAGCCGTTTCACCAGTCAGAGTTTTGGGTTCAAATCCTGCTTCTGCAAATTTGGGTGAACTTTTAATGCTGCATGAGGTTATCTCCTTGTTGGTTTGGCATTAACAGCGGCCAGATAAAGGAAAGTGAACGAATAATATTTTTATATTTGCATTTCTGTTACTGTACAATTATGATAGAGCCCTCTTCATTTTCTGAAGAACTTTACAAAGTGATGAAAAAAAAAAGTCAACAAATAAAATTTTGTTTTTACAGGGCCTGTATTTCTCTTACTACAAGACGATGATCGAGTCATCATCGTTTTCGGAAGGACTTCACAAAGTTATGAATGACAACATCACGGAATACCCCCTGACGATTAACACTCTGAAGCGGTTCAACCTCTACCCGGAGGTAAGTCAAGCTGTAATCATCCCTGAGCCCCCTCACGTTTACACCTGTAATCAATTATGTTTAATTTATTTAGGAAAAATTAATAACAATTGCAGAGAAAGGCGAATTACTTGAATATGTATAGTAGACATGATACATGACATAGTTTATTGTAAATCTTCAACCTTTTCAACCACTGAAGCAGTTTTTTTCAGTGGAATTTAGGCATACAGTTATTATCAAAATGATGCTAAAATGATTTGTTTGTGTCACTAAACATGCAAGCTTTCAAAAATTGTAAATTATTTCTCTACATGTGGACTAGAATGATATTAGACTATGCCTCACAAAATATCACATTGTGCCTCACAAATTCAGTCAGTCCACTTTTTCATGTACTTAGGGAACATACCTGAGTATATTTTTCTCTGCATTCTTTGATTGTTACTTAAGGCTAAATTCAGGAATTTTCCCCTTGTGCATTACTGGTCCATTTTATGGGTGGGGAAACATTTGTTTTAACGGTAAGTTAAAATATATTACCATATAAGGCAAAAAAAGACCTGTATCGATTAGTGTGTCTCGAGGAAAAAGGCTGCATTGTACTGCGTACTAATGTTCTCATGTTTCTGTATTTATAGGTGGTGCTGGCAGCGGGTTATCGGTTTTACGAGGCTGCCAATGCATACTTTGGTAGGCGCACCAAGATTTGCTGGACAGTGAACAGGGGTGAGGGCTTGGAGCCAGTCCAGAGCTGTGAAGGTACTACATCTTTGGTTCCAAAATCATTCAGTTTTTTTTATTTCTTGAATTAAAGAATTTTTAGAAAACTGACAATTTGTTTGTTTAATTATTGTTTTACAGTTAAACGTTGAGTTAGACAGTTATTGTTTGCAGTCTAACCCGAAATCGCTGAACCTTGTTTCGTACAGAGCATAATCAGCATTCTCCGGATTTGACTCGGTAAGAAGCAAGGTTCAGCAGCGTCGTGTTACACAACAGATGCCAAGACAAAGGTGTTAAAGTCCATTCTACCCCCCAAAAATGAAGAAAATGTTGCAAAAACGGCATATTTCATGCTGCCATTTTTTCATCACTCGCTCTGCAGAGGTTTTAAAAAATGCATGTTAGACCAATCAGCAGCAAACTTAAGCAGGTAAGCAGTTGACCTAGATATTTGACAGATGTGTATGTATGGCATCCTGTCTTATTTTTGTTTAATGTAGAAATGTATAAGTTTTGTGCACATGTACTACCGACCTCATACCGCTGAGCTCAGAATGGAAGGTCATGAAAGAAATGTTTCCTTTCCACATCATGGCAACTGGTTTTAAAATATCAAGAATGTAAAAACAAGTGATGTCTATAAACTGTGAAAAATAACACTTTTGTCGCAAAGGGAAAATCTGATAGTTCACCTTTATAGGAATCAACAAAGCAAATCTAACACGTAAACAATCTAAAATTCTTTTATTTATAGAAATAAACAGCATGAAATTATTTTATTCAAGGAGGTTAAGTATCAGTTTGTGTTTGTGACACTTGTTTGAAAGGTCATTTTTAATTAATAGGTTTATTTACATGGGGCTCGCAGCTAACAGCGGGTTAGAATGTAACACATTAGAGGACTGTTTTCATTGGGCTATGTTATATTATTAACCGATGGATTTTAACGTTCAAAATGTGATCAGTTTTCATCTCAATTTATAGTTCAATGGTTTTGTTGAAAACTTAGGCTAATCAAATAATTTGGTGGTTGTTGTTATTCTAGGCCTTGGAGAGCCATCTTACTTCTACGTGGAATCCGTGTTCCTGCTCAACGGCTGTATGATGGCGATCTTCTTCCTCTTTGCTACTTACCTCAGGTGTGTATTCGTTAACCTTTAATGTATTGTAGGTATACCATTGAGCCAGAGTTGCAAAGTGATTGCATATAAAATCTGTTTGCATAAACAGAATATTGCAATTGAGGAGTAGGACTAGATCTGAGGATTGTTTCATTCTTCCAAGCTTAGCTTTCAGAAATTCAGCTCTTTTACTGCTCCATTCACAGACATGATTTTTTTCCGCTTTTTAGCGGAATTCCGCTTTTTCTTTGTTCAGTTTCGATTAATTTACCTGTTTTCCGCAGATTTTTCTAGCTTCCGGGCCTAGGCGGCCCCTGGACCCCGGCCTTTTTGGGCTATGATAGTAAATTTCAGCTATTTTCTTGGTTCACCACAATCATGTCTGCATTCACTAACCTGGATGTCTTTCATTTCAAGTGTGCTGTCCTCACAACTCTCAAGGTGTCAGCAATTGGCAATGTTTTCTGTTTTGCAAGTGATGTGATACAAAAAAAAATAATCTCAACTTTTTTCTTCGAGCATAAACGATGGCTTTAAATTATAGTTTTCCTATGGGCTTAATGGTCCATGCTGTAGTGATGTCAACGGCGATAACTGTCAACTCTGTTAAGGGAAAAAGCCCAAATTGGTCGGGCATTCCCAGTATGTTCATGGATGATGTCATTTCCAAATATTTCTGACCATTGACGGAAAATATACTTAAAATAGAGGGCTTATTAAGAAATATAAAGTATGCCTCGAAAATGCAAAAAAAAAAAAACCCCAAAAAACTGTTTGGGCATATCTGCCTTCATTTCCATTTAAATGTGTCCTTTGAAATATTGAAAACAGATTCATTATTTTGATGTTGAGTTTTAACCAGATTTGTGCCCACTAAAAGTCATTCTACTGTAATATTGAGTAATGTGTTGCTGAGAGAAGAGTTAAATCAGGCTTGCATTTTAGAACATATGTTTGCTTGCATTTTAGAACATATGTTTTGCTTGCATTTTAGAACATATGTTTGCCTGCATTTTAGAACATATGTTTCAAGCATTACATTTGTTTCTTTCCTCTGTATGAAGAGTTTCAAAATTTGAATATCACTGTCTCCGCAGTATTACTGGAATGTTTATAGGGAACATTTCACCCGAACTTCTGTCATGTTTTAAATGTTGCTGCTGGCAGTGAGCACACCTCCTCTCTTGTTTACAGTGGCTCTTTGTTTGGGGGCCTCCTTACTGTGGCGGCATTCTTTTACAACCATGGAGAGGTAGGTTTTGAAATGCTAAATCTCAAGGATTGGAGTCAACTTCAAAAAGTCATTTTTGGGGCACATTTCATCACTCAAAATTTTGATGTAAATCTTATATATCATTTCAGAACTTCAAATTGTGACAGGTTCATCCTAAAAAAAACTCCTTTTTTAGCATTTGGATGTAAAATTTCAGTCATGCTTCAAATTTTGACCGTAAGTCAATTTAATTCAGTTCATGGATTTATGTACTCAAGAGTTTCTTCGGCCATATGTGGGAAGGTCTGTGCATGGTCATGGGTTTCCACTGGCCTCTGCCTGGTTTCCTCCCACCATAATACTGGCTGCTGTCTTGTAACGGCGTAAAACACAAGTCAAATAAATAAATAAATTCTCAAGAATATAGCACTGAAATGACAAGTGCACCAACCGGATGACTTCAGTGCTTCTAAGTCGCAGCCTACATGTAGCATTTTGTGAAAGAAATACAGGTTCAGAATAGCAAATTGCTGACAAGACTAACCGCATTTATATTCTCGTTCTTATTCAGCACGGTGCTATGACCAAAGAACCTCCCACCCAATGCGGTTGCTGTGAGTTCAAGTCCAGCTCATGCTGGCTTCCTCTCCAGCCATGTATGAGAAGGTTTTGCAGCAACTTGCAGATGGTCATGGTCGTATGTATAAGTGAAATTTTCTTGAGTACATCGTAAAACACCAATGGAGTAAGTAAATGTATAAATGTTGTGATTTCAGTGTACAAGAGTTCAGTGGACGCCTCCTCTACGAGAGAGCTTTGCTTATCCTTTCTTCGTCGTGCAAATGTTCATTGTAACTTATATTATCAGGTAAGATTACATGAAATCCTTTTTAGATAGCTTTGAAAAAATTACCTCAGGGATAGATCCTACCTTAATTCTTCTAGTTTTTACGACAGATATTAGTACAGCTGAAGGCAAAGAATTACATTTCTCTCCTGTTTTTTTGGGGGGAAGGAAAATTAAAGATATGAATATGGTGTTCCTTTGATGGGCTAACCACGAGAAGAAAAAAATAGGAACTGAATATTCCGGCTACAATTACGTACATGTTGGCTCAAAAGAGGAGACCAGGTGTCCCAAAAATTAGAAGAATTACGGTATTCATTACCTTCATCGTGAAAGTTTTATCGTGTGTCTCTGGCGGCTTTCGTTTGTGTGTGTGAGTCTGTGCAGAACCTTATGGAAAAGGGTATACATATACATGGATTTGCAAACATTGCACCAATGCATAGCCATTACATTTCTAGGTGTAGATCTAGCTGTGAAACCCAAAATGTTGGCCTGGTCCTACACAACAGTGGTTTGGCTTTTAGTGACATGATATTGAATACCCAAAATGTTGATCTGGTCCTACACAACAGTGGTATGGCTTTTAGTGACGTGATATTCAATACCCAAAATGTTGATCTGGTCCTACACAACAGTGGTGTGGCTTTTAGTGACATGATATTCAAAATCCAAAATGTTGATCTGGTCCTACACAACAGTGGTTTGGCTTTTAGTGACATGATATTGAATACCCAAAATGTTGATCTGGTCCTACACAACAGTGGTTTGGCTTTTAGTGACATGATATTGAATACCCAAAATGTTGACCTGATCCTACACAACAGTGGTTTGGCTTTTAGTGACATGATATTGAATACCCAAAATGTTGATCTGGTCCTACACAACAGTGGTATGGCTTTTAGTGACGTGATATTCAAAATCCAAAATGTTGACCTGGTCGTACACAACAGTGGTGTGGCTTTTAGTGACATGATATTCAAAACCCAAAATGTTGACCTGATCCTACACAACAGTGGTTTGGCTTTTAGTAACATGATATTCAAAGCCTAAAATATTGATCTAATCCATGGGTCATACACGAACAGTAGAAAATGAAGCAAATGATGTCTAGCTATTTATGTGTATTTCTAGGTGAAAATCCTTTTTTATTTTTCATTTTAGCTGCTGCCATTCATAATCTTAGCCTTGTCGCACGCAAGTACACCAAACACTTTTTGGGGGGTTGGACAAGATTTTGGTAGTGTTATATCCCCGATAAAGTTATGCCCTATATCGAGGCGTCTTATAGTGAGACTATACTGTACTGTTAACTAGGGTGTTATTATTATGCTACCAATCCATTAATTAAATATGTAAATAAATGGCGTACCTTTGTAATCTGTGCGCAGGTGTAGAGAGCCTGGTTACAAGTCCAGTCTGTCCCTGGCCCTGGCTATCATCTGCTTCATGTTACCCTGGCAGGTGAGTTAACTAATTAAGGCTTGGACACAACTGCTTAAGTGCAATTTCCGAAGGTTCAGTTAGCAAAATCTGTTTTTGTTTGTATTGTGGATTCTTTGCTATCTGTGTATTCTTCATTAAAGGCAAAGAAAGCACTAAAATGAAGTATATATCAGATGAAAGACCATTAAACACTGTCCAGGAGAATAGATCTAATTATTTTTTTTGAAATTTTTCCAACCAAGTAAAATGGTTTTAAAACCATTTTGCTTGAAATAGTCTGTTTCAGAGGGTCCATTTGGCAAATGCATTCTCAGATCTTATATAAAATATAAGTACGTATATAAGACCTGATGTGACGTCAGTGGTGCCAATATGGTTAGAAATGGTCATTGTACAACCCAATTGTTTTTGTGGACAGTTTTTTTAAGTGCTTTCATCAGACATATACTTCAGGTTAGTGTTTTCATTGCCTTTAAGAAGAAGCCCAATGGGTATGATGAAAGTACACTTCGGCATCTTTCCTCTGGCCTGCACAGTGCCAGCATCAGCGATGCCCCTGAATGCTTCAGGTGACTTTTTGTACCAGCAGACATAACCAGGCAGTGTACCAGGCTTTTATGTGGTGACTCCCTGACTTTTGCATTGGGGAGCCTCTGTGGCTCAGTTGTTTAGTGCGCTAGCGCAGCTTAATGACCCAGGAGCTGCTCATCAGTGCGGTCACTGTGAGTTCAAGTCCAGCTCATGCTGGCCTCCCTCTCCGGCCGTACGTGGGTAGGACTGTCAGGAACCTGCGGATGGTCAAGGGTTTCCCCCGGGCTTTGCCTGGTTTCCTCCCACCATAATGCTGGCCGTCGTCGTATAAGTGAAATATTCTTGAGTATGGCATTAAACACCAATCAAATAAATAAATACTTTTTTCAGTGATATTGGAAATAGGATGGGAAAAAATTGACAAACTTTGCAGTAATGTCATGAAAACATGAAATTGGTTTTTTCATGCTTTTTCAAAACAACAATAACAACATTTCCAATAGCTACACATATTTTGTTTCATCTAATCCCATTTAAAATTGATCAACTCAGATTGGAATGGTTGGTTGAAATGCTAGCATAAAGAGAAAATCGTCTCACAACTTCAACTTTTCATTTGTTCCAAAACAGTGAACAGGGTTTGACCAAAGACCTGAATAAAAAGAATTTTTTTTTTTATCTTTTGCCCAGTTTGCACAGTTTGCTTTGCTCATCCAGACTCTGGCTGTGTTTGGAACGTATGTCATTGGATACCTGTCAGCAAAGAAAACACTGGTCATTCTGACAGGTCAACTGGTGAGTTTGTGCTGCCTTACTTGTTTCTCTCAGTCATGGCTTTCACCTGTGAGTGAGTGAGTTCAAAGCCACCCTGCGCCAAACTGCCTGAGCGGTGGGAAATACAATCGAGCATAAAAATGAAACAAATCATTAGAGACTCAAGAAGGTTAGCTTCTTTAGAAATTTATCTGTCCTTTTACAAATGATAAATCCTTTTTGATATGGTTTTTTGGGGTCATTTAGGTATGAATCTGTCCAACCTGAAAAACTAAGTAAAAGACCATGTTCATTACCTTAAAAAGTTATTGCATGTATACTATATGGTTGTATTATATATAGCACTTATAGGTTGGTTTACTCTAGAATAAAAGTTCACTCATTAGTAAACTAAATATCCACTAATTGTACATACTCACCTGTTAATCTTTCATTCGCCAGTTAGTCCTTTGCTCACCTGTTAATCCTTTGCTCACCTATTAATCCTTCTCACCTGTTAATACTTAGCTCACCTGTTAATCCTTTGCTCACCTATTAATCCTTCTCACCTGTTAATCCTTTGCTTACCTGGTAATCCTTCGCTCACATGTTAGTCCTTCTCACTTGTTAATCCTTTGCTCACCTTTTCATACAGATTGGTTTGGCTGTGAGTTTCATCCTCCTGTTCGGTAACGAGATGTTACTCACCTCATTCTATGCCTCCTGCCTTTTCACAGTTCTGGTAAGTCTGAATAACGAAAGTGAAAGCATAGATATATCAGTGGGTGTCGTATAAGCCAGCTGTCTGTCAACCTACCTACAAGATTCCCTTACAACTGCAACACACCTTTCTTTACAGGTACAGAATGTTTAGATTTTGGGACATGAGGCAAGTTTGTTTTAATCTGGCACCTATTGGGGCATCTGTGAGATGGTCCGTACCTAAATAGTCTTTCATTGATGAAACATAACACCACAAGCTCTTCATATTGACGTTCATATTAGTGCAAACAAAACACAGGTAAAACTGAGTTTACTAATTCATAATGTTAAACTCCATAAACAAGTTTATGGAGACGGAGTTAACACTTCATAGCCTTTGGTAACATCATGATTATGAGACGGTATGTTGGCATTGAGACTAAACTGCTGAGAAAATACTGTCATGGTCTGACCAAAATACTGTCATGGTCTGACCAAAATAATAATGAAAGTAATGTTAAAACGCTACATGTAGATACCAAACAGGTTAAGAAACAAGCAAGTTAGTGTTACCGTACCCATATCAGTGTTACGCCTATCATGTTCAAGGCTGTTGTCTAGATTAAAAGGGACTTTCAGAGTATTTAGAGTAGGATGCATATTGTTTGGTGCATTGACAATACTTATCTTGCTCCTGCATGAGTCTCACCAAGGCAACATTTCTGAACATATCTGCTTAGATAGAAATGCAGTGACAACTGCCCTGTGTTTGTTTACAGGCCATTGTTCTGCTGGAGCCAGTCATACACAGAGCAGGCTTCCGTCTCATCATTTGGGTAAGCTACAAACATGTCTTCTGGATTATTTCAAGATTTGTAAATCTAAATCTGAGATAAGTAGTGAAGAAATCAGTGGTCAACATTAACATGCTTGTATGTGTAATTTCATGCCTTTAGTATCTCGTGTGAAGGTTAATTCTGATTTTTGTGTGAAGAAACATGAGACTCGCATAAAGATAACAAAAAAATCCTGCCAATTTCCGGGCTGTGTATGTCATGTACATATACTGTAAATCTTCAACCTTTTCAACCACTAAAGCACTTTTTTCAGTGGAATTTATGCGGACAGTTATTATGAAAATGGCACCCAAAATGATTTGTGCATGTCTCTAAAGGTGCAGACTTCATAAAACTGTGCAGATTGTTTCTCTACACCCCATAGTTCACTTGGTTTCAACCATCACATGTGGTGATTTTTTTCATTCAACCAGTAATCCCAACAAACTTCACCACGATCATGAAAATGAAAAAGCTTGTAAAAGCATCATAAAGCACAAGTAAATAAAATATTCAAGAAAAACCATAACATCAAGTTTTTTATTTGTCTCACAGGTTGTTCAGGGAGTTCTATTGGTCGGTGGAACACTGGGTCTCAAATTCTCTCTCTCCAGGCTCCTTGGTGTGGCTGATGATGTAAGTACACCTCTCCAGATATGGAGGTAAGAATGGTCATCTATTCAAACTGTCTATATGTAAATGTACATGTATAAAAAGCATGAAGGATTATAATGTGGATTAAATAAAGACACACATATTATATTAATTCAACATAAACATTCCATCAGACTAAGATGATATTATATTGAATATGACAGAATGTTGTATTATAATAACAATTTGGTATCACTCCGACAAAAGACTTTCTATTAAAATTAACAGGGGCCTCTGTGGCTCAGTTGGTCAGCGCGCTAGCCCAGCGTAATGACCCAGGAGTCTGTCACCAATGTGGTCGCTGTGAGTTCAAGTCCAGCTCATGCTGGCTTCCTCTCCAGCTGTAAGTGGGAAGGTCTTCCAGCAACCTGCGGATGGTCGTGGGTTTCCCCTGGACTCTGCCCGGTTTCCTCCCACCATAATGTTAGCCGCTGTCGTATGAATGAAATATTCTTGAGTACAGCGTAAAACACCAACCAAATAAATAAATAACTTAAAGACACGTTACTGATTTGAGAATAGTATTCAAAAGGATTTTATGGAAAAAAAAGAAAAATGCCCCCTATAACTTAATCATCATAACTGTTTTAATATTTTGAGAACGATCCCTCCCTCCCAAAATTTCAGTCAAACTTTTGTTTTCATTATTGATTTTAGGACTAGTTCTTGGTGCAGCTGGGCAATTTGTTTGTGAATTATTCTGACTGCTGAAGACCTTTATGCAGTGTATATCTGACTTCTTCCAATGGCATTCCGTGAGTTTACTGAACAAATAGAAGTTGTGATCCATGTGTTACCCTGTGCTAGTGTATTTCTGCCCTGCCTCATTTTTATTTTGGGTGTTTTTGTCTCCCAAACAGGCTCATATTTCTGACATTTTCCGCAGCAAGTTTAGTAACTTCCAGAATTTCCACACCATGCTGTACACCTGTGCTGCTGAGTTTGACTTCATGGATCCTTCAGTAAGTAATACACGGATCCCTCAGTAAGTAACTCGCGGATCTGTCATGGAGTAAATGTGGATCCTTCAGTCAGTAACACATGGATCCATCAGTAGGTAATACGTGGATCATGGATGCTTCAATAAGTAATACACATATCCTTCAATATTAAGGTAATACACATATCCTTCAGCAAGTGATGCACAAATCCGTCCGTAAGTAATACACGGATCCTTCAGTAAGTAATTTATGGATCCTTCATTAAGTGACACACAGATCCTTCAGTAAGTAATACACTGATCCTTCAGTAAGTAATTTATGGATCCTTAAGTAAGTGACACACAGATCCTTTAGTACGTAATACCTGGATCCTTCGGTGAGTAACAGCTGATCCATCAGTAAAAATCCAGCAGTAAGTAATAGGCAAATCTGTCAGTCAATATACATGTAATACATGTATCCAGCAGTAAGTAATAGGCAAATCTGTCAGTCAATATACATGTAATACATGTATCCAGCAGTAAGTAATAGGCAAATCTGTCAGTCAATATACATGTAATACATGTATCCAGCAGTAAGTAATAGGCAAATCTGTCAGTCAATATACATGTAATACATGTATCCAGCAGTAATAGACAGATCTGTCAGTAAAAATACACCAAATACATGTATACAACTGTAAGTAAAAATTATGAGATGTATTATATGGATCTGTCAATTCAGCAGCAGTTGTTTTGATGCGGCAGTAAGTAATATTTTGTATACATCAGGAAGTACTTACAGGTAGATAAGAGAGTTAATGATTGTGTGTTTTCAGACCCTGGTAAAGCTCACCACAACCCTGCTTCTGCCTGCTGCTGTTGTGGTTGTTCTGACTGTTATGGTGAAGGTAAGCACACGTTCAGTGGAAAACCTTTTGCATTAACGAAGATAATATTTGTTTGATAAAAGAAGCCAGCATGCTTCTTTTCAAAATCATGCTTGTTTTTGTTGAAAATAAGCAAATTTCTTAAAATGGGAAATTTGGGAAAGTAGAATTTAGAATTTTTAGTTTACTTTTTGTAAACCTAGACCTGTTTAAACTTTTAGAAATGTCCCAATTGTATTTCAGTGCATCTACCAGCATCTGAAATCAGTATTTTAGCTGACATATTTTCCTTCTGCATTTTGTTTAGGTCCTCCTGCAGGAATACAGGCTTATGAAGCAAGGGGAGGAAACTGAGACTGTCAAACTCAATGGATCTGGGGACTGTCCAGATTACTCCTTGTGAGATAATTCAAAATCCATACACTTTTCTCTTGATGAAACTGTACTAGAGAATTTCGGTCTGCCAGCAACCTACGGATGGTTGTGGGTTCCCCCCGGGCTCTTCCCGGTTTCCTCCCACCATAATGCTGGCCACCGTCGTATAAGTGAAATATTCTTGAGTACGGTGTAAAACACCAATCAAATAAATAAATAAATAAATACAATATTGTATCTGTCGTAGTGGTTTAGCATGCTAGTGCAGCATAGTGACCCAGTAAATAAATAAATACTAGAGAATTTCTGTGTCCTTATTTCTCTATATCAAATTAATAAATTGTGGTGCATACCATAGGATTAAATATAAGTAGCACAATGACTTTGGGGTCTAGCTCCAATGAGATGGCTATGAATTCAACTCCAGCTCAGGCTGGCTTTCCTGAGATATGCATGACAGTAATGTGATGAAACTAGGATTCATGAATATTCATGAATATACTTGGAGCATGTATGCTGCACACCAAGGAGTCGTATTTTTACGATATGTGAATCCTGTTCTTTGAACCTCATAACTCGCAATTATCACTCGTGAACTTGAAAGTTATCTGCTGGATCAATTTTTGTGACCTTCACCTGGAGAAGTTTAGCAAAGATGGCAAACGAGGAACAGGCCAGTGAAAAGGATACTAAGATGCCGGCTAACAATTTATTAACCTTGGCATCGTCTGTCTAGGCATGTTCTCAATGTCGTTGTGGTAGAACAGCAGCCACATGCTACTCGCTGCCAGCAGGCCAGAAGCACGAACTGCCCACGTAGTCGCCAACTTGTTTCGTAGGCAAGGTGAAACTGTCTGAACAATTCTGCCTAGTTCCTTCGACCAAATTTCCAACCAGAATGGTGTTTTCGAGGGTAACCGAGTATTTCTGTGAAGGATCTCTTTCACATTTGTTTACATCGTGTGCATTAAATATGAAGAAATCCCTCCTAATTGGTTGATAGTGCTCTTGTCCATCTCACACAACAGCCAATCAGTGACAGTTCTGTATCCCTGTAACACATACTATATTACAGAATGTTGTATTATTACCACAAAATATGTCCTAGAAAACACAATTTGCACATATGTATGTGATCTGTCATACAAGACAACATTACTTTGTCATATTGGTCACAGCAGTGTTCCATAGATTTACACCTGTTTTTACCTGGATTAATTTCTGCACTACGCGGTTGTCTATAAAATTTCCCTTCATTCTTTCCAGAAATCATTCAAGACAGTATGCTGAGGTAAGAATCAGTTTTAAAAGAAAAGACAACACCATACCATATATATATGCCAACATTACGTTTAAAAAAACATCCCTTTCTATTTTTGTGATATTTTGCTTTACAGAGATATCGCAGTTCAAAGTAAGCAAAGTCATGTATATTGAGAACATTGAAGGTGCTGCCAAGTTATCAGGTTTAATCAATGAGGAGTGAGTTATTTCTATAGCCCAAGAAATAGCTGTTTCCTCTGACGTGACCCAGACCCTGTTGCGGACATTTTAATTTTTAACTTTTAACTTTTTTTAACTTTAACTTTTAATTTTTTATCAGTCTACACAGAATATTGCCTTCAGAATATGCTTGAATAAACACCTTGCAAAAGTACGAAAAGGTTGAGTTACAGTAAGTGAAATATTCTTGAGTGAGATATACAACACCAGTCAAATCAATAAAATGAACAAATCTTGCAGTACGTGTTGGAATTCATAATACCTGAGTTAAACGATGCATGGATGTTGTCACAGGTTGTCTACCATCTGCTGATGACTGTAGCCTTCACGGCCATGGCTCTGATCATTATGAGACTTAAGCTGTTCTGGACACCTCAGCTGACTTTGATCACATCTCTCCTCGCCTCTCCACAAGTAAGAAGATTTCCTCTGTATATTTAGCTCACCTGTACTTTGTGTCATTACGCCGAGCATTGGTACCCTGTAAGAGCTAAAGTAATGTTAAGGTAAATTTCAAGGGTGGTGTCTTGATGTAATGATGTATGTATTGAGCTCAGGTTTTCCATACATGTGAAGTACAATAACACAAGTGGGATTTTCATAGTTGATGTTCTGTGTGCGTAGCTCAGTTGGTTAGAAAGTTAGAGCAGCGTAATGACCCAGGAGTCTCTCACCAATGTGGTTGCTGTGAGTTGCTGTGAGTCCAGCTCATGCTGGCTTCCTCTCCGGCCGTAAGCGGGAAAGTCTGACAGCAACCTGCGGATCGTCATGGGTTTCCCCCAGATTCCTCCTACCGTAATGTTGGCCGCTGTCATAAGAGTGAAATATTCTTGAGTATGGCGTGAAACACATATCAAATAAATCAAATATTATGTGCATATTAATTATTGCAAATAACAAAATTCCTGACTTTGTTCTCTTTTGTTTAATAGAATCCATGTTAAGTAAATATTTAAGCACTTCATGAAGTCTTGCATTTGTGTCTCCTACAGTCAATCTCTTTCGTGACCTTGCTAGCAAATCTATTTTTTGCATCCCTGGCTACAGCAAAAGAGAATTTTTTTATCTGTCCATCTCTCAGTCAAAATTTGCCAGCGTTACAACAAAAGGGAAAGTTTAACTGTCGACATTGTAAAGTATCCTTAAGATCCTGCATATGGCATGTACATATCCTGCCTTGTAGCACTTGTTAGATCCTGTGTATTATCTGACGATTTCAACCAATGTCCCAAGTTATTACTGCAAAAACTGGTGTGTCAAGTTTATTCCATCATAACCTGGTATATGAAAGAGCAGCTTTCTCAACAATTAATGCACATTTTCAGTTTGATTTAGTGTCTGGCAGCATCCCGCACATCGTTATGGGTTTACCCTGGGCTCTGCTCAGTTTCCTCCTGCCATAATGCTTGCTGCTGTCAAATGTGAAAGATTCTTAAATATGGTATGAAACACCAATCAGGTAAATAAATTTGATTTTGGAGATAGAACTATATTGGTGGAATTGGCCAATTTCAGGGTTTCACAAAAGGTTGCACACAAAAGATTCCACACAAAATAATACCCTCAGAATATAATTGCATAAACGCCTTGCAAACAAGTGGAAATGTTGAAGAATTACACTTGTCTGATTTTGTTAAAATATTGTGTGCAGATTCACTTTGTTCAACCTTAGATTAACTTTTATCAGTCATCAGTCAAATCTGTACTTTGGTAGTGCAGTGTAATGACCCAGGAGCCTCTCATCAAAGCAGTCACTGTGAGTTCAAGCCTAGCTCATGCTGGCTTCCTCTCCAGTCGTACATGGGAAGGCCTTCGAGCAACCTGTGAATGATCATAGGTTCCCTTCGGGGCTCTGCCAGATTTCATGTTACCATAATGCTGGTCATCATCAAATAGTGAAATATTGAGTTCTGCATAAAAACATCACTCAGATAAATAAATCCTATGCATTTATACCAGTTTTTACTTGTTTGTTTGGTCTGCCAGCAACCTGCGGATGGTCATGGGTTTCCTCCAACCATAATGCTGGGCGCTGTTGTATATTCTTGAGTATATATGGAAATGTTGAAATACTCTTGAGTACTGCGTAAAACACCAATCAAATAAATAAATAAATCAAACTTGTGTGTTTGCGCCCTCAGGTGTTTGGCTGGGTAGGGGGACGAGAACGACACTTTGCCCTAGTGTCTCTGATCCTGGCGGGAATGTCTGTGCAGGGGGTGAACCACCTGAGTTACCAGTGGGGCATCTTGGGAGAGTTCAGTAACTACCCCATGGAGGAGATGGTGGAGTGGGTGAAAGCCAACACCCCGCAGAGTGAGTACTCTTATCTCAAAACTGCCTCTTACCCACACGGATAACATTTACAATATTGTATCGCTGTGAGTTCAAGTCCAGCTCATGCTGACTTCCTCTCCGGCAGTAAGTGGGAAGGTCTGCCAGCAGCCTGCGGATGGTGATGGGTTTCCCCCGGGCTGTGCCCGGTTTCAATCCACCATAATGCTGGCCGCCGTCGTATAAGTGAAATATTCTTGAGTACGGCGTAAAACACCAATCAAATAAATAAATAAATAAATACAATATTGTATCTGTCATAGTGGTTTAGCATGCTAGTGCAGCACAGTGACCCAGGAGACTGTGAGATAAGTCCACTTCTTGCAGGCTTCCTCTCTGGCGGCAAGTTCTGCCAGCAACCTGCAGATGGTGTGGGTTTCCTTCCGCTATAATGCTGGTCGCCGTCGTCTAAGTGAAATATTAGACTTAGATTTTACGATACTGCGTAAAACACTAATCAAATAAATGAGTCAATACTGTATGCACCTAAAGTTTAGCATTTTTCAAGTGGCTTGATTCAGATAGATTCATCCTACCACGTTGTAGGGCCACTTAATAGTTTTTTGTAAAGTTTGATTAATTTTTTTAATCAGAAATCACAAATATCGTTTTAAGGCTTTTATATGCCTGTGAAAGTAAATGTTTACATACCATCTTTTGGGTGATAGGCAGTGTCTGCGAAACTGCTGGCACAAGCAAGACATTTAACTGAGCTCCAACAAGCGAGTCATCCTGTGTTAAAGAAGACATCAGTGTTGCAATGCAAAACAAACAGTGTCTAATTAAGGAATAATGTTCGCGTCAGGGTAGTCTAACGGTAGTTTTACTTCAAATCGATGTGGAAGAGTTTATATTTTAGGTCGAAGGCGAAGCAAGGCGTTGTATGTTAGAATGTTCAACAGTGAAAATTCCATTTCATTTGAGTCAACAAAATTTTGCTGATTTTGCTGTTCTTTTCATGACAAAGGTATGACAATACTCATACATGAATATAGAACGCTGCATAATGTATGTTTACCAACTAGGAACACTTTTAAGCAACGATTGGAGAAATCAGGAAAATCTGTATTAAAAAACAAAGCTGTACAGATCATGTTTGTGTCACAGATGCTGTATTTGCTGGCCCCATGCCAACCATGGCAACCATCAAACTGTCAACCAATCGACCAATCGTAAACCACCCACATTACGAAGACGCCGGACTCCGGTAAGTTTCTATGAGTTAATGTTTGTTTTGCCACAGTATGAAAAATATGATTTCAACCAGCCTAAAGTTGTAATGGGTATCTATTTTTTATATTATTTTTTTAAATTTTCTTCCATTAAAGCAACTATTTCACACCATTTCTTCCTTCAGTTTTGAAGATTGCGCAAAGGGAGGCTAGCATGAAATGTCTGAATTTAATGGACCGTATAACATGAAGCTGTTTTATTTTACAGAGAGAGAACAAAGAAGGTGTACTCTATGTACAGCCGTAAGCCTGTAGAGGAAGTGAAGCAGAACCTTATAGACTTACAAGTGGACTATGCTATTCTGGAGGATTCGTGGTGCTTACGGAAAACCAGGTTAGGGTCTTGTTTCACAAACTGCATGCAGGGCTGCATGCACGTAGTTACCATGGCGACGTTATACCTACAGTACTGGTTACCATAGAAGTTACGTGGTTGCAGCGCTGCGTGCGCTTTGTGAAACGGGCCTCAGTTCATTAAGCTGCGTGAGAAAAAGACTTCATTTCACCCAAAAAAGAAAAAGTTTTAAGTAGTCTTCGTTCGGTTTATATTTTAGCGTGTGCAGACAGTTTTGGAGTAAGGAGATCAGGAATATTTGTAACTGTAAAAGAATGAAGTATTTAACTCCGATAAAGGTTACATTTTGCAGCTGTAACCAACTGCAAACAACCAGTTGAGTTAAGTCGCATCTTAAGCTCTCGTGTAAGCCAAGCTTTGTTTTTCATGTTGTGTTAATTTTTTTTAAATATATTGACATTACAAGGGTTAAATACATAAATGACTTAAGTGTGTTTTGTTTTTCAGACCAGGGTGTGGCATGCCTGAGATCTGGGACATAGAGGACAAGGTTAACAGAGGAGGCACGCCTACCTGCGTCCAGTTAAAAAAGGACCCAAAGCCACATTTTAGGAGAGTTTTCAAGAACAACGTTTATCAGATTTTACAAGTACTCAAATAAATATTACACATTTTTTTTATTTTTCAGGTTTTAACTTTCCATCATTTTTTTTTTTTTTTGAATTGCAAGCTTGCATTCCTTTCTGATCTGCTTATTGACCATTTGTACAATTCCATACTTGGATTCCATCTTAAGCAAGTGCTCAATTCTTGATTTTCAGGTTGTACTTGTATAAAAAAAAAACAAAAAAAAAACATCAGTATAATATTGTAGAGGACTAGTGTTTAGTACATTTACTGTTATCCCTCGTATTTACCTGAATGAATGAACAAATTATTATGAGATTTATTTGAAATACCCTAAATGACCTAAAAGTATGTCCAGGAAAGAGCGTTTTTGGAGGCAAATAATGAGATGGGATACTACCTCTGGTGCTAAAATTTACATTTTCCCAGTAGGATATCACCCTCCATTCCAGACACCTCTGAAAAGCGCCTTTCTAAAATAAATAGAACTCTCAGAATCTGGAAAAATGGGCAACTTTGTCATGGATGAAATTTTAGGTCATTGAGGGTAATATTATTCTTAACCTATTTCTCATTGCTGCAAACGTTTCAAATTACAAATAAATGAAAGTCAGCTTCAGGTCTAGTTGTTCAAAACTGTTTTAAGACTTATTACCAGGTTTAACTTTAAGCCGAGTCCTCAATTTTGTACTTGGCCCCAAAATAATTGCATAACAGTATTTTAAATATGAACTATATCTTCTGCTGTGATATGCTCTGACTTTGGACAGCTGCAATGGCTGCTGAATTTAGCTAAAATTGTAAGAATAAAATACGGCTTAATACTAGCATTAGTTAATACAGTTTTGAACAACTGGCTCCAGTCTTTTGAACATATATACTGTATTTGATCTAAAATTTTGTCTGTGTCTGTCACTCATTTTTTTTATGATGCTGAGAATTGTGTTGAATGTGTAAAAGTGTTTTGAAGGTTATATAGATTGTACATGTAGGACGATACCCTGCTGGAAAAAGATAAATTCCAGCACCCCAAATTTTCTAGTTTTATGATTTTTTGTGCCTGTAAATATCCACCGTATTGGATGAATTCTTTGGTGAAACACAGTATGCATATGCACGAACTAAGATTGTATGTCATTTTGTGCGTCCTTAAAATTTTTAAAAGCAAATGAAATACTAAAATGAATTTTACATCAGATTAAAGATCATTAAACGCTGTTCAATGTAGTAATGTAATGTAATGTAGTTCAATTTATTTTTGTAGTATTTTTCCAACCGAGTAAAATGGTTTAAAAACACTATATCAGGCAAAAAAGATCAGATAAAAAGATCAGGCAGTCTGTAATGACCCAAAGGGTATCACTGACGTCACAGGCATATTTATGACTTGAAATAGTTCATTTCAAAGTTCGTTCCGAAAATTCATTCATCAACCCATGTACGTACGCATTTTGAAAGGTGAATTCCAGCAGTCTGTATGTTAAGAAACCCGATATGACATCACTGGTCCCAACGAGGTTAGGAAAGGCCACTGAAGGATCCTAAGTTTCAAATGCATTTTACCATGTCGAAAAAAAATTCTAAGAAAAAAATTGAACTGTCTTTATGGACAGTGCTTACTAGGATTTCATCTGACATATAATTCCTGTTAGCGTTTTCTTTGCCTTTAAATAAAAAATAGGCAATGGAAATTGGAGGTTCTATTTTCTACTGCATACATGAAAACATGTAAAAATTGCAAAATGACTGTTGTAAACTAATTCCTGTTAGCGTTTTCTTTGCCTTTAAATAAAAAATAGGCAGTGGAAATTGGAGGTTCTACTTTCTACTGCAAACATGAATACGTGTAAAAATTGCAAAATGACTGTTGTAAACTAATGCCTTATGAATGTGTTGTTATGTGTGGGCTCGCCAGTCTCCACCTTTTATTAACTGCTGAATGCTACTGTTCGATTTGTCATTTTTGGAAATCTCTTATTTTTATCCACCACCATATCAGGTGCAAATGCCATGATATTTACAGAAGTTTATTAATTTTACAAGTATTCCCCACAACCAGGGATCACATTTTATTTGTGGAAAAATATGGGGCATTTAATAAAAAAAAAAAGAGCCAAATTATGGGTATCGTTGTTATCCTTTTTTTGGGGGGGGGGGTCACTTTTTCTCAGAGCTGCATAGAAAGTGACGAGAAAAAAATTATAGTTAAGCAAAAACATGAGAGTATAATCTAGTAATGCAGGTGACATTAGAAACTTCCTTGTGCGTGTATTTGTTGAAGCTATGGGAAAATTCAGCCACTTCTGGTTGGATGATGAAGAACTTTCTTCTCAGCCTTAGATATCCAATTCGAGAGTTAAAATGTGACATTTTTCTTTCTACCTGTTGTATGTAAAAGGTAATTTTTCATCCTCTTGTGCACATTTGTGAATACATCTATATCAGGGGATAAACATCTTGCTGCTTTCAAAGAAATACAAAACTCTGAAAAAAATGCTACTTTTGATTTTACTCAATTTTGAACCAAAAATATTCAGTAATTTCCTCAAATAGTTTCCTAAAATTAACCTGTCATGTTCGGCAGGTAACTTTTCTTTTCACCGGTTACTCGGAGAAAATTACCTGTCTGTATTATTTTGACCCCCACAAATGCGGATTCTTTTCTTTGTACGTTGATAGTGCCCTAATTCCTTAACCTTTTTTGATAATAATCAGTGCAAACTATGCATGTTTTAATTTGATTTTGGAGACAAAACTATGCTGGTTTGATTGGCCGAATTCAGGGCTTCACAAAAAGTATAATTTTATCAATCTGCAGAGAATAATGCTCTCAGAATTTGCTTGAATAAACACCTTGCAATCATGAGAGAAGG
Source organism: Liolophura sinensis (assembly GCF_032854445.1). Taxonomy (NCBI): domain Eukaryota; kingdom Metazoa; phylum Mollusca; class Polyplacophora; order Chitonida; family Chitonidae; genus Liolophura; species Liolophura sinensis. The sequence goes on along the minus strand of NC_088305.1, from coordinate 11,303,504 downwards.
TTGAAATATTACAGTAAATAGGATAGTAGGAACAAACATTTTATTTCATGATCATATTATGCAAATTATTTTAACGGGAGATTAAATGGTGCAGAATACTTCTGCTGATGTTTTCCATCATTTTTAAAAATTTTGCTCTATTTTTTATTTCAGTAAAGAAACCTGATATTTTAATGGGTTTTACTTGTTGTGCATTATTGTATTGTTTTTGTTTGTGGAAAGTGTACATACATTATGCAGCTGTTTAAGACCATACTGGACTTGGAACAAATGAGACCGATTCAAAGAGGTGTGATTTGCAAAAAGATGTTCATGTATATACATATATTGATGTTACAGCATTTTCTCACAAGCAGAGGCAGTTTTATTTGATTGATTTAAATGACTGTTTTAAGATTCAGAAATAAAATGTTTTTTTTTTTGTTTTTTTTTGGAAAATGTTTTGAAAAAATGCAGTTTTAAATGTGAAGAGATTGTTTAAATATGGGTATTAAAAATACATTGTTAATTTTATTTCTTTTTCTTTGAGTATTCTATGTAAAAAAAAAAATTAATATGACGCGTTTCTCATAAAAAGCGTTTCCTGTTCATAGAATCGCGTGTTTTTTTGCACGCATTTGTAATTCAGATTGTGTTTTATTTTGAGTCAATTTTAACATGTATGTATGTATATATATTTGGCATGATGTTCACACATTTTATTTCCATTTATTCAGAATCCACGAGGAAAATAATCTCATTCTGTGTATTGAACAAAATTGTAGTTCGCTCTGTTAAAGCTGGTACTAATCACCTTATATTAGTCCCAGGTTGAAGACATAACTTACGTTTTGTAGGCCTGTTGTAGAAACTAAACTTTGGGTAGAGGCTATTTTCTTAGTTGATCAAAAAAGGTACAGGTTAATTGCATAGTTGATACGGGATTTTTTTTTTTAAATTGACTTCTTAATAATAATAATAATAATGTAGTCATAAACTTTTTAATATTGTAATGAATATAGTATTGTAGAAATATTTAATGCAGAATTTGTTGAAGTACCCTCATTCTTCAACCTCTGCAACCAATATTTGAAACATTATTAGAAAACTATAGTGTGTAGAGAAATAATTTGCACAGTTTTATGAAGGTTGCATCTATAATAACACAAACGGATCGTTTTTGTAGTAATTGGACATAAATTGCCCTGGAAGAATGTGCTTGAGTGGTTAAAATGTTGAAGATGTACAGTTACTGACTGCTGAACCAGTGCAGTGACCGAACTAGCATTGTGTTGACTACAGCAGGAGGTGAAATGACTGCAGTGTATTTTTGTATAGTGCAGTTGTTTCACTAATTTGTTATGCATAAGTCGTAATGCAAGTCTTTTGGGCTTAATTTACAAGTAGTGTTGTTGTGTTGTATGGAAGCGGTGTGGTCACATTTTCTCTCTATCAGGTTTTTATTATACCAGCAATTTAATTCCAAGTAAAATCTCTATACATACATCTTACAATTTGTACATGTAGATCTCTTCCACCGATTTTCATTCTTCACATCGCGCTGTTGTACTTGATCTGTTATTGGCAGAAGCTGTGACACTTAAGGATTTGTGAAATGGCACTGGTAAAGAGAACCACACTTTGTGTGCTCAACAACACCTGCTACACCCTCAAGGTGGGAGGTGCTTGTTTATGGTTTCTAGGTTTCACACCTAGAGGTGCTTATATATGCCAAGGTGGAGTCGTTTCACTCTGGTTGGGTGCAGTAGTGTATCATAGTCACATTTGTGTTTTTTGTTAACTTATCTGGTATTATGTTCTTCCCTATTTTGTCCTATATGTTGTAGGATATGACCGCTGAAAATATTTCGTCTAGGCAAATGATTTTACCCAGGTTTTTGTGGCATTGAATTTAAACTAAGCTGCAACACACTGCGGGTGTGTCAAGCATTACAGTACGTGTACCTTGTTGAATGTGTATATGTATATCTGTGTTCATGTTGGCATAATTCAGCTGTTATTGTTCTCTGTTGTCGCAATAATAAAGTTGTTACTATCGGGAAGTGTACGTTTGTTTTATCAGATTTCTGCTACTACCCTATAATTCTTCAACCTTTGCGCATATGAAAGATCCAACTTTCGATGCAATTCATACACACTTTTAATTTGATTTTGGATATAAAATTACATTGGTTGGATTGGCCAGTTTCAGGGCTTCGTAGAAAGTATAACTTTATCAGTCTACACAGAATAATGCCTTCAGAACATGTTTAAGATTATTCTGTGTAGATTGATAAAAATTTTACTTTCTACGAAGCCCTGAATCTGGTCAATCCAACCAATGTAGTTTTATCTCCAAAATCAAATTGAAAGTGTGTGAACTGCACCGAAAGTTGATCTTTCATATGCGCAAAGGTTGAAGAATAAACATCTTGATAACGTGCGAAAAGGTGGAAGCATTATAGTAGACTATCGTACTGGAATTGCGCTCAATATCTCTACCAGTGGGAGTCGCATATTCAAATTTATAGGCCCTTTCATTATTCCTGTTTTGACTGAGTGGTGGGTAATGACATGCTTGTTGTGGGAAAGCGGTATGTCTTGCAGTGATTAGCTGTGCTTGAATTTTTTCAGTCACTAAAACATCTAAGGAGCAGGTTCAAAACTGGCCTTGGACAGGGATTTTGTAGATTCCCCCTCTCTCACAGGTATTGGGATCTTGGTGACAATGAGTGGTCAACAATTACACTCGTATGGCTATTTGCACACTCTGGTCATTGAATGAACGAATGATTGAGGTTTAACGCCACAGCGGCAATATTTCAGCCATATTGTGGTGAGGTGGTCATTGAGTGAGTGCGAGTGCTTGGGGTTTAACGTCGTACTCAACAATTTTTCAGTCATATGACGAAGAAGGAATCCTTAGGGTGCATGCATGTGTAATGTGCCTCCTTGTTGCAGGACGGATTTCCACCGCTCTTTTATTTAGTGCTGCTTCACTGAGACGACTTACCGAAGGCAAGTAAGCCGCCCCGCCCGAGCCATTATACTGATACGGGTCAACCAGAGTCGTTGCACTATCCCCTTCATGCTGAACGCCAAACGAGGAAGTTACAACTTCCTCTTTTAAAGTCTTAGGTGCGACTCGATCAAGGATTGATCCTGGATCTACCGGTCCTGAAACGGACGCTCTACCAACTGTGCTATCCGGGCCGGTCGGTGGTCATTGAAGACCAGTTGTCCACTAATATGGTTTGCATATCTATGTCATCCTCTCAGTTTTCATATTCCTTAATATTTCATTAAACAACAATCAAATAAGATAAATAATGTATAGATGGTTATATCATTTGTCTGACATTGAGCGCATAACATCTTCTTGATGGCGCCTGTACTTTAAGGTCCGAGTTCAAATCCAGTTCTCGCTAGTTTGACTGTGGCGTTAAAGCTGGAGATTTGATTGTTACCTGGCAAAGGGTAATGGTTTTATCCAGGCTCTCCAGTTTCCGCCTCCCTTAAATCTAACTGCACAATTCAAATGGAATGAAATAGCTCACATCCTCTAACACAAACCAAAGGACCAAAAAAAAAAAATAAACAAAATAAAAACCCTGGTCTTGGTTGAACGTGGCCCTGTCAGACAGAAGGTAATTGAGTGAGTGAGTGCTTGAGGTTTAACGTCGTACTCAATTGAATTCCAAGTTCATTTTAACTACACGACCAGCACGATATGCATACCAGTGGTGGTCAGCTGGTCAAAAAAAATTTAACCAGACCTTACGGTCTTGATATGCAAAGTGGTGAAAAATGGACACAGGTATGATCACTGTATCATAAAGCACACTGTGTAATTGTATATCCCAGAATAGAGGAAACCATGCACTGCGAAATCCTGATACTCAATGTGAATTTTCATCAAGATGGCAAGACTGGTATGTGAACACAAGTCTATCTGATAATATGCAAATCTCATTCTAAAGTGTGACTTCAAATTACAAATTTCACATCAAAACCAGCTTGCAATTATTCTTCTTTCTCTTTCTTTTTAGATACCTGAAAAATTTACTACAGAGTTTTTCATTTAACAGTGGTCAGATCTAAAGGGGTGGGGGAAGAGGAGTGCGCAGAGTAAACCAACATCGTATGCTGGATACCTGGTTATTTGACTCGTGTTGAACACTGCACTAAGAACAGTTCACTTATGCATGTATGGCTGCAGTCAGGTTTATGGTTGGCAAAACACGCCAGGTGCGAACTCCTGCCTGCCCTTCAACTATACCTGACAGACTTTCTGACTCGAGTTTCAATCGAAACAGTGCAAGATGGGTTTGAACATGCGACTTTATTGTGCTCATGGTCCTCGAATAGCCAGCCCGAGCTTTAAAATTATGGGGCCGGTTTGTTCGAAAGCGGATTAAAATTAAGCCAGGCTTAAATCTTAACACCAGTCTCATCCTCATACAAAATACATGACACTTTAGTCTGGACTAAAGTTAATATCGGGCTTAAGACTTAATACACTTTTGAACAACTGGGCCTTGAGCCAGCGATTTACCTGATCCACCTTCATTGCAAGGACGATTAGACTAAGCGGATAAGAATAGTTCTTTATTAATGTTCTCCAGCAACAATCATAGATGTACAATATAATCAGTGGTAGAAATTATGTTACATACTGTACAATATTTATGCAAATTTGACAGAATCACAGATGCTGATTGGACAGTTTAAATGTTTTGGTTGCTTGGATAACAACTGCAACCTTAATCTCTGACCAGACCACAAAGGCCCCCAGATCTTACAAAATATGAAGTACAACACTTGCAAATTAGTCTTTTAAATTCTACTTGTGTGGGTAAGAAATGAGTTGACCATTTGTACAGGATACTGTGAATGACATTTGGCATGTTTTCAAGATAATCAATAATTTCAAACACTGGTCAACATCAAATTGCTGAAACCCATGAATAAAGCACAAGAGTTTAAAATTTTAAAATATGACAAACTAATTTTAACGACCAGAAATATAAGCTAGTCAAACAATGAAGACGGAATGTACATTTTAATTAATACACCACCATTAATCGCACAAAAACGGGTTCAGCGAAGTTGTGGGGGATTATCTGTACACAAGTAGGTGTGAAGGCTCCACAATATTACAATGTTGACATAGTTTGTTACATCGAAGAATATTCCACAAAATATATATATATATATACACTGATCAAGAAAAAGTGTAGCCAAATTTGCGTATCTCTGTCCCTGTTAGCAAAAATTAGCACTACAACTGTCAAACAATTCTCCACAGGAATAATGTATGTACAAACAAAATAAAAAAGGAAAAAAAGAAAGGAATATATCAGTGTTACAGTGGTAAAGTCTCATAAAATGGAGACTAGCTGGCCTAGTTTGTAGTCGAAGCTTGAATCTCTCTAGGCACATCCTAAATGAGGTGCAAGCTGTCGTCAAACAGATTATCTATAAAACCACGAAAGAGAATTTATCATGTTCATAAACATAATTAAAAAATATTTGACACTTGACAGTAAAGTTGTCTTAAATTGTAATGTACTGCCGCTTAGAACCTCATCAGCATTTGCTGAATTTTTTTTTTACTACAACTGTAACACCATATATTCAGATAAACTATTGTGAATGACCCAAACTTTCACTCCAAAAAGACGCTTTTTTTTTTTTAGAAACAAATTACTCTTGGTGCTGAAACATATATTTTCAAGGTGGTTATCTTACGTGTGCCTTCCAAACAAACATCAAAACACATTTTCGTCTTATTGATGTCTAGGCAGCATTTGATGTCAGACAGTGTCATGTGTGTCTTATCTGGAAATTTCTTAAGATTTTTGCTCAAAATGCTCAAAAAAAAAAAAAAACAACTGAAAAGAAACTGACTGAATATCAAGGCTGGGCAACAAATAATGTAGATATAATTATTTTGCTCTAAAGACTTCTCTGACAAGAAAAACAAATATATTTTTATCCCCTGCACAAGCAAAAGCTTTGAAGAATTGTTTTGTACAAGTGTTTATATGAACTAGTCCTACCGTAAGCACCGACCTCCAGTTATTACCAATGGTATTGTCTGTCTGTGACAAATGTACACATATATGGCTAATTAACAGTTAGCACAGCAAATACCAAAATATATCAAATCACAAAAAACAAAAAAATATTAGGTATAATATAAGAATATTTTACATCTGCTTTCCAACATCGGTCACCTTGAATCAAATTTAACGAACTATGCCGCTGTCTTCACCAAAATATGGGATTCATATACAATGCTTGGCCCGACATTTTTTGGCCAGAAAAAGAGCTATTAGAGTCCGTTTAGAATTCCATCTTTCAATATAAAGAGGCTTAATTTGAATCATGTTTAGAAGCATGATTTACTGTACAAGTTGAACGATTTACTCTGTGGGTCACACCTGGGTTTTGAACTCTGAGCTCCTCAGCCCAAACTTCATCACTATACCAACTGAGCTAAAGGGAAATCCCACTAACTACTGCTTGTATAAGCACTGGATAGCTGCTCCTGTTACAAACACATACATAAACATACTTATGAAACAGAGCCTAAAGTTAATGTTATGTCAATTTGTAGTCCTATAATAGAGGCAATATTCATCCATTAATTTTAGACCACTCCCAAATAGTTCTAGACATCAACACCACAAAACTGAATCTCAAATGAGACATTAGTTGACACAAATTAGTTTCACAAACAATGGTATTAAATATGTTGTTGTTCAGAAGTAGATTTTTGCAACAACCCCTCACATATCAAAGACAAATACTTAGCCAATCAGAGCTGATTCTGTATACAATTAACTCTTGCGTTAAGAGTCTTGTTTGACTCTTGTTTGCCAGTGCTGGACTCAGCCAGTTGCATCATGCATAAGACGTCTAGAGTAGCTGACACATGTGGCAAACAGTGGAAAACAATAAGGTTCAAAAGCCTTAAATTCTGTTCACTCACGCCATGCCAAACGGGTTCAATGTGCTCACGACATTTCTTATGAACTAGCTTAACGTCCCCCGTACGAGTGAGAAACAGGACATAATCAAAGCGTTTCGTTCAGAGAAATATTACATCAAACATATCTATATACATATATATATATATATATATATGCTCTGTCAATATATACAAAATATTCTTTACGTATACATACATGCAAACACATGACAACATTTGAGCCACAGGGACTCAAAATACCACACATGTATTGTTCTAACTCTCCGTTTTAATACAGGATGGTATAAACCCTCAACCAAACGTATAGTGATCTAAATACTTTTTCAGGATGTAAATCTCGTCACAAAATTGGCAACTCAGAAATTCAAAACTGAAGCAATTCTGGAGGCTGTGGTACGAGCAACTTTAACAAATGCTAAATTCTGAACATTTTTCTTGGACAGTTTCGATGATGAATGCAAGCCCGGGTTAAGCAGTAGGACAAGTGCAATCTCCTGCAACAACAACATAACAGTGTAACCTTTTTAATATTGTGAGCAGCTGAAGATAAATTTCTCAGTATACCCTGCACCAACTGGAAAACTATTTCCAGGCCTGTGAATGCAGTGCGCATGTTACTTAACTCTATTAATTAATTCCTACGACTGAATTTCATTGAGTGATCTTAATGCAAATCTGTGATATGTCAAGAATGTGTATGAAGATTCAATGAGTGTGTTCCACTCCTTCATCTGATCCCATGACTGAACTGCTATAGTCCATGACAAACTGTATTTATGTTATTTATTAAGTGCCCGCCCACACCCCACCCCTGCCTCCAGCCCTCTTAAATTAAGACTAGCATTCCACAATTTAAATCCAATCTACCCGGCCTGCACAAACCTCGCTTCAGGGAAGTCCCTCTTGAAATCATTATGAACTTGCACTGATTCAGTCTTCTGTAGTGACTTTAAGGAACATTTGAAAGAAACCCTACGTGGATATGGATGAAGATTACCCACACGAAGGGACACAACTCTATCCCAGCATGTTTGATTCCCCCAACATACATTTCACACAGAGCTAACAATATGAGCGACTGTATTTATCAATATCTCATTGTCCATAAAGCCCAATAAAGCGACAATATTAATGAAAAAAAAAATCAAAAACTTGACAAAAAAAAGAAAATTTCTTCAAGCGCAAGCCAACGACGTGACAGAACTGGATGCGGTAAAGATGATCACTGCTTCATGTCTGTCTCCTCGCTTCACACAGCTTACGCGTCGGCATCAAACCTGGAGTAGGGGTTATCCTTCACCAATCCTAAAAACAACAACAACAACAATATACAATTCACCACCACATGTATGAACACTGGTACTTAACACTTAAACTTGTGTTATTTGGGGAACCTCAAGAGCATATCATTGCTTTGCTTAATAACAGAAAGGTGTGCGTCTGAAAGGACTTGCTCTAATTCCTGGAGTTCTTCCCATATGAAAGTGCAACTTTCAGTGCAATTTATTCCCATTTATGATATGTTTTTGGTGACAAAACCACATTGTTTGGATTGATTAAATTTCAGGACTTCACAGAGAGTATAATTTTTATCATTCTACACGGAATAATGCCTGTAGAATATGACTGAAAAAGCATCTTGCAAACATGCGAAAAGGTTGAAGAATTACAGTAATATACATAAAATGAAAGAGGTGGGGGGGGGGGGGGGGGGGAAGAGCTACAACAGTTACACTTTTACAAGGTGTGAATCAATGTCTTATCATTAAATATCAAATCTTACTGTTTGGGTATTTTTGAAACCTGATATTGCTTTTCTCCTTCAGAACTCATTTTGGACATATACATCACAGTTTTCCTCTTTGAAAAATGATTATAATGTTTTCTACGGAGCTCACTTCCTTTTTTTTTTTTTTTTTTTGTTTATGTTGTGCACATAACCCAGTATATATAACACTATACCCAGTAAAGCCACTGGTTAAGTACTCTGAAAGCTACCTGCATGTGTTAAGCCATGGCGCAAACTGACAACAGAAAGGACAACTGGAACACTGCTAGCCCATATTGCTCTATTGAGAGAACACTATGCAGCCATGGGGCTCTTTCTGTAAGCAAGAAGAGGTCAGGGCCCACTTGCACGAAGCCCTCGTAACGTTAAGAGCCCATAACTACCAGCACTGTAGGCATTACGTCATCATAGTAGTTACGTGGTCATAACGTTAAGGGGGCTTTGTGCAGAGTGGGCTATGGGCTACATGTATTAAGTCACACGTCGTCATGGCAACTAGTACTGCTCCTTTTGAGGTAAACGTAGTTTGCGATTCCATGAATAACATTACATGCAGATGTTTTAGATGCGCAAACTTAGCCAGTGATGCAGAAAAGAGAGCATCTCCATGAAACCAGAACAAATGCCATCACAATAAACAGAAATAAAATGAATCGAAATGAAACTGTGCAAAAATACAATACTCTTCACAGCAAAATACTGTATTCCACAACAAAAAGTTCTGATACAAAACCCAACACTAGTAATACATAATATGATCACAGAATGACTACAAAAAAGTCTGTTGTCAAAAAAGTAAACTGTTAAACCACACAACTCTTACCAAATACAGTAAACGAACCAGCATTTTGCCCGAGAAAAAGAGGATTTTTGCCTTTCTAAGATCAATATTACTCTCAAAATCACACACACACACACACACATATATACACACACACACACACACATATATATACACACACACATACACACACACACACACATATACATACACACACACATACACACACACACAAAACTTGTATTGGTCATGGGCAAAATTTTGAGTAATTTCACCATACACACAAGTAACAATTTGAGAACTTGGTGTTGATAAAAGTTTATAGGATTCAGCTTTGCTGTGATGACAACACCTTACATCCTTGAACAAAAAGTAACGGTGGAAGCTGTGTTTTTAGATGCAGGTATAGCCACACCGTGAACTATGACCAGTGGTACAAGAAAAATACGTGGACAGTGAATAGCTAATCAACCAAAGTCTACTATAGTGTATACATCTAGATCCTTAGGACAGATAAACTTACCCTTGATCTCAATCCCTGGTGAGGTAAGAGGAAATATGGGTGAAAAAAACAAACAACAGAAACAATCAATTCCCTGGGGAGTTACGCATTCACTGTGACCAGCATTACATTCCTATATATGGGTCTATAGTGCTACAGGTATACCTGTGTCTGGTTCATAGACTTAGCAGAACTTAACAATCATCTTGTAAAGCACATTAACCGATGAGAACAGTTTTATAGATGTTACTTGAAATTTCGCACTTCTGTGAAAGGTTTACTGACACATCCAATTTGTTTTTATGGACCATAAAAATGAATAGAGGTAAAAAAAAGGTACATGACCAAATGAAATCAGGGACAAACTGTTCAAATACACATATTTGAGAAGCACAACATGCCTACAAATGTACATGTAGCTTTGAATATTTGAGTTGCGAGACGGAATGTCCAGTCAGGTACGGACGCTGCAATCCACCTGTGCCCTCTGCGCAAGCAACGTGAACATTCTTAACCCCCCAACAGTCAATGGCCTCTCTCCTTTGGTCAGGTAATCTTTTTATCATTCAAATTCATATTTTTAACAATCCAAGTGTCAATCAATGACAGTGCCCTTTTTTACTTAACCTATCAACAAGGAGCTCACAATGGTGACTGTGTGTTTTAGGATGACAGCCATGCTGTGAAACCATGATATCACTGGGTGGGAGAGCCTGGGATAATAATTAGCTGAGGTCAAAGGTCAAGATCAGACAACAGGAGAAATTGGATGATGGCATCACAGTTTGGGGTTCGTAACAAAACAAAGGAATTCAGTCCATGTAGCAATGTTATTAGTAATACACCCCTACATGTAGGTTTTCATGTCAGCTTGCACCAAGACCCATAATTGAGTGAATGGCCCAGGTTAACAAATAGAGGCCAAAAATTTGACAGCAAAAACAGACAGAACAACTGAATTATTGAGCTGCTTACTCACAGTTAACAATCACAATTGTTACTAAAACTAAACTGCACAAAAAAGCCGAAATCCTGGCTTTTTTTGGAAGTTTATTAAAAACATGCAATTCTTACCGTATTTCCTTCTGATTTCATCAGTCTTGGCTTTCCTCTCTGAACGTCTGTTGAATGGGAAAAAAAAAACATCAAGTGTTTAAAAACTGCATGCACCACATCTGTTCACAACTGTTACTTTTTGTTAATGTTAATAATATTTTTTTGGACATTTTTATAGTTTTATTTATTTTATTAAAATGTGGTGGAAACAGGAATTGATGTGGGAACTCACAAATCACGAAAGTGTGACACGCATCAAATTGGTGAGATGCAATTTTCGTGCGAACTTCATGTATCACTACATCAACCATTTCTTGCCACAATGGCCTCTAAAACCATGACAGCAGAGTTATCTTGAAAATTCCCTGTTGGAGGTTGAGGATGAACCCGGGTCTCGGGTGACCTGGCAATTAAAAGGCACTTCAACCAAGCAGCCATGACTCATTTCTCGTTCAAAAATTGTGCATTTAGTGTTGGTAGTATATTTGTGCATATTTGCAAGGTACATTGAACAACATACTCATATCTTTAATTTTCCCAAAAGCTGGGAAAGAAATATAATATTCTGCTTTCAGCACTACTAATATCTGTCTCAAAAAATCAGAAAAATGAGGGTAATTCTTTGAAATGAATGGTAATAATGTTAGTTGTCAAAACACAGAATTTCATATCTTCCTACATGTAATGCCATAACTTTTCAAAGACTTAAAATCCTCTTTAAAATCCTGTAGTGCCACTGATGAGATCAACATAATACACGAGTCGTGACTTCATTGTGACTCAATACTTTGGCATTTTATTTAGCCACCATCAGAACTCTCCAGATCATGGCTAAATAAAATGCTGTTTACACGAGCAGTGTAACTCCGAAAAAAGACTTTTTGTGACTCAATACTTTGGCATTTTATTTAGCCACCATCAGAACTCTCCAGATCATGGCTAAATAAAATGCTGTTTACACGAGTAGTGTAACTCTGAAAAAAGACTTCATTGTGACTCAATACTTTGGCATTTTATTTAGCCACCATCAGAACTCTCCAGATCATGGCTAAATAAAATGCTGTTTACACGAGTAGTGTAACTCTGAAAAAAGACTTCATTGTGACTCAATACTTTGGCATTTTATTTAGCCACCATCAGAACTCTCCTGATCATGGCTAAATAAAATGCTGTTTACACGAGTAGTGTAACTCCGAAAAAAGACTTCATTGTGAATCAATACTTTGGCATTTTATTTAGCCACCATCAGAACTCTCCTGATCATGGCTAAATAAAATGCTGTTTACACGAGTAGTGTAACTCCGAAAAAAGACTTCATTGTGACTCAATACTTTGGCATTTTATTTAGCCACCATCAGAACTCTCCAGATCATGGCTAAATAAAACGCCGTTTACATAAGTAGTGTAACTCCGAAAAAAGACTTCATTGTGAATCAATACTTTGGCATTTTATTTAGCCACCATCAGAACTCTCCAGATCATGGCTAAATAAAATGCTGTTTACACGAGTAGTGTAACTCCGAAAAAAGACTTCATTGTGACTCAATACTTTGGCATTTTATTTAGCCACCATCAGAACTCTCCAGATCATGGCTAAATAAAACGCCGTTTACATAAGTAGTGTAACTCCGAAAAAAGACTTCATTGTGACTCAATACTTTGGCATTTTATTTAGCCACCATCAGAACTCTCCTGATCATGGCTAAATAAAACGCCGTTTTCATAAGTAGTGTAACTCCGAAAAAAGACTTCATTGTGAATCAATACTTTGGCATTTTATTTAGCCACCATCAGAACTCTCCAGGTCATGGCTAAATAAAACGCCGTTTACATAAGTAGTGTAACTCTGAAAAAAGACTTCATTGTGACTCAATACTTTGGCATTTTATTTAGCCACCATCAGAACTCTCCTGATCATGGCTAAATAAAACGCCGTTTACATAAGTAGTGTAACTCCGAAAAAAGACTTCATTGTGACTCAATCCTTTGGCATTTTATTTAGCCACCATCAGAACTCTCCTGATCATGGCTAAATAAAACGCCGTTTACATAAGTAGTGTAACTCCGAAAAAAGACTTCATTGTGACTCAATACTTTGGCATTTTATTTAGCCACCATCAGAACTCTCCAGATCATGGCTAAATAAAACGCCGTTTACATAAGTAGTGTAACTCCGAAAAAATACTTCATTGTGACTCAATACTTTGGCATTTTATTTAGCCACCATCAGAACTCTCCTGATCATGGCTAAATAAAACGCTGTTTACATAAGTAGTGTAACTCCGAAAAAAGACTTCATTGTGACTCAATACTTTGGCATTTTATTTAGCCACCATCAGAACTCTCCAGATCATGGCTAAATAAAACGCCGTTTACATAAGTAGTGTAACTCCGAAAAAAGACTTCATTGTGACTCAATACTTTGGCATTTTATTTAGCCACCATCAGAACTCTCCTGATCATGGCTAAATAAAACGCCGTTTACATAAGTAGTGTAACTCCAAAAAAAGACTTCATTGTGAATCAATACTTTGGCATTTTATTTAGCCATCATCAGAACTCTCCAGATCATGGCTAAATAAAATGCTGTTTACACGAGTAGTGTAACTCCGAAAAAAGACTTCATTGTGACTCAATACTTTGGCATTTTATTTAGCCACCATCAGAACTCTCCTGATCATGGCTAAATAAAACGCCGTTTACATAAGTAGTGTAACTCCGAAAAAAGACTTCATTGTGAATCAATACTTTGGCATTTTATTTAGCCACCATCAGAACTCTCCAGATCATGGCTAAATAAAATGCTGTTTACACGAGTAGTGTAACTCCGAAAAAAGACTTCATTGTGACTCAATACTTTGGCATTTTATTTAGCCACCATCAGAACTCTCCAGATCATGGCTAAATAAAATGCTGTTTACACGAGTAGTGTAACTCTGAAAAAAGACTTCATTGTGAATCAATACTTTGGCATTTTATTTAGCCACCATCAGAACTCTCCAGATCATGGCTAAATAAAACGCCGTTTACATAAGTAGTGTAACTCCGAAAAAAGACTTCATTGTGACTCAATACTTTGGCATTTTATTTAGCCACCATCAGAACTCTCCAGATCATGGCTAAATAAAACACCGTTTACACGAGTAGTGTAACTCCGAAAAAGACTTCATTGTGAATCAATACTTTGGCATTTTATTTGGCCACCATCAGAACTCTCCAGGTCATGGCTAAATAAAATGCTGTTTACACGAGTAGTGTAACTCCGAAAAAAGACTTCATTGTGACTCAATACTTTGGCATTTTATTTAGCCACCATCAGAACTCTCCAGGTCATGGCTAAATAAAATGCTGTTTACACGAGTAGTGTAACTCTGAACAAAGACTTCATTGTGACTCAATACTTTGGCATTTTATTTAGCCACCATCAGAACTCTCCAGATCATGGCTAAATAAAATGCCGTTTACACGAGTAGTGTAACTCTGAAAAAAGACTTCATTATGACTCAATACTTTGGCATTTTATTTAGCCACCATCAGAACTCTCCAGATCATGGCTAAATAAAACACCGTTTACAAGAGTAGTGTAACTCCGAAAAAAGACTTCATTGTGACTCAATACTTTGGCATTTTATTTAGCCACCATCAGAACTCTCCAGATCATGGCTAAATAAAATGCTGTTTACACGAGTAGTGTAACTCTGAAAAAAGACTTCATTGTGACTCAATACTTTGGCATTTTATTTAGCCATCATCAGAACTCTCCTGATCATGGCTAAAAAAAATGCTGTTTACATGAGTAGTGTAACTCCGAAAAAAGACTTCATTGTGAATCAATACTTTGGCATTTTATTTAGCCACCATCAGAACTCTCCAGATCATGGCTAAATAAAATGCTGTTTACACGAGTAGTGTAACTCCGAAAAAAGACTTCATCGTGACTCAATACTTTGGCATTTTATTTAGCCACCATCAGAACTCTCATAATCATGGCTAAATAAAATGCTGTTTACACGAGTAGTGTAACTCTGAAAAAAGACTTCATTGTGACTCAATACTTTGGCATTTTATTTAGCCACCATCAGAACTCTCCTGATCATGGCTAAATAAAACGCTGTTTACACGAGTAGTGTAACTCTGAAAAAAGACTTCATTGTGACTCAATACTTTGGCATTTTATTTAGCCACCATCAGAACTCTCCTGATCATGGCTAAATAAAATGCTGTTTACACGAGTAGTGTAACTCTGAAAAAAGACTTCATTGTGAATCAATACTTTGGCATTTTATTTAGCCACCATCAGAACTCTCCAGATCATGGCTAAATAAAATGCTGTTTACAGGAGTAGTGTAACTCTGAACAAAGACTTCATTGTGAATCAATACTTTGGCATTTTATTTAGCCACCATCAGAACTCTCCTGATCATGGCTAAATAAAACGCCGTTTACACGAGTAGTGTAACTCCGAAAAAAGACTTCATTGTGACTCAATACTTTGGCATTTTATTTAGCCACCATCAGAACTCTCCAGATCATGGCTAAATAAAACGCCGTTTACATAAGTAGTGTAACTCCGAAAAAAGACTTCATTGTGACTCAATACTTTGGCATTTTATTTAGCCACCATCAGAACTCTCATAATCATGGCTAAATAAAATGCTGTTTACACGAGTAGTGTAACTCTGAAAAAAGACTTCATTGTGACTCAATACTTTGGCATTTTATTTAGCCACCATCAGAACTCTCCTGATCATGGCTAAATAAAACGCCGTTTACTCGAGTAGTGTAACTCCAAAACTCCATTGTGACTCAATATTTTGGCATTTTATTTAGCCATCATTTTTTCGGCGTTACACTACTAGTGTATTACATTAAACTTTAACGCAAGTAACTTCTTGCTTTACTGCTGTTTTTCACTTGATTTCTTGTTTCCAAGAATAACATTTAAGAAGATTGGTGCAGGCAGCAGGAGAATTTTCATTATTTTGGGAATATTTTGTGTAGCCTCATTTTTTGTTACAATTTCTGGCCCAAAAAAATGAAGTAATGAATTCTGTTACACACAGTAAAATAACATGCAGGAGATGACAGGAAACAAGAAATCAAATGTGAAGCACAAAGTTTTACAACAAATTCTGTGTCTTATCCTACCTTTCCTCAGACTTGCGCTTCCTCTCTTCCTTCTGTCTCTCATACTTAGCCTCATCAGCCATAAACCTGCAGACAACATATCGTGATTACAGGTGTGACAGTTTGCATCCACTCACATTACACTGGTAAGATCTAAAGAGATCACTATTACATTAGCTGCAAACCGGTATCAATGATTGGCCAGGTTACTGAAATCTGTAGAAGACCTCTTAATAGTCAAAAAAAAAAAAAAAGTTGTAAGAAATCAAAGACTCTACATGTATAATCTGACCTGATTGATTAACTATACAGAATAAATCTGTGTACCGTCATTCTAGTTACTACTATAGTAGTGTTATGCCTTAAAATTTTGCCCTTTTACTATTGGTGATGAAAATTACAGTTTTCCATGTACACAAGCCCTGTTCACAAATCTCAAAACACGTTTTTAAGATCAACAGATCTCCCAGAATCAAGTGAAATGTGCAACTTAGTCATGGGTGAAATTTTAGGTCACTAAAAACTTTGGAAATTTACTTACTCTCTCAGGTAGTAAGAGACATTAATATCACTTCAATTTTTCACCTAATTCTGCATGTGCCATGTTACTAAGGGGGTGTGTAAATTGCAGCTATTTAAGCATTCGCATGAACAGTTAGAATAAAACCCTAACTGAAGTACTTGTAATTCTTCAACCTTTTCGCATGTCTGCAAGCTGTATATTCAAGCATAATCTGAAGACATTATTCTGTATTAACTGATAAAATTATACTTTTTGTGAAACCCTGAAACTGGCCAATCCGACTAATGTCATTTTGTCTCCAAAATCAAATCGAAAATGTGCATAAATTGCACTGACAGTTGCTCTTTCATATGAACAAAAGTTGAGGAATTAGGATATACTGACAGGGGGCTGGATTTTCACCCATTACTGGTTTTACTCTCTATGCTGTATGTCTATCACTCTGACGTTGCTGCTCTGGTTTAACTCTCTATGCTGTACTTCTATCACACGGACGTCGCTGCTGGGGTTTTACTCTCTATGCTGAATGTCTATCTACCTGTCATCACTGGTCTGGTTTTACTCTCTATGCTATACGTCTATCTGTCGTCACTGGTCTGGCTTTACTTGCTATGCTGTACGTCTGTCTACCTGTCGTCACTGGTCTGGCTTTACTTGCTATGCTGTACGTCTATCTACCTGTTGTGACTGGTCTGGCTTTACTTGCTATGCTGTACGTCTGTCTACCTGTCGTCACTGGTCTGGCTTTACTTGCCATGCTGTACATCTATCTACCTGACGTCGCTGCTGTGGTTTTACTCTCTATGCTGTACGTCTATCTACCTGTCGTCACTGGTCTGGCTTTACTCTCTATGCTGTACGTCTAGCTACCTGTCATCACTGGTCTGGCTTTATTTGCTACGCTGTACGTTTATCTACCTGTCATCACTGGTCTGGTTTTACTTGCTACGCTGTACGTTTATCTACCTGTCGTCACTGGTCTGGCTTTACTTGCTATCCTGTACGTCTATCTACCTGTCGTCACTGGCCTGGCTTTACTTGCTATGCTGTACGTCTATCTACCTGTCGTCACTGGTCTGGCTTTACTTGCTATGCTGTATGTCTATCTACCTGTCGTCGCTGGTCTGGCTTTACTTGCTACGCTGTACGTCTATCTACCTGTCGTCACAAGTCTGGTTTAACTCGCTATGCTGTACGTCTATCTACCTGTCGTCACTTGTCTGGCTTTACTTGCTATGCTATAGTGTTTTATACTACATTGTTTGTAAGCTCTCTTTCACTTTGCGCCTGACCTTTTCTTGCCCTTTCCGCTCCGGCAGCAGCAGCAGTAGATACAGCAGGATGTGATCAGCAGGATGATGACTCCTCCAACACACGACATTGCAATGATCAGGATCTTGAAGTTCACTGAAAACAACACAGAGAAACACTGACATCATAAAGTAACACAACAGTCTTTACCTATTTGAATGGTGTCTTGCGCCGTAATCAAGAATATGAAACCCGAGACAGTCTGCAGATTGGTGGCTGACCTTCCCATGTGCCACCAGAGAGGACGCCACCATGAGCTGCATGAGAAGTGACAGCAACCGCAGTGATGACAGGCTCCTGGGTATTGTATAGACACAAGGCCACATAGGCTTCTAACACAGAAGCAGATCTATGGGAGGCATTATTGTTGTTCTTGCTGTTCTGTCTGATAGGGATGGTGTCTTCTAGTCAGAGTAGCAAATTTCTGAAATGAGCATGCAGCTCGCAGCTTGTGACAGAATATCACCATAAACCTTTTGTACAGTCCTATTTGCTGGTTTTCTAGAAAACTTCAAATCTTGGCGATTTGAATAACTGTCACATGTGTCTATGATTACGGTATCTGACCTAAAAATTTGCTCCAAAAAGTTCACTTTTGCAGAAAACAAAGCTCATAACTGGCTACTTTTTGATGCTGAAATTTACACTTTTCCAGCACTAATTAATCCTGCATGTGCCATTCAAATTTTTGTAACATCAATATAGTTCTCTGAGTCAGATAAAGTGACACTAGTAGCTTCATCATGGATTCAATTTTAACACAGTATCTTTCCCCGACCTAACTGCACCATATTTGAACAGAGTTTACAAGTACATGTACCTGAGCAGATACCCCAGCGGGCTTGGTCCAGTGGGCAGTCCGATTCTCGGGGTAGAATGTGACCTACAGGGTACTGCTTACACGAGTTGTCCTGGAAGCACCAGAGGCACTGTCGAGGAAAAAAAAGTCAGGTGTCACAAAGTGTGTCATCTGGTGGAACATTTCCTCAACTTCCCCTCATGCTTACACAAAGTGTTAGAAACTGGAATTATCTTTCCTTGCAACCAGCAAAATTAAGAAGTAAATACCCTAGAACCCGTCAAGTGCAAGACACTGGCTATCATGGCCATTTTATTTATTTATTTATATGATTGGTGTTTTACACCGTACTCAAGAATATTTCACTTATACGATGTTGTCCAACATTATGGTGGGAGGAAACCCAAGACCATCTGCAGGCTGCTGACAGACCTCCCCATACACGGCCGGAGAAGAAGGCAGCATGAGCTGAACTTGAAAATACTGCGACCGCATCATGGCCATCTTAAGTTAATCTCAATATCGAAATAAACCTCATGCATACACACAGCGAAGATGAATGACTGGAACTTTCATTTAAAGAGGGAAACCCAGTCAAAAAGTACAATTGCTCTTCTCACAGACTTTCTGTAAAACACATGAACAAATAAATAGAGTACATAAACAGAAGTCAATAATACATAGCTGTGTACATCAGCTAAAAATTTTTTAAAAAATACACACAAACATGTCAAATGCACTATAACTGATGGGGGCAATAACTGTTCAACTAGCGGGACACTATAATGATACTTACATGCGCAAACTTCAAACAATCTGCACAAGACTTGTTATTCTGCATACATTCTGTGGACAAGCAGAAAAAATACACTAACATGTAGTAAGTGATAAAGTTGTACAGACTTTAGCTGGGAAAGAAAACTCTGGACAACACTCAATCAGTCTGTCATTCCACTTCTGGATATCACACAACTTGTCTGCTCAAAAATCACTGAAAGGTGTGACTTATTAAACATAAGCATTTCACTGAATGGTATGCGGCCACTTTTTCTGTCATTTCAACTTCTGATCTGTGTCTGTTGCCAAAACCCCCTCCTATCTGGCCAATTCCCATGCATGCCATGGTTGTGACCTGTTATGCTATTCACCTTTTTGTGATGTCTGTTTCACCACGTGAAACTTCCATGAACAGGGAGGTTTCTGAGAAACATTTAATGCCACTTGAAAAAGTCAGATTTGTGAACATAGATTTTATTCTACTAGGATTGAAAATTGTTGATTTGATGAGAAACTGCCCATGAGGTTCCACTTCACTCCTATTCAAAACAATCGTTTGGACAGGAACTTGGTTACTGTTTACAGGATCTGCAAATGTTAACACAAAATGATCATTGGAATCCATTAATTTAATCCAATCGAACTAAAAAAAAACACTCCAAAAATAAATTTGTCTTGATATTCATACACATATTTAAGAAATGTTTATCTGTAAGGTAAATGTAACTCAGCGTTTCAAAAGGTAATGTGTGCACATTCACCTACTATCCATTATCCACCTATATATTGAACCAAGATGTACTGGGAGGGGCGGGGGGGTACATTGAGCGAGGATGCCAAATTCTGGCTAACACACTGTTTCCTGATTAATTTAAAACCACAAGACAGTGAGTTAATAATTTCATACGTGAAGGTAGTGAATTAACATCAAAGCATTCAAGATTCATGAGCGGCAAGGATTGATTTACTTATTTGATTGGTATTTTATTCCGTACTCAAGAATACTTTACTTATACGATGGGGACCAGCCCTGTGGTGGGAGGAAACCGGGCAGAGACTAAAACTCTGCAGGTCTATGGCAGACCTTCCCACATACCAGCATAATAGAAGTGGGAGTTCTGGCAATGTTTTTTAGGACATAAGGATGGACTCAAGTCAGTCAAAATTTTAATGTGTCACGCTGAGTTCATCCAGATGGACTCCATGTACAGTGAGGGGATAATTTTCACAATCATAGCAAAGAGCCTTGTACCCAGCTTTCTTAGTGGCTGGCATGAACATCTACAAGACAGTTGACAAAAGGATAAAAAAGGTGAGATTTTAAGTCAGCACGTTCTGTACTGTAGTGTGGTCAACACACCGCCAGTTACTGACTTGAAGTTATTAAGCATTACACAGCGTCGGAATCCTACAATAAAATCAACTACATATAATACGTAAGTCACATTTTCACAAAATATTGTCTTTGTGTATAAAACCACAATCGTAGGTATGACAAAGTTTACCTTCCTGCGGACTCAACGTCGTTGTTGGAACGGAACTACTACCACCTGACGTTGGGGGAGTTGTTGAAGTTGTTGTAGTTGTATCATTTTGACCTAAACCACTTTCGGCTGTTATCAGCAACAAGAAACACCCCACTACTACTCCAAGCATCATGGCCTACGGATTTCAGATATCTTTCCACTAAAACTGAACACAGTTAATCACAAAACACAAGAAAAACGCTACGGCAATCACAAATGAACAGCACTCTCTTTCCGCTTGCGCACTCTTTCGTCTTCCGTCTCATCCACCGAATGACAGCGACGGCTTTGTGATTACGGCGGTCACAAGAAAAAGTTCCAAATTATACTGCGTTCCTTGAAGAGACTATTTCATGTAAGACATTTATGGGAATACGATGCTGCACACACACGTTTTGTAAATTCCTGACGAATCAAAATCACGTTTGTTAAGCAATTTATGATCAAGCCGTTCGTTGGTGTTGACAGAACCGCTTCACGGCGTATAGATATGTCATGTGATGCTGGTTCAGAGGTCAGCTAGATCACATGCCCGTGCAGCGAGGCGTGTCAACTGTTTACCATCTACTAACAGACACAGCGGACGGAGACACATGCAGTGGTCAAAACCATGGAGCCACTTCTTCTCCTTGCCATCTGCTTTGTGGTCGCAATGGCAGTGGTGATTTCTTTGGTGAAAAGCAGATCTAATGTAAGATGTCAATGAAGTTGACGAATGTTGAAAGACGCCTACGTCCATGTTTTTCTTCTTTTTCCCAAGTTTTATTTTCAATTTAAACTTTAATTACCACTCGTCGTACCGGTACCGTATTTAATATAATAATTAATAACATCATAACGTGTGGATATAATGTGTATAGAAGGTGTATGATGTCACATACCTATGTGCAAACAAATTATCAGGAAATAAACTTGGAGGGTTTTTTTTTCTCTCCCACCCCAATGTACCTCGTTTTTTTCCCCGTTCCCACCCCCAATATGCACCTCGTTTTTTTTTCTCTCCCACCCCTATGTAACTCGTTTTTTTTCTCCCTATTGCACCTCATTAAATTTGAGCAATCTGCACTGCATACTTCCTGTTTGTCACATTTATTTTTCTATTTTTGTATTTTCCTCAGATAATCTGTACCAAATGTGGAATTTATGCTGATCATATATCATCTGTTTGTGTAATTAAGTTCATTATAATTAAGTTATAATTACAGTTCATTACGGTAACTAATTTATTGATGCCAGCAAGCAGTTCTGCATGTGCAGTCCTCCTCTAGGCCTATGCTCTTGTACCAGTAATATCCATACCACATATATCTGTGCACAACATAGGCCTATGATTTGCATTACTATCACACTCTGTACTTTCTCCTCAGACAACATATGTACCTGATCCTTTCATTTTTGCCTACTTTTTATATTATGTGTAAATCATCTATGCCAATTCCCATATGTATGCTGAAGTGACTATGGGTATCTGTTTCATATCTGTAAAATTCAGTAACCATCAGTCATCATCTCATCTGTATGCTTCATCAACCATCTACATGAAATCTGTATGCTTCATTAACCATCTACATGTGTATGCTTCAGGAACCATCTGTATTACATCTGTATACTTCCATTTTCATTTACATCACATCTGTATGCTTCCATAACCATCTACATGACACATGTATGCTTCAGTAACCATCTACAAGACATCTGTATGCTTCAGTAACCATCTACATCACATATGTAGGATTCAGTAGCCATCTACATCACATCTGTATGCTTCAATAACCATCTACAACACATCTGTATGCTTCAGTAACCATCTGCATCACATCTGTATGCTTCAGTGACCATTTACATCACATATGTATGCTTCAGTAACCATATACATAACTCCTGTATGCTTCAGCAACCATCTGTGTCACATGTATTTCGTGGATGATGTTAACCAACAGTTAAGTAAATAAATAAATATTATACAATATTGCGTTATTTTCATTGGTTAACAATGGAGGCAGGAAACTCTTCAGTTAAAGCCAACCACACGTGACTGCATAGAAGTTAAACTCTGCAAAATTGTCTTTGTAGAGAACTCCATCAAATGTGACTTCAGTCCAAGTACCTGGACTTCATCCAGCTAAAGGGAATGGCGAGTACGTTTTTTTACTGTCCTGTGCTGAAACAGGCGCAAACCTCACATCCTTTTCAAGTAGTTTACCTCCCTCAACCCCCAGAGAACCTTCCCTTCATTTGTACAAAGGATCAACACATTAGCCTGGAGAGTTTGTGGCTCAGTTGTTTAGTGCACTAGCACAGCCTAATGACCCAGCAGCCTCTCACCAATGCGGTCGAGTGAGTTCAAGTCCAGCTCATGCTGGTTTCGTCTCCGGCTGTACATAGAAAGGTCTCTCATTAACCCACGGATGGTCATGGGTTTCCCCGGGCTCTGCGTGGTTTCCTCCCACCATAATGCTGGCCGCCTTCTTATCAGAGAAATATTCTTGAGTACGGCGTAAAACACACATCTAATAAATAAACAAATAAATCAACACAGTTTGATGATTAAAATTACTGTATTAATTTGTACCTAAAATGTCATCATTAAGATACTTATTTTTTTATTCTGAGAGTGCTGTTTATCTTAGAATTTATTTGAAAGGTAGAATGGAAGTTTCAGCTCCAAAAGCAATATTTTACAACATTTACTTGCCAGTAAAAATGCACCTTTTTGGGTGAATGTTTAGGGCAAATACAGAAGTTTAAATATGAGCTGAATGGTAAGTGAATCTGTAATATACATGTAAGAATTGTTTGGCATACCTGTACCAATTTAACTGGTGAATTCCTGGAATTCTTAAAAGAAAAGTTTGACCAAATGCGTATATGCATAGACAAAGTATCCCTCAGGAAGTTAAAAAAAGTCAATACTTGACCAACTGTATATAATTATGCATAGATATCCCATAGGAAGTTTAAAAGTCAACACTTCAACAACTGTATATAATAATGCAGAGACAAAGTATCTCTCAGGAAGTTTAAAAGTCAACACTTGACCAACCGTACATAATAATACAGAGATAAAGTATCCCACAGGAAGTTTAAAAGTCAACACTTGACCAACTGTATATAATAATGCATAGACAAAGTATCCCTCAGGAAGTTTAAAAATGAGCTAAATGGTAAGTGACTCTGTAATATACATGTAAGAATTGTTTGGCATACCTGTACCCATTTTACTGGTGAATTCCTGGAATTCTTGAAAGAAAAGTTTGACCAAATGCATATATGCATAGACAAAGTATCCCTCGGGAAGTTAAAAAAGTCAAAACTTGACCAACTGTATAATAATGCATAGATAAAGTATCCCACAGGACGTTTAAAAGTCAACACTTTGCCAAGTGTATATAATAATACATAGACAAAGTATCTCTCATGAAGTTTAAAAGTCAACACTTCGCCAACTGTATATAATAATGCATAGACAAAGTATCCCTCAGGAAGTTTAAAAATGAGCTGAATGGCAAGTAAATCTGTAATATACATCTAAGAATTGTTTGGCATACCTGTACCCATTTTACTGGTGAATTCCTGGAATTCTTGAAAGAAAAGTTTGACCAAATCCATATATGCATAGACAAAGTATCCCTCAGGAAGTTAAAAAAGTCAACACTTGACCAACTGTATAATAATGCATAGATAAAGTATCCCACAGGAAGTTTAAAAGTCAACACTTTGCCAAATGTATATAATAATACATAGACAAAGTATCTCTCAGGAAGTTTAAAAGTCAACACTTCGCCAAATGTATATAATAATGCAGAGAAAAAGAATCGCGCAGGAAGTTTAAAAGTCAACACTTGACCAACTGTATATAATAATGCAGAGACAAAGTATCCCACAGGAAGTTTAAAAGTCAATATTTCATCAACTGTATATAATAATGCAGAGATAACCATCTACATCACATCTGTATGTTTCAGTAACCATCTACATCACATATGTAGGCTTCATTACCATCTACATGACATCTGTATGCTTCAGTAACCATGTACATCACATGTGTATGCTTCACTAACCATCTACATGACATCTGTATGCTTCAGTAACCATCTACATCACATCTATGCTTCAGTAACCATTTACATCACATCTGTATGGTTCAGTAACCATCTACATCCCACATGTATGCTTCAGTAACCATCTGCATCACATGTGTATACTTCAGTATGCATCTACATCACATCTGTATGTTTCAATAACCAAGTACATCACATCTGTATGCTTCAGTTACCATTTACATCACATCTGTATGCTTCAGTAACCATGTACATCACATATGTATGCTTCATTAGCCATCTACATCACGTGTATGCTTCAGTAACCATTCACATCATATATGTATACTACAGTGTATACTACAGTGTATATCACAGCTGTATGCTGCATTAAGCATCTACATCAGATCTGTTTGCTTTAGTAACCATATGTATCACGTCTGTATGCTTCAGTGACCATCTACATTACATCTGTATGCTTCAGTAACTATGTACATCACATGTTTATGCTTCAGTGACCATCTACATTACATCTGTATGCTTCAGTAACTATGTACATCACATGTTTATGCTTCAGTAACCATTTACATCACATCTGTATGCTTCAGTAACTATGTACATCACATGTGTATGCTTCAGTAACCATCTGCATCACATATGTATGCTTCAGTAACCATCTATATCACATCCGTATGCTTCAGTAACCATTTACATCACATCTGTATGCTTCAGTAACCATCTACATCACATATGTATGCTTCAGTAACCATATACATAACTCCTGTATGCTTCAGTAACCATCTGTGTCACATGTATTTCGTGGATGATGTTAACCAACAGTTAAGTAAATAAATAAATATTATACAATATTGCGTTATTTTCATTGGTTAACAATGGAGGCAGGAAACTCTTCAGTTAAAGCCAACCACACGTGACTGCATAGAAGTTAAACTCTGCATAATTGTCTTTGTAGAGAACTCCATCAAATGTGACTTCAGTCCAAGTACCTGGACTTCATCCAGCTAAAGGGAATGGCGAGTACGTTTTTTTACTGTCCTGTGCTGAAACAGGCGCAAACCTCACATCCTTTTCAAGTAGTTTACCTCCCTCAACCCCCAGAGAACCTTCCCTTCATTTGTACAAAGGATCAACACATTAGCCTGGAGAGTTTGTGGCTCAGTTGTTTAGTGCACTAGCACAGCCTAATGACCCAGCAGCCTCTCACCAATGCGGTCGAGTGAGTTCAAGTCCAGCTCATGCTGGTTTCGTCTCCGGCTGTACATAGAAAGGTCTCTCATTAACCCACGGATGGTCATGGGTTTCCCCGGGCTCTGCGTGGTTTCCTCCCACCATAATGCTGGCCGCCTTCTTATCAGAGAAATATTCTTGAGTACGGCGTAAAACACACATCTAATAAATAAACAAATAAATCAACACAGTTTGATGATTAAAATTACTGTATTAATTTGTACCTAAAATGTCATCATTAAGATACTTATTTTTTTATTCTGAGAGTGCTGTTTATCTTAGAATTTATTTGAAAGGTAGAATGGAAGTTTCAGCTCCAAAAGCAATATTTTACAACATTTACTTGCCAGTAAAAATGCACCTTTTTGGGTGAATGTTTAGAGCAAATACAGAAGTTTAAATATGAGCTGAATGGTAAGTGAATCTGTAATATACATGTAAGAATTGTTTGGCATACCTGTACCAATTTTACTGGTGAATTCCTGGAATTCTTAAAAGAAAAGTTTGACCAAATGCGTATATGCATAGACAAAGTATCCCTCAGGAAGTTAAAAAAAGTCAATACTTGACCAACTGTATATAATTATGCATAGATATCCCATAGGAAGTTTAAAAGTCAACACTTCAACAACTGTATATAATAATGCAGAGACAAAGTATCTCTCAGGAAGTTTAAAAGTCAACACTTGACCAACCGTACATAATAATACAGAGATAAAGTATCCCACAGGAAGTTTAAAAGTCAACACTTGACCAACTGTATATAATAATGCAGAGACAAAGTATCGCGCAGGAAGTTTAAAAGTCAACGCATCACCAACTGTATATAATAATACAGAGATAAAGTATCCCTCAGGAAGTTTAAAAATGAGCTGAATGGTAAGTGAATCTGTAATATACATGTAAGAATTGTTTGGCATACCTGTACCCATTTTACTGGTGAATTCCTGGAAACTTAAAAGAAAAGTTTGACCAAATGCGTATATGCATAGACAAAGTATCCCTCAGGAAGTTAAAAAAAGTCAATACTTGACCAACTGTATATAATTATGCATAGATATCCCATAGGAAGGTTAAAAGTCAACACTTCAACAACTGTATATAATAATGCATAGACAAAGTATCCCTCAGGAAGTTTAAAAATGAGCTAAATGGTAAGTGAATCTGTAATATACATGTAAGAATTGTTTGGCATACCTGTACCCATTTTACTGGTGAATTCCTGGAATTCTTGAAAGAAAAGTTTGACCAAATGCATATATGCATAGACAAAGTATCCCTCAGGAAGTTAAAAAAGTCAAAACTTGACCAACTGTATAATAATGCATAGATAAAGTATCCCTCAGGAAGTTTAAAAGTCAACACTTTGCCAAGTGTATATAATAATACATAGACAAAGTATCTCTCATGAAGTTTAAAAGTCAACACTTCGCCAACTGTATATAATAATGCATAGACAAAGTATCCCTCAGGAAGTTTAAAAATGAGCTGAATGGCAAGTAAATCTGTAATATACATCTAAGAATTGTTTGGCATACCTGTACCCATTTTACTGGTGAATTCCTGGAATTCTTGAAAGAAAAGTTTGACCAAATCCATATATGCATAGACAAAGTATCCCTCAGGAAGTTAAAAAAGTCAACACTTGACCAACTGTATAATAATGCATAGATAAAGTATCCCACAGGAAGTTTAAAAGTCAACACTTTGCCAAATGTATATAATAATACATAGACAAAGTATCTCTCAGGAAGTTTAAAAGTCAACACTTCGCCAAATGTATATAATAATGCAGAGAAAAAGAATCGCGCAGGAAGTTTAAAAGTCAACACTTGACCAACTGTATATAATAATGCAGAGAAAAAGTATCCCACAGGAAGTTTAAAAATGAGCTGAATGGTAAGTGAATCTGTAATATACATGTAAGAATTATTTGGCATACCTGTACCCATTTTACTGGTGAATTCCTAGGATTCTTAAAAGAAAAGTTTGACCAAATGCGTATATGCATAGACAAAGTATCCCTCAGGAAGTTGAAAAAAGTCAATACTTGACCAACTGTATATAATAATGCAGAGATAAAGTATCCCACAGGAAGTTTAAAAGTCAACGCTTCAACAACTGTATATAATAATGCAGAGACAAAGTATCTCTCAGGAAGTTTAAAAGTCAACACTTGACCAACCGTACATAATAATACAGCGATAAAGTATCCCATAGGAAGTTTAAAAGTCAACACTTGACCAACTGTATATAATAATGCAGAGACAAAGTATCGCGCAGGAAGTTTAAAAGTCAACGCATCACCAACTGTATATAATAATACAGAGATAAAGTATCCCTCAGGAAGTTTAAAAATGAGCTGAATGGTAAGTGAATCTGTAATATACATGTAAGAATTGTTTGGCATACCTGTACCCATTTTACTGGTGAATTCCTGGAAACTTAAAAGAAAAGTTTGACCAAATGCGTATATGCATAGACAAAGTATCCCTCAGGAAGTTAAAAAAGTCAACACTTGACCAGCTGTATATAATAATGCAGAGATAAAGTATCCCACAGGAAGTTTAAAAGTCAACACTTGACCAACTGTATATAATAATACAGAGATAGAGTATCCCACAGGAAGTTTAAAAGTCAACACTTCGCCAACTGTATATAATAATGCATAGACAAAGTATCCCTCAGGAAGTTTAAAAATGAGCTGAATGGTAAGTGAATCTGTAATATACGTGTAAGAATTGTTTGGCATACCTGTACCCATTTTACTGGTGAATTCCTGGAATTCTTGAAAGAAAAGTTTGACCAAATGCGTATATGCATAGACAAAGTATATCTCAGAAAGTTAAAAAAGTCAACACTTCACCAAATGTATATAATAATGCAGAAAAAAATAATCGTGCAGGAAGTTTAAAAGTAAACACTTGACCAACTGTGTATAATAATGCAGAGACAAAGTATCCCACAGGAAGTTTAAAAGTCAACACTTGACCAACTGTATATAATAATACAGAGACAAAGTATCCCACAGGAAGTTTAAAAGTCAACACTTGACCAACTGTATATAATAATACAGAGATAAAGTATCCCACAGGAAGTTTAAAAGTCAACACTTGACCAACTGTGTATAATAATGCAGAGACAAAGTATCCCACAGGAAGTTTAAAAATAAACACTTGACCAACTGTGTATAATAATGCAGAGACAAACTTTCCCACAGGAAGTTTAAAAGTCAACACTTCACCAAATGTATATAATAATGCAGAGAAAAAGTATAGCACAGGAAGTTTAAAAGTAAACACTTGACCAACTGTATATAATAATGCAGAGAAAAAGTATCGTGCAGGAAGTTTAAAAGTAAACACTTGACCAACTGTGTATAATAATGCAGAGACAAAGTATCCCACAGGAAGTTTAAAAGTCAACACTTCACCAACTGTATATAATAATGCAGAGACAAAGTATCCCACAGGTAGATTAAAAGTAAACACTTGACCAACTGTATATAATAATGCAGAGAAAAAGTATCGTGCAGGAAGTTTAAAAGTAAACACTTGACCAACTGTATATAATAATGCAGAGATAAAGTATCCCTCAGGAAGTTAAAAAAGTCAACACTTGACCAACTGTATATAATAATGCAGAGATAAAGCATCCCTCAATAAGTATAAAAATCAACACTTGACCACATGTATATAATAATGCAGAGATAAAGTATCGTGCAGGAAGTTTAAAAGTCAACACTTTACCAACTGTATATAATAATACAGAGATAGAGTATCCCACAGGAAGTTTAAAAGTCAACACTTCAACAACTGTATATAATAATGCAGAGA
Source organism: Liolophura sinensis (assembly GCF_032854445.1). NCBI lineage: Eukaryota > Metazoa > Mollusca > Polyplacophora > Chitonida > Chitonidae > Liolophura > Liolophura sinensis. Next base: position 11,273,213 of record NC_088305.1, on the reverse strand, counting down.
TAAAGTATCCCACAGGAAGTTTAAAAACGAGCTGAATGGTAAGTGAATCTGTAATATACATGTAAGAATTGTTTGGCATACCTGTACCCATTTTACTGGTGAATTCCTGGAATTCTTGAAAGAAAAGTTTGACCAAATGCGTATATGCATAAACAAAGTATCCCTCAGGAAGTTAAAAAAGTCAACACTTCACCAAATGTATATAATAATGCAGAGATAAAGTATCCCACAGGAAGTTTAAAAGTCAACACTTGACCAACTGTATATAATAATGCAGAGAAAAAGTATCGTGCAGGAAGTTTAAAAGTCAACACTTTACCAACTGTATATAATAATACAGAGATAGAGTATCCCACAGGAAGTTTAAAAGTCAACACTTCGCCAACTGTATATAATAATGCATAGACGAAGTATCCCTCAGGAAGTTTAAAAATGAGCTGAATGGTAAGTGAATCTGTAATATACATGTAAGAATTGTTTGGCATACCTGTACCCATTTTACTGGTGAATTCCTGGAATTCTTAAACGAAAAGTTTGACCAAATGCGTATATGCATAAACAAAGTATCCCTCAGGAAGTTTAAAAACGAGCTGAATGGTAAGTGAATCTGTAATATACATGTAAGAATTGTTTGGCATACCTGTACCCATTTTACTGGTGAATTCCTGGAATTCTTAAAAGAAAAGTTTGACCAAATGCGTATATGCATAAACAAAGTATCCCTCAGGAAGTTAAAAAAGTCAACACTTGACCAACTGTATATAAAAATGCAGAGATAAAGTATCCCACAGGAAGTTTAAAAGTCAACACTTGACCAACTGTATATAATAATACCGAGATAGAGTATCCCACAAGAAGTTTAAAAGTCAACACTTTACCAACTGTATATAATAATACAGAGATAGAGTAACCCACAGGAAGTTTAAAAGTCAACACTTCGCCAACTGTATATAATAATGCATGGACAAAGTATCCCTCAGGAAGTTTAAAAATGAGCTGAATGGTAAGTGAATCTGTAATATACATGTAAGAATTGTTTGGCATACCTGTACCCATTTTACTGGTGAATTCCTGGAATTCTTAAAAGAAAAGTTTGACCAAATGCGTATATGCATAAACAAAGTATCCCAGAGGAAGTTAAAAAAGTCAACACTTCACCAAATGTATATAATAATGCAGAGATAAAGTATCCCACAGTAAGTTTAATAGTCAACACTTTAACTGTATATAATAATGCAGAGATAAAGCATCCCTCAATAAGTTTAAAAGTCAACACTTGACCAACTGTATATAATAATACAGAGATAAAGTATCCCACAGAAAGTTTAAAAGTCAACGCTTCACCAACTGTATATAATTATGCATAGAAAAAGAATCCCACAGGAGGTTTAAAAGTCAACACTTCACCAACTGTATATAATTATGCATAGACAAAGTATCCCACAGGAAGTTTAAAAGTCAACACTTCACCAAATGTATATAATAATGCAGAGATAAAGCATCCCTCAATAAGTTTAAAAGTCAACACTTGACCAACTGTATATAATAATGCAGAGATAAAGCATCCCTCAATAAGTTTAAAAGTCAACACTTGACCAACTGTATATAATAATGCAGATAAAGTATCCCTCAATGAGTTTAAAAGTCAACACTTAACCAAATGTATATATGCATAGATAAAGTATCCCTCAGGAAGTTTAAAAGTCAACACTTGACCAAAAGTATATAATAATACAGAGATGAAGTATTGCTAAATAAGTTTAAAAGTCAACACTTCACCAACTGTATATAATAATGCAGCGATAAAGTATCCCACAGGAAGTTTAAAAGTCAACACTTCGCCAACTGTATATAATAATGCATAGACAAAGTATCCCACAGGAATTTTAAAAGTCAACGCTTCACCAACTGTATATAATTATGCATAGAAAAAGTATCCCACAGGAGGTTTAAAAGTCAACACTTCACCAACTGTATATAATAATGCAGAGATAAAGCATCCCTCCATAAGTTTAAAAGTCAACACTTGACCAACTGTATATAATAATACAGAGATAAAGTATCCCACAGGAAGTTTAAAAGTCAACGCTTCACCAACTGTATATAATTATACATAGACAAAGTATCCCACAGGAAGTTTAAAAGTCAACACTTGACCAACTGTATATAATAATACAGAGATAAAGTATCCCACAGGAAGTTTAAAAGTCAACACTTCACCAACTGCATAAAATTATGCATAGACAAAGTATCCCACAGGAAGTTTAAAAGTCAACACTTCAACAACTGTATATAATAATGCAGAGACAAAGTATCGCGCAGGAAGTTTAAAAGTCAACACTTCACCAACTGTATATAATAATGCAGAGATAAAGCATCCCTCAATAAGTTTAAAAGTCAACACTTCACCAACTGTTTATAATAATGCAGAGATAAAGCATCCCTCAATAAGTTTAAAAGTCAACACTTGACCAACTGTATATAATAATGCAGATAAAGTATCCCTCAATGAGTTTAAAAGTCAACACTTAAACAAATGTATATATGCATAGATAACGTATCCCTCAGGAAGTTTAAAAGTCAACACTTGACCAAAAGTATATAACAATACAGAGATGAAGTATTGCTCAATAATTTTAAAAGTCAACACTTCACCAACTGTATATAATAATGCAGCGATAAAGTATCCCACAGGAAGTTTAAAAGTCAACACTTCGCCAACTGTATATAATAATGCATAGACAAAGTATCCCACAGGAAGTTTAAAAGTCAACACTTCGCCAAATGTATATAATAATGCAGAGAAAAGTATCGCGCAGGAAGTTTAAAAATCAACGCTTTACCAACTGTATATAATTATGCATAGACAACGTATCCCACAGGAAGTTTAAAAGTCAACACTTCACCAACTGTTTATAATAATGCAGAGATAAAGCATCCCTCAATAAGTTTAAAAGTCAACACTTGACCAACTGTTTATAATAATGCAGGGATAAAGTATCCGTCAGGAAGTTTAAAAGTCAACACTTGACCAAAAGTATATAATAATACAGAGATGAAGTATTGCTCAATAAGTTTAAAAGTCAACACTTCACCAACTGTATATAATAATGCAGCGATAAAGTATCCCACAGGAAGTTTAAAAGTCAACACTTGACCAACTGTATATAATAATGCAGAGACAAAGTATCCCACAGAAAGTTTAAAAGTCAACACTGTATATATGCATAGACAAAGTATCCCACAGGAAGTTTGAAAAGAGATCTTCTGACCAAATGTGTAAAGCAGTGATAAAGAAAGTTTCAAAGTAAACACTTAACCAAATGTATACATGAATAGAAAAGGTATTCCACAGGAAGGTTAAAAAGAACAACTTTTTATTTTTTTGATGTTGCACAACTGAGATATAGCTGTTCAAAATAAGTAATCAAAATTGCACCCATTCAGGCAATAAAAAGTATCATCGTGTTATGAGTTTTATCAAGTCAGGCGTGAGTTATTTGATCTGTAACAACCCAAGAGCATGTCTATTTCTGCATACCTCACCTGAACAATGTTTTTGCTTTTCAACCATTTGTACATGTGTGACGCAACGCCATATTTCTGGTTGTTCTATATTGGCACATTCTGTGGAATCGTATAAACTTTCCTATGTAAAAGCTGATTTATAGGTTTACATCTACCAAGCTACGTCAGAAGAAAAATGGCTGCGGCCATTTTGGTCTTCCCACCGCTCTTCCTAATGACTATTTGTTGTCTTTTCTTTTAATTTGGTGGTCAGATTTGACTTGCTTGATCAAGGCGCATGTAATAGCTGTATTTCTTGCGATGAATTGCGTTCAAAACACCATTTATATGTGTTGCTCGTCAGAGGGCTGTTTCTGTTTATCATCGCCAAGACTTCAGTCATGAAAACTTGATATAAAAAATTACAGTTTCATAAATTTTACTTTTAATTTTTTGGAGCAACAACGTTGCCATATTTACTACATTTATTGGTGCCTACAAGAGTGCAACTTAATACTGGCAATCTAAACACATAGCCTGCATCGTTATATACACATCTATATTTGCAGTCAGGGCAATTTGGTGGACGTTGCCACTGCGGGCAGTTTGCACCAGTTTCTGATGGTGTTACACAAACAATATGGACCAATCGCTGGATTCTGGTGGGGCAAGCAGCACGTCGTCAGTGTAGCATCACCCACCATCTTCAAGAATCTGGTCCAAGTCTTTGGCAGACCACGTAAGTATATTTTGTGTAACAGTTTTGACAGACCGCATAATTATTTAGAGTGTAACAGTTTTGACAAACCACATAACATAAGTGTTTAGGGTGTAACAGTTTTGACAAACCACATAACATAAGTGTTTAGGGTGTAACAGTTTTGACAAACCACATAACATAAGTGTTTAGGGTGTAACAGTTTTGACAGACCGCAAATGTATTTTTTCACCATAAGAAAAGCAAAACATAATTGAAGAAAGAAATGAAACAGGAAACTAGTGTAACATGTGGCTGGTTTCCCTTTATAACCCATTGGTGTTGTACTATATGATTGATCAAATGAATAAAAATGAACGATTATGCCTGCATGAAACCATGGCTAAATTGGCAATTGTTCAGCCTAAACCCTAATGTGGTGATCGACCAAATGATGTTTCATCTATGTCAGGGCTTTGGATTACGCCTTTCCATGATGGTAGAGGGTGTGCCCAAAATATGAAGCGCCCAAATTAACTGTTTGAAAAGCCTGATATTTTTCATTTCAATCAATTGTAGGAACCAAAGATATTCCTGTCTTCTACCAAACTTACAAGTTAATGACACGGTCAACCTATTAATTGACCTCCAAATGAGTAAAAATGTGCCTTAAAGATTAATGCATGCCTAAATTAAGACCCCTTAATTTAAACATTAAAAAAATGTTTGCCCAAATTATTATAATGTAAATTGTTGCCCTATATGTTGGTCATCTGCAGCGGAGCTGTTTAAGTTGTTTGAACCACTGATCACGGCAGACAGTATCCAGTTCGCTAACTACGAAGAGGGGAGAAGACGACGTCGTGTCTACGATAAGGCATTCAGTCACGCAGCCATTAGCCAGTATTACAGCTCATTCCAGAAGGTAATATAGGTGCATGGGCAACTTTCATTGGACACCATCTGGTTAAGCATACATGAAATGGAACTTTAAAAACGAAGATTGTGGTTTTAATGGATATGAAAAAAGTTATGCCAAAAAATGAAAAAAAAATTTTTAAGGCATGTTTGTATCATAATAACCCTTTTATTTCATGCATATTGTTGTGATTTCTTGCTTACAGTTGCATCTTTGAAAGTGACATCATCGATGAACTTACTCTGAACTCGTGACCAGCTTAACCTCCCACTTCCCTCTCCTGCCTGGAATGCACTCTCTCCCCCACCCCAGAGTTGTGTTGACAGCAATCACTTTTGACGGCTGACCACTTAATTAGGACACATCCTAAAAGGAACTTGAGAAACAACCAAACATTTAAGTAAAAGTTTTGATTAAACAATATTCCAAAAAAGTTCCTTCGTTTAAGCAAGAAGATATTCAACAAAAATCTGGACGGATCACTGCTACATGTATTAATGGTCATTCGCAGGAAGGTCTTCCAGCAACTTGTCTGTGGTCATGGGTTTACCCCAGGCTTTGTCTGGTTTCCTCCCTCCATAATGCTGGCTGCCATTGTATAAGTGAAATATTCTTGAGTACGGCATAAAATTCCAATCAAAAATATTATTAAATGAATGATTGATGATTAAAAACAATTCAAAAACTATTTGTTTGCTATAAAGATTTGTGGCTATGAGTTCCCTTGTTTGTGGATTTTACCCTTTTTCCGTTGTTTCTTGATTCTCCAACCAGGTGGCTGAGGAGGTATCCTTGAAGTGGGATGCGTCCAGTAACACTGATGACCAAATTCCACTTCAGAAGCACATGATAGACCTGGCAATCAAAGCCATTGCCCTGACGGCTTTTGGAGAATGCTTTAAAGACAGTGAAAACATTAACCGTCTACAGAATAGCTATGACCTGGTATGTACTGTCACAACTTTAATCATGGCCTCTATATTAGGTTTTCTCCCAGCATTTTTATGGCCGCCATTGGGTAAGTCAAATATTCTTGAGTACGGCGTAAAGCACCAATCAATTGAAAATGAAAATGAAACTTGGTTCATATGTTAATAAAGATAGGTCTATAGCGATAAAGTCGGCACTTCAAGCTGTTTGGTTGATCTTTTTTTTCTTTCTTTTTTTTTTGATCGAAATTACAACTGCCTTGATATAATTTGAACTTTTGTTCTGTTTTCTGCGATGATGGTGAAGTCAGGTTTGCACAGTTTGCATGGGATTAAAAAAAACACGATACATGTTTGTTAAGCAAACAGCTATTTGTCTTCATTTAAAGATCATGTACTTGCTGGTTGTTCATTAGGCTAGTACGTGTATATCAAAGCATCACTATTTATTTTGTAGCGGCAGCCTGTGAAAATTTAGTCGCAAGTTTAAACTGTGTGCCTAATATGGTGAGCTACTGGTGCTGCCTGAACCATCTGTTCTTCACATCTGTGATTTCTTTGTATATTTCCCTCTCAGTATACCTTTGTTCCTATTTGTGCTCCGTTGTTCAGTTTCTGTTCTTTGGAGAAACATTTCTGTTCCTTTCTATGTAATTGTATTCCTTTGTTCACAGTTGTGTTTATTTTCATTATAAACATTACGCATCTATTCCCATTTGTGCACTATCCTATTCCTTTGTTCACAGCTGTATTTATTTGTTCAAATTACTGTTACTTTTGTCACATTTGATGTTCCTTTCTTCTCTTTTGCTGTTACGTTGTTCACATTGCTGTCCCATTGTTTACATGTCTGTTCTATTGCCCACAGTTGCTGTTCTATTGTTCATATTCCTCTTCCTTGGTTTACATTGATGTTTTTCCCCCTCATGATTCTTTGTTCACACTGCTGTTCATTTCCTATACTTCTTATTAAATATAATGCTGTCCCTTTTCCCCATTGTTGTTCACTTGTTCACATTGCTGTTCTTTAGTTCACGGTTGCTGTTGCATTGTTCATATTCCTGTTCGTTTGTCCAGATTTCTGTTCCTTTGTTTACAGTGCTGTTTCATTGTCCACACCCCTGTTCCTTTGTCCACATTTCTGTTTTATGACCAACAATCCCATGTCTCTGTCCACAATCCCATTCCTTGGTTCACAATCCTTTCACCGTATTACCTAACAGGTTTGGGAGGTGATGGAGGTGTCTCTTACAGTGGGTTTCCCTGAGCCAGGAACTGACAGGTACAAAAGGTTTCAGACAGGTAAGCATTTCAAAGATATGGTAAATTCCCTAAAATTTCTCCCACAACTAAGTTGCACCTGGGATTAACATGGACGTCTATTCTTATCCCAGGTTGCACGTCTTGCCGGATTTTGAGAGTTCTGCTGATCTTTATTAAAGGTGTTATAAGGTTTGTTTGGAATGCAGGATGCTATTTTGCTGGAAAAAATGAATATTTACTGAAATATAATGGTTCCTAAAAATGTACTCTTTGGTGGAAGTTTAGGTTATTTCCAGTATATACAGGTATGAATATTTTCTAATGTATTTGTAGAATTTTTATTGAACCTCTGACCCATTTTTCTTGACAGTTTCTTTCCTTGCCATGTGGGAATGTGAAAAAAGAAATTTTTTTCTATAATGAAACTTGTATAGTATTTTATTTCCTGCAGTAAAACTTCTTCAGTCTTTATTATTTCTATTGAAAATTCTACGCTATAATTATTCTACATGATTGTAGACAAGGAAATATAAGGTCAACACAGTTGCTGACAGGGAAATCTACAGTATAGAGGTATTTTGAAAGAGAAATTTAGAGTGTGCAGAATACTTGACAGGTTAACTTACAATGTAAAGAAGAGAAATGTACAATGCACAGAATTGTTGACAGGGAAATCTACAGTGTACAGAATTATTGACAAGGAAATCTACAATGCATAGAATTGTTGACAGGGAAATCAATAATGTACAGATTTGTTGACAGGGAAATATACAAAGTGTGGAATTGTTGACTAGGATCTACAGTGTACTGAATTGTTGACAGAAAAATCTTCACTGTACAGAATTTTTGACAGGGAAATATACAATGTGCGGAATTGTTGACAGGGAAATTCACAATGTACAGATTTGTTAACAGGGAAATATAGAATTGTTGACAGGGATCTAAAATTTACTGAATTGTTGACAGAGAAATCTTCAGTGTACAGAATTGTTGACAGGGATCTAAAATGTACTGAATTGTTGACAGAGAAATCTTCAGTGTACAGAATTGTTGACAGGGATCTAAAATGTACTGAATTGTTGACAGAGAAATCTTCAATGTACAGAATTGTAGACAGGGAAATATACAATGTGTAGAATTGTTGACAGGGAAATCTACAATGTGAGAACTTGTTAAAAGAGAAATATACAATGTTTAGAATTGTTGACAGGGATCTAAAATATACTGAATTGTTGACAGAGAAATCTTCAATATACAGAATTGTTTACAGGGAAATCTTCAGTGTCCTGAATTGTTGACAGGGAAATCTATATGGTACTGTATTGTTGATAAAGAAATCAACAATGTACAGATTTGTTGACAGGGATATACAATGTAGACAATTGTTGACAGGGAAATCTACAATATACAGAATTGTTGAGGAGGTAATTCAGCATAAGCAGTTGGAGAGGGCAAGGGATGACAAGGTTCTGTTCATAGACTACCTCATGTCCCTGGACTCGCCCATCAACCTGGATCGTGTCTTTGCCGACGGCCTCAGCTATATGATTGGTGGGTTCCACACCACAGGAAACAGTAAGTACAGTCTCTCATTCAGTCAGAAATTACCTGCATTGTAGGTATGCACTAATATGCTACAGGTGTGTAACAGGGTTACTGGCTTGTTTGGTGGGAAAAAGTGTGAAATTTAAATCCCAGATCTTAATTATTATTATTGAAGTAAGGCGGCATTAATTGTATTCTGTGTTTTATGGGCAAGTCAACCTGTATGAACTCTCAGCCAATCAGATGTTATATGTGCATAATTTTGTTACTGGCTTGTTTTGTGAGAGAAATAAAAAGTGTGAAAATTCAAATTCCACGTGTCCTGTGATGTTTCAGAACTTCTGTACTATCTTCTTAGGAGATTGAGATTGTGTGAGAATATGCAGACAGTGTTTATTTGAGTTATCCCCCTTTATTTGAGTTATCCCCCTTTATTTGAGTTATCCCCCCTTATTTGAATTATCTCCCTTCATTGGGATGTTCCACTTTTATTTCCCTGTTGTTGTCTCCAGCTATTACTGGGCCAGTTTTAATGATACTCACATTGAGAGTACTGTATAAAGACTTGCTGGGGGTTACCCTTCTTGGATTAAATTCGATCTAACCTTTTACTTGATTTCGCAAAATTGAGTGCAAATCACCCATGTAATTAAAATTTTCTTTCGTCAAAGTAAGCATTAACTTGCCGAAAAGTTTTGTAGAATTGCAGTATAAAACTGTAATGCATGTTTAACCCTGTTCTCTCTCAAAGTGCTGACTTGGGCTCTGTACTTCCTGGCCTGTGACCAAGATGCTCAGGAAAAGCTGGCCACAGAAATACAGACTGTGCTGGGTGGAGATAATGTTAACCCTACAAACATCAACAATCTGACGTGAGTATGCCACATCTGTGCATGATAACTGAGAGGGCATGATTACTGGGAGTGCATGATAACTAAGATTGATTTATTTATCTGATTGGTGTTTTTACGCCGTACTCAAGAATATTTCACTTATACGACGGCGGCCAGGAAACCGGGTAGAGCACGGGGGAAACCCACGACCATCCGCAGGTTGCTGGCAGACCTTCCCACTTCCGGCCAGAGAGCAAGCCAGCATGAGCTGGACTTGAACTCACAGCGACTGCATTGGTGAGAGGCTCCTGGGTCATTATGCTGCGCTAGCGCACTAACCGACTGAGCCACGGAGGTCCCGATAACTAAGAGAGCATGATGACTTAGAGTGCATGAAAACTGAGAATGCATCGTAACTGAGAGGGTGTGATAACCGAGAGGGTGTGGTAATGGAGACGATTACTGAGAGAGCATGATAACTGAGAGGGCACGATTACTGAGAGTGCATGATAACTGATCATGCATGATAACTTGGAGTGCATGATAACTGAGAGCGCATGATAATTGAGATTGTATGGTAACTAAGACTACATGATAACTGAGAGGGCACGAGAGCTGAGAGGGTATGATAACCGAGCGCATTGTAACTGAGAGCACATGATAACTGAGAAGGCATGATAACTGAGAGGGAATGATCACTGAGAGGGTATGATAACTGAGAGGGCGTGATAACTGACAGGGTGTTTCTTCCTCAGTCTGTGTACACTGGGTGTACCCTGCTCAGTCTGTGTACACTGAATGTGCCTTCCTCAGTCTGTGTACACTGGGTGTGTCTTCCTCAGTTGGAGTGCGCTGGATGCGTCTTCCTCAGTCTGTGTACACTGGATGTGCCTTACTCAGTCTGTGTACACTGGATGTGCCTTCCTCAGTCTGTGTACACTGGGTGTGTCTTCCTCAGTTGGAGTGCACTGGATGTGTCTTCCTCAGTCTGTGTACACTGGATTTGCCTTCCTCAGTCTGTGTACACTGGGTTTGCCTTCCTCAGTCTTAGTGCACTGGGTGTGCCTTTCTCAGTCTGTGTACACTGGGTTTGCCTTCCTCAGTCTGTGTACTCTGGGTTTGCCTTCCTCAGTCTGTGTACACTGGATGTGCCTTCCTCAGTCTGTGTACACTGCATGTCTTCCTTAGTGTGTGTGCACTGGGTGTGCCTTACTCAGTCTGAGTGCGCTGGGTGTGCCTTCCTCAGTCTGTGTACTCTGGGTTTGCCTTCCTCAGTCTGTGTACTCTGGGTTTGCCTTCCTCAGTCTGTGTACTCTGGGTTTGCCTTCCTCAGTGTGTGTACACTGGCTTTGCCTTCCTCAGTCTGTGTACACTGGGTTTGCCTTCCTCAGTCTGAGTGCACTGGGTGTGCCTTAGTCTGAGTGCGCTGGGTGTGCCTTCCTCAGTGTGTGTACACTGGGTGTGTTTTCCTCAGTGTGTGTACACTGGGTGTGCTTTCATCAGTCTGTGTACACTGGGTGTGTCTTCATCAGTCTGTGTACACTGGGTGTGTCTTCTTTAGTCTTTGTACACTGGGTTTGTCTTCCTCAGTCTGTGTACACTGGGTGTGACTTCCTCAGTCTGTGTACACTGGGTGTGCCTTCCTCAGTCGGAGTGCGCTGGATGTGTCTTCCTCAGTCTGTGTGCACTGGGTGTGCCTTCTTCATTCTGAGTACACTGGATGTGTCTTCCTCAGTTCGTGTACACTGGGTGTACCTTCCTCAGTCTGAGAGCACTGGATGTGCCTTCCTTAGTCTTAGTGCACTGGATGTGTCTTCCTCAGTCTGTGTACACTGGGTGTGCCTTCCTCAGTCTGAGTGCACTGGATGTGCCTTCCTCAGTCTTAGTGCACTGGGTGTGCCTTTCTCTGTCTATGTACACTGGGTGTGCTTTCATCTGTGTACACTGGGTGTGCCTTCCTCAGTCTGAGTGCACTGCATGTCTTCCTTAGTGTGAGTGCACTGGGTGTGCCTTCCTCAGTGTGTGTACACTGGGTGTGTTTTTCTCAGTCTTAGTGCACTGGGTGTGCCCTCCTCAGTCTGTGTACGCTGAATATGACTTCCTCATGGGGAAGTTTTTTAAAGATTTTGAACAAAATCCAATATAATCGCTAAGTCACATGACCTGCACTACTAAAAACGTTCAAATTTTTTGCTCCCAACTTAGGCAGTATGCTGATGAGTGAGTGAACCTGTGCTTGGGGTTTAACATCATACTCAACAATTTTTCAGTCATATGACGATGAAGGAATCCTTAGGGTGCATGTATGTGTAATGTGCCTCCTTGTTGCAGGACGGATTTCCACCGCTCTTTTATTTAGTGCTGCTTCACTGAGACGACTTACCGAAGGTAAGTAAGGCGCCCCGTCCAAGGGATTATACTGATATGGGTCAACCAGTCGTTGCACTATCCCCTTCATGCTGAACGCCAAGCGAGGATGTTCCAACTTCCTCTTTTTAAAGTCTTAGGTGTGACTCGATCAAGGATTGATCCTGGATCTACCGGTCCCGAAGCGGACGCTATACCAACTGTGCTATCCGGGCTGGTAGTATGCTGATGAAGTTTCATCGAAACTCAAATGGTATTCATTTTATAATCGTTTATGTCAAGGAAGAATGAAGAATGATTAGGATTTAATGGCGTATTCCAGTGAGAACAAGTTGAAAACATGAGACTGTAAATGGCATTCGATGTGGTAATGAGAACATTGAAAATAAAACAGAAGTGGATGTCTAGGAAGAATAATGTGAGCAATTTCAATAGGGTTCCTAGCACAAAGAGCTGGGCACCCTAATTCCAGCAATTAATTAAACATTGATGTCTTTAACAAGGCATTTAGTTACAATTTACCTTGTGCGATATTTAACCACCCAATTTACCTTTCCAGATACCTTCGCCAAGTTCAAGAGGAGACACTGAGGTGCTCAGTTCTGGCTCCCTGGGCTGCTAAGTTCCTTGATGATGACGTGGAGCTGGGGGGATACCTCATACAGAAAAGGGTGAGCACCTGTTGTGATTGGATCTTTGATGTGTGTATTTCTGTCTCAAGTTAGATTGGACAGAAACTTTGAATAGGACAACATCAGAATTAAACAAAGTCCAATATAATGGACAGCCTCTTACTCAAGGGAAAAGAAATGGCTGTGGTTTAAACAAAATCCAAGCAGGTTCACCAATTTTCAGCTTTTTTTTTTTTTGCATACCTTAATTCTTCAACCTTTCCGCATATTTGCAAGGTGTTTATTTAAGAATATTCTGAGGGCATCGTTTTGTGTAGCCTGATAAAATTATACTTTACGAGAAGCCCTGAACGTGGCCAATGCATCCAATGTAGTTTTGTCTCCAAAATCATATTAAAAATGATTATAAACTGCACTTACAAGTTGTTCTTTCACATGCAAAATGGTTGAGGAATTATGAAACATGTTAGCCTTACCTTGGTTTTTTTTTGCCTAAAGTTACAGCTGTTGTGCCCTTATCCACAGTCTGTAGAACACGAGGTGCATGTCAGGTATATTAGAATACCAGTATGCATTAATATGTTTTTTGTACGCAGGATTCAGAAATGCACTCGCTTAGCGATATTGTCATAATGTCGTCAATTTATTAAGAACATTGCCTTAATGTTCGATATTTTTTTTCTTCGTTTTTACCAGCATTTATACATTTGTTACAATTTTCTTTGTGTTTATTAAAGTGTTATGCTTTGAGCAGTCTTGTCTGAGCTGCTGAACTGAGTGTTTCCTGACACTCCACGTAATGTTTTAATGAAAAAAGGAGGTGGGCGGGGTGGGGGAGGGGGAACATGTGTTTTATGAACATCTAGTTTTGACTCATTTCTGTATCGCCTGTTTACAGACCCCAATAATAACTGCCCTGGGAGTCATGTTACAAGATGAGAAGTACTGGCCAGACCCTACAAGGTGAGGTTTGATTTAGGTTAAAATGCCTGTATCAGTACTGTAGCATCTTAGCAATATGCAGTGTGAATCTCAGGTAAAGATGACTAGGGTAAAGAAGACTAGGGTTTGATTTATTTGTTGGTTTGATTGCTGTTTCATGCTGTATACAAGAATACATCGCTTATACGACAGCGGCGGGCATTATGGTTGGAGGAAACTGAGCAGAGCCTGGAGGAAACCCGTAACCATCCGCAGGTTGCTGTCAAACCTTGCCATGTATGACCGGAGAGGAAGTCAACATGAGCTGGACTTGAACTCACAGCCACTACATTAGTCAGAGGCTCATGGGTCATTGTGCCGCACTTGCACGCTAACCACCTCGGCCATGGTTTGAAGACTGTTGTTACTTTCAGCTTTCAAGATTTCAATAGGGAGCCTTGCAGCGCGACGCTTGTATTCAAGATTTCAATAGGGAGCCTTGCAGCGTGACACCTGATTTATTGGCCCTGCAGCATGACGCCTGATTAACAGGCCATGCAGCGTGAACCCTGATTTATGTGCCTTGCAGCATGCTCCCACTGCTTCAAATCTCTTGAGTTCTGTTCAGTTTCTTCAACATACAAAGTAACATGTGTACCTCCATTTTGCTGGTGCAGAATTATCTTAATTGGTTTAATTGTTGTTTAAGACCATAATGGAGACTTTTTCACTCATGAAAGAAAAAAAAAAAAAGTTTTTGGGGTGAAAGAAATAGAGACGCACAGGGTAAACCACCGACATCTGACAACTTTTTGATCAAACTTTCCACGCATGTGACATACAGACTTGTGCGTCATAGTGCTGGAAGACAAATGGTCTACAACAAATGTTAGGCAGCTCACAGTGCCCTGTGAGCATTGCTGATGGATTATTGTCCCCCAGGTCCCCCATAAATATTAAAGGCCAAGAGCACACTAGCATGAAGTACGTCAGATGAAAGATCATTAAATATTGTTATTATAATAATTAGTTGGATTTATTTTTTTAGATTATTTTTTGACGGTAAAAAGTAAAATGCATTTTAAAACTTTTCTGACATATTGGGACCAGTGATGTCATTTCAGCTTTTTGACACATGACACACCAAAATTGCTGCATTTCATCATTCAGAATGCATCTTCATTTAGAGCTATGAATGCATTTAACAAATGGGCCTTGAAACAAACTATTTCAAGCCAAAAATATTGATGTGACGTCACTGATACCCTCCGGGTCCCAACAAACCACAATAGAATAGTCGGTTAGATAAATCCTAAAAAAATAACTCAAACTATTTTTTTGGACAGTGATTAATGATGTTTCATCTGATAAGTACTTTATTTTAGTGTTTTCTTTGCCTCTAAGGTCGAGAGAATCTACAACTTCCCTGTCCAAAGCCGGGTTTGAACCTGCACCTTAAGTTGTTTGTCATAGCATTTGAAAAGTTAACAGCTCAGACCATTTGACTATGGCCAGTGCCGTAATGTTACAATTAGTATGGCATAAGAAATGAATACTGGTGCTAAATTTTCCTGTCAGATTTGATCCGGAGAGATTCAGCGCAGAAAACATGAAGAAGCGGCAAGGTCATGTGTTTTCTCCGTTTGGTCTGGCGGGGAAGAGGATTTGCCCCGGTTACAGATTTGCTTACGTGGAGACTGCCGTTGTCCTGGCAACGCTAGTTGGGAGGTTCCGCTTCAAGCTGGTTGAAGATCAGGACATAAAGCCTGTCTTTGGACTTGTGACTCATGTCAGTGAGGAGGTGTGGATTAAAGTTGCTAAGCGATGAGGTGGCAATGATTGACAGCTGAACTTGATACAGGTATATATCCATGTATCTGACTTGAAAAAAGTACTATATATTCTGTTTAAAAGATAAATGAAACAATAAAAATGGTGATGGTAAATGTTGAGTGTGTGAACTAATAATAAAGAAAAGAAAAAGTTTACTTATTTACGGGGAATATTAATTAGAATGCTTGTTGATACATATTTTCTGTCAGAATTATTTTTATAAGTGATGCAAATCAGGCGACTATCACAGGTCTACAATTATATACATGTATACACTGCTGAAACCTGTCTCCACAATCTGATTTCTTGTATTGGTTTATCGAATTCTAACTAGAAGAACATTATTTTATACAAGCATAAAGCAAAATTATGTTTCACGAACCCTTTAAGTCATAAGTTTGTCCTGTTGGGTAACCAGCTGAAAACAGAGCAAACTGTGTTTTAAAAGCTGGATTCACAGGCCATGATTTGTTCATATTTACAAATCATAATAGTTTTCTTCTGGTTTTAATTTGACAATTCAGCCAATACAGCAAGTCAGACAGCTTAACTGTTTTATACATGTTGCTTAAAAGTGTAAATATAATAAAGTAATCAAGTATTTTCTTAGAGGTTTGGGGAAAGGCCGTGATTTACAGACTATTTTCTAAATGTTAATATTTGTCCACTTTGTATTAACATGTTTTTGAATCATAATTGTCAACTTCAAATCGTCCATTCATTTAACACAGGGCCTTCATGCACACTGACATGAACTTTGTGCAAGATATAGCAGCTGTCGCAAATATGCCTTGGTTTCTGTTTCCACGTCCTCGTAAATGTTCAATCATTATAAGTTGATTTATAATTACTAAGCAGGTCAGACAAAAATTTCTCTGGCCGCTTAGGTTTGTTTCTACCCTTAACCTTTCAGGTTAGGTTATTTGCAATCTTTTCTTTCAAAGTCAAATCACTTATGTACATGTGCGCAGTCTATGCAGGTGAAAAACAAACGCAAATGAGTTAATGTCTTGAACAGCTGAGTTTCATTCTTGGTAAAGTCAATTTTTATGAAAAACAAGTTTACGATAAATAAAAACTAATTAAATTCTGTTTGTGAAATAATGTTTTGAAAAACTGTGTACATTCTTACACAGAAAGTTCTGTTTCCATAAAATGGTGATATATTTTCTGCTTTTACACATTTTATGAAGTGCTAATTCCTTACATGAAATGATTTATGAAACTGTCAGTTTGTAACAAATAGTGCTTCCTTTTTTTTAAACACCACAGAAAAATGCCTTATTTTGAGCCAATATAATTGAGAATAGTTTCAGAGGATAATTCGTGACATAAAATAAAATTTTGTCAAACTGTGTCAGTTTGTAACATTTTGTGCCATAATAAACATTATGATAATATAATTATAATATACATTATACCTGATGACAGATTGTGCCAATTCCGTTCATGTTTGGCAGTTTCTGACGACATCATCGTAGTTATTTTTGTACCACAGAAAAATGCTGTATTTATGTTACTTTACAGTCCAAAAAATGATTTCACACAAAAATGAAAAATTTCGTTCCAGTATAGATTTGATCAAGTGCTAATTCCACATGTGAAACCATATTTTGTGAAACTGTGTGAGTTCGTAAAAAATGGGGCTACTTTTTTTTTGTACCAGATAAATGTTTATGTTTACCTCACTTATTTTCGAGTGCTAATTATAATTCCCGACAATATTACCGATCATTACACTTTTTATTAAGTATATACGTGGATGTACTTAAAAGTAGGGCAGATGGTTTTTAAGTAGAAAATAATATTACGTGAACCTGTGGTCATGTGGATGTATACTCCAGAATATAGATGTGTTATGTGTAACAGCGAAGTTTTAACATATGCAATTAATAAAATGTTAGTATACAAAGCTTGCAGTTTATTAACCAAGATGTTGTGAAGCTCTCAACAAAGCTACACGAACTTCTGACAACGTAAGAGTCCCTAGAGTGCATGTACATGTGATGTGCCTCCTTGTTGCAGGACAGATTTCCACCGCTCTTGTACCTAATGCTGCTTCACTGAGACGACTTACCAAACACAAGTAAGCCACCCGCCCAAGCCATTATACTCATACTGGTCAACCAGTCGTTGCAATTTCCTGTCTTAAGGTCTTAGGTGTGACCCTACCCAGGATTGACCCTGGATCTACCGCCCCCAAAGCGAATGCTCTACCATCAGGGCCGGTCTTCAGAAATAGAGCGAATCTTCTGATGCTGTTGAAGAAGAATAATGCAAAATAATGAACATATATTTGAAGTACTGTACTGATTGCTCAAACATAAAACACATGTATGTGTAGTTTCTCACGCGACTCAGGACGGTTTTGCTACAACAGCTTGGCATATCAGAAATACATACATTACATGATAACAGTCAACACAGTTGGTTATATGTTGGTTTGTTTTGTGTTTAAAAGAACAGCACGTCGATTCCGAAAATGGCCTTCAGGATTTTTTGCTTGCTGACATGTAGTTAATTGTTGTTCACCGCCATAAGCACTTGCATGATGTCAGGGGCCCTCCGTGGCTCAGTTGGTTAGGGCACTAGTGCAGTGTAATGAGTCTCTCACCAATGCGGTCGCTATGAGTTCAAGTCCAGCTCATGCTGGCTTTCTCTCCGACCCTAAGTGAGAAGCTTTGCCAGCAACCTGCAGATGGTTGTGAGTTACACCTAGGCTCCGCCCGGTTTCCTCTCAACATAATGCTGGCCGCCGTCGTATGAGTGAAATATTCTTGAGTACGGCGTAAAACACCAATCAAATAAATAAATAAATATATGATGTCAATCCATTTTTGTTTCACGTGGAGGAAACCTGCCTGAGATAAACCACCAACCTTTGGCAAATTACTGGCAATTTTCCCTTATGTGACAGGCAGATATACACGTCCTCGTGAAATGACCACCAATCTGTCACCGACAACTCGACAACAGTGAGAACAGAAGTGACCATGTCTAGGTTTGAACCCACACCTGATGTGTCCTTGTGATTGAAAAGCTATCGACTTTAAAAGCCACTCAGCCACTGAGTCTCCCCCGCCAACAAGAGCATGCAGCAGTTAAAAAGGCCTTAAATCTGAATGCAGCAAAAAATGACAAAAATGACCTGTTGAAATGAACAGATATATTTAATGTGATGTAACAATTTGTTAATCCCTTCCTCCCCCCCCCCCACTCCAAACAAAAAGCACACAGCATCAATAGTCCATGTCTGAGAAAAGCAGAGAACATAAATAAATGTGTAAAAAAAAACATCATGTTTTACAATTTCAGGAGTGTGTAAAACAAAGACCGTGTTTTACAATTTCCAGAGACATATGTTTCGACCAACAACATCAGAAATTTATAAAATAGGATTGGTCCCAAAATGTGAGCAAAATCAGGGTCTAACCACAGCATGACATTCACGAAAGGCCTTAGAGAGAGATTGGCAAGTTATCAGATACACTTCTGTCCACATATCTAGGGCTCATACAGCCACAAGGTTTGAAAATTCCAAGGCTTTCCATTCGATTATTACTAAAATTCCAGAATGTTTTTCGATTAAATTCAATGCCATGATCAGCTACTTTCAGAAATTCTCTCCAAATGTATGCTGGTGCGTTTTACACAAGAACTACATTGGCATTTCTGAAACAACTTCACTAAAAACACACAACAAATTTCTTGTACTGGGTATATTTGAATTTTATATTCTATATCAGCATAGATCAAGAAATTTTGAGCCCTTTTACTTTTAAGAATCACTACTAGCTACTACAGCAGCCTTCAAATTTCCCTGATCTTCCAGGATCAAACCATTAAAATCTTAAATTCACTGTCTTCTAGATTTTCCCTCATATTCCAGGTATTTTCTGATATTCCAGGATTTGGCAGATATTCCAGGTATTCTCTGATATTCCAGGATTTAGCGGATATTCCAGGATTTGGCTGATGTTTCAGGTATTCTCTGATATTCCAGGATTTAGCTGATATTCCAGGTATTCTCTGATATTCCAGGATTTAGCTGATACTCCAGGTATTCCCCTGATATTTCAGGTTTTCCCTGATTTGAGTGCACCTTAAATATCATTCCTATCATCATGAAGTCCACATAGAGAAGCAAGATTTTGTAAAACATGAACTGTATCCTAGTGTTACTTTGAAACAAATTTTGTGTCATATTGCATGTATCCATTCTGTGTAGACAAAAAACAAAACATGATCTTTTACTTTGAACAAAACTTAAATTCACTCTATCTGTGTAATCTAAATGTACATGTGAAATTTAACAGATTTCTTTATCATTAAATATAAAAACAAGCATAAAAAAGCACCATTTTGCATCTGTGAAAGCAAACGAAAATTATTCACGATCCTGCAATAGAACAGCCAGATAAAGACAGACTATGTGTATTTATACAGTCACAGAGATGAGATCTTATAACAGACAAAAAAGAATTTGCTACACTTTGTAAGATTGTCACTTTCACCCCAACACCCAGAGCTAATAAACCATCAACATCCTTGATCATTTAGAACAACTGTTTTCTTCTTTCGAAAGAGAACATAACTCCACTTTAATTAAACTAAAAACATCTATCTATACAACTGTATGTTCAAAAGCCATCAGTGAATATTAAAAATTAAAACATACAGCCATAACATAGTCTCTCAAAAAAAACATAAAAAATCCTCAGATAACAAAACCATTCTGCTGATGTTCCAGAAGTCTAGACTTCAAAAACGCTTTAGTCTGTAAAGGATTTATATTTCGGTTCTATGGTCCTTGAGTGCTGGGACAGTGAAAAATAGCAACTTGCCGAGCAGAGATAGCAACCCTTTACCTTTATTCCTTCACCAATGTCACATCTTTTGACATCTGACCTGGTTAACAATTTCTTGTAACAATTTTACCACCATCTTCATTCAACATTTTTGATGTTGACTGATGTGTTTGTAACTAGGCTTTCATTGGTAATTCTTCAATGCTAACCTTAATTGACCTTGAACCTTCCTTTTTGACCTTGAACCCCATTTTACTCATCCATCATAGAATGTAAGTAAAGACGTGTCATGCTGAGTATGACAGGGATACTTTACAGTCACTTTCGTTTCTCTACCGTGATCCAGATTTCGTCCCCTGGGTGAGTGACGATTCAGTACACAGGATTGATGACTAGCCCCTCCACCATCTTGACCTTGTGTTGACGCAGCAAGGTCACCAGTACAGACGTTGCCTCCAAGTACGCCAACTGAGCACCGGGGCACGTACGCTTTCCGGCAAACCCGAATGGGGAAAATGCCAACAGAGTACGGGACTTAGTGTTCTCAGAACTGAAGCGGTCTGGGTCAAACCTATAGATACAATAAGTTAAAAAAAACAAAGTCTTACTGCCACTGTACATGGCAACATTACTTTGAGCTTTTCACAGTCGACTTTGGCAAAAATTATTAGCTACAGCTTGAAAAGGTTTGAGAAAATACATGTACCTTCAGCCTCCATTGTTCTTGCCAAGGCTACATGTTAATCTGAAAAACCACGTGTGAAGCTTGTTCAATAACAATTGTTAAATCCAAGGTCAGTTTTCTCCACCCGTAAAATTAACCCGCATAATTAATACATGTACAACATAAAACAACAAGAAGCCTCCGTGGCTCAGTTGGTTAGCGTGCTAGCGCAGCGTAATAGCTCAGGAGGCTCACACCAATGCGGTCGCTTTGAGTTCAAGCTTCTTCTCTAACAACAAGTTGGAACGTATTCCAGCAACCTGCGGATGGTCATGGGTTTCCTCCACGCTCCGCCCGGTTTACTCCCACCATAATGCTGATCACCATTGTATAAGTGAAATATTCTTAAGTACGGCATAAAACACCAATCAAATAAATAAACAGATAAACATAAAACAACAATGAAATTGAGGGAAAAAAAAAACAATACTGTGCAATTCACTGAAATAATACCATGTCAAAATCACACTAGCAAGAGTTGGTGTCTTTAAAAGGCAATACACAAGTTTACATTTTCGCCTTTCACAGTGAAGTAGGTCACTCTCTGTAAAGAAAACAACACTCAGCATGCTGAAAAGAGCTGGAATTAGCTCAGTCAACACCCACATAACCAAACCTTGCTCACTGAATGGCCAGGTACCACCATGTTGGCTTAATTTACATTCCAGATGTGAAATCTTGAAGGCAGAAACCCAACGACCATTAAAAAATCAGCTTTGCCATTTACAGCTAATAAAAGCGTACTTGACCCAGGCAGGGACACTACTTACTTGTTAGGCTCTGCCCACCATGTGTCTCCCTGGAGCACCACCCCTAGGGCATGGATCACTGGGGTCTTGGGAAGAGAGAAGGAAAATCAAGTGTTGGCTTAAAATTTACTGAAACATAGTAAATGGCCTAAATTATGTCCGTGAAAAAGTTACTCATTTTTTACATGATTCTGACAGTTCTTTTCAGGTTTGCTTAGAAGTGTAAACAAGAGTGGCTGTTCTAATTCCCGGCCGATGCAGCAGTAGCAAATGGTGATTACATACAATGAACAGTAACCAGGGACAGGCTCGCCGTTACACACTCCTGTGCATCATGGCTAGAACCCCTACTGGCAAAAGTGAGTGGGTCTGGACTGAATGTCTTGAAAATTCCCCCAATTCCCCACACTCCTCGCATCCAGCAGCCTACATTACCCCTCAGACCTCGCCTTTCTCGTGCAACTGCTCTTCACGCGCAACGACCTTTCTTTCCCCAGCCCCGCAAACTCATACCACGCCCAAGTGTTAACTGCTTTCCCTAGAACATGGGAGATCACCCATCCAGCCCTAAGCTGGAGATAAAACCAGGCATTTTCCGATTATAGCATAATAATGACACTGAGGTGTACTTACATTTTTAGGAATCTTATGCCCTTCCAGCTCTGTATCAAAATCCTGCACCCTGGCTGACCAAGGGGAAAGTGCAGAGCACCTGAGCGTCTCATCCAACACCTGCCGCAGGTATCTAAAACATCAAACAAAATATCCAAAAGAAACTCGTAACCAGATTAAAGGAGCAACTGATCATTTGGCTAAAGTCTCACTCTCCCTACAGCTGATTGGCCCAAAAATTGTTGAGTCTACAATCCACAAATGATTTTCAAATGTTATTTCTATACTCTCTTCAAATGCTGAAAAAAAATTTATTCTACCTGTAAAACAACAAATACAATTGGTGTGGCCTAAATTGTGACTGATTTGCTTGATGGCCTACTACTTCGAAACCTGATTGAAAAAGCAAACCAAATTTAACCTTTGTGCCAATGCCTGCCCCGATGTGTCCACTCAACTTACACGCTCTAGCGTTTCTCACCTGAGCTTGTCTACATTGTTTTCATTCACTTCTGACTCTCCCAAAGCTGTCGATATTTCCTTCACAAGCTTCTGCTGAACGTCTGGGTGCGTGGCCAGGAAGTAGAGCGCCCAACTGAGCACTAGAGAGCAAAACAGAATTTTGTGCCAGAGAGCAAATTTGGTTGATGTCAGAAAATTTTTATCATTATGTTGGTCTTACACTTGGTGGTTTTCAGTATAAAAAGTGTTATCATTATTTGGGTTTTACACTTTGGGCTTCAGTATAAACAGCATTATCATTATTAGGGTTTTACACTTAGGTGTTTCAGTATAAACAGTTTTATCATTATTTGGGTTTTACACTTATGGGTTTCAGTATAAACAGTTTTATCATTATTTGGGTTTTACACTTAGGGCTTCAGTATAAACAGCATCATAATTATTAGGGTTTTACACTTAGGTGTTTCAGTATGAACAGTTTTATCATTATTTGGGTTTTACACTTATGGGTTTCAGTATAAACAGCATTGTCATTATTTGGGTTTTACACTTAGGGCTTCAGTATAAACAGCATTATCATTATTAGGGTTTTACACTTAGGTGTTTCAGTATGAAAAGTTTTATCATTATTTGGGTTTTACACTTATGGGTTTCAGTATAAACAGCATTGTCATTATTTGGGTTTTACACTTAGGGCTTCAGTATAAACAGCATTATCATTATTAGGGTTTTACACTTAGGTGTTTCAGTATGAACAGTTTTATCATTATTTGGGTTTTACACCTATGGACAGCATTAACAACTGATTGTAAACTCAATTGTAAGGTTTACAAATGACTGTAGTTACAATCCCTCTGTGCAAGTGACATTTACTTCTCTTGAGATTTTAAGTTTCTAGTTGTTGCACAGATACTAGTGTTAAAGACTGGCCAAGAGAGAATGACAAACTGAAACTAACATCCTTCACTTTCACTGAAAACATAGGTATATTCGTACCACCAGATATTATACATACTGAAGGCCATCTTGTGAACTCCCCAAACTATAAATGTCAGCAGATCTTCTACTTGTGTGTCCTCTGAGATCCCCGCCAGCGTTACCATGTCAACAAACATCAGGTCGTTGCCACGGGGACGTGACCTCTGTTTCTGAAGGACATCCTTGAGAGTGTCATGGAGGGCAGATTTTGCTGAAAAGTTTCAATAATTACAGTCTGATTTATTTACATTTATAATAAAATAATTTTGTTTCACATGATGCAAAATATTTTATCACTTCTGTGTTTGTGAGTGGAAGAATTCTGAAAGCAGACCTGGCTGTGTATGACGATTGAAAACTCGCTCTCACCTTGTTTCCGTCTACAGGTCAAAGTTTGGCGAGTTGTGTTAATCTTCATAAAATATTTTTTATTTATTTGATTGGTGGTTTAAGCCGTACTCAAGAACATTTCACTTATACGACAGTGGCCAGCATTATGGTGGGAGGAAACCGGGGGAAACCACCATAAAATAGGTCATTTCCATGTCAGTGAGAGCAATGGAGCAGAGTGACTTTCCCCTGCCAGTGGGTAAACACTCAAGCCTATCTTCTCTCACGCCGTATTGGCCAGATCTGCTATCTGAAAAGCTTTCAGTTTACTACTGTTCGAATTTCATTTTAATCTCCTTCACAGTTCGATTATCCAGCTCACATGTGGAGTCAAGAATGTTGTTGCATTGGATCACAAGACATACACCATCCAATAATATTTCATCTATCGTTTTTCCTTGTCTCCACGGCATTTTGACCCTTTCATTGCTTCTCTGACAACTGGGTAACCGAGCTGTTTTAACGGAAAATGTGCCTATGTTTATCCGTCGCTAGAATGAACTGATGCAGGGTGAAGTATTGTCACTCTAATTGTGAGCGTAATAGCAACTCGGAATTCAAAGCAAAATTACCAACAAATGACAGAAAATCAGAAAATACGACGGGGTTATTTGCTAATTTTACCTTGACTGAACCTCTTGAACTGTTGACTGCCCTCTTCTGGGAAGCTCTCAGCAAGCAAAGACTCCTCTGTGATGGACCAGCACTGAAACAGAAATTAACAGAGAACAAGTTCACATAAAGCATTTGGGTCTACACACGGTGATTGAGGGAAAAGTGCTCTGTTTTACAAATGGAGAATAAGTGGGAACTCTGTTCAGTCCAATTTAAATATCTCTCACAATTTCTGGTAACCAATCATATTTTAGTTTACTTTGAAATGTACATTCATATTTCACCTTTACTGGAAAATAAACATGTACACCACAATGTTAATATACACAAAAGCAACAGGAAGAGACGTGTCTGTTAAGTGCGTTGATCTACAGAGAGGGTATAAGGGGGGATAACTCAGAAGTCAAACCAGATCAAAATGAAGCAGAATAAGGGGGGATAACTCAAAAGTCAAACAAAATCAACATGGATGAGAGTAAAGCTGGGAATAATGCAGAATTGAAAGCAAAATCAAAAGTTTCAAACTGTTTGATATGTTACATACCACATCAAAATTCTTCCTGAATTCCAGAAGTTTCTTGTCGTCTTTGAAGTAGTCTCCGACCAGCGTCCACATGAGGATCTTGAAGGAGAGTGCCAACATGTGCCGAGTCAGCGGGATGTGCTGCTCATCTGACATTGTCGACCATTTGGTGGACAAGTCTGCGGAAACCTAAACATAATGCAAACATAATACCTAGATGCTCCTTGAAGCGTTTACTAAAGCAAATACACCCTCCCAATTCGGCAGTTATGGGGGATAATGACAAACATCCCAACATATATTCAGACCTGATCACGTTTTAACCCTCAAAACCAAAAGAAAAATTACTCAAAATCGTGGAACATATATAAGCATATAAAAACTGAATGGACATTAAACAGTCATAAATTAATGATTTTTTTTTTTTTTCAATAAATAAAACCACCAGCAGGTCTAGCACAAATTTTGTCTTTGTTTTAAAGGACAAATTTTTTCACATACTGCCCAGGAAAAAATAAATTCAAATTTTAGAAAGTACCCGTAACAAATACTAATAAAATGTTTAAAAAAAAAAAAAGGAAAGAAAACACACACACAAATAGCAAAAGATTTTAATACTGCGTATGAATAGCTTTACAGACATCCTAGAATCAATGTCTTATCTCCTCAACACATATTTCCTTATTCACTTAATTGTTCAAGAATTTACTTCATACACACATAGGTAGTCAGTTTTACATGTGAAGCAACCTGGAAGACCAGGTTTAAACCATCGACCTTTGACAAGTTACTGACAAGAACATTTCCGTGTCTGACATGCGCTACATATGGGACTGTAAACAGGACAGGATTGAGGTCGCATCTCGCAGACCACAAAAAAAAAACCCCAAAAAACTGAAAGATAAACTTTTTACGTTAAAACATTGCCAGTAGACATAAAAAAATGCCCAATACCTTGTGGAAAATGGCATAGCTGTTCTTGAAGGCGCTTCTTGTAAAGACTTTGTCGTACTTGGTCCGTCGTGTTTGGCCATCTGCCTTGTTTGTGAAGGGGATACTACTTGATCCAAACAGGGGCCGAAACAATCTCATTAGCTCCACTGAAAAACAATAACTAACAGTCTTATTAGCTCCATTACATGAAAAGCAGTAACATCTCGTAATTTTGTACACTGATTTTACGGAAATTGCCAAAGACAAAATAGATTTTAGACTAACAATATTTTTTATATTTAAAATGTTGATTATGTAAATAAAACCTACTGCTATTCGATGTGAATATACATATATGTAACTTTTCAAACTACAGAAAACTAATTAGAGTGAGTGAGTGCTTGGGGTTTAACGTCGTACTCAACAATTTTTCAGTCATATGACGACGGAGGAATCCTTAGGGTGCATGTACGTGTAAAGTAGGCAAATATTGACCTCCAAACCAACAAACATAGAATGATTGACACTGCCATACACATTATTCTCTAATTATATAGTGATAAAATCTGAACATTAAATCAGCAAGAAAAGCCAAAATTATTACACTGTCACAGCTATGACTGTTTATCACATGTGTAAGGATTGCAGCAGTGATTGCATATGTTATGGGGTTGTAAATCATTGTGAAACACCATCTTAATGAGAATCTCTTCGATTCACCTTGATGGCCTGTCTTGTTCTTGTCCTTTCTTACACTCCTCATCTACTTGTTTCGACATGAACTTGTACAGAAATAAATGGAGAAGCCACAAAAACGCTTTCACCCAATTTCCATCGATCTATCTGTGTTTCGTTTAGCCTCGTACTTTGTTCACATTGTGATGGTAAAAAACGCTTTGGGGAGTTAGTGCACAATTTAAGCACAGAGGTCTTTGATATGCAAATCTTGAAGTACTTTTGGAAATCCATGTACTATGGAAAGCATCTGCAACCCTGCGAATAGCTAAGCAAAATTTTTAGCTATGAGGTGAAAGATTTCCCTGGTTTTTCAAGTGCAAATCGCTACCGATGATTGTGTACTATGGGTGGCCACTGCAACCCTATGATTGGCCAACAACTTTAACCAAACTGGACACCGCCACCACTGACGGCCTGATCCCCCTCTCACTATACCTCTCCTTATTTTGCAAGGTGAGCTAAAAATGATGACAGTTTGCTGCTAATTATGACTATCCCCAAATAGTGCCAAGTTAAAAGATAGGCAAGTAGCCCTACCATACTGTAAAGTGGCAACGTCATTTTGTAGAGGAATTGTCAGTTAGGGAAAACTTGAAAACCAGGAAATGCGCTGCAGTAGATCTGTTGTTTTGATGTGTTTGTATATGAAATGTGATGACAATATTGAAGCTTGAATGATTCTAAACAAGTGACATCTAATACATTGCAGTTAACATCGCTGCATACTTCATTTAGCGAACTCTTCTTAATCCACCATGTCAGGATCCGTCCAATTTGCTACTATTTAAGCATTTAGACAAACAGTTTAGAATAAAACTCTGTTGGATATTGAAAACAGCGCCCACTTTCACCAAATTTTTGCAGAGTTTCCTCCCCTTTACGAAAAAAGGTTCCAAGAAATCTGATTTTCCATGTTTTGTGAAAGGGGTCCCCGGTTGTATTTCGCCTGTGGCATTGTCGTTACTGCTCTGGTTTTACTCTCTATGTTATGGTGTTTTACATTTATGTCTCACCTGGTCTGTCGAAGACGGCCTGCTGTTCCTTGAAGAGTTTGGGGCTGGCTACACTGACCACCAGCTTCTGTCCTATCCAGAAGGAAGCGATGGAGCCATACTGACCGTGGAGGTCAACAAGGAACTCCTGCAAACTGCCCGCTCGCTCGATATGCGGAACATTTCCCGTTCTAAAACATGTCAGAATAGATTTATTCATTTGATTGGTGTTTTATGCTGTACTCAAGAATATTTCACTTATACTATGGCAGCCAGTATTATGGCGGGAGGAAAAAGGGGAGAGTCCGAGGGAAACCCACGACCATCAGCAAGTTACTGCCAGACCTTCCCAGTCACGGCCGTAGACGAAGCCAGCATGAGCTGGACTTGAACTCGCAGCAATTGCATTGGTGGGAGGCTCCTGGGCCATTGGGCTGTGCTAATCCCCTCAGCTGCAGAGGCCTCATGGCATAACAGAACCAAATGGTTAGAGCGTCTGCCTCATAGTCAGGACACCCAGGATGAAACCTGGGTCGGGTTATATGAAAAAGACTACATATGGTACTTGTTGCTGCCTTGCTTGGCGCTCAGCACTGAGTGGTTAGAGAAAGGAAACAGGACTAGTTGGCCTGGTGTCAGTATAACAGGACTAACTGGGGTGTCATGTCAATTCAAACAGTGTTTCACCCAAGCAAGCAATAAAACCAAAACCTAATTTTTTCATCCTTCATAATTCTGCAAAATGGCTTCTTTCCTTACTATTGATAGCAGTTTAATCCTAACATTCACATTTCTGATACATTTGCAAAAAAATACTGACATCATTCCAAAAAGTTTCTTTATATATTCCTTCACTTCAGAACTTAGATTAAACAAACTGAGGTCATGTAAGTACACAGTCTTCACCATATTGTGCTACAGGGGTCAAAATGTTTGGACATTCACTCCTTTTTATTTTTATTTTCAATTTATTTATTCAATTGGAGTGATACGTCGTACTCAAAAATATTTCACCTATGGCAGCCAGCATATCATGAAATATTCATGTTTTTATCCATGTAAACCATTGTTTCCTGAATTTATCCACTATTATGTTATTTCATAATGTCTATAAATGGAATTTAATATATTTCACAGCATTAAATCATACTGAATCATCTCATGGTTTGTCAATTTCATCACTCTGTGGGGATTGAAATATCAATTGATTTCAAAACGGTACTGTTTCGCCCTGTACTTGATTTCAATCTGGTGGCACAGGGCAAAAGCTTGTTGCACCGGTAAAGTATGTCATCAGGACATTCAGTCTCACATACTCACTCTTGATTAGAGGCCTCTAATCCAGGTACTGTGGTAGTTTTTCTTGATGTCTGGAAGATAAAGCACAAATGAATGATAATAATTTGTGAGCCTACGGAATATAAAGTGCATAGGATACAGCCCCCGCCTGGTTTTTACATAACCATCTGGAATTTTTGATGGCACCTCCTTAAAACATAACTCAATTTTTTGGTAACTATCATTGTAAATCACGTTGCTTTACTGTTGTCCCCATTTGAACATTAATAAGCTAAATTAGCCTCACAAGTTTACACAGGTTTGGACGTGACAGGTTGGGGGCTCTCGCAAAACATAATGCAAATAAAGAGGGTCTCACACGAAGCAAGTTTCGGCTAGTGAGCCAGAGCAAGTCATTTGTGAGTATATTGTGATGTATATATTCATTTGGTGTGAGAATGCTCACAGTTGGTTTAAGTCCATAGCTGCCAGTTGTCTCCAATCTCCAGCGGACGAAAAGTTTTGGGTAGGGCCAAAACATCTGTGACCGCAGGTAGTACTTACTAGCTGAAACTTGATTCGTGTGAGACTCCCTTAAACGGTGTGGGTTTACAGTATTTGTTGAATATACAACATGCATAGTAGGGCCTGGCGGCTCAATGGCGCTGCTAGCTGCTACTGTAAAGTGTGGTCTTTTAGCAGCGTTAGCTTGCAGCAATCTCAACATTTAATATTTCGTCTAAACCTGCCTGAACTTGTGAGACTGCTGATGTGCTGAGTCGGGTTAATTATACATAGGACGGAAAACTAATTGGGTCAGGAGACTTATAGCTTATGTCTTGATATTCATACACATATTTAAGAAATGTTTATCTGTAAATGTAACTCAGCGTTTGAAAAGGTAATGTGTGCATTCACCTACTATCCATTATCCACCTATATATTGAACCAAGATGTACTGGAAGGGGAAGGGGGGGTACATTGAGCGAGGTTGCCAAATTCTGGCTAACACACTGTTTCCTGATTAATGTAAAACCACAAGATAGTGAGTTAATAATTTCATACGCTAAGGTAGTGAATTAACATCAAAGTATTCAAGATTCGTGAGCGGCAAGGATTGATTTACTTATTTGATTGGTATTTTATTCCGTACTCAAGAATACTTCACTTATACGACGGGGACCAGCCCTGTGGTGGGAGGAAACCGGGCAGAGACTAAAACTCCGCAGGTCTATGGCAGACCTTCCCACATACCAGCATAATGGAAGTGGGAGTTTGAATTCTGTGCAATGTTTTTTAGGACATAAGGATGGACTCAAGTCAGTCAAAATTTTAATGTGTCACGCTGAGTTCATCCAGATGGACTCCATGTACAGTGAGGGGATAATTTTCACAATCATAGCAAAGAGCCTTGTACCCAGCTTTCTTAGTGGCTGGCATGAACATCTACAAGACAGTTGACAAAAGGATAAAAATAGATGAGATTTTAAGTCAGCACGTTCTGTACTGTAGTGTGGTCAACACACCGCCAGTTACTGACTTGAAGTTATTAAGCATTACACAGCGTCGGAATCCTACAATAAAATCAACTGCATATAATACGTAAGTCACATTTTCACAAAATATTGTTTTTGTGTATAAAACCACAATCGTAGGTATGACAAAGTTTACCTTCCTGCGGACTCAACGTCGTTGTTGGAACGGAACTACTACCACCTGACGTTGGGGGAGTTGTTGAAGTTGTTGTAGTTGTATCATTTTGACCTAAACCACTTTCGGCTGTTATCAGCAACAAGAAACACCCCACTACTACTCCAAGCATCATGGCCTACGGATTTCAGATATCTTTCCACTAAAACTGAACACAGTGAGGCCCTAATCACAAAACACAAGAAAAACGCTACGGCAATCACAAATGAACAGCACTCTCTTTCCGCTTGCGCACTCTTTCGTCTTCCGTCTCATCCACCGAATGACAGCGACGGCTTTGTGATTACGGCGGTCACAAGAAAAAGTTCCAAATTATACTGCGTTCCTTGAAGAGACTATTTCATGGAAGACATTTATGGGAATACGATGCTGCACACACACGTTTTGTAAATTCCTGACGAATCAAAATCACGTTTGTTAAGCAATTTATGATCAAGCCGTTCGTTGGTGTTGACAGAACCGCTTCACGGAGTATAGATATGTCATGTGATGCTGGTTCAGAGGTCAGCTAGATCACATGCCCGTGCAGCGAGGCGTGTCAACTGTTTACCATCTACTAATAGACACAGCGGACGGAGACACATGCAGTGGTCAAAACCATGGAGCCACTTCTTCTCCTTGCCATCTGCTTTGTGGTCGCAATGGCAGTGGTGATTTCTTTGGTGAAAAGCAGATCTAATGTAAGATGTCAATGAAGTTGACGAATGTTGAAAGACGCCTACGTCCATGTTTTTCTTCTTTTTCCCAAGTTTTATTTTCAATTTAAACTTTAATTACCACTCGTCGTACCGGTACCGTATTTAATATAATAATTAATAACATCATAACGTGTGGATATAATGTGTATAGAAGGTGTATGATGTCACATACCTATGTGCAAACAAATTATCAGGAAATAAACTTGGAGGGTTTTTTTTTCTCTCCCACCCCAATGTACCTCGTTTTTTTCCACGTTCCCACCCCCAATATGCACCTCGTTTTTTTTTCTCTCCCACCCCAATGTACCTCGTTTTTTTTTCTCTCCCACCCCAATGTAACTCGTTTTTTTTCTCCCTATTGCACCTCATTAAATTTGAGCAATCTGCACTGCATACTTCCTGTTTGTCACATTTATTTTTCTATTTTTGTATTTTCCTCAGATAATCTGTACCAAATGTGGAATTTATGCTGATCATATATCATCTGTTTGTGTAATTAAGTTCATTATAATTAAGTTATAATTACAGTTCATTACGGTAACTAATTTATTGATGCCAGCAAGCAGTTCTGCATGTGCAGTCCTCCTCTAGGCCTATGCTCTTGTACCAGTAATATCCATACCACATATATCTGTGCACAACATAGGCCTATGATTTGCATTACTATCACACTCTGTACTTTCTCCTCAGACAACATATGTACCTGATCCTTTCATTTTTGCCTACTTTTTATATTATGTGTAAATCATCTATGCCAATTCCCATATGTATGCTGAAGTGACTATGGGTATCTGTTTCATATCTGTAAAATTCAGTAACCATCAGTCATCATCTCATCTGTATGCTTCATCAACCATCTACATGAAATCTGTATGCTTCATTAACCATCTACATGTGTATGCTTCAGGAACCATCTGTATTACATCTGTATACTTCCATTTTCATTTACATCACATCTGTATGCTTCCATAACCATCTACATGACACATGTATGCTTCAGTAACCATCTACAAGACATCTGTATGCTTCAGTAACCATCTACATCACATATGTAGGATTCAGTAGCCATCTACATCACATCTGTATGCTTCAATAACCATCTACAACACATCTGTATGCTTCAGTAACCATCTGCATCACATCTGTATGCTTCAGTGACCATTTACATCACATCTGTATGCTTCAGTAACCATTTACATCACATGTGTATGCTTCAGTAACCATCTACATCCCACATGTATGCTTCAGTAGCCATCTACAAGACATCTGTATATACTTCATTAACCATCTACATGACACCTGTATGCTTCATTAACCATCTGCATCACATCTGTATGCTTCAGTGACCATTTACATCACATATGTATGCTTCAGTGACCATTTACCTCACATATGTATGCTTCAGTAACCATCTACATCCCACATGTATGCTTCAGTAGCCATCTACAAGACATCTGTATACTTCAGTAACCATCTAAATCACATCTGTTTGCTTTAGTTATCATTTACATCACATCTGTATGCTTCAGGAACCATCTGCATTACATCTGTATACTTCCATAACCATCTACATCACATCTCTATGCTTCAGTAACCATCTACATCACATCTGTATGTTTCAGTAACCATCTACATCACATATGTAGGCTTCATTACCATCTACATGACATCTGTATGCTTCAGTAAACATCTGCATCACATCTGTATGCTTCACTAACCATCTACATGACATCTGTATGCTTCAGTAACCATCTACATCACATCTATGCTTCAGTAACCATTTACATCACATCTGTATGCTTCAGTAACCATCTACATCCCACATGTATGCTTCAGTAACCATCTGCATCACATGTGTATACTTCAGTATGCATCTACAACACATCTGAATGTTTCAATAACCAAGTACATCACATCTGTATGCTTCAGTTACCATTTACATCACATCTGAATGCTACAGTAACCATGTACATCACATATGTATGCTTCATTAGCCATCTACATCACGTGTATGCTTCAGTAACC
This sequence comes from Liolophura sinensis, assembly GCF_032854445.1. Taxonomy (NCBI): domain Eukaryota; kingdom Metazoa; phylum Mollusca; class Polyplacophora; order Chitonida; family Chitonidae; genus Liolophura; species Liolophura sinensis. The sequence continues at coordinate 11,239,532 of NC_088305.1, read as the reverse complement.
ATTCACATCATATATGTATACTACAGTGTATACTACAGTGTATATCACAGCTGTATGCTGCATTAAGCATCTACATCACATCTGTTTGCTTTAGTAACCATATGTATCACGTCTGTATGCTTCAGTGACCATCTACATTACATCTGTATGCTTCAGTAACTATGTACATCACATGTTTATGCTTCAGTGACCATCTACATTACATCTGTATGCTTCAGTAACTATGTACATCACATGTTTATGCTTCAGTAACCATTTACATCACATCTGTATGCTTCAGTAACTATGTACATCACATGTGTATGCTTCAGTAACCATCTGCATCACATATGTATGCTTCAGTAACCATCTATATCACATCCGTATGCTTCAGTAACCATTTACATCACATCTGTATGCTTCAGTAACCATCTACATCACATATGTATGCTTCAGTAACCATATACATAACTCCTGTATGCTTCAGTAACCATCTGTGTCGCATGTATTTCGTGGATGATGTTAACCAACAGTTAAGTAAATAAATAAATATTATACAATATTGCGTTATTTTCATTGGTTAACAATGGAGGCAGGAAACTCTTCAGTTAAAGCCAACCACACGTGACTGCATAGAAGTTAAACTCTGCAAAATTGTCTTTGTAGAGAACTCCATCAAATGTGACTTCAGTCCAAGTACCTGGACTTCATCCAGCTAAAGGGAATGGCGAGTACGTTTTTTTACTGTCCTGTGCTGAAACAGGCGCAAACCTCACATCCTTTTCAAGTAGTTTACCTCCCTCAACCCCCAGAGAACCTTCCCTTCATTTGTACAAAGGATCAACACATTAGCCTGGAGAGTTTGTGGCTCAGTTGTTTAGTGCACTAGCACAGCCTAATGACCCAGCAGCCTCTCACCAATGCGGTCGAGTGAGTTCAAGTCCAGCTCATGCTGGTTTCGTCTCCGGCTGTACATAGAAAGGTCTCTCATTAACCCACGGATGGCCATGGGTTTCCCCGGGCTCTGCCTGGTTTCCTCCCACCATAATGCTGGCCGCCTTCTTATCAGAGAAATATTCTTGAGTACGGCGTAAAACACACATCTAACAAATAAACAAATAAATCAACACAGTTTGATGATTAAAATTACTGTATTAATTTGTACCTAAAATGTCATCATTAAGATACTTATTTTTTTTATTCTGAGAGTGCTGTTTATCTTAGAATTTATTTGAAAGGTAGAATGGAAGTTTCAGCTCCAAAAGCAATATTTTACAACATTTACTTGCCAGTAAAAATGCACCTTTTTGGGTGAATGTTTAGGGCAAATACAGAAGTTTAAACATCTTATTTAAGCTCACTTACCATGAGCTGAATGGTAAGTGAATCTGTAATATACATGTAAGAATTGTTTGGCATACCTGTACCCATTTTACTGGTGAATTCCTGGAGTTCTTGAAAGAAAAGTTTGACCAAATGCATATATGCATAGACAAAGTATCCCTCAGGAAGTTAAAAAAGTCAACACTTGACCAACTGTATAATAATGCATAGATAAAGTATCCCACAGGAAGTTTAAAAGTCAACACTTTGCCAAGTGTATATAATAATACATAGACAAAGTATCTCTCATGAAGTTTAAAAGTCAACACTTCACCAACTGTATATAATAATGCATAGACAAAGTATCCCTCAGGAAGTTTAAAAATGAGCTGAATGGTAAGTGAATCTGTAATATACATGTAAGAATTGTTTGGCATACCTGTACCAATTTTACTGGTGAATTCCTGGAATTCTGAAAAGAAAAGTTTGACCAAATGCGTATATGCATAGACAAAGTATCCCTCAGGAAGTTAAAAAAAGTCAATACTTGACCAACTGTATATAATTATGCATAGATATCCCATAGGAAGTTTAAAAGTCAACACTTTGCCAAATGTATATAATAATACATAGACAAAGTATCTCTCAGGAAGTTTAAAAGTCAACACTTCGCCAAATGTATATAATAATGCAGAGAAAAAGAATCGCGCAGGAAGTTTAAAAGTCAACACTTGACCAACTGTATATAATAATGCAGAGACAAAGTATCCCACAGGAAGTTTAAAAGTCAATACTTCATCAACTGTATATAATAATGCAGAGATAAAGCATCTATCAATAAGTATAAAAATCAACACTTGACCACATGTATATAATAATGCAGAGATAAAGTATCCCACAGGAAGTTTAAAAGTCAACACTTCAACAACTGTATATAATAATGCAGAGATAAAGTATCCCACAGGAAGTTTAAAAGTCAACACTTGACCAACTGTATATAATAATGCAGAGATAAAGTATCCCACAGGAAGTTTAAAAATGAGCTGAATGGTAAGTGAATCTGTAATATACATGTAAGAATTGTTTGGCATACCTCTACCCATTTTACTGGTGAATTCCTGGAATTCTTAAAACAAAAGTTTGACCAAATGCGTATATACATAGACAAAGTATCCCTCAGGAAGTTGAAAAAAGTCAATACTTGACCAACTGTATATAATTATGCAGAGATAAAGTATCCCACAGGAAGTTTAAGAGTCAACGCTTCAACAACTGTATATAATAATGCAGAGACAAAGTATCTCTCAGGAAGTTTAAAAGTCAACACTTGACCAACCGTACATAATAATACAGCGATAAAGTATCCCACATGAAGTTTGAAAGTCAACACTTGACCAACTGTATATAATAATGCAGAGACAAAGTATCGCGCAGGAAGTTTAAAAGTCAACGCATCACGAACTGTATATAATAATACAGAGATAAAGTATCCCTAAGGAAGTTTAAAAATGAGCTGAATGGTAAGTGAATCTGTAATATACATGTAAGAATTGTTTGGCATACCTGTACCCATTTTACTGGTGAATTCCTGGAAACTTAAAAGAAAAGTTTGACCAAATGCGTATATGCATAGACAAAGTATCCCTCAGGAAGATAAAAAAGTCAACACTTGACCAACTGTATATAATAATGCAGAGATAAAGTATCCCACAGGAAGTTTAAAAGTCAACACTTGACCAACTGTATATAATAATACAGAGATAGAGTATCCCACAGGAAGTTTAAAAGTCAACACTTCGCCAACTGTATATAATAATGCATAGACAAAGTATCCCTCAGGAAGTTTAAAAATGAGCTGAATGGTAAGTGAATCTGTAATATACATGTAAGAATTGTTTGGCATACCTGTACCCATTTTACTGGTGAATTCCTGGAATTCTTGAAAGAAAAGTTTGACCAAATGCGTATATGCATAGACAAAGTATCTCTCAGGAAGTTAAAAAAGTCAACACTTGACCAAATGTATATAATAATGCAGAGAAAAAGAATCGTGCAGGAAGTTTAAAAGTAAACACTTGACCAACTGTGTATAATAATGCAGAGACAAAGTATCGCACAGGAAGTTTAAAAGTCAACACTTGACCAACTGTATATAATAATGCAGAGACAAAGTATCCCACAGGAAGTTTAAAAGTCAACACTTGACCAACTGTATATAATAATACAGAGATAAAGTATCCCACAGGAAGTTTATAAGTCAACACTTCGCCAAATGTATATAATAATGCAGAGAAAAAGTATCGTGCAGGAAGTTTAAAAGTAAACACTTGACCAACTGTGTATAATAATGCAGAGACAAAGTATCCCACAGGAAGTTTAAAAGTAAACACTTGACAAACTGTGTATAATAATGCAGAGACAAACTTTCCCACAGGAAGTTTAAAAGTCAACACTTCGCCAAATGTATATAATAATGCAGAGAAAAAGTATAGCACAGGAAGTTTAAAAGTAAACACTTGACCAACTGTATATAAAAATGCAGAGAAAAAGTATCGTGCAGGAAGTTTAAAAGTAAACACTTGACCAACTGTGTATAATAATGCAGAGACAAAGTATCCCACAGGAAGTTTAAAAGTCAACACTTCACCAACTGTATATAATAATGCAGAGACAAAGTATCGCACAGGAAGATTAAAAGTAAACACTTGACCAACTGTATATAATAATGCAGAGAAAAAGTATCGTGCAGGAAGTTCAAAAGTAAACACTTGACCAACTGTGTATAATAATGCAGAGACAAAGTATCCCACAGGAAGTTTAAAAGTCAACACTTGACCAACTGTATATAATAATGCAGAGACAAAGTATCCCACAGGAAGTTTAAAAGTCAACACTTGACCAACTGTATATAATAATACAGAGATAAAGTATCCCACAGGAAGTTTAAAAGTCAACACTTCGCCAAATGTATATAGTAATGCAGAGAAAAAGTATCATACAGGAAGTTTAAAAGTCAACACTTGACCAACTGTATATAATAATGCAGAGAAAAAGTATCGTGCAGGAAGTTTTAAAGTAAACACTTGACCAACTGTGTATAATAATGCAGAGACAAAGTATCCCACAGGAAGTTTAAAAGTAAACACTTGACCAACTGTGTATAATAATGCAGAGACAAAGTATCCCACAGGAAGTTTAAAAGTCAACACTTGACCAACTGTATATAATAATGCATAGATAAAGTATCTCACAGGAAGTTTAAAAGTCAACACTTCGCCAAATGTATATAATAATGCAGAGAAAAAGTATAGCACAGAAAGTTTAAAAGTCAACACTTGACCAACTGTATATAATAATGCAGAGACAAAGTATCCCACAGGAAGTTTAAAAGTCAACGGTTCACCAACTGTATATAATAATACAGAGATAAAGTATCCCTCAGGAAGTTTAAAAATGAGCTGAATGGTAAGTGAATCTGTAATATACATGTAAGAATTGTTTGGCATACCTGTACCCATTTTACCGGTGAAATCCTGGAATTCTTAAAAGAAAAGTTTGACCAAATGGGTATATGCATAGACAAAGTATCCCTCAGGAAGTTTAAAAATGAGCTGAATGGTAAGTGAATCTGTAATTACATGTAAGAATTGTTTGGCATACCTGTACCCATTTTACTGGTGAATTCCTGGAATTCTTGAAAGAAAAGTTTGACCAAATGCGTATATGCATAGACAAAGTAACTCTCAGGAAGTTAAAAAAGTCAACACTTGACCAAATGTATATAATAATGCAGAGAAAAAGAATCGCGCAGGAAGTTTAAAAGTCAACACTTTGCCAAATGTATATAATAATACATAGACAAAGTATCCCACAGGAAGTTTAAAAGTCAACACTTGACCAGTTGTATATAATAATGCAGAGATAAAGTATCCGTCAATAAGTATAAAAATCAACACTTGACCAACTGTATATAATAATACAGAGATAAAGTATCCCTCAGGAAGTTTAAAAACGAGCTGAATGGTAAGTGAATCTGTAATATACATGTAAGAATTGTTTGGCATACCTGTACCCATTTTACTGGTGAATTCCTGGAATTCTTAAAAGAAAAGTTTGACCAAATGCGTATATGCATAAACAAAGTATCCCACAGGAAGTTAAAAAAGTCAACACTTCATCAAATGTATATAATAATGCAGAGATAAAGTATCCCACAGGAAGTTTAAAAGTCAACACTTGACCAACTGTATATAATAATACCGAGATAGAGTATCCCACAGGAAGTTTAAAAGTCAACACTTCGCCAAATGTATAAAATAATGCAGAGACAAAGTATCCCACAGGAAGTTTAAAAGTCAACACTTTACCAACTGTATCTAGTAATACAGAGATAGAGTATCCCACAGGAAGTTTAAAAGTCAACACTTGACCAACTGCATATAATAATACAGAGATAGCGTATCCCACAGGAAGTTTAAAAGTCAACACTTCGCCAAATGTATATAATAATGCAGAGATAAAGTATCCCACAGTAAGTTTAATAGTCAACACTTCATCTGTATATAATAATGCAGAGATAAAGCATCCCTCAATAAGTTTAAAAGTCAACACTTCGCCAACTGTATATAATAATACAGAGATAAAGTATCCCACAGGAAGTTTAAAAGTCAACGCTTCACCAACTGTATATAATTATGCATAGAAAAAGTATCCCACAGGAGGTTTAAAAGTCAACACTTCACCAACTGTATATAATAATGCAGAGATAAAGCATCCCTCAATAAGTTTAAAAGTCAACACTTGACCAACTGTATATAATAATACAGAGATAAAGTATCCCACAGGAAGTTTAAAAGTCAACGCTTCACCAACTGTATACAATTATGCATAGACAAAGTATCCCACAGGAAGTTTAAAAGTCAACACTTGACCAACTGTATATAATAATACAGAGATAAAGTATCCCACAGGAAGTTTAAAAGTCAACACTTCACCAACTGCATAAATTTATGCATAGACAAAGTATCCCACAGGAAGTTTAAAAGTCAACACTTCAACAACTGTATATAATAGTGCAGAGACAAAGTATCGCGCAGGAAGTTTAAAAGTCAACACTTCACCAACTGTATATAATAATGCAGAGATAAAGCATCCCTCAATAAGTTTAAAAGTCAACACTTCACCAACTGTATATAATAATACAGAGATGAAGTATCCCACAGGAAGTTTAAAAGTCAACGCTTTACCAACTGTATATAATTATGCATAGACAAAGTATCCCACAGGAAGTTTAAAAGTCAACACTTCACGAACTGTTTATAATAATGCAGAGATAAAGCATCCCTCAGTAAGTTTAAAAGTCAACACTTGACCAACTGTTTATAATAATGCAGAGATAAAGCATCCCTCAATAAGTTTAAAAGTCAACACTTGACCAACTGTATATAATAATGCAGATAAAGTATCCCTCAATGAGTTTAAAAGTCAACACTTAACCAAATGTATATATGGCATAGATAAAGTATCCCTCAGGAAGTTTAAAAGTCAACACTTGACCAAAAGTATATAATAATACAGAGATGAAGTATTGCTCAATAAGTTTAAAAGTCAACACTTCAACAACTGTATATAATAATGCAGCGATAAAGTATCCCACAGGAAGTTTAAAAGTCAACACTTCGCCAAATGTATATAATAATGCATAGACAAAGTATCCCACAGGAAGTTTAAAAGTCAGCACTTTGCCAAATGTATATAATAATGCAGAGAAAAGTATCGCGCAGGAAGTTTAAAAATCAACGCTTCACCAACTGTATATAATTATGCATAGACAAAGTATCCCACAGGAAGTTTAAAAGTCAACACTTCACCAACTGTTTATAATAATGCAGAGATAAAGCATCCCTCAATAAGTTTAAAAGTCAACACTTGACCAACTGTTTATAATAATGCAGAGATAAAGTATCCCTCAGGAAGTTTAAAAGTCAACACTTGACCAAAAGTATATAATAATACAGAGATGAAGTATTGCTCAATAAGTTTAAAAGTCAACACTTCACCAACTGTATATAATAATGCAGCGATAAAGTATCCCACAGGAAGTTTAAAAGTCAACACTTGACCAACTGTATATAATAATGCAGAGACAAAGTATCCCACAGAAAGTTTAAAAGTCAACACTGTATATATGCATAGACAAAGTATCCCACAGGAAGTTTGAAAAGAGATCTTCTGACCAAATGTGTAAAGCAGAGATAAAGAAAGTTTCAAAGTAAACACTTAACCAAATGTATACATGAATAGAAAAGGTATTCCACAGGAAGGTTAAAAAGAACAACTTTTTATTTTTTTGATGTTGCACAACTGAGATATAGCTGTTCAAAATAAGTAATCAAAATTGCACCCATTCAGGCAATAAAAAGTATCATCGTGTTATGAGTTTTATCAAGTCAGGCGTGAGTTATTTGATCTGTAACAACCCAAGAGCATGTCTATTTCTGCATACCTCACCTGAACAATGTTTTTGCTTTTCAACCATTTGTACATGTGTGACGCAACGCCATATTTCTGGTTGTTCTATATTGGCACATTCTGTGGAATCGTATAAACTTTCCTATGTAAAAGCTGATTTATAGGTTTACATCTACCAAGCTACGTCAGAAGAAAAATGGCCGCGGCCATTTTGGTCTTCCCACCGCTCTTCCTAATGACTATTTGTTGTCTTTTCTTTTAATTTGGTGGTCAGATTTGACTTGCTTGATCAAGGCGCATGTAATAGCTGTATTTCTTGCGATGATTTGCGTTCAAAATACCATTTATATGTGTTGCTCGTCAGAGGGCTGTTTCTGTTTATCATCGCCAAGACTTCAGTCATGAAAACTTGATATAAAAAATTACAGTTTCATAAATTTTACTTTTAATTTTTTGGAGCAACAACGTTGCCATATTTACTACATTTATTGGTGCCTACAAGAGTGCAACTTAATACTGGCAATCTAAACACATAGCCTGCATCGTTATATACACATCTATATTTGCAGTCAGGGCAATTTGGTGGACGTTGCCACTGCGGGCAGTTTGCACCAGTTTCTGATGGTGTTACACAAACAATATGGACCAATCGCTGGATTCTGGTGGGGCAAGCAGCACGTCGTCAGTGTAGCATCACCCACCATCTTCAAGAATCTGGTCCAAGTCTTTGGCAGACCACGTAAGTATTTTTTGTGTAACAGTTTTGACAGACCGCATAATTATTTAGAGTGTAACAGTTTTGACAAACCACATAACATAAGTGTTTAGGGTGTAACAGTTTTGACAAACCACATAACATAAGTGTTTAGGGTGTAACAGTTTTGACAAACCACATAACATAAGTGTTTAGGGTGTAACAGTTTTGACAGACCGCAAATGTATTTTTTCACCATAAGAAAAGCAAAAAATAATTGAAGAAAGAAATGAAACAGGAAACTAGTGTAACATGTGGCTGGTTTCCCTTTATAACCCATTGGTGTTGTACTATATGATTGATCAAATGAATAAAAATGAACGATTATGCCTGCATGAAACCATGGCTAAATTGGCAATTGTTCAGCCTAAGCCCTAATGTGGTGATCGACCAAATGATGTTTCATCTATGTCAGGGCTTTGGATTACGCCTTTCCATGATGGTAGAGGGTGTGCCCAAAATATGAAGCGCCCAAATTAACTGTTTGAAAAGCCTGATATTTTTCATTTCAATCAATTGTAGGAACCAAAGATATTCCTGTCTTCTACCTAACTTACAAGTTAGGCCTAATGACATGGTCAACCTATTAATTGACCTCCAAATGAGTAAAAGTGTGCCTTAAAGATTAATGCATGCCTAAATTAAGACCCCTATTAAAAAAATGTTTGCCCAAATTATTATAATGTAAATTGTTGCCCTATATGTTGGTCATCTGCAGCGGAGCTGTTTAAGTTGCTTGAACCACTGATCACGGCAGACAGTATCCAGTTCGCTAACTACGAAGAGGGGAGAAGACGACGTCGTGTCCACGATAAGGCATTCAGTCACGCAGCCATTAGCCAGTATTACAGCTCATTCCAGAAGGTAATATAGGTGCATGGGCAACTTTCATTGTACACCATCTGGTTAAGCATACATGAAATGGAACTTTAAAAACGAAGATTGTGGTTTTAATGGATATGAAGAAAGTTACGCCAAAAAAATGAAAAAAAAAATTTAAGGCATGTTTGTATCATAATAACCCTTTTATTTCATGCATATTGTTGTGATTTCTTGCTTACAGTTGCATCTTTGAAAGTGACATCATCGATGAACTTACTCTGAACTCGTGACCAGCTTAACCTCCCACTTCCCTCTCCTGCCTGGAATGCACTCTCTCCCCCACCCCAGAGTTGTGCTGACAGCAATCACTTTTGACGGCTTACCACTTAATTAGGACACATCCTAAAAGGAACTTGAGAAACAACCAAACATTTAAGTAAAAGTTTTGATTAAACAATATTCCAAAAAAACTTCCTTCGTTTAAGCAAGAAGATATTCAACATAAAAACTGGACGGATCACTGCTACATGTATTAATGGTCATTCGCAGGAAGGTCTTCCAGCAACTTGCCTGTGGTCATGGTTTACCCCAGGCTTTGTCTGGTTTCCTCCCTCCATAATGCTGGTTGCCATTGTATAAGTGAAATATTCTTGAGTACGGCATAAAATTCCAATCAAAAATATTATTAAATGAATGATTGATGATTAAAAACAATTCAAAAAACTATTTGTTTGCTATAAAGATTTGTGGCTATGAGTTCCCTTGTTTGTGGATTTTACCCTTTTTCCGTTGTTTCTTGATTCTCCAACCAGGTGGCTGAGGAGGTATCCTTGAAGTGGGCTGCGTCCAGTAACACTGATGACCAAATTCCACTTCAGAAGCACATGATAGACCTGGCAATCAAAGCCATTGCCCTGACGGCTTTTGGAGAATGCTTTGAAGACAGTGAAAACATTAACCGTCTACAGAATAGCTATGACCTGGTATGTACTGTCACAACTTTAATCATGGCCTCTATATTAGGTTTTCTCCCAGCATTTTTATGGCCGCCATTGTGTAAGTCAAATATTCTTGAGTACGGCGTAAAGCACCAATCAATTGAAAATGAAAATGAAACTTGGTTCATATGTTAATAAAGATAGGTCTATAGCGATAAAGTCGGCACTTCAAGCTGTTTGTTTGATCTTTTTTTTTCTTTCTTTTTCTTTGATCGAAATTACAACTGCCTTGATATAATTTGAACTTTTGTTCTGTTTTCTGCGATGATGGTCAAGTCAGGTTTGCACAGTTTGCATGGGATTAAAAAAAAACACGATACATGTTTGTTAAGCAAACAGCTATTTGTCTTCATTTAAAGACCATGTACTTGCTGGTTGTTCATTAGGCTAGTACGTGTATATCAAAGCATCACTATTTATTTTGTAGCGGCAGCCTGTGAAAATTTACCTTTGTTCCTATTTGTGCTCCGTTGTTCAGTTTCTGTTCTTTGGAGAAACATTTCTGTTCCTTTCTATGTAATTGTATTCCTTTGTTCACAGTTGTGTTTATTTTCATTATAAACATTACGCATCTATTCCATTTGTGCACTATCCTATTCCTAGGTGTTCTCAGCTGTATTTATTTGTTCAGATTACTGTTACTTTTGTCACATTTGATGTTCCTTTCTTCTCTTTTGCTGTTACGTTGTTCACATTGCTGTCCCATTATTTACATGTCTGTTCTATTGCCCACAGTTGCTGTTCTATTGTTCATATTCCTCTTCCTTGGTTTACATTGATGTTTTTTCCCCTCATGATCCTTTGTTCACACTGCTGCTCATTTCCTATACTTCTTATTAAATATAATGCTGTCCCTTTTCCCCATTGTTGTTCATTTGTTCACATTGCTGTTCTTTAGTTCACGGTTGCTGTTGCATTGTTCATATTCCTGTTCGTTTGTCCAGATTTCTGTTCCTTTGTTTACAGTGCTGTTTCATTGTCCACACCCCTGTTCCTTTGTCCACATTTCTGTTTTATGACCCACAATCCCATGTCTCTGTCCACAATCCCATTCCTTGGTTCACAATCCTTTCACCGTATTACCTAACAGGTTTGGGAGGTGATAGAGGAGTCTCTTACAGTGGTTTCCCTGAGCCAGGAACTGACAGGTACAAAAGGTTTCAGACAGGTAAGCATTTCAAAGATATGGTAAATTCCCTAAAATTTCTCCCACAACTAAGTTGCACCTGGGATTAACATGGACGTCTATTCTTATCCAGGTTGCACGTCTTGCCGGATTTTGAGAGTTCTGCTGATCTTTATTAAAGGTGTTATAAGGTTTGTTTGGAATGCAGGATGCTATTTTGCTGGAAAAAATTAATATTTACTGAAATATAATGGTTCTAAAAATGTACTCTTTGGTGGAAGTTTAGGTTATTTCCAGTATATACAGGTATGAATATTTTCTAATGTATTTGTAGAATTTTTATTGAACCTCTGACCCATTTTTCTTGACAGTTTCTTTCCTTGCCATGTGGGAATGTGAAAAAAAGAAATTTTTTTCTATAATGAAACTTGTATAGTATTTTATTTCCTGCAGTAAAAACTTCTTCAGTCTTTATTATTTCTATTGAAAATTCTACGCTATAATTATTCTACATGATTGTAGACAAGGAAATATAAGGTCAACACAGTTGCTGACAGGGAAATCTACAGTATAGAGGTATTTTGAAAGAGAAATTTAGAGTGTGCAGAATACTTGACAGGTTAACTTACAATGTAAAGAAGAGAAATGTACAATGCACAGAATTGTTGACAGGGAAATCTACAGTGTACAGAATTATTGACAAGGAAATCTACAATGCATAGAATTGTTGACAGGGAAATCAATAATGTACAGATTTGTTGACAGGGAAATATACAAAGTGTGGAATTGTTGACTAGGATCTACAGTGTACTGAATTGTTGACAGAAAAATCTTCACTGTACAGAATTGTTGACAGGGAAATATACGATGTGCGGAATTGTTGACAGGGAAATTCACAATGTACAGATTTGTTAACAGGGAAATATAGAATTGTTGACAGGGATCTAAAATTTACTGAATTGTTGACAGAGAAATCTTCAGTGTACAGAATTGTTGACAGGGATCTAAAATGTACTGAATTGTTGACAGAGAAATCTTCAGTGTACAGAATTGTTGACAGGGATCTAAAATGTACTGAATTGTTGACAGAGAAATCTTCAATGTACAGAATTGTAGACAGGGAAATATACAATGTGTAGAATTGTTGACAGGGAAATCTACAATGTGAGAACTTGTTAAAAGAGAAATATACAATGTGTAGAATTGTTGACAGGGAACTAAAATGTACTGAATTGTTAACAGAGAAATCTTCAATATACAGAATTGTTTACAGGGAAATCTTCAGTGTCCTGAATTGTTGACAGGGAAATCTATATGGTACTGTATTGTTGATAAAGAAATCAACAATGTACAGATTTGTTGACAGGGATATACAATGTAGACAATTGTTGACAGGGAAATCTACAATATACAGAATTGTTGAGGAGGTAATTCAGCATAAGCAGTTGGAGAGGGCAAGGGATGACAAGGTTCTGTTCATAGACTACCTCATGTCCCTGGACTCGCCCATCAACCTGGATCGTGTCTTTGCCGACGGCCTCAGCTATATGATTGGTGGGTTCCACACCACAGGAAACAGTAAGTAGAGTCTCTCATTCAGTCAGAAATTACCTGCATTGTAGGTATGCACTAATATGCTACAGGTGTGTAACAGGGTTACTGGCTTGTTTGGTGGGAAAAAGTGTGAAATTTAAATCCCAGATCTTAATTATTATTATTGAAGTAAGGCAGCATTAATTTTATTCTGTGTTTTATGGGCAAGTCAACCTGTATGAACTCTCAGCCAATCAGATGTTACATGTGGATAATTTTGTTACTGGCTTGTTTTGTGAGAGAAATAAAAAGTGTGAAAATTCAAATTCCACGTGTCCTGTGATGTTTCAGAACTTCTGTACTATCCTCTTAGGAGATTGAGATTGTGTGAGAATATGCAGACAGTGTTTATTTGAGTTATCCCCCTTTATTTGAGTTATCCCCCTTTATTTGAGTTATCCCCCCTTATTTGAATTATCTCCCTTCATTGGGATGTTCCACTTTTATTTCCCTGTTGTTGTCTCTAGCTATTACTGGGCCAGTTTTAATGATACTTACATTGCGTGTACTGTATAAAGACTTGCTGGGGGTTACCCTTTTTGGATTAAATTCGATCTAACCTTTTACTTGATTTCGCAAAATTGAGTGCAAATCACCCATGTAATTAAAATTTTCTTTCGTCAAAGTAAGCATTAACTTGCCGAAAAGTTTTGTAGAATTGCAGTATAAAACTGTAATGCATGTTTAACCCTGTTCTCTCTCAAAGTGCTGACTTGGGCTCTGTACTTCCTGGCCTGTGACCAAGATGCTCAGGAAAAGCTGGCCACAGAAATACAGACTGTGCTGGGTGGAGATAATGTTAACCCTACAAACATCAACAATCTGACGTGAGTATGCTACATCTGTGCATGATAACTGAGAGGGCATGATTACTGGGAGTGCATGATAACTAAGATTGATTTATTTATCTGATTGGTGTTTTTACGCCGTACTCAAGAATATTTCACTTATAAGACGGCGGCCAGGAAACCGGGTAGAGCACGGGGGAAACCCACGACCATCCGCAGGTTGCTGGCAGACCTTCCCACTTACGGCCAGAGAGGAAGCCAGCATGAGCTGGACTTGAACTCACAGCGACCGCATTGGTGTGAGGCTCCTGGGTCATTACGCTGCGCTAGCGCACTAACCGACTGAGCCACGAAGGTCCCGATAACTAAGAGAGCATGATGACTTAGAGTGCATGAAAACTGAGAGTACATGACAACTGAGAATGCATAATAACTGAGAATGCATCGTAACTGAGAGGGTGTGATAACCGAGAGGGTGTGGTAATGGAGACGATTACTGAGAGAGCATGATAACTGAGAGGGCACGATTACTGAGAGTGCATGATAACTGATCATGCATGATAACTTGGAGTGCATGATAACTGAGAGCCCATGATAATTGAGATTGTATGGTAACTAAGACTACATGATAACTGAGAGGGCACGAGAACTGAGAGGGTATGATAACCGAGCGCATTGTAACTGAGAGCACATGATAACTGAGAAGGCATGATAACTGAGAGGGAATGATTACTGAGAGGGTATGATAACTGAGAGGGCGTGATAACTGACAAGGTGTTTCTTCCTCAGTCTGTGTACACTGGGTGTACCCTGCTCAGTCTGTGTACACTGAATGTGCCTTCCTCAGTCTGTGTACACTGAATGTGCCTTCCTCAGTCTGTGTACACTGGGTGTGTCTTCCTCAGTTGGAGTGCGCTGGATGCGTCTTCCTCAGTCTGTGTACACTGGATGTGCCTTACTCAGTCTGTGTACACTGGATGTGCCTTCCTCAGTCTGTGTACACTGGGTGTGTCTTCCTCAGTTGGAGTGCGCTGGATGTGTCTTCCTCAGTCTGTGTACACTGGATTTGCCTTCCTCAGTCTGTGTACACTGGGTTTGCCTTCCTCAGTCTTAGTGCACTGGGTGTGCCTTTCTCAGTCTGTGTACACTGGGTTTGCCTTCCTCAGTCTGTGTACTCTGGGTTTGCCTTCCTCAGTCTGTGTACACTGGATGTGCCTTCCTCAGTCTGTGTACACTGCATGTCTTCCTTAGTGTGAGTGCACTGGGTGTGCCTTACTCAGTCTGAGTGCGCTGGGTGTGCCTTCCTCAGTCTGTGTACTCTGGGTTTGCCTTCCTCAGTCTGTGTACTCTGGGTTTGCCTTCCTCAGTCTGTGTACTCTGGGTTTGCCTTCCTCAGTCTGTGTACACTGGATGTGCCTTACTCAGTCTGTGTACTCTGGGTTTGTCTTCCTCAGTCTGTGTACTCTGGGTTTGCCTTCCTCAGTCTGTGTACACTGGATGTGCCTTCCTCAGTGTGTGTACACTGGCTTTGCCTTCCTCAGTCTGTGTACACTGGGTTTGCCTTCCTCAGTCTGAGTGCACTGGGTGTGCCTTACTCAGTCTGAGTGCGCTGGGTGTGCCTTCCTCAGTGTGTGTACACTGGGTGTGTTTTCCTCAGTGTGTGTACACTGGGTGTGCTTTCATCAGTCTGTGTACACTGGGTGTGTCTTCATCAGTCTGTGTACACTGGGTGTGTCTTCTTTAGTCTTTGTACACTGGGTTTGTCTTCCTCAGTCTGTGTACACTGGGTGTGACTTCCTCAGTCTGTGTACACTGGGTGTGCCTTCCTCAGTTGGAGTGCGCTGGATGTGTCTTCCTCAGTCTGTGTGCACTGGGTGTGCCTTCTTCATTCTGAGTACACTGGATGTGTCTTCCTCAGTTCGTGTACACTGGGTGTACCTTCCTCAGTCTGAGAGCACTGGATATGCCTTCCTTAGTCTTAGTGCACTGGATGTGTCTTCCTCAGTCTGTGTACACTGGGTGTGCCTTCCTCAGTCTGAGTGCACTGGATGTGCCTTCCTCAGTCTTAGTGCACTGGGTGTGCCTTTCTCTGTCTATGTACACTGGGTGTGCTTTCATCTGTGTACACTGGGTGTGCCTTCCTCAGTCTGAGTGCACTGCATGTCTTCCTTAGTGTGAGTGCACTGGGTGTGCCTTCCTCAGTGTGTGTACACTGGGTGTGTTTTTCTCAGTCTGTGTACACTGGGTGTGCCCTCCTCAGTCTGTGTACGCTGAATATGACTTCCTCATGGGGAAGTTTTTTAAAGGTTTTGAACAAAATCCAATATAATCGCTAAGTCACATGACCTGCACTACTAAAAACGTTCAAATTTTTTGCTCCCAACTTACCGAAGGTAAGTAAGGCGCTCCGTCCAAGGGATTATACTGATATGGGTCAGCCAGTCCTTGCACTATCCCCTTCATGCTGAACGCCAAGCGAGGATGTTCCAACTTCCTCTTTTTAAAGTCTTAGGTGTGACTCGATCAAGGATTGATCCTGGATCTACCGGTCCCGAAGCGGACGCTATACCAACTGTGCTATCCGGGCTGGTAGTAGGCTGATGAAGTTTCATCGAAACTCAAATGGTATTCATTTTATAATCGTTGATGTCAAGGAAGAATGAATGAATGATTAGGATTTAATGGCGTATTCCAGTGAGAACAAGTTGAAAACATGAGACTGTAAATGGCATTCGATGTGGTAATGAGAACATTGAAAATAAAACAGAAGTGGATGTCTAGGAAGAATAATGTGAGCAACTTCAATAGGGTTCCTAGCACAAAGAGCTGGGCACCCTAATTCCAGCAATTAATTAAACATTGATGTCTTTAACAAGGCATTTAGTTACAATTTACCTCGTGCGATATTTAACCACCCAATTTACCTTTTCAGATACCTTCGCCAAGTTCAAGAGGAGACACTGAGGTGCTCAGTTGTGGCTTCCTGGGCTGCTAAGTTCCTTGATGATGACGTGGAGCTGGGGGGATACCTCATACAGAAAAGGGTGAGCACCTGTTGTGATTGGATCTTTGATGTGTGTATTTCTGTCTCAAGTTAGATTGGACAGAAACTTTGAATAGGACAACATCAGAATTAAACAAAGTCCAATATAATGGACAGCCTCTTACTCAAGGGAAAAGAAATGGCTGTGGTTTAAAACAAAATCCAAGCAGGTTCACCAATTTTCAGCTTTTTTTTTTTCCATACCTTAATTCTTCAACCTTTCCGCATATTTGCAAGGTGTTTATTTCAGAATATTCTGAGGGCATCGTTTTGTGTAGCCTGATAAAATTATACTTTACGAGAAGCCCTGAACGTGGCCAATGCATCCAATGTAGTTTTGTCTCCAAAATCATATTAAAAATGATCATAAACTGCACTTAAAAGTTGTTCTTTCACATGCAAAATGGTTGAGGAATTATGAAACATGTTAACCTTACCTTGGTTTTTTTTTGCCTAAAGTTACAGCTGTTGTGCCCTTATCCACAGTCTGTAGAACACGAGGTGCATGTCAGGTATATATGAATACCAGTATGCATTAATATGTTTTTTGTACACAGGATTCAGAAATGCACTCGCTTAGCGATATTGTCATAATGTCGTCAATTTATTAAGAACATTGCCTTAATGTTCGATATTTTTTTTCTTCGTTTTTACCAGCATTTATACATTTGTTACAATTTTCTTTGTGTTTATTAAAGTGTTATGCTTTGAGCAGTCTTGTCTGAGCTGCTGAACTGAGTGTTTCCGGACACTCCACGTAATGTTTTAATAAAAAAAGGAGGTGGGCGGGGTGGGGGAGGGGGAACATGTGTTTTATGAACATCTAGTTTTGACTCATTTCTGTATCGCCTGTTTACAGACCCCAATAATAACTGCCCTGGGAGTCATGTTACAAGATGAGAAGTACTGGCCAGACCCTACAAGGTGAGGTTTGATTTAGGTTAAAATGCCTGTATCAGTACTGTAGCATCTTAGCAATATGCAGTGTGAATCTCAGGTAAAGATGACTAGGGTAAAGAAGACTAGGGTTTGATTTATTTGTTGGTTTGATTGCTGTTTCATGCTGTATACAAGAATACATCGCTTATACGACGGCATTATGGTTGGAGGAAACTGAGCAGAGCCTGGAGGAAACCCATAACCATCCGCAGGTTGCTGTCAAACCTTGCCATGTATGACCGGAGAGGAAGTCAACATGAGCTGGACTTGAACTCACAGCCACTACATAGGCTCAGAGGCTCATGGGCCATTGTGCCGCACTTGCACGCTAACCACCTCGGCCATGGTTTGAAGACTGTTGTTACTTTCAGCTTTCAAGATTTCAATAGGGAGCCTTGCAGCGCGACGCTTGTATTCAAGATTTCAATAGGGAGCCTTGCAGCGTGACACCTGATTTATTGGCCCTGCAGCATGACGCCTGATTAACAGGCCATGCAGCGTGAACCCTGATTTATGTGCCTTGCAGCATGCTCCCACTGCTTCAAATCTGTTGAGTTCTGTTCAGTTTCTTCAAAATACAAAGTAACATGTATACCTCCATTTTGCTGGTGCAGAATTATCTTAATTGGTTTAATTGTTGTTTAAGACCATATTGGAGACTTTTTCACTCATGAAAGAAAAAAAAAAAGTTTTTGGGGTGAAAGAAATAGAGACGCACAGGGTAAACCACCGACATCTGACAACTTTTTGATCAAACTTTCCACGCATGTGACATACAGACTTGTGCGTCATAGTGCTGGAAGACAAATGGTCTACAACAAATGTTAGGCAGCACACAGTGCCCGGTGAGCATTGCTGATGGATTATTGTCCCCCAGGTCCCCCATAAATATTAAAGGCCAAGAGCACACTAGCATGAAGTACGTCAGATGAAAGATTATTAAATATTGTTATTATAATAATTAGTTGGATTTATTTTTTTAGATTATTTTTTGACGGTAAAAAGTAAAATGCATTTTAAAACTTTTCTGACATATTGGGACCAGTGATGTCATTTCAGCTTTTTGACACATGACACACCAAAATTGCTGCATTTCATCATTCAGAATGCATCTTCATTTAGAGCTATGAATGCATTTAACAAATGGGCCTTGAAACAAACTATTTCAAGCCAAAAATATTGATGTGACGTCACTGATACCCTCCGGGTCCCAACAAACCACAATAGAATAGTCGGTTAGATAAATCCTAAAAAAGTAACTCAAACTATTTTTCTGGACAGTGATTAATGATGTTTCATCTGATAAGTACTTTATTTTAGTGTTTTCTTTGCCTTTAAGGTCGAGAGAATCTACAACTTCCCTGTCCAAAGCCGGGTTTGAACCTGCACCTTAAGTTGTTTGTCATAGCATTTGAAAAGTTAACAGCTCAGACCATTTGACTATGGCCAGTACCGTAATGTTACAAATAGTATGGCATAAGAAATGAAAACTGGTGCTAAATTTTCCTGTCAGATTTGATCCGGAGAGATTCAGCGCAGAAAACATGAAGAAGCGGCAAGGTCATGTGTTTTCTCCGTTTGGTCTGGCGGGGAAGAGGATTTGCCCCGGTTACAGATTTGCTTACGTGGAGACCGCCGTTGTCCTGGCAACGCTAGTTGGGAGGTTCTGCTTCAAGCTGGTTGAAGATCAGAACATAAAGCCTGTCTTTGGACCTGTGACTCATGTCAGTGAGGAGGTGTGGATTAAAGTTGCTAAGCGATGAGGTGGCAATGATTGACAGCTGAACTTGATACAGGTATATATTCATGTATCTGACTTGAAAAAAGTACTATATATTCTGTTTAAAAGATAAATGAAAGAATAAAAATGGTGATGGTAAATGTTGAGTGTGTAAACTAATAATACAGAAAAGAAAAAGTTTACTTATTTAGGGGGAATATTAATTAGAATGCTTGTTGATACATATTTTCTGTCAGAATTATTTCTATAAGTGATGCAAAAATCAGGCGACTATCACAGGTCTACAATTATATACGTGTATACACTGCCGAAACCTGTCTCCACAATCTGATTTCTTGTATTGGTTTATCGAATTCTAACTGGAAGAACATTATTTTATACAAGCATAAAGCAAAATTATGCTTCACGAACCCTTTAAGTCATAAGTTCAAATTTGTCCTATTGGGTAACCAGCTGAAAACAGAACAAACTGTGTTTTAAAAGCTGGATTCACAGGCCATGATTTGTTCATATTTACAAATCATAATAGTTTTCTTCTGGTTTTAATTTGACAATTCAGCCAATACAGCAAGTCAGACAGCTTAACTGTTTTATACATGCGGCTTAAAAGTGTAAATATAATAAAGTAATCAAGTATTTTCTGAGAGGTTTGGGGAAAGGCCGCAATTTACAGACTATTTTCTAAATGTTAATTATTGTCCACTTTGTATTAACATGTTTTTGAATCATAATTGTCAACTTCAAATGGTCCATTCATTTAACACAGGGCCTTCATGCACACTGACATGAACTTTGAATATAGCAGCTGTCGCAAAGATGCTTTGGTTTCTGTCTCGTATAAATAATGTCTTGAACGGCTGAGTTTCATTCTTGGTAAAATTAGTTTTTATGAAAAACAAGTTTACGATAAATAAAAAGTAATTAAATTCTGTTTGTGAAATAATGTTTTGAAAAACTGTGTACGTTCTTACACAGAAAGTTGTTTCCATAAAATGGTGATATATTTTCTGCTTTTATACATTTTATGAAGTGCCAATTCCTTACATGAAATGATTTATGAAACTGTCAGTTTGTAACAAATAGTGCTTCCTTTTTTTTAAACACCACAGAAAAATGCCTTATTTTGAGCCAATATAACCGAGAATAGTTTCAGAGAATAATTCGTTACATGAAATAAAATTTTGTCAAACTGTGTCAGTTTGTAACATTTTGTGCCATAATAAACATTATGATAATATAATTATAATATACATTATACCTGATGACAGATTGTGCCAATTCCGTTCATGTTATTTTTGTACCACAGAAAAATGCTGTATTTATGTTACTTTACAGTCCCAAAAACGATTTCACACAAAAATGAAAAATTTCGTTCCAGTATAGATTTGATCAAGTGCTAATTCCACATGTGAAACCATATTTTGGGAAACTGTGTGAGCTCGTAAAAAATGGGGCTACTTTTTTTTTGTACCACAGACAAATGTTTATGTTTACCTCACTTATTATCGAGTGCTAATTATAATTGCCGACAATATTACCGATCATTACACTTTTTATTAAGTATATACGTGGATGTACTTAAAAGTAAGGCAGATGGTTTTTAAGTAGAAAATAATATTATGTGGATGTATACTCCAGAATATAGATGTGTTATATGTAGCAGCAAAGTTTTAACATATGCAATTAATAAAATGTTAGCATATAAAGCTCACAGTTTATTAACCAAGATGTTGTGAAGCTCTCAATAAAGCTACGTGTTGTGAAGCTCTCAATAAAGCTACATGAACTTCAGGAAATCTGACAACGAAGGAGTCCCAAGAGTGCATGTACGTGTAATGTGCCTCCTTGTTCTTATTGTACCTGATGCTGCTTCACTGAGACGACTTACCAAAGTGAAAGTAAGCCGCCTCGCCCAAGCCATTATACTGATACTTGTCAACCAGTCGTTGCACTACCCTCTTAATGCTCAACGCCAAGCGAGGAAGTGCAACTTCCTGTCTTAAGGTCTTAAGTGTGGCCCTACCCAGGATTGACCCTGGATCTACCGCCCCCAAAGCGAATGCTCTACCATCAGGGCCGGTCTTCAGAAATAGAGCGAATCTTCTGATGCTGTTGAAGAAGAATAATGCAAAATAATGAACATATATTTGAAGTACTGTACTGATTGCTCAAACATAAAACACACGTATGTGTAGTTTCTCACGCGACTCAGGACGGTTTTGCTACAACAGCTTGGCATTTCAGAAATACATACAGTACATGATAACAGTCAACACAGTTGGTTACATGTTGGTTTGTTTTTTGTTTAAAAGAACAGCACGTCGATTCTGAAAATGGCCTTCAGGATTTTTTGCTTGCTGACATGTAGTTGATTGTTGTTCGCCGCCATAAGCACTTGCATGATGTCAGGGGCCCTCCGTGGCTCAGTTGGTTAGGGCACTAGCGCAGCGTAATGAGTCTCTCACCAATGCGGTCGCTATGAGTTCAAGTCCAGCTCATGCTGGCTTCCTCTCCGTCCGTACGTGAGAAGGTCTGCCAGCAACCTGCAGATGGTTGTGAGTTACACCCAGGTTCTGCCCGGTTTCCTCACCATAATGCTGGCCGCCGTCATATGAGTGAAATATTCTTGAGTACAGCGTAAAACACCAATCAAATAAATAAATAAATATATGATGTCAATCCATTTTTGTTTCACATGTGGAGGAAACCTGCCTGAGATAAACCACCAACCTTGGGCAAATTACTGGCAATTTTCCCTTATGTGACATGTCACCAATCTGTCACCAACAACTCGACAACAGTGAGAACAGAAGTGACCATGTCTAGGTTTGAACCCACACCTGATGTGTCCTTGTGATTGAAAAGCTATCAGCTTTAAAAGCCGCTCAGCCACTGAGTCTCCCCCGCCAACAAGACCATGCAGCGGTTAAAAAGGCCTTAAATCTGAATGCAGCAAAAAATGACAAAAATGACCTGTTGAAATGAACAGATATATTTAATGTGATGTAACAATTTGTTAATCCCTTCCTCCCCCCCCCCCCCAAAATGAAAACAAAAAGCACATTTATGAATAAATAATAAGTATATTAATATTACTGTTCAAAACTAGTAATGAGCCCAAAAAAAATATGATCGGATTATCAAGATGAACCATAATGCAAATATGTATATTTATATCCGTGTAAATACGTCAGGTGCACACAGCATCAACAGTCCATGTCTGTGAACGCTCGTAAGAAAAGCAGAGAACATAAATAAATGTGTAAAAAAAAAACATCATGTTTTACAATTTCAGGAGTGTGTAAAAACAAAAACCGTGTTTTACAATTTCTAGAGAGACATATGTTTCGACCAACAACATCAGAAATTTATAAAATAGGATTGGTCCCAAAATGTGAGCAAAATCAGGCTCTAACCACAGCATGACATTCACGATAGGCCTTAGAGAGAGATTGGCAAGTTATCAGATACACTTCTGTCCACATATCTAGGGCTCATACAGCCACAAGGTTTGAAAATTCCAAGGTTTTCCATTCGATTATTACTAAAATTCCAGAATGTTTTTCGATTAAATTCAATGCCATGATCAGCTACTTTCAGAAATTCTCTCCAAATGTATGCTGGTGCGTTTTACACAAGTACTACATTGGCATTTCTGAAACAACTTCACTAAAAACACACAACAAATTTCTTGTACTGGGTATATTTGAATTTTATGTTCTATATCAGCATAGATCAAGAAATTTTGAGCCCTTTTACTTTTAAGAATCACTACTAGCTACTACAGCAGACTTCAAACTTCCCTGATTTTCCAGGATCAAACCATTACAATCTTAAATTCACTGTCTTCTAGATTTTCCCTCATATTCCAGGTATTTTCTGATATTCCAGGATTTGGCTGATATTCCAGGTATTCTCTGATATTCCAGGATTTAGCTGATATTCCAGGATTTAGCTGATATTCTAGGTATTCTCTGATATTCCAGGATTTAGCTACTATTCCAGGTATTCTCTGATATTCCAGGATTTAGCTGATACTCCAGGTATTCCCCTGATATTTCAGGTTTTCCCTGATTTGAGTGCACCTTAAATATCATTCCTATCATCATGAAGTCGACATAGAGAAGCAAGATTTTGTAAAACATGAACTGTATCCTAGTGTTACTTTGAAACAAATTTTGTGTCATATGTATCCATTCTCAGTAGACAAAAAACAAAACATGATCTTTTACTTTGAACAAAACTTAAATTCACTCTATCTGTGTAATGTAAATGTACACGTGAAATTTAACAGATTTCTTTATCATTAAATATAAAAACAAGCATAAAAAAGCACCATTTTGCATCTGTGAAAGCAAACGAAAATTATTCACGATCCTGCAATAGAACAGCCAGATAAAGACAGGCTTTGTGTATTTATAGTCACAGAGATGAGATCTTATAACAGACAAAACAGAATTTGCTACACTTTGTAAGATTGTCACTTTCACCCCAACACCCAGAGCTAATAAACCATCAACATCCTTGATCATTTACAACAACTGTTTTCTTCTTTCGAAAGAGAACTGCACTTTAATTAAACAAAAAACATCTATCTATACAACTGTATGTTCAAAAGCCATCAGTGAATGTTAAAAATTAAAACATACAGCCATAACAGAGTCTCTCCAATAAAACATAAAAAATCCTCCGATAACAAAACCATTCTGCTGATGTTCAAGTCTAGTCTTCAAAAACGCTTTAGTCTGTAAAGGATTTATATTTCTGTTCTATGGTCCTTGAGTGCTGGGACAGTGAAAAATAGCAACTTACAGAGCAGAGATAGCAACCCTTTACCTTTATTCCTTCACCAATGTCTTACCAAGACAACCAACACATGTCCTCATGAACTCTTTTGGTAACAAATGTCCGAACACATCTGACTTTTGACATCTGACCTGGTTAACAATTTCTTGTAACAATTTTACCACCATCTTCATTCAACATTTTTGATGTTGACTGATGTGTTTGTAACTAGGCTTTCATTGGTAATTCTTCAATGCTAACCTTAATTGACCTTGAACCTTCCTTTTTGACCTTGAACCCCATTTTACTCATCCATAATAGAATGTAAGTAAAGACGTCATGCTGAGTATGACAGGGATACTTTACAGTCACTTTCGTTTCTCTACCGTGATCCAGATTTCGTCCCCTGGGTGAGTGACGATTCCGTACACAGGATTGATGACTAGCCCCTCCACCATCTTGACCTTGTGTTGACGCAGTAAGGTCACCAGTACAGACGTTGCCTCCAAGTAAGCCAACTGAGCACCAGGGCACGTACGCTTTCCGGCAAACCCGAATGGGGAAAATGCCAACAGAGGACGGGACTTAGTGTTCTCAGAACTGAAGCGGTCTGGGTCAAACCTATAGATAGAATAAGTTAAAAAAAACAATCCAAATATACTGCCACTGTACATGGCAACTTTGAGCTTTTCAAAGCCATCAACTCTGGCATAAATTGAAAGCTACAGCTTGAAAAGTTTTGAGAAAATACATGTACATTCAGCCTCCATTGTTCTTGCCAAGGCTACATGTAAATGTGAAAAGCCACGTGTCAAGCTTGTTCAGTAATGTCTGTTAAAGGAGAAGAAAACTTAAAAACATGACACTATAGGCTGAAAAAAGCACATTTTTTTTCTATCTGGTGGTGCCTGCTACATAAGGCTTCAGGACTAGTTCTTAGGCAAAATGGAGACGCCCACAGCAGCTTTTAGTGCTGAATTTATTTATAATTTATCAACTACATATTAGAATTTAGAATTTTTTATGGCATGCTCCTGCAAGGAAATGCATACTCTTTTCAATGGTATTTGAATGATATTTAAATTTCCTTCTCCTTGAAGTCAAAGGTCAGTTTTCTCCACCCATAAAACTGACCACTGTTGCATAATTAATACATGTACAACATAAAACAACAATGAAATAAAGGAAAGAAACCAATTCTGTGCAATTCACTAAAATTATATCATGTCAAAATCACACTAGCAAGAGTTGGTGTCTTTAAAAGGCAATACATAAGTTTACATTTTCGCCTTTCACAGTGAAGTAGGTCACTCTCTGTAAAGAAAACAACACTCAGCTTGCTGAAAAGAGCTGGAATTAGCTCAGTCAACACCCACATAACCAAACCTTGCTCACTGAATGGCCAGGTAGCACCATGTTGGCTTAATTTACATTCCAAATGTGAAATCTTGAAGGCAGAAACCCAACGACCATTAAAAAATCAGCTTTGCCATATACAGCTAATAAAAGCGTACTTGACCCAGGCAGGGACACTACTTACTTGTTAGGCTCTGCCCACCATGTGTCTCCCTGGAGCACCACCCCTAGGGCATGGATCACTGGGGTCTTGGGAAGAGAGAAGGAAAATCAAGTGTTGGCTTAAAATTTACCGAAACATAGTAAATGGCCTAAATTATGTCCGTGAAAAAGTTACTCATTTTTTACACGATTCTGACAGTTCTTTTCAGGTTTGCTTAGAAGTATAAACAAGAGTGGCTGTTTTAATTCCCGGCCCATTCGGCGGTAGCAAATGGTGATTACAAACAATGAACAGTAACCAGGGACTGGCTCGCTGTTACACACTCCTGTGCATCATGGCTAGAACCCCTACTGGCAAAAGTGAGTGAGTCTGGACTGAATGTCTTGAAAATTCCCCTAATTCCCCCCACACTCCTCGCATCCAGCAGCCTACATTACCCCTCAGACCTCGCCTTTCTCGTGCAACTGCTCTTCACGCGCAACGACCTTTCTTTCCCCAGCCCCGCAAACTCATACCACGCCCTAACTGCTTTCCCTAGAACATGGGAGATCACCCATCCAGCCCTAAGCTGGAGATAAAACCAGGCATTTTCCGATTATAGCACAATAATGATACTGAGGTGTACTTACATTTTTAGGAATCTTATGCCCTTCCAGCTCTGTATCAAAATCCTGCACCCTGGCTGACCAAGGGGAAAGTGCAGAGCACCTGAGCGTCTCATCCAACACCTGCCGCAGGTATCTAAAACATCAAACAAAATATTAAAAAGAAATTCATCACCAGATTAAAGGAGCAACTGATCACTTGGCTAAAGTCTCACTCTCCCTTCAGCTGATTGGCCCAAAAATTGTTGAGTCTACAATCCACAAATGATTTTCAAATGTTATTTCTATACTCTCTTCAAATGCTGAAAAAAAATTTATTCTACCTGTAAAACAACAAATACAATTGGTGTGGCCTAAATGGTGACTGATTTACTACTTCGAAACCCGATTGAAAAAGCAAGCAAATTTAACCTTTGTGCCAATGCCTGCCCCGATGTGTCCACTCAACTTACACGCTCTAGCGTTTCTCACCTGAGCTTGTCTACATTGTTTTCATTCACTTCTGACTCTCCCAAAGCTGTTGATATTTCCTTCACAAGCTTCTGCTGAATGTCTGGGTGCGTGGCCAGGAAGTAGAGCGCCCAACTGAGCACTAGAGAGCAAAACAGAATTTTGTGCCAGAGAGCAAATTTGATTGATGTCAGAAAATTTTTATCATTATTTTGGTCTTACACTTGGTGGTTTTCAGTATAAAAAGTGTTATCATTATTTGGGTTTTACACTTAGGGCTTCAGTATAAACAGCATTACCATTATTAGGGTTTTACACTTAGGTGTTTCAGTACAAACAGTTTTATCATTATTTGGGTTTTACACCTATGGGTTTCAGTATAAACAGTTTTATCATTATTTGGGTTTTACACTTAGGGCTTCAGTATAAACAGCATTATCATTATTAGGGTTTTACACTTAGGTGTTTCAGTATGAAAAGTTTTATCATTATTTGGGTTTTACACTTTTGGGTTTCAGTATAAACAGCATTATCATTATTTGGGTTTTACACTTAGGGCTTCAGTATAAACAGCATTATCATTATTAGGGTTTTACACTTAGGTGTTTCAGTATGAACAGTTTTATCATTATTTGGGTTTTACACTTATGGACAGCATTAACAACTGATTGTAAACTCAATTGTAAGGTTTACAAATGACTGTAGTTACAATCCCTCTGTGCAAGTGAGCCCAGGACATTTACTTCTCTTGAGATTTTAAGTTTCTAGTTGTTGCACAGATACTAGTGTTAAAGACTGGCCAAGAGAGAATGACAAACTGAAACTAACATCCTTCACTTTCACTGAAAACATAGGTATATTCGTACCACCAGATATTATACATACTGAAGGCCGTCTTGTGAACTCCCCAAACTATAAATGTCAGCAGATCTTCTACTTGTGTGTCCTCTGAGATCCCCGCCAGAGTTACCATGTCAACAAACATCAGGTCGTTGCCACGGGGACGTGACCTCTGTTTCTGAAGGACATCCTTGAGAGTGTCATGGAGGGCAGATTTTGCTGAAAAGTTTCAATAATTACAGTCTGATTTATTTACATTTATAATAAAATGATTTCGTTTCACATGATGCAAAATATTTTATCACTTCGGTGTTTGTCAGTGGAAGAATTCTGAAAGCAGACCTGGCTGTGTATGACGACTGAAAACTCGCTCTCACCTTGTTTCCGTCTACAGGTCAAAGTTTGGCGAGTTGTGTTAATCTTCATAAAATATTTTTTATTTATTTGATTGGTGGTTTAAGCCGTACTCAAGAACATTTCACTTATACGACTGTGGCCAGCATTATGGTGGGAGGAAATCGGGGGAAACCACCATAAAATAAGTCATTTCCATGTCAGTGAGAGCAATGGAGCAGAGTGACTTTCCCCTGCCTGTGGGTAAACACTCAAGCCTATCTTCTCTCACGCCGTATTGGCCAGATCTGCTATCTGAAAAGCTTTCAGTTTACTACTGTTCAAATTTCATTTTAATCTCCTTCACAGTTCGATTATCCAACTCACATGTGGAGTCAAGAATGTTGTTGTATTGGATCACAAGACATACACCATCCAATAATATTTCATCTATCGTTTTTCCTTGTCTCCATGGCATTTCGACCCTTTCATTGCTTCTCTGACAACTGGGTAACCGAGCTGTTTTAACGGAAAATGTGCCTATGTTTATCCGTCGCTAGAATGAACTGATGCAGGGTGAAGAATTGTCACTCTTATTGTGAGCGTAATAGCAACTCGGAATTCAAAGCAAAATTACCAACAAATGACGGAAAATTTCACTGCAAAGACAGAAAATCAGAAAATACAAGGGGTTATTTGCTAATTTTACCTTGACTGAACCTCTTGAACTGTTGACTGCCCTCTTCTGGGAAGCTCTCAGCAAGCAAAGACTCCTCTGTGATGGACCAGCACTGAAACAGAAATTAACAGAGAACAAGTTCATATAAAGCAATTGGGTCTACACACGATGATTGAGGGAAAAGTGCTCTGTTTTACAAATGGAGAATAAGTGGGAACTCTGTTCAGTCCAATTTAAATATCTCTCATAATTTCTGGTGACCAATCATATTTTAGTTTACTTTGAAATGTACATTCATATTTCACCTTTACTGGAAAATAAACATGTGCACCACAATGTTAATATACACAAAAGCAACAGGAAGAGACATGTCTGTTAAGTGCGTTGATCTACAGAGAGGGTATAAGGGGGGATAACTCAGAAGTCAAACCAGATCAAAATGAAGCAGAATAAGGGGGGATAACTCAAAAGTCAAACAAAATCAACATGGATGAGAGTAAAGCTGGGAATAATGCAGAATTGAAAGCAAAATCAAAAGTTTCAAACTGTTTGATATGTTACATACCACATCAAAATTCTTCCTGAATTCCAGAAGTTTCTTGTCGTCTTTGAAGTAGTCTCCGACCAGCGTCCACATGAGGATCTTGAAGGAGAGTGCCAACATGTGCTGAGTTAGCGGGATGTGCTGCTCGTCTGGCATTGTCGACCATTTGGTGGACAAGTCTGCGGAAACCTAAACATAATGCAAACATAATACCTAGATTCCTTGAAGCGTTTACTAAAGCAAATACACCCTTCCAATTCGGCAGTTATGGGTGATAATGACAAACATCCCAACATATATTCAGACCTGATCATGTTTTAACCCTCAAAACCAAAAGAAAAATTACCCGAGTCCAAAATCGTGGAACATACATAAGCATATAAAAACTGACTGGACATTAAACAGTCATAAATTAATGATTTTTTTTTTCAATAAATAAAACTACCAGCAGGTCTAGTACAAATTTTGTCTTTGTTTTAAAGGAAAAATTTTTTCACATACTTCCCAGGAAAAAAGAAAAATTCAAATTTTAAGAAGTACCCGTAACAAATACTAATAAAATGTTTAAAAAAAAAAAAAAAAGGAAAGAAAACACACACACAAAGAGCAAAAGATTTTAATACTGCGTATGAATATCTTTACAGACATCCTAGAATCAATGTCTTATCTCCTCAACACATACTTCCTTATTCACTTGATTGTTTAAGAATTTACTTCATACACACATAGGTAGTCAGTTTTACATGTGAAGCAACCTAGAAGACCAGGTTTAAACCATCGACCTTTGACAAGTTACTGACAAGAACATTTCCTTGTCTGACATGCGCTACATATGGGACTGTAAACAGGACAGGATTGAGGTCGCATCTCGCAGACCACAAAAAAAAAAACAAAAAAAAACTGAAAGATAAACTTTTTACGTTAAAACATTGCCAGTAGACATAAAAAAATGCCCAATACCTTGTGGAAAATGGCATAGCTGTTCTTGAAGGCGCTTCTTGTAAAGACTTTGTCGTACTTGGTCCGTCGTGTTCGGCCATCTGCCTTGTTTGTGAAGGGGATACTACTTGATCCAAACAGGGGCCGAAACAATCTCATTAGCTCCACTGAAAAACAATAACTAACAGTCTTATTAGCTCCGTTACATGAAAAGCAGTAACATCTCGTAATTTTGTACACTGATTTTACGGAAATTGCCAAAGACAAAATAGATTTTAGGCCAACAATATTTTTTATATTTAAAATGTTGATTATGTAAATAAAACCTACTGTTATTCGATTTGAATATACATATATGTAACTTTTCAAAATACAGAAAACTAATTAGAGTGAGTGAGTGCTTGGGGTTTAACGTCATACTCAACAATTTTTCAGTCATATGACGACGAAGGAATCCTTAGGGTGCATGTACATGTAATGTGCCTCTTTGTTGCAAGACGGATTTCCACCGCTCTTTTATTTAGTGCTGCTTCACTGAGACGACTTACCGAAGGCAAGTAAGCCGCCCCGCTCGAGCCATTATACTGATACGGGTCAACCAGTCATTGCACTATCCCCTTCATGCTGAACGCCAAGTGAGGAAGTTACAACTCCCTCTTTTAAAGTCTTAGGTGTGACTCGATCAAGGATTGATCCTGGATCTACCAGTCCTGAAGCGGACGCTCTACCAACTGTGCTATCCGGGCTGGTTAAAAAAAAACTAATTAGAAGGAGTAGATTAATCTTCTGAAATCTTCTTCGGCGGGTTTGGGTGACAACTATTTAAACAAGGCATTCGGAGAATACTGGTGGATCGCCTGATTGAGTAGCTTGTAAAATAGCATACTGTTCAAGTCATGTGACACATTCAAATATTGACCTCCAAACCAACAAACGTAGAATTATTGATACTGTCATACACATTATTCTCTAATTATATAGTGATAAAATCTGAACATTAAATCAGCAAGAAAAGCCAGAATTATTACACTGTCACAGCTATGACTGTTTATCACATGTGTAAGGATTGCAGAGCAGTGATTGCATATGTTATGGGGTTGTATATCATCGAGATGGTGAGACGCTTTGGGGAGATAGTGCACAATTTAAGCACAGAGGTCTTTGATATGCAAATCTTGAAGTACTTTTGGAAATCCATGTACTATGGAAGGCAACTGCAACCCTGCGAATAGCTAAGCAAAATTTTTAGCTATGAAGTGAAAGATTTCCCTGGTTTTTCAAGTGCAAACCGCTACCGATGATTGTGTACTATGGGTGGCCACTGCAACCCTATGATTGGCCAACAACTTTAACCAAACTGGACACCGCGTCCACCACTGACAGCATCTGATCCCTGCTCTCACTATACCTCTCCTTATTTTGTAAGGTGAGCTAAAAATGATGACAGTTTGCTGCTAGTTATGACTATCCCCAAATAGTGCCAAGTTAAAAGATAGGCAAGTAGCCCTACCATGCTGTAAAGTGGCAACGTCATTTTGTAGAGGAATGTCAGTCAGGGAAAACTTGAAAACCAGGAAATGCGCTGCAATAGATCTTTTGGTTTGATGTGTTTGTATATTAAATGTGATGACAATACTCAAGCTTGAATGATTCTAAACCCGTGACATCTAATACATTGCAGTTAACATCGCTGCATACTTCATTTAGCGAACTTTTCTTAATCCACCATGTCAGGATCCGTCCAATTTGCTACTATTTAAGCATTTAGACAAACAGTTTAGAATAAAACTCTGTTGGATATTGACAACAGGGCCCACTTTCACAAAATTTTTGCAGAGTTTCCTCCCCTTTACGAAAAAGGTTCCAAGAAATCTGACTTTCCATTTTTCGTGAAAGGGGTCCCTGGTTGTATTTCGCCTGTGGCATTGTCGTTACTGCTCTGGTTTTACTCTCTGTGTTATGGTGTTTTACATTTATGTCTCACCTGGCCTGTCGAAGACTGCCTGCTGTTCCTTGAAGAGTTTGGGGCTGGCTACACTGACCACCAGCTTCTGTCCTATCCAGAAGGAAGCGATGGAGCCATACTGACCGTGGAGGTCAACAAGGAACTCCTGTAAACTGCCGGCTCGCTCGATATCCGGAACATTTCCCGTTCTAAAAACATGTCAGAATAGATTTATTCATTTGATTCGTGTTTTATGCTGTACTCAAGAATATTTCACTCATACTATGGCAGCCAGTATTATGGCGAGAGGAAAAAGGGGAGAGTCCGAGGGAAACCCACGACCATCTGCAAGTTACTGCCAGACCTTCCCAGTTACGGCCGGAGACGAAGCCAGCATGAGCTGGGCTTGAACTCACAGCAATTGCATTTGTGGGAGGCTCCTGGGTCACTACGCCGTGCTAATCCCCTCAGCTGCAGAGGCCTCATGGCATAACAGAGCCAAATGGTTAGAGCGTCTGCCTCATAGTCAGGACACCCAGGATGAAACCTGGGTCGGGTTATATGAAAAAGACTACATATGGTACTTGTTGCTGCCTTGCTTGGCGCTCAACACTGGTTGGTTAGAGAAAGGAAACAGGACTAGTTTGCCTGGTGTTAGTATAATAGGACTAATTGAGGTGTCATGTCAATTCAAACAGTGTTTCACCCAAGCAAGCAATAAAACCAAAATCTAATTTTTTCATCCTTCATAATTCTGCAAAATGGCTTCTTTCCTTACTATTGATAGCAGTTTAATCCTAACATTCACATTTCTGATACATTTGCAAAAAAAAAAAAAACTTACATCATTCCAAAAAGTTTCTTTATATATTCCTTCACTTCAGAACTTAGATTAAACAAACTGAGGTCATGTAAGTACACAGTCTTCACCATATTGTGCTACAGGGGTCAAAATGTTTGGACATTCACTCCATTTTATTTTTATTTTCAATTTATTTATTCAATTGGAGTGATACGTCGTACTCAAAAATATTTCACCTATGGCAGCCAGCATATCATGAAATATTCATGTTTTTACCCATGTAAACCATTGTTTCCTGAATTTATCCACTATTATGTTATTTCATAATGTCTATAAATGGAATTTAATATATTTCACAGCATTAAATCATACTGAATCATCTCATGGTTTGTCAATTTCATCACTCTGTGGGGATTGAAATATCAATTGATTTCAAAACGGTACTGTTTCGCCCTGTACTTGATTTCAATTTGGTGGCACAGGGCAAAGCTTGTTGCACCGTGACAGTATGTCATCAGGACATTCAGTCTCACATACTCACTCTTGATTAGAGGCCTCTAATCCAGGTACTGTGGTAGTTTTTCTTGATGTCTGGAAGATAAAGCACAAATGAATGATAATAATTTGTGAACCTACGGAATATAAAGTGCATAGGATACAGCCCCCGCCTGGTTTTTACATAACCATCTGGAATTTTTGATGGCACCTCCTTAAAACATAACTCAATTTTTTGGTAACTATCATTGTAAATCACGTTGCTTTACTGTTGTCCCCATTTGAACATTAATAAGCTAAATTAGCCTCACAAGTTTACACAGGTTTGGACGTGACAGGTTGGGGGCTCTCGCAAAACATAATGCAAATAAAGAGGGTCTCACACGAAGCAAGTTTCGGCTAGTGAGCCAGAGCAAGTCATTTGTGAGCATATTGTGATGTATATATTCATTTGGTGTGAGAATGCTCACAGTTGGTTTAAGTCCATAGCTGCCAGTTGTCTCCAATCTCCAGCGGACGCAAATGTTTTGGGTAGGGCCAAAACATCTGTGACCGCAGGTAGTACTTACTAGCTGAAACTTGATTCGTGTGAGACTCCCTTAAACGGTGTGGGTTTACGGTATTTGTTGAATATACAACATGCATAGTAGGGTCTGGCGGCTCAATGGCGCTGCTAGCTGCTACTGTAAAGTGTGGTCTTTTAGCAGCGTTAGCTTGCAGCAATCTCAACATTTAATATTTCGTCTAAACCTGCCTGAACTTGTGAGACTGCTGATGTGCTGAGTCGGGTTAATTATACATAGGACAGAAAACTAATTGGGTCAGGAGACTTATAGCTTATGTCTTGATATTCATACACATATTTAAGAAATGTTTATCTGTAAATGTAACTCAGCGTTTGAAAAGGTAATGTGTGCATTCACCTACTATCCATTATCCACCTATATATTGAACCAAGATGTACTGGAAGGGGAAGGGGGGGTACATTGAGCGAGGATGCCAAATTCTGGCTAACACACTGTTTCCTGATTAATGTAAAACCACAAGACAGTGAGTTAATAATTTCATACGCGAAGGTAGTGAATTAACATCAAAGTATTCAAGATTCATGAGCGGCAAGGATTGATTTACTTATTTGATTGGTATTTTATTCCGTACTCAAGAATACTTCACTTATACGACGGGGACCAGCCCTGTGGTGGGAGGAAACCGGGCAGAGACTAAAACTCCGCAGGTCTATGGCAGACCTTCCCACATACCAGCATAATGGAAGTGGGAGTTTGAATTCTGT
Source organism: Liolophura sinensis (assembly GCF_032854445.1). Lineage (NCBI taxonomy): Eukaryota > Metazoa > Mollusca > Polyplacophora > Chitonida > Chitonidae > Liolophura > Liolophura sinensis. The sequence continues at coordinate 11,204,728 of NC_088305.1, read as the reverse complement.
GCAATGTTTTTTAGGACATAAGGATGGACTCAAGTCAGTCAAAATTTTAATGTGTCACGCTGAGTTCATCCAGATGGACTCCATGTACAGTGAGGGGATAATTTTCACAATCATAGCAAAGAGCCTTGTACCCAGCTTTCTTAGTGGCTGGCATGAACATCTACAGGACAGTTGACAAAAGGATAAAAATAGATGAGATTTTAAGTCAGCACGTTCTGTACTGTAGTGTGGTCAACACACCGCCAGTTACTGACTTGAAGTTATTAAGCATTACACAGCGTCGGAATCCTACAATAAAATCAACTGCATATAATACGTAAGTCACATTTTCACAAAATATTGTTTTTGTGTATAAAACCACAATCGTAGGTATGACAAAGTTTACCTTCCTGCGGACTCAACGTCGTTGTTGGAACGGAACTACTACCACCTGACGTTGGGGGAGTTGTTGAAGTTGTTGTAGTTGTATCATTTTGACCTAAACCACTTTCGGCTGTTATCAGCAACAAGAAACACCCCACTACTACTCCAAGCATCATGGCCTACGGATTTCAGATATCTTTCCACTAAAACTGAACACAGTTAATCACAAAACACAAGAAAAACGCTACGGCAATCACAAATGAACAGCACTCTCTTTCCGCTTGCGCACTCTTTCGTCTTCCGTCTCATCCACCGAATGACAGCGACGGCTTTGTGATTACGGCGGTCACAAGAAAAAGTTCCAAATTATACTGCGTTCCTTGAAGAGACTATTTCATGTAAGACATTTATGGGAATACGATGCTGCACACACACGTTTTGTAAATTCCTGACGAATCAAAATCACGTTTGTTAAGCAATTTATGATCAAGCCGTTCGTTGGTGTTGACAGAACCGCTTCATGGAGTATAGATATGTCATGTGATGCTGGTTCAGAGGTCAGCTAGATCACATGCCCGTGCAGCGAGGCGTGTCAACTGTTTACCATCTACTAACAGACACAGCGGACGGAGACACATGCAGTGGTCAAAACCATGGAGCCACTTCTTCTCCTTGCCATCTGCTTTGTGGTGGCAATGGCAGTGGTGATTTCTTTGGTGAAAAGCAGATCTAATGTAAGATGTCAATGAAGTTGACGAATGTTGAAAGACGCCTACGTCCATGTTTTTCTTCTTTTTCCCAAGTTTTATTTTCAATTTAAACTTTAATTACCACTCGTCGTACCGGTACCGTATTTAATATAATAATTAATAACACCATAACGTGTGGATATAATGTGTATAGAAGGTGTATGATGTCACATACCTATGTGCAAACAAATTATCAGGAAATAAACTTGGAGGGTTTTTTTTTTCTCTCCCACCCCAATGTACCTCGTTTTTTCCCCCGTTCCCACCCCCAATATGCACCTCGTTTTTTTTTTCTCTCCCACCCCAATGTACCTCGTTTTTTTTTCTCTCCCACCCCAATGTAACTCGTTTTTTCTTTCTCCCTATTGCACCTTATTAAATTTGAGCAATCTGCACTGCATACTTCCTGTTTGTCACATTTATTTTTCTATTTTTGTATTTTCCTCAGATAATCTGTACCAAATGTGGAATTTATGCTGATCATATATCATCTGTTTGTGCAATTAAGTTCATTATAATTAAGTTATAATTACAGTTCATTACGGTAACTAATTTATTGATGCCAGCAAGCAGTTCTGCATGTGCAGTCCTCCTCTAGGCCTATACTCTTGTACCAGTAATATCCATACCACATATATCTGTGCACAACATAGGCCTATGATTTGCATTACTATCACACTCTGTACTTTCTCCTCAGACAACATATGTACCTGATCCTTTCATTTTTGCCTACTTTTTATATTATGTGTAAATCATCTATGCCAATTCCCATATGTATGCTGAAGTGACTATGGGTATCTGTTTCATATCTGTAAAATTCAGTAACCATCAGTCATCATCTCATCTGTATGCTTCATCAACCATCTACATGAAATCTGTATGCTTCATTAACCATCTACATGTGTATGCTTCAGGAACCATCTGTATTACATCTGTATACTTCCATTTTCATTTACATCACATCTGTATGCTTCCATAACCATCTACATGACACATGTATGCTTCAGTAACCATCTACAAGACATCTGTATGCTTCAGTAACCATCTACATCACATATGTAGGATTCAGTAGCCATCTACATCACATCTGTATGCTTCAATAACCATTTACAACACATCTGTATGCTTCAGTAACCATCTGCATCACATCTGTATGCTTCAGTGACCATTTACATCACATCTGTATGCTTCAGTAACCATTTACATCACATGTGTATGCTTCAGTAACCATCTACATCCCACATGTATGCTTCAGTAGCCATCTACAAGACATCTGTATATACTTCATTAACCATCTACATGACACCTGTATGCTTCATTAACCATCTGCATCACATCTGTATGCTTCAGTGACCATTTACATCACATCTGTATGCTTCAGTGACCATTTACCTCACATATGTATGCTTCAGTAACCATCTACATCCCACATGTATGCTTCAGTAGCCATCTACAAGACATCTGTATACTTCAGTAACCATCTAAATCACATCTGTTTGCTTTAGTTATCATTTACATCACATCTGTATGCTTCAGGAACCATCTGCATTACATCTGTATACTTCCATAACCATCTACATCACATCTCTATGCTTCAGTAACCATCTACATCACATCTGTATGTTTCAGTAACCATCTACATCACATATGTAGGCTTCATTACCATCTACATGACATCTGTATGCTTCAGTAAACATCTGCATCACATCTGTATGCTTCACTAACCATCTACATGACATCTGTATGCTTCAGTAACCATCTACATCACATCTATGCTTCAGTAACCATTTACATCACATCTGTATGCTTCAGTAACCATCTACATCCCACATGTATGCTTCAGTAACCATCTGCATCACATGTGTATACTTCAGTATGCATCTACAACACATCTGAATGTTTCAATAACCAAGTACATCACATCTGTATGCTTCAGTTACCATTTACATCACATCTGAATGCTACAGTAACCATGTACATCACATATGTATGCTTCATTAGCCATCTACATCACGTGTATGCTTCAGTAACCATTCACATCATATATGTATACTACAGTGTATACTACAGTGTATATCACAGCTGTATGCTGCATTAAGCATCTACATCACATCTGTTTTGCTTTAGTAACCATATGTATCACGTCTGTATGCTTCAGTGACCATCTACATTACATCTGTATGCTTCAGTAACTATGTACATCACATGTTTATGCTTCAGTGACCATCTACATTACATCTGTATGCTTCAGTAACTATGTACATCACATGTTTATGCTTCAGTAACCATTTACATCACATCTGTATGCTTCAGTAACTATGTACATCACATGTGTATGCTTCAGTAACCCATCTGCATCACATATGTATGCTTCAGTAACCATCTATATCACATCCCGTATGCTTCAGTAACCATTTACATCACATCTGTATGCTTCAGTAACCATCTACATCACATATGTATGCTTCAGTAACCATATACATAACTCCTGTATGCTTCAGTAACCATCTGTGTCGCATGTATTTCGTGGATGATGTTAACCAACAGTTAAGTAAATAAATAAATATTATACAATATTGCGTTATTTTCATTGGTTAACAATGGAGGCAGGAAACTCTTCAGTTAAAGCCAACCACACGTGACTGCATAGAAGTTAAACTCTGCAAAATTGTCTTTGTAGAGAACTCCATCAAATGTGACTTCAGTCCAAGTACCTGGACTTCATCCAGCTAAAGGAATGGCGAGTACGTTTTTTTTACTGTCCTGTGCTGAAACAGGCGCAAACCTCACATCCTTTTCAAGTAGTTTACCTCCCTCAACCCCAGAGAACCTTCCCTTCATTTGTACAAAGGATCAACACATTAGCCTGGAGAGTTTGTGGCTCAGTTGTTTAGTGCACTAGCACAGCCTAATGACCCAGCAGCCTCTCACCAATGCGGTCGAGTGAGTTCAAGTCCAGCTCATGCTGGTTTCGTCTCCGGCTGTACATAGAAAGGTCTCTCATTAACCCACGGATGGCCATGGGTTTCCCCGGGCTCTGCCTGGTTTCCTCCCACCATAATGCTGGCCGCCTTCTTATCAGAGAAATATTCTTGAGTACGGCGTAAAACACACATCTAACAAATAAACAAATAAATCAACACAGTTTGATGATTAAAATTACTGTATTAATTTGTACCTAAAATGTCATCATTAAGATACTTATTTTTTTTATTCTGAGAGTGCTGTTTATCTTAGAATTTATTTGAAAGGTAGAATGGAAGTTTCAGCTCCAAAAGCAATATTTTACAACATTTACTTGCCAGTAAAAAATGCACCTTTTTGGGTGAATGTTTAGGGCAAATACAGAAGTTTAAACATCTTATTTAAGCTCACTTACCATGAGCTGAATGGTAAGTGAATCTGTAATATACATGTAAGAATTGTTTGGCATACCTGTACCCATTTTACTGGTGAATTCCTGCAGTTCTTGAAAGAAAAGTTTGACCAAATGCATATATGCATAGACAAAGTATCCCTCAGGAAGTTAAAAAAGTCAACACTTGACCAACTGTATAATAATGCATAGATAAAGTATCCCACAGGAAGTTTAAAAGTCAACACTTTGCCAAGTGTATATAATAATACATAGACAAAGTATCACTCATGAAGTTTAAAAGTCAACACTTCACCAACTGTATATAATAATGCATAGACAAAGTATCCCTCAGGAAGTTTAAAAATGAGCTGAATGGTAAGTGAATCTGTAATATACATGTAAGAATTGTTTGGCATACCTGTACCAATTTTACTGGTGAATTCCTGGAATTCTGAAAAGAAAAGTTTGACCAAATGCGTATATGCATAGACAAAGTATCCCTCAGGAAGTTAAAAAAAGTCAATACTTGACCAACTGTATATAATTATGCATAGATATCCCATAGGAAGTTTAAAAGTCAACACTTTGCCAAATGTATATAATAATACATAGACAAAGTATCTCTCAGGAAGTTTAAAAGTCAACACTTCGCCAAATGTATATAATAATGCAGAGAAAAAGAATCGCGCAGGAAGTTTAAAAGTCAACACTTGACCAACTGTATATAATAATGCAGAGACAAAGTATCCCACAGGAAGTTTAAAAGTCAATACTTCATCAACTGTATATAATAATGCAGAGATAAAGCATCTATCAATAAGTATAAAAATCAACACTTGACCACATGTATATAATAATGCAGAGATAAAGTATCCCACAGGAAGTTTAAAAGTCAACACTTCAACAACTGTATATAATAATGCAGAGATAAAGTATCCCACAGGAAATTTAAAAGTCAACACTTGACCAACTGTATATAATAATGCAGAGATAAAGTATCCCACAGGAAGTTTAAAAATGAGCTGAATGGTAAGTGAATCTGTAATATACATGTAAGAATTGTTTGGCATACCTGTACCCATTTTACTGGTGAATTCCTGGAATTCTTAAAACAAAAGTTTGACCAAATGCGTATATGCATAGACAAAGTATCCCTCAGGAAGTTGAAAAAAGTCAATACTTGACCAACTGTATATAATTATGCAGAGATAAAGTATCCCACAGGAAGTTTAAAAGTCAACGCTTCAACAACTGTATATAATAATGCAGAGACAAAGTATCTCTCAGGAAGTTTAAAAGTCAACACTTGACCAACCGTACATAATAATACAGCGATAAAGTATCCCACATGAAGTTTGAAAGTCAACACTTGACCAACTGTATATAATAATGCAGAGACAAAGTATCGCGCAGGAAGTTTAAAAGTCAACGCATCACGAACTGTATATAATAATACAGAGATAAAGTATCCCTGAGGAAGTTTAAAAATGAGCTGAATGGTAAGTGAATCTGTAATATACATGTAAGAATTGTTTGGCATACCTGTACCCATTTTACTGGTGAATTCCTGGAAACTTAAAAGAAAAGTTTGACCAAATGCGTATATGCATAGACAAAGTATCCCTCAGGAAGTTAAAAAAGTCAACACTTGACCAACTGTATATAATAATGCAGAGATAAAGTATCCCACAGGAAGTTCAAAAGTCAACACTTGACCAACTGTATATAATAATACAGACATAGAGTATCCCACAGGAAGTTTAAAAGTCAACACTTCGCCAACTGTATATAATAATGCATAGACAAAGTATCCCTCAGGAAGTTTAAAAATGAGCTGAATGGTAAGTGAATCTGTAATATACATGTAAGAATTGTTTGGCATACCTGTACCCATTTTACTGGTGAATTCCTGGAATTCTTGAAAGAAAAGTTTGACCAAATGCGTATATGCATAGACAAAGTATCTCTCAGGAAGTTAAAAAAGTCAACACTTGACCAAATGTATATAATAATGCAGAGAAAAAGAATCGTGCAGGAAGTTGAAAAGTAAACACTTGACCAACTGTGTATAATAATGCAGAGACAAAGTATCGCACAGGAAGTTTAAAAGTCAACACTTGACCAACTTAATAATGCAGAGACAAAGTATCCCACAGGAAGTTTAAAAGTCAACACTTGACCAACTGTATATAATAATACAGAGATAAAGTATCCCACAGGAAGTTTATAAGTCAACACTTCGCCAAATGTATATAATAATGCAGAGAAAAAGTATCGTGCAGGAAGTTTAAAAGTAAACACTTGACCAACTGTGTATAATAATGCAGAGACAAAGTATCCCACAGGAAGTTTAAAAGTAAACACTTGACAAACTGTGTATAATAATGCAGAGACAAACTTTCCCACAGAAAGTTTAAAAGTCAACACTTCGCCAAATGTATATAATAATGCAGAGAAAAAGTATAGCACAGGAAGTTTAAAAGTAAACACTTGACCAACTGTATATAAAAATGCAGAGAAAAAGTATCGTGCAGGAAGTTTAAAAGTAAACACTTGACCAACTGTGTATAATAATGCAGAGACAAAGTATCCCACAGGAAGTTTAAAAGTCAACACTTCACCAACTGTATATAATAATGCAGAGACAAAGTATCGCACAGGAAGATTAAAAGTAAACACTTGACCAACTGTATATAATAATGCAGAGAAAAAGTATCGTGCAGGAAGTTCAAAAGTAAACACTTGACCAACTGTGTATAATAATGCAGAGACAAAGTATCCCACAGGAAGTTTAAAAGTCAACACTTGACCAACTGTATATAATAATGCAGAGACAAAGTATCCCACAGGAAGTTTAAAAGTCAACACTTGACCAACTGTATATAATAATACAGAGATAAAGTATCCCACAGGAAGTTTAAAAGTCAACACTTCGCCAAATGTATATAGTAATGCAGAGAAAAAGTATCATGCAGGAAGTTTAAAAGTCAACACTTGACCAACTGTATATAATAATGCAGAGAAAAAGTATCGTGCAGGAAGTTTAAAAGTAAACACTTGACCAACTGTGTATAATAATGCAGAGACAAAGTATCCCACAGGAAGTTTAAAAGTAAACACTTGACCAACTGTGTATAATAATGCAGAGACAAAGTATCCCACAGGAAGTTTAAAAGTCAACACTTGACCAACTGTATATAATAATGCATAGATAAAGTATCTCACAGGAAGTTTAAAAGTCAACACTTCGCCAAATGTATATAATAATGCAGAGAAAAAGTATAGCACAGAAAGTTTAAAAGTCAACACTTGACCAACTGTATATAATAATGCAGAGACAAAGTATCCCACAGGAAGTTTAAAAGTCAACGGTTCACCAACTGTATATAATAATACAGAGATAAAGTATCCCTCAGGAAGTTTAAAAATGAGCTGAATGGTAAGTGAATCTGTAATATACATGTAAGAATTGTTTGGCATACCTGTACCCATTTTACCGGTGAAATCCTGGAATTCTTAAAAGAAAAGTTTGACCAAATGGGTATATGCATAGACAAAGTATCCCTCAGGAAGTTTAAAAATGAGCTGAATGGTAAGTGAATCTGTAATTACATGTAAGAATTGTTTGGCATACCTGTACCCATTTTACTGGTGAATTCCTGGAATTCTTGAAAGAAAAGTTTGACCAAATGCGTGTATGCATAGACAAAGTAACTCTCAGGAAGTTAAAAAAGTCAACACTTGACCAAATGTATATAATAATGCAGAGAAAAAGAATCGCGCAGGAAGTTTAAAAGTCAACACTTTGCCAAATGTATATAATAATACATAGACAAAGTATCCCACAGGAAGTTTAAAAGTCAACACTTGACCAATTGTATATAATAATGCAGAGATAAAGTATCCGTCAATAAGTATAAAAATCAACACTTGACCAACTGTATATAATAATACAGAGATAAAGTATCCCTCAGGAAGTTTAAAAACGAGCTGAATGGTAAGTGAATCTGTAATATACATGTAAGAATTGTTTGGCATACCTGTACCCATTTTACTGGTGAATTCCTGGAATTCTTAAAAGAAAAGTTTGACCAAATGCGTATATGCATAAACAAAGTATCCCACAGGAAGTTAAAAAAGTCAACACTTCATCAAATGTATATAATAATGCAGAGATAAAGTATCCCACAGGAAGTTTAAAAGTCAACACTTGACCAACTGTATATAATAATACCGAGATAGAGTATCCCACAGGAAGTTTAAAAGTCAACACTTCGCCAAATGTATAAAATAATGCAGAGACAAAGTATCCCACAGGAAGTTTAAAAGTCAACACTTTACCAACTGTATCTAGTAATACAGAGATAGAGTATCCCACAGGAAGTTTAAAAGTCAACACTTGACCAACTGTATATAATAATACAGAGATAGCGTATCCCACAGGAAGTTTAAAAGTCAACACTTCGCCAAATGTATATAATAATGCAGAGATAAAGTATCCCACAGTAAGTTTAATAGTCAACACTTCATCTGTATATAATAATGCAGAGATAAAGCATCCCTCAATAAGTTTAAAAGTCAACACTTCGCCAACTGTATATAATAATACAGAGATAAAGTATCCCACAGGAAGTTTAAAAGTCAACGCTTCACCAACTGTATAGAATTATGCATAGAAAAAGTATCCCACAGGAGGTTTAAAAGTCAACACTTCACCAACTGTATATAATAATGCAGAGATAAAGCATCCCTCAATAAGTTTAAAAGTCAACACTTGACCAACTGTATATAATAATACAGAGATAAAGTATCCCACAGGAAGTTTAAAAGTCAACGCTTCACCAACTGTATACAATTATGCATAGACAAAGTATCCCACAGGAAGTTTAAAAGTCAACACTTGACCAACTGTATATAATAATACAGAGATAAAGTATCCCACAGGAAGTTTAAAAGTCAACACTTCACCAACTGCATAAATTTATGCATAGACAAAGTATCCCACAGGAAGTTTAAAAGTCAACACTTCAACAACTGTATATAATAGTGCAGAGACAAAGTATCGCGCAGGAAGTTTAAAAGTCAACACTTCACCAACTGTATATAATAATGCAGAGATAAAGCATCCCTCAATAAGTTTAAAAGTCAACACTTCACCAACTGTATATAATAATACAGAGATAAAGTATCCCACAGGAAGTTTAAAAATCAACGCTTCACCAACTGTATATAATTATGCATAGACAAAGTATCCCACAGGAAGTTTAAAAGTCAACACTTCACCAACTGTTTATAATAATGCAGAGATAAAGCATCCCTCAATAAGTTTAAAAGTCAACACTTGACCAACTGTTTATAATAATGCAGAGATAAAGTATCCCTCAGGAAGTTTAAAAGTCAACACTTGACCAAAAGTATATAATAATACAGAGATGAAGTATTGCTCAATAAGTTTAAAAGTCAACACTTCACCAACTGTATATAATAATGCAGCGATAAAGTATCCCACAGGAAGTTTAAAAGTCAACACTTGACCAACTGTATATAATAATGCAGAGACAAAGTATCCCACAGAAAGTTTAAAAGTCAACACTGTATATATGCATAGACAAAGTATCCCACAGGAAGTTTGAAAAGAGATCTTCTGACCAAATGTGTAAAGCAGAGATAAAGAAAGTTTCAAAGTAAACACTTAACCAAATGTATACATGAATAGAAAAGGTATTCCACAGGAAGGTTAAAAAGAACAACTTTTTATTTTTTTGATGTTGCACAACTGAGATATAGCTGTTCAAAATAAGTAATCAAAATTGCACCCATTCAGGCAATAAAAAGTATCATCGTGTTATGAGTTTTATCAAGTCAGGCGTGAGTTATTTGATCTGTAACAACCCAAGAGCATGTCTATTTCTGCATACCTCACCTGAACAATGTTTTTGCTTTTCAACCATTTGTACATGTGTGACGCAACGCCATATTTCTGGTTGTTCTATATTGGCACATTCTGTGGAATCGTATAAACTTTCCTATGTAAAAGCTGATTTATAGGTTTACATCTACCAAGCTACGTCAGAAGAAAAATGGCCGCGGCCATTTTGGTCTTCCCACCGCTCTTCCTAATGACTATTTGTTGTCTTTTCTTTTAATTTGGTGGTCAGATTTGACTTGCTTGATCAAGGCGCATGTAATAGCTGTATTTCTTGCGATGATTTGCGTTCAAAATACCATTTATATGTGTTGCTCGTCAGAGGGCTGTTTCTGTTTATCATCGCCAAGACTTCAGTCATGAAAACTTGATATAAAAAATTACAGTTTCATAAATTTTACTTTTAATTTTTTGGAGCAACAACGTTGCCATATTTACTACATTTATTGGTGCCTACAAGAGTGCAACTTAATACTGGCAATCTAAACACATAGCCTGCATCGTTATATACACATCTATATTTGCAGTCAGGGCAATTTGGTGGACGTTGCCACTGCGGGCAGTTTGCACCAGTTTCTGATGGTGTTACACAAACAATATGGACCAATCGCTGGATTCTGGTGGGGCAAGCAGCACGTCGTCAGTGTAGCATCACCCACCATCTTCAGAATCTGGTCCAAGTCTTTGGCAGACCACGTAAGTATTTTTTGTGTAACAGTTTTGACAGACCGCATAACATAAGTGTTTAGGGTGTAACAGTTTTGACAAACCACATAACATAAGTGTTTAGGGTGTAACAGTTTTGACAAACCACATAACATAAGTGTTTAGGGTGTAACAGTTTTGACAGACCGCAAATGTATTTTTTCACCATAAGAAAAGCAAAAAATAATTGAAGAAAGAAATGAAACAGGAAACTAGTGTAACATGTGGCTGGTTTCCCTTTATAACCCATTGGTGTTGTACTATATGATTGATCAAATGAATAAAAATGAACGATTATGCCTGCATGAAACCATGGCTAAATTGGCAATTATTCAGCCTAAGCCCTAATGTGGTGATCGACCAAATGATGTTTCATCTATGTCAGGGCTTTGGATTACGCCTTTCCATGATGGTAGAGGGTGTGCCCAAAATATGAAGCGCCCAAATTAACTGTTTGAAAAGCCTGATATTTTTCATTTCAATCAATTGTAGGAACCAAAGATATTCCTGTCTTCTACCTAACTTACAAGTTAGGCCTAATGACATGGTCAACCTATTAATTGACCTCCAAATGAGTAAAAGTGTGCCTTAAAGATTAATGCATGCCTAAATTAAGACCCCTATTAAAAAAATGTTTGCCCAAATTATTATAATGTAAATTGTTGCCCTATATGTTGGTCATCTGCAGCGGAGCTGTTTAAGTTGCTTGAACCACTGATCACGGCAGATAGTATCCAGTTCGCTAACTATGAAGAGGGGAGAAGACGACGTCGTGTCTACGATAAGGCATTCAGTCACGCAGCCATTAGCCAGTATTACAGCTCATTCCAGAAGGTAATATAGGTGCATGGGCAACTTTCATTGGACACCATCTGGTTAAGCATACATGAAATGGAACTTTAAAAACGAAGATTGTGGTTTTAATGGATATGAAGAAAGTTACGCCAAAAAATGAAAAAAAAATTTAAGGCATGTTTGTATCATAATAACCCTTTTATTTCATGCATATTGTTGTGATTTCTTGCTTACAGTTGCATCTTTGAAAGTGACATCATCGATGAACTTACTCTGAACTCGTGACCAGCTTAACCTCCCACTTCCCTCTCCTGCCTGGAATGCACTCTCTCCCCCACCCCAGAGTTGTGCTGACAGCAATCACTTTTGACGGCTTACCACTTAATTAGGACACATCCTAAAAGGAACTTGAGAAACAACCAAACATTTAAGTAAAAGTTTTGATTAAACAATATTCCAAAAAAACTTCCTTCGTTTAAGCAAGAAGATATTCAACATAAAAACTGGACGGATCACTGCTACATGTATTAATGGTCATTCGCAGGAAGGTCTTCCAGCAACTTGCCTGTGGTCATGGGTTTACCCCAGGCTTTGTCTGGTTTCCTCCCTCCATAATGCTGGTTGCCATTGTATAAGTGAAATATTCTTGAGTACGGCATAAAATTCCAATCAAAAATATTATTAAATGAATGATTGATGATTAAAAACAATTCAAAAACTATTTGTTTGCTATAAAGATTTGTGGCTATGAGTTCCCTTGTTTGTGGATTTTACCCTTTTTCCGTTGTTTCTTGATTCTCCAACCAGGTGGCTGAGGAGGTATCCTTGAAGTGGGCTGCGTCCAGTAACACTGATGACCAAATTCCACTTCAGAAGCACATGATAGACCTGGCAATCAAAGCCATTGCCCTGACGGCTTTTGGAGAATGCTTTGAAGACAGTGAAAACATTAACCGTCTACAGAATAGCTATGACCTGGTATGTACTGTCACAACTTTAATCATGGCCTCTATATTAGGTTTTCTCCCAGCATTTTTATGGCCGCCATTGTGTAAGTCAAATATTCTTGAGTACGGCGTAAAGCACCAATCAATTGAAAATGAAAATGAAACTTGGTTCATATGTTAATAAAGATAGGTCTATAGCGATAAAGTCGGCACTTCAAGCTGTTTGGTTGATCTTTTTTTTCTTTCTTTTTCTTTTGATCGAAATTACAACTGCCTTGATATAATTTGAACTTTTGTTCTGTTTTCTGCGATGATGGTCAAGTCAGGTTTGCACAGTTTGCATGGGATTAAAAAAAAACACGATACATGTTTGTTAAGCAAACAGCTATTTGTCTTCATTTAAAGACCATGTACTTGCTGGTTGTTCATTAGGCTAGTACGTGTATATCAAAGCATCACTATTTATTTTGTAGCGGCAGCCTGTGAAAATTTACCTTTGTTCCTGTTTGTGCTCCGTTGTTCAGTTTCTGTTCTTTGGAGAAACATTTCTGTTCCTTTCTATGTAATTGTATTCCTTTGTTCACAGTTGTGTTTATTTTCATTATAAACATTACGCATCTATTCCCATTTGTGCACTATCCTATTCCTAGGTGTTCTCAGCTGTATTTATTTGTTCAGATTACTGTTACTTTTGTCACATTTGATGTTCCTTTCTTCTCTTTTGCTGTTACGTTGTTCACATTGCTGTCCCATTATTTACATGTCTGTTCTATTGCCCACAGTTGCTGTTCTATTGTTCATATTCCTCTTCCTTGGTTTACATTGATGTTTTTTCCCCTCATGATCCTTTGTTCACACTGCTGCTCATTTCCTATACTTCTTATTAAATATAATGCTGTCCCTTTTCCCCATTGTTGTTCATTTGTTCACATTGCTGTTCTTTAGTTCACGGTTGCTGTTGCATTGTTCATATTCCTGTTCGTTTGTCCAGATTTCTGTTCCTTTGTTTACAGTGCTGTTTCATTGTCCACACCCCTGTTCCTTTGTCCACATTTCTGTTTTATGACCCACAATCCCATGTCTCTGTCCACAATCCCATTCCTTGGTTCACAATCCTTTCACCGTATTACCTAACAGGTTTGGGAGGTGATAGAGGAGTCTCTTACAGTGGGTTTCCCTGAGCCAGGAACTGACAGGTACAAAAGGTTTCAGACAGGTAAGCATTTCAAAGATATGGTAAATTCCCTAAAATTTCTCCCACAACTAAGTTGCACCTGGGATTAACATGGACGTCTATTCTTATCCCAGGTTGCACGTCTTGCCGGATTTTGAGAGTTCTGCTGATCTTTATTAAAGGTGTTATAAGGTTTGTTTGGAATGCAGGATGCTATTTTGCTGGAAAAAATGAATATTTACTGAAATATAATGGTTCCTAAAAATGTACTCTTTGGTGGAAGTTTAGGTTATTTCCAGTATATACAGGTATGAATATTTTCTAATGTATTTGTAGAATTTTTATTGAACCTCTGACCCATTTTTCTTGACAGTTTCTTTCCTTGCCATGTGGGAATGTGAAAAAAAGAAATTTTTTTCTATAATGAAACTTGTATAGTATTTTATTTCCTGCAGTAAAACTTCTTCAGTCTTTATTATTTCTATTGAAAATTCTACGCTATAATTATTCTACATGATTGTAGACAAGGAAATATAAGGTCAACACAGTTGCTGACAGGGAAATCTACAGTATAGAGGTATTTTGAAAGAGAAATTTAGAGTGTGCAGAATACTTGACAGGTTAACTTACAATGTAAAGAAGAGAAATGTACAATGCACAGAATTGTTGACAGGGAAATCTACAGTGTACAGAATTATTGACAAGGAAATCTACAATGCATAGAATTGTTGACAGGGAAATCAATAATGTACAGATTTGTTGACAGGGAAATATACAAAGTGTGGAATTGTTGACTAGGATCTACAGTGTACTGAATTGTTGACAGAAAAATCTTCACTGTACAGAATTGTTGACAGGGAAATATACGATGTGCGGAATTGTTGACAGGGAAATTCACAATGTACAGATTTGTTAACAGGGAAATATAGAATTGTTGACAGGGATCTAAAATTTACTGAATTGTTGACAGAGAAATCTTCAGTGTACAGAATTGTTGACAGGGATCTAAAATGTACTGAATTGTTGACAGAGAAATCTTCAGTGTACAGAATTGTTGACAGGGATCTAAAATGTACTGAATTGTTGACAGAGAAATCTTCAATGTACAGAATTGTAGACAGGGAAATATACAATGTGTAGAATTGTTGACAGGGAAATCTACAATGTGAGAACTTGTTAAAAGAGAAATATACAATGTGTAGAATTGTTGACAGGGAACTAAAATGTACTGAATTGTTAACAGAGAAATCTTCAATATACAGAATTGTTTACAGGGAAATCTTCAGTGTCCTGAATTGTTGACAGGGAAATCTATATGGTACTGTATTGTTGATAAAGAAATCAACAATGTACAGATTTGTTGACAGGGATATACAATGTAGACAATTGTTGACAGGGAAATCTACAATATACAGAATTGTTGAGGAGGTAATTCAGCATAAGCAGTTGGAGAGGGCAAGGGATGACAAGGTTCTGTTCATAGACTACCTCATGTCCCTGGACTCGCCCATCAACCTGGATCGTGTCTTTGCCGACGGCCTCAGCTATATGATTGGTGGGTTCCACACCACAGGAAACAGTAAGTAGAGTCTCTCATTCAGTCAGAAATTACCTGCATTGTAGGTATGCACTAATATGCTACAGGTGTGTAACAGGGTTACTGGCTTGTTTGGTGGGAAAAAGTGTGAAATTTAAATCCCAGATCTTAATTATTATTATTGAAGTAAGGCAGCATTAATTTTATTCTGTGTTTTATGGGCAAGTCAACCTGTATGAACTCTCAGCCAATCAGATGTTACATGTGCATAATTTTGTTACTGGCTTGTTTTGTGAGAGAAATAAAAAGTGTGAAAATTCAAATTCCACGTGTCCTGTGATGTTTCAGAACTTCTGTACTATCCTCTTAGGAGATTGAGATTGTGTGAGAATATGCAGACAGTGTTTATTTGAGTTATCCCCCTTTATTTGAGTTATCCCCCTTTATTTGAGTTATCCCCCCTTATTTGAATTATCTCCCTTCATTGGGATGTTCCACTTTTATTTCCCTGTTGTTGTCTCTAGCTATTACTGGGCCAGTTTTAATGATACTTACATTGCGTGTACTGTATAAAGACTTGCTGGGGGTTACCCTTTTTGGATTAAATTCGATCTAACCTTTTACTTGATTTCGCAAAATTGAGTGCAAATCACCCATGTAATTAAAATTTTCTTTCGTCAAAGTAAGCATTAACTTGCCGAAAAGTTTTGTAGAATTGCAGTATAAAACTGTAATGCATGTTTAACCCTGTTCTCTCTCAAAGTGCTGACTTGGGCTCTGTACTTCCTGGCCTGTGACCAAGATGCTCAGGAAAAGCTGGCCACAGAAATACAGACTGTGCTGGGTGGAGATAATGTTAACCCTACAAACATCAACAATCTGACGTGAGTATGCTACATCTGTGCATGATAACTGAGAGGGCATGATTACTGGGAGTGCATGATAACTAAGATTGATTTATTTATCTGATTGGTGTTTTTACGCCGTACTCAAGAATATTTCACTTATACGACGGCGGCCAGGAAACCGGGTAGAGCACGGGGGAAACCCACGACCATCCGCAGGTTGCTGGCAGACCTTCCCACTTACGGCCAGAGAGGAAGCCAGCATGAGCTGGACTTGAACTCACAGCGACCGCATTGGTGAGAGGCTCCTGGGTCATTACGCTGCGCTAGCGCACTAACCGACTGAGCCACGAAGGTCCCGATAACTAAGAGAGCATGATGACTTAGAGTGCATGAAAACTGAGAGTACATGACAACTGAGAATGCATAATAACTGAGAATGCATCGTAACTGAGAGGGTGTGATAACAGAGAGGGTGTGGTAATGGAGACGATTACTGAGAGAGCATGATAACTGAGAGGGCACGATTACTGAGAGTGCATGATAACTGATCATGCATGATAACTTGGAGTGCATGATAACTGAGAGCCCATGATAATTGAGATTGTATGGTAACTAAGACTACATGATAACTGAGAGGGCACGAGAACTGAGAGGGTATGATAACCGAGCGCATTGTAACTGAGAGCACATGATAACTGAGAAGGCATGATAACTGAGAGGGAATGATTACTGAGAGGGTATGATAACTGAGAGGGCGTGATAACTGACAAGGTGTTTCTTCCTCAGTCTGTGTACACTGGGTGTACCCTGCTCAGTCTGTGTACACTGAATGTGCCTTCCTCAGTCTGTGTACACTGAATGTGCCTTCCTCAGTCTGTGTACACTGGGTGTGTCTTCCTCAGTTGGAGTGCGCTGGATGCGTCTTCCTCAGTCTGTGTACACTGGATGTGCCTTACTCAGTCTGTGTACACTGGATGTGCCTTCCTCAGTCTGTGTACACTGGGTGTGTCTTCCTCAGTTGGAGTGCGCTGGATGTGTCTTCCTCAGTCTGTGTACACTGGATTTGCCTTCCTCAGTCTGTGTACACTGGGTTTGCCTTCCTCAGTCTTAGTGCACTGGGTGTGCCTTTCTCAGTCTGTGTACACTGGGTTTGCCTTCCTCAGTCTGTGTACTCTGGGTTTGCCTTCCTCAGTCTGTGTACACTGGATGTGCCTTCCTCAGTCTGTGTACACTGCATGTCTTCCTTAGTGTGAGTGCACTGGGTGTGCCTTACTCAGTCTGAGTGCGCTGGGTGTGCCTTCCTCAGTCTGTGTACTCTGGGTTTGCCTTCCTCAGTCTGTGTACTCTGGGTTTGCCTTCCTCAGTCTGTGTACTCTGGGTTTGCCTTCCTCAGTCTGTGTACACTGGATGTGCCTTACTCAGTCTGTGTACTCTGGGTTTGTCTTCCTCAGTCTGTGTACTCTGGGTTTGCCTTCCTCAGTCTGTGTACACTGGATGTGCCTTCCTCAGTGTGTGTACACTGGCTTTGCCTTCCTCAGTCTGTGTACACTGGGTTTGCCTTCCTCAGTCTGAGTGCACTGGGTGTGCCTTACTCAGTCTGAGTGCGCTGGGTGTGCCTTCCTCAGTGTGTGTACACTGGGTGTGTTTTCCTCAGTGTGTGTACACTGGGTGTGCTTTCATCAGTCTGTGTACACTGGGTGTGTCTTCATCAGTCTGTGTACACTGGGTGTGTCTTCTTTAGTCTTTGTACACTGGGTTTGTCTTCCTCAGTCTGTGTACACTGGGTGTGACTTCCTCAGTCTGTGTACACTGGGTGTGCCTTCCTCAGTTGGAGTGCGCTGGATGTGTCTTCCTCAGTCTGTGTGCACTGGGTGTGCCTTCTTCATTCTGAGTACACTGGATGTGTCTTCCTCAGTTCGTGTACACTGGGTGTACCTTCCTCAGTCTGAGAGCACTGGATATGCCTTCCTTAGTCTTAGTGCACTGGATGTGTCTTCCTCAGTCTGTGTACACTGGGTGTGCCTTCCTCAGTCTGAGTGCACTGGATGTGCCTTCCTCAGTCTTAGTGCACTGGGTGTGCCTTTCTCTGTCTATGTACACTGGGTGTGCTTTCATCTGTGTACACTGGGTGTGCCTTCCTCAGTCTGAGTGCACTGCATGTCTTCCTTAGTGTGAGTGCACTGGGTGTGCCTTCCTCAGTGTGTGTACACTGGGTGTGTTTTTCTCAGTCTGTGTACACTGGGTGTGCCCTCCTCAGTCTGTGTACGCTGAATATGACTTCCTCATGGGGAAGTTTTTTAAAGGTTTTGAACAAAATCCAATATAATCGCTAAGTCACATGACCTGCACTACTAAAAACGTTCAAATTTTTTGCTCCCAACTTACCGAAGGTAAGTAAGGCGCTCCGTCCAAGGGATTATACTGATATGGGTCAACCAGTCGTTGCACTATCCCCTTCATGCTGAACGCCAAGCGAGGATGTTCCAACTTCCTCTTTTTAAAGTCTTAGGTGTGACTCGATCAAGGATTGATCCTGGATCTACCGGTCCCGAAGCGGACGCTATACCAACTGTGCTATCCGGGCTGGTAGTATGCTGATGAAGTTTCATCGAAACTCAAATGGTATTCATTTTATAATCGTTGATGTCAAGGAAGAATGAATGAATGATTAGGATTTAATGGCGTATTCCAGTGAGAACAAGTTGAAAACATGAGACTGTAAATGGCATTCGATGTGGTAATGAGAACATTGAAAATAAAACAGAAGTGGATGTCTAGGAAGAATAATGTGAGCAACTTCAATAGGGTTCCTAGCACAAAGAGCTGGGCACCCTAATTCCAGCAATTAATTAAACATTGATGTCTTTAACAAGGCATTTAGTTACAATTTACCTCGTGCGATATTTAACCACCCAATTTACCTTTTCAGATACCTTCGCCAAGTTCAAGAGGAGACACTGAGGTGCTCAGTTGTGGCTTCCTGGGCTGCTAAGTTCCTTGATGATGACGTGGAGCTGGGGGGATACCTCATACAGAAAAGGGTGAGCACCTGTTGTGATTGGATCTTTGATGTGTGTATTTCTGTCTCAAGTTAGATTGGACAGAAACTTTGAATAGGACAACATCAGAATTAAACAAAGTCCAATATAATGGACAGCCTCTTACTCAAGGGAAAAGAAATGGCTGTGGTTTAAACAAAATCCAAGCAGGTTCACCAATTTTCAGCTTTTTTTTTTTCCATACCTTAATTCTTCAACCTTTCCGCATATTTGCAAGGTGTTTATTTCAGAATATTCTGAGGGCATCGTTTTGTGTAGCCTGATAAAATTATACTTTACGAGAAGCCCTGAACGTGGCCAATGCATCCAATGTAGTTTTGTCTCCAAAATCATATTAAAAATGATCATAAACTGCACTTAAAAGTTGTTCTTTCACATGCAAAATGGTTGAGGAATTATGAAACATGTTAACCTTACCTTGGTTTTTTTTTGCCTAAAGTTACAGCTGTTGTGCCCTTATCCACAGTCTGTAGAACACGAGGTGCATGTCAGGTATATATGAATACCAGTATGCATTAATATGTTTTTTGTACACAGGATTCAGAAATGCACTCGCTTAGCGATATTGTCATAATGTCGTCAATTTATTAAGAACATTGCCTTAATGTTCGATATTTTTTTTCTTCGTTTTTGCCAGCATTTATACATTTGTTACAATTTTCTTTGTGTTTATTAAAGTGTTATGCTTTGAGCAGTCTTGTCTGAGCTGCTGAACTGAGTGTTTCCGGACACTCCACGTAATGTTTTAATAAAAAAAGGAGGTGGGCGGGGTGGGGGAGGGGGAACATGTGTTTTATGAACATCTAGTTTTGACTCATTTCTGTATCGCCTGTTTACAGACCCCAATAATAACTGCCCTGGGAGTCATGTTACAAGATGAGAAGTACTGGCCAGACCCTACAAGGTGAGGTTTGATTTAGGTTAAAATGCCTGTATCAGTACTGTAGCATCTTAGCAATATGCAGTGTGAATCTCAGGTAAAGATGACTAGGGTAAAGAAGACTAGGGTTTGATTTATTTGTTGGTTTGATTGCTGTTTCATGCTGTATACAAGAATACATCGCTTATACGACGGCATTATGGTTGGAGGAAACTGAGCAGAGCCTGGAGGAAACCCGTAACCATCCGCAGGTTGCTGTCAAACCTTGCCATGTATGACCGGAGAGGAAGTCAACATGAGCTGGACTTGAACTCACAGCCACTACATAGGCTCAGAGGCTCATGGGCCATTGTGCCGCACTTGCACACTAACCACCTCGGCCATGGTTTGAAGACTGTTGTTACTTTCAGCTTTCAAGATTTCAATAGGGAGCCTTGCAGCGCGACGCTTGTATTCAAGATTTCAATAGGGAGCCTTGCAGCGTGACACCTGATTTATTGGCCCTGCAGCATGACGCCTGATTAACAGGCCATGCAGCGTGAACCCTGATTTATGTGCCTTGCAGCATGCTCCCACTGCTTCAAATCTCTTGAGTTCTGTTCAGTTTCTTCAAAATACAAAGTAACATGTATACCTCCATTTTGCTGGTGCAGAATTATCTTAATTGGTTTAATTGTTGTTTAAGACCATATTGGAGACTTTTTCACTCATGAAAGAAAAAAAAAAAGTTTTTGGGGTGAAAGAAATAGAGACGCACAGGGTAAACCACCGACATCTGACAACTTTTTGATCAAACTTTCCACGCATGTGACATACAGACTTGTGCGTCATAGTGCTGGAAGACAAATGGTCTACAACAAATGTTAGGCAGCACACAGTGCCCGGTGAGCATTGCTGATGGATTATTGTCCCCCAGGTCCCCCATAAATATTAAAGGCCAAGAGCACACTAGCATGAAGTACGTCAGATGAAAGATCATTAAATATTGTTATTATAATAATTAGTTGGATTTATTTTTTTAGATTATTTTTTGACGGTAAAAAGTAAAATGCATTTTAAAACTTTTCTGACATATTGGGACCAGTGATGTCATTTCAGCTTTTTGACACATGACACACCAAAATTGCTGCATTTCATCATTCAGAATGCATCTTCATTTAGAGCTATGAATGCATTTAACAAATGGGCCTTGAAACAAACTATTTCAAGCCAAAAATATTGATGTGACGTCACTGATACCCTCCGGGTCCCAACAAACCACAATAGAATAGTCGGTTAGATAAATCCTAAAAAAGTAACTCAAACTATTTTTCTGGACAGTGATTAATGATGTTTCATCTGATAAGTACTTTATTTTAGTGTTTTCTTTGCCTTTAAGGTCGAGAGAATCTACAACTTCCCTGTCCAAAGCCGGGTTTGAACCTGCACCTTAAGTTGTTTGTCATAGCATTTGAAAAGTTAACAGCTCAGACCATTTGACTATGGCCAGTACCGTAATGTTACAAATAGTATGGCATAAGAAATGAAAACTGGTGCTAAATTTTCCTGTCAGATTTGATCCGGAGAGATTCAGCGCAGAAAACATGAAGAAGCGGCAAGGTCATGTGTTTTCTCCGTTTGGTCTGGCGGGGAAGAGGATTTGCCCCGGTTACAGATTTGCTTACGTGGAGACCGCCGTTGTCCTGGCAACGCTAGTTGGGAGGTTCTGCTTCAAGCTGGTTGAAGATCAGAACATAAAGCCTGTCTTTGGACCTGTGACTCATGTCAGTGAGGAGGTGTGGATTAAAGTTGCTAAGCGATGAGGTGGCAATGATTGACAGCTGAACTTGATACAGGTATATATTCATGTATCTGACTTGAAAAAAGTACTATATATTCTGTTTAAAAGATAAATGAAAGAATAAAAATGGTGATGGTAAATGTTGAGTGTGTAAACTAATAATACAGAAAAGAAAAAGTTTACTTATTTAGGGGGAATATTAATTAGAATGCTTGTTGATACATATTTTCTGTCAGAATTATTTCTATAAGTGATGCAAAAATCAGGCGACTATCACAGGTCTACAATTATATACGTGTATACACTGCCGAAACCTGTCTCCACAATCTGATTTCTTGTATTGGTTTATCGAATTCTAACTGGAAGAACATTATTTTATACAAGCATAAAGCAAAATTATGCTTCACGAACCCTTTAAGTCATAAGTTCAAATTTGTCCTATTGGGTAACCAGCTGAAAACAGAACAAACTGTGCTTTAAAAGCTGGATTCACAGGCCATGATTTGTTCATATTTACAAATCATAATAGTTTTCTTCTGGTTTTAATTTGACAATTCAGCCAATACAGCAAGTCAGACAGCTTAACTGTTTTATACATGCTGCTTAAAAGTGTAAATATAATAAAGTAATCAAGTATTTTCTGAGAGGTTTGGGGAAAGGCCGCAATTTACAGACTATTTTCTAAATGTTAATTATTGTCCACTTTGTATTAACATGTTTTTGAATCATAATTGTCAACTTCAAATGGTCCATTCATTTAACACAGGGCCTTCATGCACACTGACATGAACTTTGAATATAGCAGCTGTCGCAAAGATGCTTTGGTTTCTGTCTCGTATAAATAATGTCTTGAACGGCTGAGTTTCATTCTTGGTAAAATTAGTTTTTATGAAAAACAAGTTTACGATAAATAAAAAGTAATTAAATTCTGTTTGTGAAATAATGTTTTGAAAAACTGTGTACGTTCTTACACAGAAAGTTGTTTCCATAAAATGGTGATATATTTTCTGCTTTTATACATTTTATGAAGTGCCAATTCCTTACATGAAATGATTTATGAAACTGTCAGTTTGTAACAAATAGTGCTTCCTTTTTTTTAAACACCACAGAAAAATGCCTTATTTTGAGCCAATATAACCGAGAATAGTTTCAGAGAATAATTCGTTACATGAAATAAAATTCTGTCAAACTGTGTCAGTTTGTAACATTTTGTGCCATAATAAACATTATGATAATATAATTATAATATACATTATACCTGATGACAGATTGTGCCAATTCCGTTCATGTTTGGCAGTTTCTGACGACATCATCGTAGTTATTTTTGTACCACAGAAAAATGCTGTATTTATGTTACTTTACAGTCCCAAAAACGATTTCACACAAAAATGAAAAATTTCGTTCCAGTATAGATTTGATCAAGTGCTAATTCCACATGTGAAACCATATTTTGGGAAACTGTGTGAGCTCGTAAAAAATGGGGCTACTTTTTTTTTGTACCACAGACAAATGTTTATGTTTACCTCACTTATTACCGAGTGCTAATTATAATTCCCGACAATATTACCGATCATTACACTTTTTATTAAGTATATACGTGGATGTACTTAAAAGTAAGGCAGATGGTTTTTAAGTAGAAAATAATATTATGTGGATGTATACTCCAGAATATAGATGTGTTATGTGTAGCAGCAAAGTTTTAACATATGCAATTAATAAAATGTTAGCATATAAAGCTCACAGTTTATTAACCAAGATGTTGTGAAGCTCTCAATAAAGCTACGTGTTGTGAAGCTCTCAATAAAGCTACACGAACTTCAGGAAATCTGACAACGAAGGAGTCCCAAGAGTGCATGTACGTGTAATGTGCCTCCTTGTTCTAATTGTATCTGATGCTGCTTCACTGAGACGACTTACCAAAATGAAAGTAAGCCGCCTCGCCCAAGCCATTATACTGATACTTGTCAACCAGTCGTTGCACTACCCTCTTAATGCTCAACGCCAAGCGAGGAAGTGCAACTTCCTGTCTTAAGGTCTTAAGTGTGGCCCTACCCAGGATTGATCCTGGATCTACCGCCCCCAAAGCGAATGCTCTACCATCAGGGCCGGTCTTCAGAAATAGAGCGAATCTTCTGATGCTGTTGAAGAAGAATAATGCAAAATAATGAACATATATTTGAAGTACTGTACTGATTGCTCAAACATAAAACACACATATGTGTAGTTTCTCACGCGACTCAGGACGGTTTTGCTACAACAGCTTGGCATTTCAGAAATACATACAGTACATGATAACAGTCAACACAGTTGGTTACATGTTGGTTTGTTTGTGTTTAAAAGAACAGCACGTCGATTCCGAAAATGGCCTTCAGGATTTTTTGCTTGCTGACATGTAGTTGATTGTTGTTCACCACTATAAGCACTTGCATGATGTCAGGGGCCCTCCGTGGCTCAGTTGGTTAGGGCACTAGCGCAGTGTAATGAGTCTCTCACCAATGCGGTCGCTATGAGTTCAAGTCCAGCTCATGCTGGCCTCCTCTCCGGCCGTACGTGAGAAGGTCTTCCAGCAACCTGCAGATGGTTGTGAGTTACACCCAGGTTCTGCCCGGTTTCCTCACCATAATGCTGGCCGCCGTCATATGAGTGAAATATTCTTGAGTACAGCGTAAAACACCAATCAAATAAATAAATAAATATATGATGTCAATCCATTTTTGTTTCACATGTGGAGGAAACCTGCCTGAGATAAACCACCAACCTTTGGCAAATTACTGGCAATTTTCCCTTATGTGACAGGCAGATATACACGTCCTCATGAAATGACCACCAATCTGTCACCAACAACTCAACAACAGTGAGAACAGAAGTGACCATGTCTAGGTTTGAACCCACACCTGATGTGTCCTTGTGATTGAAAAGCTATCGACTTTAAAAGCCACTCAGCCACTGAGTCTCCCCCGCCAACAAGAGCATGCAGCAGTTAAAAAGGCCTTAAATCTGAATGCAGCAAAAAATGACAAAAATGACCTGTTGAAATGAACAGATATATTTAATGTGATGTAACAATTTGTTAATCCCTTCCTCCCCTCCCCCCCCCCCCCACTCCAAACAAAAAGCACACAGCATCAATAGTCCATGTCTGAGAAAAGCAGAGAACATAAATAAATGTGTAAAAAAAAATATCATGTTTTACAATTTCAGGAGTGTGTAAAACAAAGACCGTGTTTTACAATTTCCAGAGACATATGTTTCGACCAACAACATCAGAAATTTATAAAATAGGATTGGTCCCAAAATGTGAGCAAAATCAGGGTCTAACCACAGCATGACATTCACGAAAGGCCTTAGAGAGAGATTGGCAAGTTATCAGATACACTTCTGTCCACATATCTAGGGCTCATACAGCCACAAGGTTTGAAAATTCCAAGGTTTTCCATTCGATTATTATTAAAATTCCAGAATGTTTTTCGATTAAATTCAATGCCATGATCAGCTACTTTCAGAAATTCTCTCCAAATGTATGCTGGTGCGTTTTACACAAGTACTACATTGGCATTTCCGAAACAACTTCACTAAAAACACAAAACAAATTTCTTGTACTGGGTATATTCGAATTTTATATTCTATATCAGCATAGATCAAGAAATTTTGATCCCTTTTACTTTTAAGAATCACTACTAGCTACCACAGCAGACTTCAAATTTCCCTGATTTTCCAGGATCAAACCATTAAAATCTTAAATTCACTGTCTTCTAGATTTTCCCTCATATTCCAGGTATTTTCTGATATTCCAGGATTTGGCTGATATTCCAGGTATTCTCTGATATTCCAGGATTTAGCTGATATTCCAGGATTTAGCTGATATTCTAGGTATTCTCTGATATTCCAGGATTTAGCTACTACTCCAGGTATTTCCCTGATATTCCAGGATTTAGCTGATACTCCAGGTATTCCCCTGATATTTCAGGTTTTCCCTGATTTGAGTGCACCTTGAATATCATTCCTATCATCATAAAGTCCACATAGAGAAGCAAGATTTTGTAAAACATGAACTGTATCCTAGTGTTACTTTGAAACAAATTTTGTGTCATATTGCATGTATCCATTCTGTGTAGACAGAAAACAAAACATGATCTTTTACTTTGAACAAAACTTAAATTCACTCTATCTGTGTAATGTAAATGTACACGTGAAATTTAACAGATTTCTTTATCATTAAATATAAAAACAAGCATAAAAAAGCACCATTTTGCATCTGTGAAAGCAAACGAAAATTATTCACGATCCTGCAATAGAACAGCCAGATAAAGACAGACTATGTGTATTTATAGTCACAGAGATGAGATCTTATAACAGACAAAACAGAATTTGCTACACTTTGTAAGATTGTCACTTTCACCCCAACACCCAGAGCTAATAAACCATCAACATCCTTGATCATTTAGAACAACTGTTTTCTTCTTTCGAAAGAGAACTGCACTTTAATTAAACAAAAAACATCTATCTATACAACTGTATGTTCAAAAGCCATCAGTGAATGTTAAAAATTAAAACATACAGCCATAACAGAGTCTCTCCAATAAAACATAAAAAATCCTCCGATAACAAAACCATTCTGCTGATGTTCAAGTCTAGTCTTCAAAAACGCTTTAGTCTGTAAAGGATTTATATTTCCGTTCTATGGTCCTTGAGTGCTGGGACAGTGAAAAATAGCAACTTACAGAGCAGAGATAGCAACCCTTTACCTTTATTCCTTCAGCAATGTCTTACCAAGACAACGAACACATGTCCTCATGAAATCTTTTGGTAACAAATGTCCGAACACATCTGACTTTTGACATCTGACCTGGTTAACAATTTCTTGTAACAATTTTACCACCATCTTCATTCAACATTTTTGATGTTGACTGATGTGTTTGTAACTAGGCTTTCATTGGTAATTCTTCAATGCTAACCTTAATTGACCTTGAACCTTCCTTTTTGACCTTGAACCCCATTTTACTCATCCATAATAGAATGTAAGTAAAGACGTCATGCTGAGTATGACAGGGATACTTTACAGTCACTTTCGTTTCTCTACCGTGATCCAGATTTCGTCCCCTGGGTGAGTGACGATTCCGTACACAGGATTGATGACTAGCCCCTCCACCATCTTGACCTTGTGTTGACGCAGTAAGGTCACCAGTACAGACGTTGCCTCCAAGTAAGCCAATTGAGCACCAGGGCACGTACGCTTTCCGGCAAACCCGAATGGGGAAAATGCCAACAGAGGACGGGACTTAGTGTTCTCAGAACTGAAGCGGTCTGGGTCAAACCTATAGATAGAATAAGTTAAAAAATACAATCCAAATATACAAAGTCTTACTGCCACTGTACATGGCAACTTTGAGCTTTTCAAAGCCATCAACTCTGGCATAAATTGAAAGCTACAGCTTGAAAAGTTTTGAGAAAATACATGTACATTCAGCCTCCATTGTTCTTGCCAAGGCCACATGTAAATGTGAAAAGCCACATGTCAAGCTTGTTCAGTAATGTCTGTTAAAGGAGAAGAAAACTTAAAAACATGACACTATAGGCTGAAAAAAGCACATTTTTTTTCTATCTGGTGGTGCCTGCTACATAAGGCTTCAGGACTAGTTCTTAGGCAAAATGGAGACGCCCACAGCAGCTTTTAGTGCTGAATTTATTTATAATTTATCAACTACATATTAGAATTTAGAATTTTTTATGGCATGCTCCTGCAAGGAAATGCATACTCTTTTCAATGGTATTTGAATGATATTTAAATTTCCTTCTCCTTGAAGTCAAAGGTCAGTTTTCTCCACCCATAAAACTGACCACTGTTGCATAATTAATACATGTACAACATAAAACAAGAATGAAATAAAGGAAAGAAACCAATTCTGTGCAATTCACTAAAATTATATCATGTCAAAATCACACTAGCAAGAGTTGGTGTCTTTAAAAGGCAATACACAAGTTTACATTTTCGCCTTTCACAGTGAAGTAGGTCATTCTCTTTAAAGAAAACAACACTCAGCATGCTGAAAAGAGCTGGAATTAGCTCAGTCAACACCCACATAACCAAACCTTGCTCACTGAATGGCCAGGTAGCACCATGTTGGCTTAATTTACATTCCAAATGTGAAATCTTGAAGGCAGAAACCCAACGACCATTAAAAAATCAGCTTTGCCATATACAGCTAATAAAAGCGTACTTGACCCAGGCAGGGACACTACTTACTTGTTAGGCTCTGCCCACCATGTGTCTCCCTGGAGCACCACCCCTAGGGCATGGATCACTGGGGTCTTGGGAAGAGAGAAGGAAAATCAAGTGTTGGCTTAAAATTTACCGAAACATAGTAAATGGCCTAAATTATGTCCATGAAAAAGTTACTCATTTTTTACACGATTCTGACAGTTCTTTTCAGGTTTGCTTAGAAGTATAACAAGAGTGGCTGTTTTAATTCCCGGCCCATTCGGCGGTAGCAAATGGTGATTACATACAATGAACAGTAACCAGGGACTGGCTCGCTGTTACACACTCCTGTGCATCATGGCTAGAACCCCTACTGGCAAAAGTGAGTGAGTCTGGACTGAATGTCTTGAAAATTCCCCTAATTCCCCCCACACTCCTCGCATCCAGCAGCCTACATTACCCCTCAGACCTCGCCTTTCTCGTGCAACTGCTCTTCACGCGCAACGACCTTTCTTTCCCCAGCCCCGCAAACTCATACCACGCCCTAACTGCTTTCCCTAGAACATGGGAGATCACCCATCCAGCCCTAAGCTGGAGATAAAACCAGGCATTTTCCGATTATAGCATAATAATGACACTGAGGTGTACTTACATTTTTAGGAATCTTATGCCCTTCCAGCTCTGTATCAAAATCCTGCACCCTGGCTGACCAAGGGGAAAGTGCAGAGCACCTGAGCGTCTCATCCAACACCTGCCGCAGGTATCTAAAACATCAAACAAAATATTAAAAAGAAATTCATCACCAGATTAAAGGAGCAACTGATCACTTGGCTAAAGTCTCACTCTCCCTTCAGCTGATTGGCCCAAAAATTGTTGAGTCTACAATCCACAAATGATTTTCAAATGTTATTTCTATACTCTCTTCAAATGCTGAAAAAAAATTTATTCTACCTGTAAAACAACAAATACAATTGGTGTGGCCTAAATGGTGACTGATTTGCTTGATGGCCTACTACTTCGAAACCCGATTAAAAAGGAAGCAAATTTAACCTTTGTGCCAATGCCTGCCCCGATGTGTCCACTCAACTTACACGCTCTAGCGTTTCTCACCTGAGCTTGTCTACATTGTTTTCATTCACTTCTGACTCTCCCAAAGCTGTTGATATTTCCTTCACAAGCTTCTGCTGAACGTCTGGGTGCGTGGCCAGGAAGTAGAGCGCCCAACTGAGCACTAGAGAGCAAAACAGAATTTTGTGCCAGAGAGCAAATTTGATTGATGTCAGAAAATTTTTATCATTATTTTGGTCTTACACTTGGTGGTTTTCATGATAAAAAGTGTTATCATTATTTGGGTTTTACACTTAGGGCTTCAGTATAAACAGCATTACCATTATTAGGGTTTTACACTTAGGTGTTTCAGTATAAACAGTTTTATCATTATTTGGGTTTTACACTTATGGGTTTCAGTATAAACAGTTTTATCATTATTTGGGTCTTACACTTAGGGCTTCAGTATAAACAGCATTATCATTATTTGGGTTTTACACTTAGGTGTTTCAGTATGAAAAGTTTTATCATTATTTGGGTTTTACACTTATGGGTTTCAGTATAAACAGCATTATCATTATTTGGGTTTTACACTTAGGGCTTCAGTATAAACAGCATTATCATTATTAGGGTTTTACACTTAGGTGTTTCAGTATGAACAGTTTTATCATTATTTGGGTTTTACACTTATGGACAGCATTAACAACTTATTGTAAACTCAATTGTAAGGTTTACAAATGACTGTAGTTACAATCCCTCTGTGCAAATGAGCCCAGGACATTTACTTCTCTTGAGATTTTAAGTTTCTAGTTGTTGCACAGATACTAGTGTTAAAGACTGGCCAAGAGAGAATGACAAACTGAAACTAACATCCTCCACTTTCACTGAAAACATAGGTATATTCGTACCACCAGATATTATACATACTGAAGGCCGTCTTGTGAACTCCCCAAACTATAAATGTCAGCAGATCTTCTACTTGTGTGTCCTCTGAGATCCCCGCCAGCGTCACCATGTCAACAAACATCAGGTCGTTGCCACGGGGACGTGACCTCTGTTTCTGAAGGACATCCTTGAGAGTGTCATGGAGGGCAGATTTTGCTGAAAAGTTTCAATAATTACAGTCTGATTTATTTACATTTATAATAAAATGATTTCGTTTCACATGATGCAAAATATTTTATCACTTCGGTGTTTGTCAGTGGAAGAATTCTGAAAGCAGACCTGGCTGTGTATGACGACTGAAAACTCGCTCTCACCTTGTTTCCGTCTACAGGTCAAAGTTTGGCGAGTTGTGTTAATCTTCATAAAATATTTTTTATTTATTTGATTGGTGGTTTAAGCCGTACTCAAGAACATTTCACTTATACGACAGTGGCCAGCATTATGGTGGGAGGAAATCGGGGGAAACCACCATAAAATAAGTCATTTCCATGTCAGTGAGAGCAATGGAGCAGAGTGACTTTCCCCTGCCTGTGGGTAAACACTCAAGCCTATCTTCTCTCACGCCGTATTGGCCAGATCTGCTATCTGAAAAGCTTTCAGTTTACTACTGTTCAAATTTCATTTTAATCTCCTTCACAGTTTGATTATCCAACTCACATGTGGAGTCAAGAATGTTGTTGCATTGGATCACAAGACATACACCATAATATAATTCATCTATCTATTTCATCTATCGTTTTTCCTTGTGTCCATGGCATTTTGACCCTTTCATTGCTTCTCTGACAACTGGGTAACCGAGCTGTTTTAACGGAAAATGTGCCTATGTTTATCCGTCGCTAGAATGAACTGATGCAGGGTGAAGTATTGTCACTCTAATTGTGAGCGTAATAGCAACTCGGAATTCAAAGCAAAATTACCAACAAATGACAGAAAATCAGAAAATATGACGGGGTTATTTGCTAATTTTACCTTGACTGAACCTCTTGAACTGTTGACTGCCCTCTTCTGGGAAGCTCTCAGCAAGCAAAGACTCCTCTGTGATGGACCAGCACTGAAACAGAAATTAACAGAGAACAAGTTCACAAGTTAAAGCAATTGGGTCTACACACGATGATTGAGGGAAAAGTGCTCTGTTTTACAAATGGAGAATAAGTGGGAACTCTGTTCAGTCCAATTTAAATATCTCTCACAATTTCTGGTAACCAATCATATTTTAGTTTACTTTGAAATGTACATTCATATTTCACCTTTACTGGAAAATAAACATGTACACCACAATGTTAATATACACAAAAGCAACAGGAAGAGACGTGTCTGTTAAGTGCGTTGATCTACAGAGAGGGTATAAGGGGGGATAACTCAGAAGTCAAACCAGATCAAAATGAAGCAGAATAAGGGGGGATAACTCAAAAGTCAAACAAAATCAACATGGATGAGAGTAAAGCTGGGAATAATGCAGAATTGAAAGCAAAATCAGAAGTTTCAAACTGTTTGATATGTTACATACCACATCAAAATTCTTCCTGAATTCCAGAAGTTTCTTGTCGTCTTTGAAGTAGTCTCCGACCAGCGTCCACATGAGGATCTTGAAGGAGAGTGCCAACATGTGCTGAGTCAGCGGGATGTGCTGCTCATCTGGCATTGTCGACCATTTGGTGGACAAGTCTGCGGAAACCTAAACATAATGCAAACATAATACATAGATGCTCCTTGAAGCGTTTACTAAAGCAAATACACCCTTCCAATTTGGCAGTTATGGGTGATAATGACAAACATCCCAACATATATTCAGACCTGATCATGTTTTAACCCTCAAAACGAAAAGAAAAATTACCCGAGTCCAAAATCGTGGAACATACATAAGCATATAAAAACTGACTGGACATTAAACAGTCATAAATTAATGATTTTTTTTTTCAATAAATAAAACTACCAGCAGGTCTAGCACAAATTTTGTCTTTGTTTTAAAGGAAAAATTTTTTCACATACTTCCCAGGAAAAAAGAAAAATTCAAATTTTAAAAAGTACCCGTAACAAATACTAATAAAATGTTTAAAAAAAAAAAAAAGGAAAGAAAACACACACACAAAGAGCAAAAGATTTTAATACTGCGTATGAATATCTTTACAAACATCCTAGAATCAATGTCTTATCTCCTCAACACATACTTCCTTATTCACTTGATTGTTTAAGAATTTACTTCATACACACATGGGTAGTCAGTTTTACATGTGAAGCAACCTAGAAGACCAGGTTTAAACCATCGACCTTTGACAAGTTACTGACAAGAACATTTCCGTGTCTGACATGCGCTACACATGGGACTGTAAACAGGACAGGATTGAGGTCGCATCTCGCAGACCACAAAAAAAAAAACAAAAAAAAACTGAAAGATAAACTTTTTACGTTAAAACATTGCCAGTAGACATAAAAAAAATGCCCAATACCTTGTGGAAAATGGCATAGCTGTTCTTGAAGGCGCTTCTTGTAAAGACTTTGTCGTACTTGGTCCGTCGTGTTCGGCCATCTGCCTTGTTTGTGAAGGGGATACTACTTGATCCAAACAGGGGCCGAAACAATCTCATTAGCTCCACTGAAAAACAATAACTAACAGTCTTATTAGCTCCATTACATGAAAAGCAGTAACCTCTCGTAAGTTTGTACACTGATTTTACGGAAATTGCCAAAGACAAAATAGATTTTAGGCTAACAATATTTTTTATATTTAAAATGTTGATTATGTAAATAAAACCTACTGCTATTCGATGTGAATATACATATATGTAACTTTTCAAAATACAGAAAACTAATTAGAGTGAGTGAGTGGGGTTTAACGTCGTACTCAACAATTTTTCAGTCATATGACGATGAAGGAATCCTTAGGGCACATGTACGTGTAATGTGCCTTCTTGCTGCAGGACGGATTTCCACCGCTCTTTATTTAGTGCTGCTTCACTGAGACGACTTACTGTAGGCAAGTAAGTTGCCCCGCCCGAGCCATTATACTGATACGGGTCAACCAGTCATTGCACTATCCCCTTCGTGCTCAACGCCAAGCGAGGAAGTTACAACTCCCTCTTTTAAAGTCTTAGGTGTGACTCGATCAAGGATTGATCCTGGATCTACCGGTCCTGAAGCGGACGCTCTACCAACTGTGCTATCCGGGCCAGTTAAAAAAGACTAATTAGAAGGAGTAGATTAACCTTCTGAAATCTTCTTCGGCGGGTTTGGGTGACAACTATTTAAACAAGGCATTCAGAGAATACTGGTGGATCGCCTGATTGAGTAGTATGTAAAAAGCATACTGTTCAAGTCATGTGACACATTCAAATATTGACCTCCAAACTAACAAACATAGAATGATTGACACTGTCATACCCATTATTCTCTAATTATATAGTGATAAAATCTGAACATTAAATCAGCAAGAAAAGCCAAAATTATTACACTGTCACAGCTATGACTGTTTATCACATGTGTAAGGATTGCAGAGCTGTGATTGCATATGTTATGGAGTTGTAAATCATCGAGATGGTGAGACGCTTTGGGGAGTTAGTGCACAATTTAAGCACCGAGGTCTTTGATATGCAAATCGCTAAGTACTTTTGGAAATCCATGTACTATGGAAGGCAACTGCAACCCTGCGAATAGCTAAGCAAAATTTTTAGCTATGAGGTGACAGATTTCCCTGGTTTTTCAAGTGCAAATCGCTACCGATGATTGTGTACTATGGGTGGCAACTGCAACCCTATGATTGGCCAACAACTTTAACCAAACTGGACACCGCCACCGCTGACAGCCTCTGATCCCCCTCTCACTATACCTCTCCTTATTTTGTAAGGTGAGCTAAAAATGATGACAGTTTGCTGCTAATTATGACTATCCCCAAATAGTGACATGTTAAAAGATAGGCAAGTAGCCCTACCATGCTGTAAAGTGGCAATGTCATTTTGTAGAGGAATGTCAGTCAGTGAAAACTTAAAAAACCAGGAAATGCGCTGCAGTAGATCTTTTGTTTTGATGTGTTTGTATATTAAACGTGATGACAATACGGAAGCTTGAATGATTCTAAACACATCAAAACATGACATCTAATACATTGCAGTTAACATCGCTGCATACTTCATTTAGCGAACTCTTCTTAATCCACCATGTCAGGATCCGTCCAATTTGCTACTATTTAAGCATTTAGACAAACAGTTTAGAATAAAACTCTGTTGGATATTGACAACAGGGCCCACTTTCACAAAATTTTTACAGAGTTTCTTCCCCTTTACGAAAAAGGTTCCAAGAAATCTGACTTTCCATTTTTCGTGAAAGGGGTCCCTGGTTGTATTTCGCCTGTGGCATTGTCGTTACTGCTCTGGTTTTACTCTCTATGTTATGGGGTTTTACATTTATGTCTCACCTGGTCTGTCGAAGACGGCCTGCTGTTCCTTGAAGAGTTTGGGGCTGGCTACACTGACCACCAGCTTCTGTCCTATCCAGAAGGAAGCGATGGAGCCATACTGACCATGGAGGTCAACAAGGAACTCCTGTAAACTGCCGGCTCGCTCGATATCCGGAACATTTCCCGTTCTAAAACATGTCAGAATAAATTTATTCATTTGATTGGTGTTTAATGCTGTACTCAAGAATATTTCACTTATACTATGGCAGCCAGTATTATGGCGAGAGGAAAAAGGGGAGAGTCCGAGGGAAACCCACGACCATCTGCAAGTTACTGCCAGACCTTCCCAGTTACGGCCGGAGACGAAGCCAGCATGAGCTGGACGTGAACTCACAGCAATTGCATTTGTGGGAGGCTCCTGGGTCACTACGCCGTGCTAATCCCCTCAGCTGCAGAGGCCTCATGGCATAACAGAGCCAAATGGTTAGAGCGTCTGCCTCATAGTCAGGACACCCAGGATGAAACCTGGGTCAGGTCATATGAAAAAGACTACATAAGGTACTTGTTGCTGCCTTGCTTGGCGCTCAGCACTGAGTGGTTAGAGAAAGGAAACAGGACTAGTTGGCCTGGTGTCAGTATAACAGGACTAACTGGGGTGTCATGTCAATTCAAACAGTGTTTCACCCAAGCAAGCAAATAAAACCAAAATCTAATTTTTTCATCCTTCATAATTCTGCAAAAAGGCTTCTTTCCTTACTATTGATAGCAGTTTAATCCTAACATTCACATTTCTGATACATTTGCAAAAAAAAAAAAACCTACTTACATCATTCCAAAAAGTTTCTTTATATATTCCTTCACTTCAGAATTTAGATTAAACAAACTGAGGTCATGTAAGTACACAGTCTTCACCATATTGTGCTACAGGGGTCAAAATGTTTGGACATTCACTCCTTTTTATTTTTATTTTCAATTTATTTATTCAATTGGAGTGATACGTCGTACTCAAAAATATTTCACCTATGGCAGCCAGCATATCATGAAATATTCATGTTTTTATCCATGTAAACCATTGTTTCCTGAATTTATCCACTATTATGTTATTTCATAATGTCTATAAATGGAATTTAATATATTTCACAGCATTAAATCATACTGAATCATCTCATGGTTTGTCAATTTCATCACTCTGTGGGGATTGAAATATCAATTGATTTCAAAACGGTACTGTTTCGCCCTGTACTTGATTTCAATTTGGTGGCACAGGGCAAAGCTTGTTGCACCGTGACAGTATGTCATCAGGACATTCAGTCTCACACACTCACTCTTGATTAGAGGCCTCTAATCCAGGTACTGTGGTAGTTTTTCTTGATGTCTGGAAGATAAAGCGCAAATGAATGATAATAATTTGTGTACCTACAGAATATAAAATGTATAGGATACAGCCCCCACCTGGTTTTTACATAACCATCTGGAATTTTTGGTGGCACCTCCTTAAAACATAACTCAATTTTTTCATTGTACTATCATTGTAAATCACGTTGCTTTACTGTTGTCCCCATTTGAACATTAATAAGCTCAATTAGCCTCACAAGTTTACGCAGGTTTGGACGTGACAGGTTGGGGGTTCTCGCAAAACATAATGCAAACGAAGAGGGTCTCACACGAAGCAAGTTTCGGCTAGTGAGCCAGAGCAAGTCATTTGTGAGCATATTGTGATGTATATATTCATTTGGTGTAAGAATGCTCACAGTTGGTTTAAGTCAGTAGCTGCCAGTTGTCTCCAATCTGTTTTGGGTAGGGCCAAAACATCTGTGACCGCAGGTAGTACTTATTAGCTGAAACTTGATTCGTGTGAGACTCGCTTAAACGATGTCGTTTTACAGCATTTGGTGAATATACAACATGCATAGTAGGGTCTGGCGGCTCAATGGCGCTGCTAGCTGCTACTGTAAAATGTGCTCTTTTAGCAGTGTTAGCTTGCAACAATCTCAACATTTAATATTTCGTCTAAACCTGCCTGAGCTTGTGAGACTGCTGATGTGCTGAGTCGGGTTAATTATACATAGGACAGGAAACTAATTGGGTCAGGAGACTTATAGCTGCAATCGTTTTACATGTATGTTATGTTGACTTCTGATCTATGCTACTGGGGATAAAACTTTCCAAATGATCAGTCATTTTCATAACACTCTTGGTTGAAGTAACATACCATACAAGAGTCAACACAACGATACTCATGTTTAACTAGTCTCTAGAATTAATATGAGTGAATGATTAATTCTTTACAAACTTTAGGGCAACATTTCCGTCATACCATGGCCACCATTATGAGAAATCACATATTTATAACATTTATCACATATTTCAAGATATGCAAGCGCACCCATCAATAATCAAATAATAATTTCACACTTATCTCTGATTTGAGTGGCACTGCCACAATTGTTACACTGCAAAAGACACTATGAAACATGTCATAGTCTCTGAAAGAAAGATATTTTGTGCTCTATCTCTTCAAATAAGAAGTGACACCTTTGTCCACAACTGTCACTAGTAGACAAATCCTACCAACAAGCCCACATTTTTTATCCTAAACTCTTCTGCACATCCGTCACAAAAAGTACTCTTTCAGTCTTGTACCCTGCCTCCTATGCAGAGTAGTATAGGTGTCGGATGACAAGGTAGCAGACTAGAAAGTGCTTTTCTCAGTTTGTCAGTTCTGCATAGATGTGTGTACACGGGCAAAAGAGTTGTGGCGTATAAATAAATGCAAAATGTGAGCTTGTCAGTGGCACTTTTCTTAGTGGTAAATACTCAAATACCACTCCAGTGACAACTGTTGACTTGAAGACATTACACACAAAATACATGTACCCATCTTCGGGTGTGACACAATGCATCTCTTGCTGGGTTTCTCGAAATGGCGTTTACATGTTGTGCAGTTTATCACCTGGTAATAATTGATTCATAGTTGATAACTTGTGTATATAAGAATGATATCAGATTAAAGATTAGATGTTGGTCTCTAGTACATGTACATCAATTGATGATGTAAATGAATGCCATTCAACTTCATGTTATCGACTTACTGGATACAGGTAAATAACAGCAATAATAAGGGTCACCACGAAAGTGACAGCAAAGATGACAAAGTCCAACATCTTGCAGTATATGGATAGGGACGAAAAGCTGACAAACTAGCCCAAAACAACGATATTTTAGATCACTCCATAAGCCGCCTCTCTTCGTCTGCCACGAGTTCAAAGCAATCTGTAAACACAACCGCATTTCACAAACTGCGCATGTTCATAGGAACACAGTTCCGCGTAATATTTCCATGTTGTGTGAAGTATGTGAAGTTTAGCCTTTAAGTATCAAGTACGGTAAAATTATAATGTAACTTGTTCAAACAAAGGTAAATCATGAAAGAAATTAATATTTATTCTTATATTTAAAAACTTGCAAGGTATTCCTACTCTGCTTCCGGTATCAACTTTGACAGTTGGCGAGACTTTAACGTCGGTGGGTTGGAAGTGAGCTGCAATGTTTTATCATTTATTTGTCCCTCAGAGTTTTCTAATCAGGCGTTTCAGACAAAAACTGATTAAACAGAACTCTGAAAACTTTGCGTCCCACCACGTGCTAAATGGCTTCATGTGGATTAAGGAAAGTGTTGCCTGAATTTCTTCAACAACGAAATTAATGCCGATGTTGTTGTTGTAAATAAGTTAACCGGACATGCAATGTTTGGCTGTTGACTTCAAATTGTGTTTTGAAAGCCTTAGTCCTTGATCAGACCCTTAATGTTTAATTTGTGCTAGCTTATTTGCTAAATTCTAATTGCATGAACAGTTGCAATGACTAGGTTGATGCTTTTGTTAGTCAGTGAGCACCTTCTTTAGCCAAGGATCACGGCTGTGATCTTTCATTGTGGGGTTAGGCATAGATCACAGCCGAGGAGTCTAAAGCTTAAAATATTGGTATTTATAAACAGCCTATTGCAGAGAAACTCTGCGTCATAAAAATCCTTGCAAAATGAACCAATACTCCAATAAATTATGTTCACCAAGACATTGTCTGTTCCTGTGCCAGTTTTTTCCACAGCCTTAATGAGCAGTAAGTCCAAGATAATTCATAGTTGTGACTCATGCTCACATACCGTGTCGACATCGTGACCTAGTAAATCGGGTTGCTCCTCCCTGTGCACACGTGGTTGACTTCTCACGACGTCACTATGTTTTGATCAGCTGGCTGTCAGTTTTGATAGAAATCCATTTGACTGCAGAGACACGAATTTGGAATTGACTGAGGGCTATGGAGCAGAATGATGGACCCCACAGTTTGTGCGAACTGTCAAATTAAGTTTGCAGTGAAAAAGAGGGGTTATCTTTGGAATCAATTTCACGGAAAGGTCAATCGCTGCTGTGCATGCACGCCTCGCTTACCCAGATTTTAAACACGTGGTAGTGCGCGGCAACCTGCTAAATATGAGTCTGTTTTTGACTTTGGCTAAAATTTACAGGAAAATGGTGATATGAAGGCAAATAGCGATTATGGCAAAATGTGAGTAAATATTTCAGCATTTAGAATTGCGGTGCTTTATGTATACTGAGGATGAATCTATCGGAGTTGAACGAGGAGGAACTCTTTGTAAGCATTACACCTTAATCGGGTCCACGTAGCTCTCGGCCTAAGAGTGGCCAGCGGTCCTACAGTATATATTAGTGACCATTAGACTGAGGTCTTTCCGCTACACCTCTAACTTATCCAATGCACCTGGTCTAGCCCCACGTGCATCTGAGGTCAGCTGCCAAAGGCTCTACCTGTATCTGATCTTTTTCTTCGTTGTCGCTAATTATGTAATACCTTTCAGCCAGGTAATCACTCTCAAGCCCATGCTGTAGTTTATTTCTCTCAAAAAACATCGCTAGTACCATTCAGAATTGAATTATCTTGGGTAACGTGCTGCAACAACAATGTCAATCTTATCTGATCTTGTTTTACGATTTAATCTGAAAGCACTCCTGGGTTATAACATACAGTCCCGATCACGGTTAGAAAAATAATTTGCTATACCATAACCCATTTTCTCAGAAAGTTACTTGTTTAAAAATAAAAAGCTATTTTTTTTTTCATAGTTAGATCCAACATAGAGGTACTCACGTTCTGTGAGAAGCAAAACATTTTTGTTTTTTCAAATACAGCCAAATACAGCAGCACGTTTCCATGAGGCTACGAGAGCCTCACTTTTGTATCCTCGACTTTCCAACTATGAGTTGACAGGTGGCCAGTGCACCGAAAAAGAGGAGGTGTAGCAAAGTTTGACCCAAAGTTTTGGTTACAGAATGTGAATTTAAAGTGAAATGAATGGTTAGTTAATTGCTAAATGCACTATTCTACATCTGCAGACTATTGGTTTTTAATTTTTAACATCCTACCTTCTCAAGAGTCCATTGCCACTTCTCAAGCAAATTGCCACACATCTGCGCACTCCAACTTGATGGAGCCGATCTCAATGAGGTCCACGCTCATGGCACCCAAATGTACTTGCACTAAAAATACAAGCTCTTTTTTATGCATTTTTGGATTGAATTAAGAAGGTTGAAGTTGTTCTTGCAGACAACAATCGAAATGTACAGTTTTCTTGAGTAATTTTCATTTAATTTTCATTACCATAACTCATTTGTATATCAAATCCAGACGTAGGTTACGTTACACTTCAAAATGGCTGTCGATGGCGAGGCACTTCGTACACCAGAAGTTCTAGCAGTCAGTGTGACCACCACACAGCGATTTAATTAGTTTCATAGGTGAGGATGGTAAATTAAGAGGACAGTATTAGAGATTCCACCATAAAATTACATATAAATGAGTAGGAAGGTGAGTTAGATGGCCATAAGTGGGGAGGAGATGTGAGTTTGAAATCTGTGCCATGTTTCTGAGAGGTGTGGATGGACTCAGCATTACGATGCATGTCAGAATTTTAAAATATGGATTACCTTTTCAGATGTTCATTCTGAAAAGCTGATCCCTCAATAAATTGATGTCACTGTACCACGTAACAGCAACCAGAGTTTAAAATCTCCCCTTATTGCTGCCTCGCTTTGCACTTATCACATAGAGTTAATTGTAAGAAAACAGGACTGTTTGGCCTGCTGTCCCCAACCTAACCACAGTATAATGTGGTTGTGTAGGGTGTCATGCCTGGTGTCTTTGACATGATGCCTCAGTGGCAGCAGCACTTTCCACAATAAGACACAGTATATGCACATAACCCAATGATGACCTCATAAGATAGGAAAATTGTTATTACAAATGTTAAAACCCAAACATACTTATATACTTGGGTAATGTTCGCAGTTTACCCAACTGACCATCATCATTACTCTGTGTAGGTGAAAAATTTTGAGCATGCTATTGAACAGTAGTCAAATAAAATGAATAACTACAACTCTGAATGAGACATTAAGGACGGCAGGCATGCTAAATTCACTGACATTAAAAGGATGCAAATAATAATCCTAACAAAAAATAATTATGGGTTAAACTTTGTGTACACGAAACTTGATCCATATTCTTATGTCATGTGTACAGCATTAAGCATTTGTGTTTATAGATTGAGGTATTTGATTGAAATCCAATGAGCCATGGCTGCCAGCATCTGGGCCAGTTTTTCTAACTACCCGAGAGACGATCAAGTGACAGTGTGTGAACGAAATGGTAACCTAATTACAGTAGATAGCAGCCAGGCAGCAGAAAAACTAAAGGTATGTCAGTACACTGAATTTATATGGCAAATGCTTCAGTTTTCAAGAGTTACTTTATATTTGTTTAGTGGAGACCAATTTTATTTTGTGTTTTGGGGGCAAGCTGACACTAAGAAATGTAAATATGTCTTCAGAAGGAAAAAATTGCTGTGGAAGTCCACCTTTGCCATAACTTTGACGCAAGTTATAGTTTTATGTTTTTTTATACCATGCTCCAACATTGTAAGAAGATTTTTTCTGCCTTTGAAACAATTTACATTGGTATGGCCTTAGTCTGATTTAAAGTGCTGCAAAATTCATTCTGTTTGGTGTAGCTTAAGTTTCATTTTCAAATTGATCTTTTTTTTTTTTTTTAAATATATGTGACTGGAAACCTTTTCATCAGAGATATATTACTGATGTACAATAGTTAAATAGTACTGGTAACATTCTTAATGTAAGTGTCTTAGTGGAATTGTCAGGTAAACAATTAATGTGAGGAAAATGTATTTTACTCTCCAATATTTTACATGTCATCAAACACGAAGTTTACTTACAGGCCATGATGCAGTTTTACAATTACAGCTGTGTCTACTAAGCGTGTTAGGCTGATTCTTTCTCTCAGACGCAATATAGCCATTTCAAAACTTGAATGAGGTGTGGCTTGAAATAATCCGAACACCTATGTCACGTGGGATTTGAAATGGTCTGAAAATGCGTCAGTGCCTTGGATATGGATTGATATGCTGACCTCATTGTTAGAGCTAATAGAAAGACATTAAATTGTACTTCTTGCTTTCTCGCTTGTCACTCAGCAGTGAGAGGTTAGAGCAAGGAAACAGGACTCGTTGGCCTGGTCTCCGTATAATGTGACTGTTTGGGGTGTCATGTCTGGTGTTTACTTCAGTGGCGGTGTCATTTTGGCCGCATGGACTCGCCCTGCTACATTGTACATGTATGCCTAATAACTCCCTGCCGTCATATGGCAGCAAATTGTTACATACCTGTATGACGTTTCAAACATTCATTCATTCTGGTTAATAAACACATGCGGTTGAATTAGTCTTAGTGTGGTGGTGATATGTTTCAGCTACACGGATACCCAGATATCAAG
The DNA here is from genome assembly GCF_032854445.1 of Liolophura sinensis. Classification (NCBI taxonomy): domain Eukaryota; kingdom Metazoa; phylum Mollusca; class Polyplacophora; order Chitonida; family Chitonidae; genus Liolophura; species Liolophura sinensis. Next base: position 11,162,163 of record NC_088305.1, on the reverse strand, counting down.
CTAACCAAGGAGATCCCTAAATCCTGTACTGTCAGGGAGAGTGCTAAGTCTGCATTCCTACCCCACGAGCAGACCGTTTGGAAACGAGCCTTACATGCATGGTTTGTAAGATTTATGAAATTTTTGAATTATGGTAGTGAACAGCCTGCATGCACCAAAACATATTGGATATAACGTTATATCATTCATGTGTCTGGGCTCCATTAAAGACTAAAGAAGATCATTTTTCCATAAAAATCTTACTCTGACTGAGTATTAATGCTTGTATTTACCAAAAAATCCTTTTCCGTCTGTCTTTTTTTGTTTCGGATTTAATATCACAAAAATAAATCCACATGAGGGCCACTGCTCCTTAGATATGAAGTTAGAAAAGCTGATTTTGTACATGTGTTTTTGCCTTCAGGTATGACCAAGGTGTGACGGGGGCTATGGAAGAAGTGGCAAATAGTAGGACAGAAGGTAATCTTTATCACATTGACTACACATGGCACAGTGTAGTGTGCACTTGAGACTCGGCCTTGGATTAAATCCTGAGATGGCTGATGTCATAAATTTTAAAGCCAAAATTTTAAGTCATTGTGTTTCACCTTCATATTTTCTCCTATTTCCTTATCTCTCCCATGATACACTTGGAAGTATAGGTCTGAGACATCCCTATGGCTAAACCTATAACGCAAATGGAAATAGTCACTTTTTATTAGGGGTCCATTGTTCTCTGCCTATTGTTCTTGCTCAGATTATTTTTTTTTTCTCTGAAAACTGTGTTTTTTTACGTTTTGTGAGAAAACTGCATGTCACAGCTGTTAACTTTCTACACATTTTCATTACCAAATCACTTGGGCTGCCTGCTGGAGTATATAACTTTACCCACCTGTGACCCACTTTTCGGCCATATTGGAGCAGTATGGAAATCTTAAAAAAACTCCAGAACTGCTGATCCGGTTGCATTGAAAATTGATGATATGCAAGTTCAAGACAGGGGGTATCAAGATTGAAAAATTTATGCAAATAGGTGGAGAAATGAGGAAGCTTGCTATTGGTCGTTTTGGTCATGTAATGACCTGTTGATGAATTTTGAAAAAACAAGACAGCAATTAGATGTAATTTGGCCTGCTGAGGACAACCTTGGTTTTAGTTTTTCACTACGATGTATAGTTTTTCTTTAAATTGCAATTATAGCTCATTTCGGTGTCATTTTTCAAATGCCACTTGACCAGACACCGTAATAACTGTGAAGCTGGAAGATGGTCAGTACATAGATCAACCACAGATCTTCATTTTTGACTGATAGGACCGCACAGCTACGACTAATAGGTTTGCAATTAAAATGCGTTTAAAAAGTTGTTGTTTTCATTCATAGTCAGCTCGTAAAATTGCAATATCGCCAAAACCACTTAAGGTAGATAAAAACAAACTTGGCATATTCAGTAACGAACATATGTAGCAGATTTTGACGATTTATGCTGTTTGGCCAGTCATGTGATTTAGCAGCCATTTTGAATTTTATTGATAAGCTTAAACCATATTTGCTGTAAATCAGGTAATAATCTTTGGATGAAAGTACGTATATTGTACAAAATTTTTGTTTGGTATGCAAGTTGTGCTGTAACTGACCAATGAAATTAGCTTAGCAGTAGGTGTAGTCTAAAAACTGCTCAAAATGATTAAATAAAGACACTGTCTAGTAGTGGTTGACGTCAGGATTACAAATCTGTAAGAATAATTTTGTACTTGGTATGGTTTTATTTATTTGATTGGTACTTGGTTTTGTTTTATTTATTTATTTATTTATTTGATTGGTGCTTTACACCGTACTCAAGACTATTTCACTTATACGACGGCAGCCAGCATTATGGTTGGAGGAAACTGGGCAGAGCCCAGGGGAAACACACTTCCATCCACAGGTTGCTGGCAGACCTTCCTACTAACGTCCGGAGAGGGTATGGTTTTAAGGCTATGATGAAAACACCGTCAGAAACATGAAGTATGTCATAAACCCTCCAGCATACTTACATACGAAAATTGACAAAACCTCCCATTCAGATAACACAGGAGTTTTGTGCTAGACTGCATGAAAACCGTTCACTGTAGGGTGCTGGCTTGTATTCTAATTCTGTCTGGCAACAGGAGTAGTAGATCAAAGGGACAATCACTCTATACATGCGACCCAGCACTGCTATTTGAGAGCAGTGTGTTTTTTTTTTCTTTTCACTGTCTTTCACCATGGCCCCAGTGAACATTGCCCCTAGCACTCTTTAAAAAAAAAAAATTTAAATCTGAAGTGTGCTCTTCTGTTTAAACAACATACTAATGTGTCATTTCCAGATTAAGATTTCATGTAAATTTTGTTTTCATAGTTAAAACTGCCAAAAATTGAGTTTTTCAGTTTTGCATACTTTACCACTTCATTTTAATACAGATGTCTTTTCTATACTAGCTCTGTAAATTTTGTTTAAGAGCATGCTTACTTGCATCTTTGTTCTTTGCCAGCCGTTCTAGTTTTACTGGATTTCTTAGTTGCCACTTCCTTTTCTTTATCAGCACTGTTTTGTTGACTATAATATTGAATTGTACTACTTAGTGGTAATATTCTGTTCGTCATCAGTTCTGTCTTGTTGACTATGTTAAATGCTTAGTGCTAATATTCTGTTCTTCGTCAGTTCTGTCTTGTTGACTGTTAAATACTTAGTGGTAATATTCTGTTCGTCATCAGTTCTGTCTTGTTGACTATGTTAAATACTTAGTGGTAATATTCTGTTCTTCGTCAGTTCTGTCTTGTTGACTGTTAAATACTTAGTGGTAATATTCTGTTCGTCATCAGTTCTGTCTTGTTGACTATGTTAAATACTTAGTGGTAATATTCTGTTCTTCGTCAGTTCTGTCTTGTTGACTGTTAAATACTTAGTGGTACTATTCTGTTCTTCATCAGTTCTGTTTTGTTGACTATGTTAAATACTTAGTGGTAATATTCTGTTCTTCATCATTTCTGCCTTGTTGACTATGTTAAATACTTAGTTGTAATAATATGTTGTTCTCCAGCTCCCCAGTGGACCGTGACTGTAGCTGGGAAGGCCCTAGCATGTGTGCGCTGGGCAAACTCCTTACATGGCTCTCTTTTTCCACACTTGTCCGTGAGTAACCTCTGTTAATAATACTTTCCGAATACATGAAACACTTGATGTTATTTTTCTTAGAACAGAGTGTGTGAGATGGCTTAACTTTATACAGAAGGAAGAAAGTGCTTCTTGGCTTTCTTGCTTGGAGGGTAGAAATGGCTTTAAACTGCTTTTCCTAAGGCCCCAGAGGACATTCTGCAGTTAAATACCTTGCCGAGGTGATGGCTGTCAAAAGAACTTTGTTGAGGGCAGAGCCCAAATCGGGGGTGAATTTCTCCCAACCGTTGAGGGAAAATATGTATACAAGAAAGTGGCAAATTTTGAAGTTGGGGACTGCTATAAATCTTACATGGGGGTACTAAGACCGTTCTTATGGTATCATAATTACGTGTGTCGCCCATAACGTCAGTCGAACGCGGAACTTACCTTGATAGACTTCCTTAACTTCCATCGAACCATCTTGTCTTCTGCTTGACAACAAAGACGCTGGTGGAAATGACATTTAGGTGCCGAACTGATGACGTAGACCGCACGTTTTCTATAAATAGCCCCGTTTTGTTGGGTTTACACTTGCCTGTGTGTCGGGCGTAACTTCGGACAGAAAGCGAAGTACATTATTTTTAATTGTTTTCTCAAAACCAACGGAAAGCAAGACCATTCTTGACTGATCACATTAAAAACATCAACAAACAAGGCACAGTGACTTCAAAACTTTCAAGTAACTTTTATTTCTTTCTCAAAATGGAACATTTAAAGATTTATGTAGCAGAAGATGGACAATGTTCGTGCAACCAACAAATAATTGGAAGTGATATTTTCCAAGGGAACACAAGATAATCGTGTTTTATTTGCTAATCAACCAGAAAAACGCGATTTCATTTGCTATGGAATGTATAAAAGATCAAGGCAAGGCATTCGTGGCAATGAAAAAACGGAGGTCGAAAAGACATTGTCAGTGCATGTCATATTTCGTCGCGGAGAATAACCTAAGAAACCAATTTCTTGCTCAAAGTATTTATCTGGAGAACCCACAGTGTTGTAATTGTGAATTTTATTCAAATACAATATGCTAATTACAATTATACTTTGGAATAAAACATACAACATTGGTGGATAAAAATACTGAAAATGACCTTGCAAAAAAGTACACCTCTGTGTATAACCACCCGTATAGAATGGAGGAGCTATTAAATGGATACAGAATCGATGCTGATTGGCTAACGGTGGAGATAGAGTTCTGTGGGTTAAACCTAGTAGCCTTGGTTCCGTGTGAGTATATGTACCATAACCAGAGTCATAGCCAGGACTTGCCTATCTCTTACATCAGCGAATCAGTGTAGATTTTGTATCCTTTTAAGAAATGTAAAATACATGAGACCTTATTCCACAAAATTTAAAATTTCAAGATGGTATGCACTTTCCACCCTCATTTCAAATTTTAATACGTTTGTCTTTCTTTGCTAGGCATTCCCAATTGTTTTTTTTGTAAATTTACATTGTTTATTTGCAGCTCTCCAATGAGGACATGATCTTCAAGTTCTCCAGAATTCGGCAGTGGTAAGTACCTTCACAAGACAGGACTGTAAACAATCCTTACAGCACATGGGCCTCTCTCTAGGTTGGCTTTACATCACTGCCACCAGCAGTATTTTGTACAGAAATCTTGAACGCCAACATAAGGGTAAAAGCTCGTGAAGTGCCGTCAGAAGTAGTATTAATACTTAATACACATGCCTTTTCATCTAAAGTACACAGAACATGATCTCAACAGACACTCAGGTATGAAAATATCCCCTGACGACTTTCAGCCACCAGGTAAATTTTTTCACACATCAGGTAAATCGTAAATTAAATTGGCACCTGTGGAAAGAATTAAAAAAGTGGCTCAATATTTATCTATGGCTATTTAAGATTTACTTCAGGAGCGGATTCCACAAGACCAGTTTTGACTTAAGTTATATTGAAATATAATTTTAAAGCCCTATAAATTAAAATTTTGACCACCTCTTAAATGTTAGCTTAAGACAGATGGGTCAAAATTTCAACTTCCATTACCGAAAACTAAACACTGTTAGAATGCTTTAAATTTTGATTTAAATCTTTTTGGAATCTGCCCCTGATGAATCATGTTAGAGTTGTCTAACACAATCTTCTTGAACGTACCTGTGCTTGTTTCTATTGTCGACGAATCTCCCTTCATCCTATATGCAGCTATGCAGGGTAGCAAATTGATGTCAGACCGCTGTCATGCAATATAAATTACAGGAAGCAGTTTTTAAATAAAACAGCCTGTTTTTTCTGAATTTTATAGTTTACGTATTTGACCCAGAAGATGCCCCTGCATGATGTGGTGTCATAAAGGCTGGGTCAAAATGGTGCAAAGCCAGATAGTAGTAGTAAAACTTGGTAGGTAATAATTTATTTATGTTTTTCCGAATATTTCTACCCCAGACAAGTTTATGGACGAAGGCTGATTACAGGCCCTCATAAGGCTAAGCCTAAACAAGCCTATGTACATGTGCGTCAGACAGGCCCCAGAGGTCAGGCTTGTGTAGGGGTGTAAAGTGAGCGCAGAGAGCAACTTGCGCACTGTAAGGAGTACGGAATGATAAGGGAATGGGTGTGTATCTTAATACACAGGACTTAAATGTCTAATCACAGGTACTCCAGTCCTGTACGTGCCTTTTCCTGGCACCCACACATCACCAAGCTGGCCGTTGCCTTACATGATGACTCCATTGTTGTCCACTCTGCCACCAGCGAGATCGTCCCCACCCTCAAGTGCAAGCTGCAGAAAAACGTTGCAGACTTGGCCTGGCAGTAAGTAGAATTTGATTTGATTTGATTGGTGTTTTACTGCACTACAGAGTCCTTCACCTATATTTACCGCAATCAGGTTTATGTGCCCAGGACACTGAAGTGCCCAAAGTAAACCGCCAGTGTTTGTTGTGCACCGAACTTAGAGCCACAGCCAGAGTAGAAATTGAAAGGGCAATTCATATAAATGTTGTATTACATTGTTTTTTAACGTATATCTTTCTTATATGTGACGAGAACTATACCAGTTGAGAAAGGTGAAAAGGTGAATAATCAGTTTTTAGGGATAAAGCTTACTTTATCTGATTCAAGCACTAACTTATTCAAACTATTCAAATCATACAGGGGCCTCCGTGGCTCAGTTGGTTAGCACGCTAGCGCAGCGTAATGACCCAGGAGTCTCTCAGCAATGCGGTCGATGTGAGTTCAAGTCCAGCTCATGCTGGATTTCTCTCCGACCGTATGTGGGAAGGTCTGTCAGCAACCTGCGAGTACGGCGTAAAACACATCTGAGGAAAAAAGGGTTTATGATGTATAATTCTATCTTATTATGAGTAAAAGGGCTGCCAGCAACCTTCAGATGGTCGTGGGTTTCTGCCAGTCTCTGCCCGGTTTCCTCCCACCATAATGCTGGTCGCCATCACATAAGTGAAATATTCTTGAGTACGGCATAAAACACCAATCAAATAAATAAATAAATATTATGGGTACAATGTAGGATTGATGTGTGCATTTCTTAGGCAGTTTCTTTCTATTTTGGCAGATATGACATGAAAATATTCCTGATGTTACATTCAGACAGGCATACAAAGTACAGGAATATTTTATATATCCCCCCTCCCCCCCACACATTGGAGTCTGCATCCAGTAAAAGTAATGTTAGATAAAATGTTTTATGGTGGTTTCTTTGAAACTAGTGCGTGTATTGACTTCAGGTTTTTCATACATGTAGAGCAGTTACACGAGGTGGATGTTCCATCGTTGATTCACTGTGTGCTTGTTAAATACTGTAAATTACAAAACTCATGACTGAGTGGAGTAGAATCAATGTTTAACACAAAGTTAGGGGTGGTATCTTAAAAAGAAGACACCATATTGCTGGCCGCTGTGGTATAAGTGAAATATACATAAAAAGTAAATCCTGTTTTGACCTCAGGTTTTGCACACATGTAGAGCACAATAACATGAGATGCTTGTTCCTTCATTCATACGCTTATTTTCTTATGATATTTCAAAATTTGCAAAAGTGTTATGCAGCTAATCAATTATGATTAATTTTCCAAGAATTTAGAATTGTACTTTTGATTTTTCTTTAGACCACTGTCGTCGTCAGTCCTAGCCGTGGCCTGTCAGTGTTGTATACTCATCTGGCATGTGGAACCCACGTCACTGGCTACACGGTGAGTTTGCCTAAAGCTTCAAACACAGGGTTTGAATGATCACACTTCTTTTAATTAATTATTTAATTATGTTTCTTCACCTGTACTTTTCTTTATAGGGGATGAACATCAAACATTTTTCTTAAAGTTTAAAACTGCAGGCAAAAATGTTAAATTTTAAGACTGGTTTTGATGTGCAGAAGTTTGGCCTAAACCTGTTCACAAATAGTTTGCTAAAAATCACCCCACATATGAGACATGTGGTTTTAAAAAATTTTTTGTTTGTCACTCATAAAAATGACAAACCAAGGACAAATGGAAAATCAACAATTTCAACAATCTAAAACTGAAAAAACTACTTCTGTAAAAAATTTTTTTTTTTCTTTTTTTACGATTGTTGCAGCCCATCAGCCAGCACAGTTCAGGTGCTACAGTACAACGGTCACGGCCCCGTCACACGTGTAGCCTGGAGCCCTGATGGCAGAATCCTACTGTCAGCCTCCCCTGTTGACACGGCCATGATGGTGAGTTCTACAGTTGCCACGGTTACTTTGCTTTACAGCTTGTGAAAAGGATTATCTTCGACAGGGCAATTTTTTTGTCAGATTTTGCCCGATTTCAAACAGCTCTGGTAACTGTCTCAAGGGAATGCGTGGGAATTCAGTTTTACATTTCTATATCGGGGCCGCATTTACAACAAATTTGAAAGTTCTGATCCCAAACTTCACAGGTGACATTGTAACCCTGCTTAAACACATTTTATGAACTGCAACTCAAATAGATGGTTCCTGAAAGCTTCTCAGTCTGTGAATGAAGAAAATTTGTATAAAAACTTAAATTTTTGTGGGTAAACTGTCATATGATTTTTTAATTTACCTGTTAGAGTAAATACACCTTGACTAGTTTGGGAGCCCAAACGTTTTCCAGAAGTAAAATGACTCTAGATATGGCCCCGTAGTGGTTCTTAAGTTCTTTATATTTATCTGAAGCCGTGTATTGTATTGCACCTGTAGTTTAATATATATATATATATATATATATATATATATATATATATATATATATATATATATATATATAAACATAATATATATATATATATTTTTGACAATAGTTGTAGGGCCACTTAAGAGTTTTTTGTGAAGTTTGATTAATTTTTCATCAAAGAAACTTAAGCGTTGGCGTCAAGACTATCATTTTAAAGCCTTTATATGCTTCTGAAAGTGCTTTTCTTCGCGGGCCAAAGTTTAACTGAAGTACTGTGAGAAAATGCAAACTGTTTCAGAAATACTTACAAATACTTTGCAAAATAAGCTGTGTTTGAAAGCTGAGTTGTGAAAAGGTGGAGAAGATATATGTGACTGGCCCCGATGGCATAGTTGGTAGATCTTGGATCAATCCTGGGTGGAGTCACACCTAAGACCTTGAAAGAGGAAGTTGTAACTTCCTCGCTTGGCGTTCAGCATGAAGGGGATAGTGCAACTACTGGTTGACCCTTGTCAGTATAATGGCTCGGGCGGGGCGTCTTACTTGCCTTCGGTAAGCTGTCTCAGTGAAGCAGCACTAGATAAAAGAGCGGTGGAAATCCGTCCTGCAAGAAGGAGGCATATTGCATGCACTCTAAGGATTCCTTCATTGTCATATGACTGAAAAAATTGTTAGGTACATCGTTACACCCCAAGCACTCACTCACTCACTCACTCAGATACATTTGTTTCAAGACTATTCATATCACGTTAAGTCATTAACTCACGTCATTAAATCAAATATTTTTACATTTCCAGAAGAGGTGACAAATATATGTCACCTTTATATCTGAATGGCTGCATCAACACATTTTGAAATATAAGTGAAAAATTCTTAAAAAAGGTGTTAAACAGCTGTCAGTCAATCTGTTCATGAAATTATCTTTTCTGGAAATTGGCATGGATATTTTATGATAGTAAGAGCGAATATGTTTTTTTATAATTGAGTCACATGTAGACACCAAATTAGAGCACAAAGCTTTACCCACATATTAACCAATCAGTCAATTGATCTGCAGGCGTGGGACGTTCCTATGGAGACGTGTATCCCCTTGCGGCGTGTAGGTGGGGGTGGAGTGACGCTCCTGGAGTGGTCACCGGACGGTAGTGCTGTGTTTGCTGCCACACCATCTGCAGTCTTCAGGTGAGAACATGTCAGCTTTTTTGCATCTTTGTTCCATACTCCATTTCATCACTGGCCTTGCATGTGGAATTTAGATTCCCTGTCTCTCTCTGTTCACATGGGCATTGGTGATGACAAGTAGTGAATTACATTTAAGCCGTCTTGTACTCTATGACGACCAGTTGTCTTCCACCATACATGCAAGTCTGTAAATCTTTTGTCAGGAATTTGCCTAAAGTATCTGGTTTACCCTTGGCACTACAACTGACATCAAAATAAGTGAAGAATTCTAGAGTATGGTGTTAAAAAAACGATAAGTTAGTCAATCAATCCAGGTTATCCCTATATTAATAAGGTGATCCTATGACGTGGCAATGTGTTGCTTGCAGCTTGTGTTTTTGTATTTTTTGTTTTTTTTTGTTTTTATTTTTGCTTCTTAATATACTGTTATTCTTCAACCTTTTTGCATGTTTGCCTAGTGTTTATTTGAACATATTCTTAGAGCATTACTGTGTGTGTAGACAGATAAAATTGTACTGAACTAAAATTGTGTGAACACCTGAAACTGATCAACCCAACACGTGTAGTTCTATATAGGGAAACAAATGAAGTAGGTACCTAAATCTCACTGAAAGTTGCGTGTTCATATGCGAAAAGGTTGAGAAAGTAGTTTACGTAAGTATAACAAAATGTAAACAAACGTATGAGAATATATTATAAATATCCCTACAGTGCATGCAATGTGCCTCCCTGTTGCAGGACGGATTTCCAATGCGCTTTTATCTAGTGCTGCTTCACTGAGACGCCTTACCGAAGGCAAGTAAGCCGCCTCGCCCGAGCCATAATACTGATACGGGTCAACCAGTCGTACTACCCTGTTCATGCCCCTGTGTCTGAAGAGTGCCCCTTTGTATACATGTGGGTGTGACACTCATCATTCTGTAGGTCCTAGATTAAATCTTGTATTGTGTTAGTCCTGTGTTAGTCCTGCATTAGGTTCTAATTAAATCTCTTACTGTATTAGTCTGGTGTTAGTCTTGCAATTAGTCATGTGTTAATCCTGAGTTGGTCCTGCTTTAGTCCTGCGTTAGTCCTGCTTTATTCCTGCATTAGTCCTGCTTTAGTCCTGTGTTTTCAGTCATTCCCTTCTGTACCTATGTTTTAGTGATGGTCTCATTTACATGTATTCCATGTATGTTTGGATGTTTGCCTGTATCACAGGGTTTGGGAGACAGGCACCTGGAGCTGTGAGAAGTGGACTGGAATGGCCGGCAGGTGTCAGGTAAGCATGAAACTCCTCCCACCTATAGCAGGGAGGTGTCAGGTAAGCATGAAACTCCACTCAGCTATAGCAGGCAGGTGTCAGGTAAGCATGAAACTCCACTCACCTATAGCAGGCAGGTGTCAGGTAAGCATGAAACTCCTCCCACCTATAGCAGGCAGGTGTCAGGTAAGCATGAAACTCCACTCACCTATAGCAGGCAGGTGTCAAGTAAGCATGAAACTCCGTTCACCCATAGCAGGCGGGTGTCAGGTAAGCATGAAACTCCACTCACCTATAGCAGGCAGGTGTCAGCTAAGCATGAAACTCCACTCACCCATAGCAGGCAGGTGTCAGGTAAGCATGAAACTCCACTCACCTATAGCAGGCAGTTGTCAGCTAAGCATGAAACTCCTCCCACCTATAGCAGGCAAGTGTCAGCTAAGCATGAAACTCCACTCACCCATAGCAGGCAGGTGTCAGGTGAGCATGAAACTCCACTCATCTATAGCAGGCAGGTGTCAGGTGAGCATGAAACTCCTCCCACCTATAGCAGGCAGGTGTCAGGTAAGCATGAAACTCCACTCAGCTATAGCAGGCAGGTGTCAGGTAAGCATGAAACTCCACTCACCTATAGCAGGCAGGTGTCAGCTAAGCATGAAACTCCATTCACCCATAGCAGGCGGGTGTCAGGTAAGCATGAAACTCCACTCACCTATAGCAGGCAGGTGTCAGCTAAGCATGAAACTCCACTCACCCATAGCAGGCAGGTGTCAGGTAAGCATGAAACTCCACTCACCTATAGCAGGCAGGTGTCAGCTAAGCATGAAACTCCTCCCACCTATAGCAGGCAAGTGTCAGGTACGCATGAAACTCCTCCCACCTATAGCAGGGAGGTGTCAGGTAAGCATGAAACTCCACTCAGCTATAGCAGGCAGGTGTCAGGTAAGCATGAAACTCCACTCACCTATAGCAGGCAGGTGTCAGCTAAGCATGAAACTCCACTCACCCGTAGCAGGCGGGTGTCAGGTAAGCATGAAACTCCTCACAAGTATAACAGGCAGGTGTCAGGTAAGAATGAAACTCCACTCACCCATAGCAGGCAGGTGTCAGGTAAGCATGAAACTCTTCCCACGTATAACAGGCAGGTGTGAGGTGAGCATGTAACTCCTCCCACCTATAGCAGGCAGGTGTCAGGTAAGCATGAAACTCCACTCACCTATAGCAGGCGGGTGTCAGGTAAGCATGAAACTCCTCCCACCTATAACAGGCAGGTGTCGGCTAAGCATGAAACGCCTCCCACCTATAACTGGCAGGTGTCAGGTACGCATGAAACTCCACCCTCTTATAGCAGGTAGGTGTCAAGTAAGCATGAAACTCCACCCACCCTGTTCATAGCAGCATTTGTGAAAACATAAAGCAGTCAGTGGCACTTATAAGGCTGTTTACGCAGACAGTCTTACCAGTGGATGAAAACCAACATGTTACCCAAGCTTGTACGTCGCACGTGGGAAAGTTCATCCGTAATTTGCCAAAGGTTGGTGGTCTTTGCTGGATACTCTAGTTTCCTCTGTCTGTCACCATGTAAGCAGAAAATTCTTGAGTGTGGCGGCAATCAGTCAGTGAATTGTACATTTGATGTGAATATTGGTGAAGTCTATGTGCCCTTGTTTTTATACGTGGGTGAGGGAGGGGGCCTTTTTGGTAGATTGTGTTGGTTAGTTCGTCATAGTGGCTTTACTTTTGACAATTTTCCAGGCGGCCTGCTGGAATAAAGACGGATCCGTTTTGCTATTGGCAACAGAGAATGAACCATTCATATACTCTGTTACATTCACCAAGGATCAGGATGTTATGCTGGCTGGGAGTGATGTATCCAGGCCTGCAGTCCTCTCTCTGGATTTGTCAGAGACTGTCCTCACTAACCCGGACGGTGAGGAGATTAGGTAAATACACATGAAGTGCCAGTATGTGATGTTCTTGGGCAGTTGCTTTCTCTTTTTGACAAATTGTAAACAAACATTTTTGTGGGCGTTTACTTACATGTGAGAAAGTTCATCAGTAACTTACCAAAGATTGTTGGCTTCCCCTGCGCGGACTCTCGTTTTCCCCACCTGTAAAACTGACTGCCATTGTGTACAGAAATGGAAAATTCTTGAGAAAGGTGATAAACAACAGTGAAATAAATATGTAAACATCTGCAGTAGCATTCCTCTAGTTCACCACAAACACACCTGGAACAGGCTCCTAGTTTACTGCAACAATTCAGATAACCTTTATTGGTTACAGGTGTAGAATTGCTTCTGTAGACTGCAAATATGATGACTGGACAACTGGAATGTTATTAAAAGTGTTTACACTCTTAATTCTACCCGCAAAAGCTATAGTGTAAAACTGAGGACTGGATCTGTGTAATGCATTACTGTTTGTAGAGTTGGAGGGTTAATTCATGACATGTATAGAGTGAAACAATAAATAAAATGATGACTGGATCTGTGTAATGCATTACTGTTTGTAGAGTTGGAGGGTTAATTCATGACATGTATAGAGTGAAACAATAAATAAAATGATGACTGGATCTGTGTAATGCATTACTGTTTGTAGAGTTGGAGGGTTAATTCATGACATGTATAGAGTGAAACAATAAATAAAATGATGACTGGATCTGTGTAATGCATTACTGTTTGTAGAGTTGGAGGGTTAATTCATGACATGCATAGAGTGAAGCAATAAATAAAATGATGACTGGATCTGTGTAATGCATTACTGTTTGTAGAGTTGGAGGGTTAATTCATGACATGTATAGAGTGAAACAATAAATAAAATGATGACTGGATCTGTGTAATGCATTACTGTTTGTAGAGTTGGAGGGTTAATTCATGACATGTATAGAGTGAAACAATAAATAAAATGATGACTGGATCTGTGTAATGCATTACTGTTTGTAGAGTTGGAGGGTTAATTCATGACATGTATAGAGTGAAACAATAAATAAAATGATGACTGGATCTGTGTAATGCATTACTGTTTGTAGAGTTGGAGGATTAATTCATGACATGGTCTGGGACCCCACGGGAGAGAGGCTGGCCCTCATATTTCAGGGTGAGTCTTTGGTTTACCATACTTTTTCTAAGACGAGCCGGAATTTGGCGACCTCTTGATTTCCTTAGAAACAGAAGAAAAATGTTGGCCCAAAATGTTATAGCATAGGAAAATGCCTATTTTTGAATGGCTGAGATCAAAAGCTTATTCATTGGATTTCTGTGGAGGTTACATGATGTTTTCTTGTTGTACAACCAGGGTTTACTGGCCGCTGATGGAGTGGCGAAAATGGGGTTTTATGCTTCAGCATGGGTGACCAGTTCGTTTTCGCTCGCGAAATGTCAATCATGTGATTTCCAACTTATGGATGGGTCTAGGTGGTTAGCAATGACCAGCTCATGCTGGTTTCCTCTGTGGTCATACATGGGAAGGTCCTCTAGCAACCTGTGGATGGTCATGGGTTTCACCCAGACTCTGCTCTGGTTTCCTCCCACCATAATGCTGGTGGTCGTCATGTAAGTGAAATATTCTTGAGTACAGTGTACAATGCCAATAAAACAAATAAATCCAACTTATGGGCTGTAGTACAATATTAGACCTCATATGTAACAATATAACTTGTTACCTATCACAACCTTCATGGCAAATTATTGTAAAAAAATTAAAGTTGTCCTTTGTGAATAATTTTCAATATTTTATATTCCAGCCCATGATAAAATTAAGAAATAATGATTCTCGGTTTAGTCATTGTTGTTGGTTTTGTACAATAAATGGGGAATAATCAATTGATTACTGATTGAAACTTTCATTGAAAGGTCACTTGTCTTTCCCCACTGTGGGATAATTTATCAGTTACTTGCCAGAGATCCTATGGTTAACTCAGCGAACTACAGTTTCATCCATTGACTGCCTTATAAGTGAAAAATTCCTTGGTTTGGCAGGGCACATATCTACATGTACTAACCAGGTGCAGTTTCTATTCCAGCCTTAGACATCAGAATTTGTAGATTTCCCTGCTCTCACTGTTGACTGGGGCGTTCGTGACAATAGTCAACAGCAATCGTAGGGCTGTTTGGACAGTCTTTGGTTCATTCAGTCAAGACCACTTGAGTTCAGCCAGTATAGTGATCATTCCTCTACATCATAAGTCAAGACCACTTGAGTTCAACCAGTATAGTGGGCATTCCTCTTCATCATAAGTCAAGACCACTTGAGTTCAACCAGTATAGTGGGCATTCCTCTACATCATAAGTCAAGACCACTTGAGTTCAACCAGTATAGTGGGCATTCCTCTACATCATAGTCAAGACCACTTGAGTTCAACCATTAGAGTGGGCATTCCTCTACATCATAAGTCAAGACCACTTGAGTTCAACCAGTATAGTGGGCATTCCTCTTCATCATAAGTTGCCACAGGTCAGTGGTTTTAAATACAGTAACAATTGAGGTACATGTGGATAACTGGTTGTTACAGGTGACACAGAACCAACAGAGGATGAAGTCAGAAGAGTTGTTGCCCTTTTCAGAACCAAAACATCGCCAGTGCTTGAATTTCTGCCATGGTATGGTAACACAAATTTAAGTGTACTTCAGTATAAAAGCTTGCACCCCGTATTATCCTATGTTTCCATGAAAGCTGAATTGAGCTGTGTTAATTTGGGTTTGTCTGTCTGCCATTTTATCAAATCTGTGCAGTAATTGCTTAAATATTGTCTGATTGTTATGCAGTTTGTGTGCAGATATATTGCATGGAATATATCAGATCAAGTTTGATCTGTGTATAACAAGGTTTGTGAGGTTGGTTATTGGTTCATGTGCAATAACTCTTTCAAATATTATTGGATTGTGGGTTTCCCCCGGGTCTGGCCTGGTTTCCTGGCCACCATTGTTAAAGTGATATATTCACTTTACGGCGTAAAAAAAAATCACCCAAAAAATGAAATAAATTATGTGATTGTGTAAAGCTTTATGTGTAGATTCATATTGTGCCCCCTCTGTTCAGGTTCAAAGACCAGGCTACTCGATGCATAAATTTTAAATATTTAAGATGAAATAGAAATTCTCTGAGTATGTTCGTTTAAAGTAAAGGACTGTTAAGCTTCCCTCTTTGAATCCAACTCTTGCTGTTTTGGCTGTGACTTTCCTCAGAAGCTTTGTTACCGGTATGTTCCTGTACATTGGTGGTAGTTTCCATTTTAGACAGCTTGGTTTTCTACATGCATTAAATGAAATGACATTAAACATTAATGAAATGCTTTTACATGTGCCTGTTGTTGTTGTTGTTTTTTTTTTTTCTAGCAGAATTGGACAGTGGAGCAAAAAATGTGAACCATAACATTTTCTTTGAAAGCACTGTAAAAAGCTGAATTTGTGGATGTTAGGATTAGATTTATGCCAGACTCCAGTCTTTTGTGAGTGGGTGCCTTGGAAGTTTCCTCTGGGCTCTGCCTGGTTTCCTTCCACCATATCGCTGGCTGCTGTCTTATAAGTGAAATATTCTTGAGTACAGCATAAAAAAACAATCAAATAAATAGAAAATAAATTTGTGGCTGGTCTGAGAAAGTTTCAAGTCAACACATAAAGGAGTTGAAAATTTATGTGTTTTCCATCTATAATTTCCTTGTTTGATTCTATGTGTCTTGTCCTCACAGTGGGTTTGTTGTTGGCGGGCCCAGGGAGGTCCCCCTGCATATCGCATTCCAGCCTGTCTTCAGAGAAGGTGCACTGCTGTCTGTGGTAAGTATACACGTCTGTCCGTTGGCCTGTCCTTCCGCCTCGCCTTGCCCAGCTCGCTTTCTGTCTTAGTTATTGTGGTGAAATCAATATGGATTAAACTTGCATTTGGAAATACTGAAAATTTCTGAAGGAAATATGTACCTGGTTGACTTTTATTCAGCTACAAGGATTACTAAAAGTAAGTTTCACTTGAAATTTAATTGATGATCACAAGCATTAAAGGATTTTGTTTAAAACTTTATATGAAGAGTAATTCATACAGTATCATGTTCTTGGTTCTCTGTCATGTTGAAAGCAACTTTTTGTTATCTAAGAACAACAGTGGCATTCTCTCACTGATGAAAGCAACAGGCAAATACTGTAGGTCAGAAGTGAAAAACATTGTTTTTGTAGTCATGATGGCATGAAACAGATAATTTATTTTCCTCACTATACCGTGAAATTGTACAAGGGTAATGTGTGTAGGAAAGTGGCTGCAAGAACTCAATTATATTCTCTTGGTCTTGCAGATTTGGTCCAGTGGCAGGATTGGCTACATTCCATTGTATTTTGTGGCAACGGCAAAAGTTGAGCAGGAGCGGTTTCCTCAGCAGATTCCAGTCAATGGACAAGCTGAGACATTCCTGTATTCTGAGCAAAGGGATTGAGCCAGGATCACGAGCTGGCTTCTTTAATATCATGAGCAGAGATTGAGCTGGGATAGCAACGAGTACCTTCTGGATGTTCCACTGACAAATTTCAGCAGTTTGAGCATGTAAAAGATGTGGAACGAATATTGACCTTCTCCTTCTCATTCTGAAACTTTTGTTATGTTCTGAGCAATGAATGTGAAGGTGGTGGTGTGGTGTAAGTTACAGAAAAACTGTTTGGGAGTAGTGCTGCGGTGGGAAAAACAAAACAGTGGATGTCTGCAAGTTTGACTTTGTTTTCTGCACAGATTGGTACTGGAGAAAAAAAGGAAAACTGTTAACATGTAGTCTGTTTCAGAAATTATGTCACCAAATTTGGATTTCAATTGTGAATATAGACCTTAATGGGGAAAAACACAATGTGTTGCTGTCGGGTATTTACATTGATGAATGTCTGAAAAGTATGCTTTATTTTGAGCGGAGATCTATATTGGAGAAAGAAAGAATGCAGTCCTGTCAGTTCATACACAGTGGTTGTCCACAAATTGTCCTTTGAACTAGAGGTTCGGATGGGACAAATTCTGTCTATCCAATATTAAACGGAATGGATGCCTGCAAAGTGAGCTTTGTTCTGTTCAGCTATTAACAGAATGGACACCTCCAAATTTAACTTCGTTTTGAGTAGAGATCGAGAAAGGAGAACGGAATGCTTTACTATCAGTTACAGAATGGATGCCACTTTCGTTTTCAGTAGAGCTTCGAGCCTTTACTTCCTTTCCGTGGTGCTAAAACTTGGAGCGGAATGTGTGGATTGTGATTTAATTGACTGAACTGTTCCGCAATGTAAATCAGATTCCTTTTATTAACAGTGACTGATCTAATGGTCTATTTTTGCAAAGCACTATTTATTTAAATCGCGGAAAAAGTGTAAAAAGGATAAAAAAAACATACATTCAAATAAGATGCAAGATTCATCAAACCAGTCATCATGTAAACCCGTTTGTATAAAACATTGGCCTCGTCAACCTCCGTTTTATTTTGTTTTTGTTTTCAGTGACTCTGTCCGGTATCCTTCCACCATAATGCTGACCGCCGTCCTGTAAGGGAAATATGCTTGAGTACGGTGTAAAACACCAATCAAATAAATAAATGAAGTCGTATGGCCATGAGTGACCTGGGCCAGCTCTCTACGACCAGTTGAGTTGATGCGCGTCATGCTGTCGTGTATACCGAGGTTTATGCTTAAGACCTTCACAGTCGGCAGTATCGAGAATTTGTTCACTCGTGGCTCAACAATACAGAACATGATGCCGTATTGATGGTGTATTAAACGCGGCGTTCTAGTGACGCGTGACTATAAATCAGTCGGCAATGGACCCAGTCGAATACATGGAGACACCGTTGTAGGGCAAAGGCTAGCGACTCCCAACAGTTCGTCTACCACAACCCGCTGTTTCAAAACCTTTATCAGCAAGTAGCTAAACCACTTGTGCAGTCAAGGAGTGAAAATCCGGACGTCTTTTCCGTTTGGCTTCTTTGGGGGATATTATAAGGCTCGTCCCTCGTAATTAAAGGGCGTTTTTGACGAGATCTGGTCCATATGGTGTAAATCTGTGCCATTTTCAGGCCATGTATGTAACTTTACAGTATCCTACGTTGTGTTACTGCAGTCGCAAGCCACACCTGGCCATGGAACAGTCTCGAAATTATCTGTAAAAAAAATAGCAATTGTTTTCTGCTGTCTGTGCTGAGAAACCTCAGATGCCCGCAGTGAATGTACCCTTGTGACGTCACAAGGTCGAGTGGCTCGATCGTAGCGGAGTGGATTTTCTGATGTTCGATGACCAAATTCTGCCGTTTTTCTTCCGTTTTCGACGTTTTACTGGATCGGAATGGATTCAGGGGACATCAAACTATGTCTGCAGTTTGGAAGGCTCAGCGTTGGGATATACTTTAAACTGATGGGAAAATTGAACTGTAAAATAAAACAAACCGTTAGATTTGATAAATTTCTTGTTCGACGACCAGTAACATTCCACTGCATACAATATGATAACTGGAATAGCAATGCCGTGAATGGTTTCAAGTTCGAGAAATCCACTCTGCAAATGAAGCGTTGTTAATGAGTACGAGAGAAAGGTTAACAGTGACTGACAGCGGTATTTGAGAGGATAACTACTCGAGGATTCAAACAAGCGCTGGGTGTCTTGATACAGGCGGGAAGGAGAACTCGGCCCAAAATACACCTCCCGAACCAAACAATGATCTTCCATGTAAGCGGACTGTATAAACATCTCCCAGACCAAATCAACACTGCAAATAGACACCTCCCAAACCAAATGATGTTCCTTATATATTCCTTGGATTTATTTATTTGATTGGTGTTTTACGCCGTACTCAAGAATATTTCACTTATACGACGGCGGCCAGCATTGTGGTGGAAGGAAACCGGACAGAGCCCGGGGGAAACCCACAACCATCCCCAGGTTGCTGACAGACCTTCCCACGTACAACCGGAGAGAAGCCAGCATGAGCTGAACTGAGAGCGACCGCATTGGTGAGAGGCTCCTGGGTCATTACGCTGCGCTAGCGCGCTAACCAACTGAGCCACGGAGGCCCCGATATTCCTTGTAAGCGGACAGTATAAACATCTCCATTACCAAATGAACACCGCCAACACCGCTAAAATACATCTCCCAAACCAAACGATGATCTTCCATGTAAGCGGACCGTATATACATCTTCCAGTGTATCTCCGAAGATGAATAAATGTCTGCCAACAAGCATTTCACAAAGAGAATAAATATCGGTAAACAACTGTGACGTTAAACAAGTACTGATATCTACGGTAGTGGTTTAGACTTGTATATTTAAAGTTGTCCCCCTTTTTTTTTTTTTTGTTTACACGTGAGAAATAATCGCAGAAATGTACTTTGTTCACCAATTTATGGCAATATACTGTATAATTACCTGGAAATAATGCAGATAATTATCGTTACAGTTGTGAACAATTGTGATCGTTTGCTTGTAAGGGCATTCTCTATGATACAAGTCTAGTCCGGTTATTTTTCCCTGAGCTTAGTTTTGCTAACAGCCGCTCCCGGCGGTGTTCTTCTTCTGTAACAACGCCGATTTCGAGACTTCGGATTAAAGTAATGTAATCTTATTTACAGGTACGTAAAATACCATAGGATGTTATGATCATGGTTACAAATGTTGAAGAAACAACTCAGTGTAATATCGGGTTGTTTCTCAGTCAGAGACAAGTAGATGTTAATAGTAAATAGTGATATCATGTGAACAACCTTCGTTGTACCTAGGAAAGCGGGACTGATGCGCTTCTGCTGTTCTATAACAAACAGATTTGAAGTATTTAGTTGTATGAAAAGGAAGGAAATGTAACCGATAATAGGTTTCTTGGGAGTACACACCAGTGTCGGAGAGAACTTTGCTGGAGTAGTTTTTATAACTAGCCTTAAATTAGCTCCACATATGTAAACCATAACGAGATATCACAGGTTCTAGGCGTAGTTCATCATTAGTGAGGGAACGCCGGTCCACACATTTTGGAGAAATTATGAATATTACTGCAAGGACTAACAATATATTGTTTGAAGTTTCCAGTTAATTGCAATGTTAAAACTGTTCAGTTAGTAATGTCAGATAATTTGTGTTAGGCGTATGTGCAAATAGGCCTACTCGGTAATGCAATAATGCTTAGTATGTGTATTTCTGATATGTCTTTTCAAGTAGTATGGTATACAAGGTTCTAACTCAATTAAAAAATGACAAAAACAGTTATTGTCAGAGATTGATTGATTGATTGATTGGTGTTTTACGCCGTACTCAAGAATATTTCACTCATACGACGGCGGCCAGCATTATGGTGGGCGGAAACCGGGCAGATCCCGGGGGAAACCGGGCAGAGCCCGGGGGAAACCCACGACCATCCGCAGGTTGCTGCAAGACCTTCCCACATACGGCCGGAGAGGAAGCCAGCATGAGCTGGACTTGAACTCACATCGACCGCATTGGTGAGCGACTCCTGGGTCATTACGCTGCGCTAGCGCGCTAACCAACTGAGCCACGGAGGCCCCTATTGTCAGAGAGGTTTTATTCATAAAGACTTCTAATGTTGACTTGTGTACGCCTAAGTTACATAGCAAGCGCCAAAAGCTGTATTACCGTAAAATACAGAAAAAGATCATTTGTTATTGTTGCCAAGAGTTGTCAAGAGATATGATGCAAGGTTAACTGTGACAAGATAATAGAAAAGTGTTGATACGCATCTCAGCATTGTTCTCCAAAGAGTGTACATTACCATAAATGTCTTAATAGTTTGTTAGTTTTTATCTGATAAATTGAACAGCCCCGTTCAGCGGTGTGCTTCTTATTCTGTAATAACGCCAATTTAGAGAATTCGGATTAAAGTAATGTAATCCTATTTACAGGTGTTGAGTACATTGCTTCACCCACCTCTTGATTCGATGCTGAATATCCATATCTCAGCCAGGGGTGAGTGACACAAGCATCACCTCCCAAAGTGATTAAATGTTCGCCAACAAGCCTCTCCCAAATGGTCACAAAATACTAGTAACACTTCGGTAGGCCTACATTGTGATGCTGTATATGGTCATGTTATCGCAGTGGAGCGCTGGCGAAAAGTGGGATGGGATATTAGAATGGAGGTACAGGCAGATTTTCCTCTCACAACACGTGGCGGTACTGTGAATGAGGACTTCTACACGCGTCACAAGTGTTTTGTTGCTCTACGCACCTTCCGGTAATTTATTACATGCAGACGGCTTGTGGCATGTTGATTTCACAGCGTTCATCCAAATCTAGGGAACGGCGGTCTCTGTTAGCCTACTTGACACACGACTCAGTGAAGTTCACCACTCGGCCTATCGATTGTCCAAGGATTGTCTGGGATCACATTTCCCAGTCGTTAGGCGCTAGGTTTAGCAAAAAAAAAAAAAAAAAAACTTCGCCCAAGGATGGCCTCAAACGAAGATGAGAGCGTGCTGTATTTGGAATCGGATGCAGTTGCCATGGCAGTTGTCACGGCGTTCGTCACAAAAATTACCCATCAAATACGTCTCCACGGCCTTATATTTTCGTCTGTCAATTTATGGCAAGTACAACGTCGAGCCCAAGATTCCTTGTTGAGGCTCAAGGCGATCCACTGTACTGACGGCCTCGACAAGGGCAAGTATAAATGACGTTGGTTTGGGGCCGAACATTTTTGCCAAACCTAACGTCAGAGAAATCTCGGACTAGCCCGTAGTAAGAGTGATCAAATGTGTCTGGTTCGAAGTGCTGACCCATTTGAGGACGGCCGCATTTATCCAGTAATGGGGGGTTTTACGAAGAGCTTATCAGTGACCAATCATATGCACTTATACAAAAGTGGGTGGGATTTAACGTTCTTATCTTGAAATTTGCCCGTGTCAAGTTTTCAGCGCACTTTGTCTCCAGCTTGAGTTTAATTTAATTTAATTTAATTCTTTATTTGTTTACTGAGGATATCCCACAACCCATGGGTCACTAGGGGGTCTCCTCAAACTTATATACATCATACATTTATATAATCAAAACTTGATAGTGAAGAATAAAATATTTACAATATTTACAATACACATAGGCATCCAATACTGCACACACTCATATACTTCATTAAGTACCGATTATATAACAGATTTAAGAATGGGTTTCAGTCTTAGCACTTTGTACCTTAAAAGGAGCTTGTTTGAACTACTTGGTGAGTACGATGGATAAATCTTCGAGTATCTTGAATGAATTTGTGCACAGAACAGAATATGGTTTTATTGTCTTCAAGAGATAGGTCATTTGATCCAAAAAGTAAAATATTTGAGATATGTTTTGAGCAATGCGGAAGGAAAATAGATAAGTGAGCATTTGGAGAAATCGTTTTAGTAAACCTGTCGAACATGTGCTTCCTTTGAGTGGCATATGCGGGACATTCAATAAGAAAATGATGAGAATTTTCACATTTGTAATTACATTTATGACAAGACTGGTCATCTGAAAGGCCATTGGTAAATAAGTCTGCGTGAAGAGCGCTCAGTCCCATCCGCATCCTACAATGCAGTATCGAGGAAAATGTTACAAAAGAATCGTACAGTACGGAAATAGTAATGCTGTCAACAAAACTAGGTTTAAGATAGGATTTAAGCTTTTCTAGAGAGTCGTGACGAAAGTGGAGAGGTATTGAATTCCAATCTTTAATTGTTTGGGGAATAAATGACGACATGTACAACTGGATACGACCTTTGGGAAGACGGATGTTGTGCTTATTTCGTAGATTGTATGTACTGACGACAGCTTCATTTCCGCATGGTAGTAATTTTTTCAAATAAGGAGGCGATAGCCCATTTATAATTTTATGGAAAAGAAGAATTCTGTGGGATCTACGTCTCACATAAAGCGGTTCCCATCTTAGTTCATTTAATAATTTACTATACGATGTCCGACGTAGGCCCCCAGAACAGAGAAGAGCAGCTCTTCGCTGAATTGTTTCAAGTTTTTGAGACAACACTATACCGCAATTGTCAAACAGGATGTCACCATATTCGATGGTAGATCTTATTTGACTGAAGTATAGAGTTTTCAAACATTTTCGGGTAAGGCATTTCTTACATCGGTTGAGAATACTCAGTTTTTTGTTACATTTATTAACTAGGTTTCTAATGTGTTCGTCCCATTTCCCATTGTGTTGTAAAAAGATCCCAAGGTGTTTGTGGGACTGAACGCTCTTCACCTCCGTGCCATTAAGATACAGTTTGGGATAGGAAGGATTTCCCTTTAATGATACAAGTAAATAAACTGTCTTAAGAGCATTGAATGTGACACACCATTGATTTGCCCACGATGCTAACTTGCTAAGATCACGATTCAGTCTAGTTTCTGAGACTGGTAAATCTTTAATTTCTTCTAACAAGGATGTGTCGTCAGCAAATATATTTATGTCACATTCAGTATTAGTATTTATATCATTTATGAAGA
Organism: Liolophura sinensis; assembly: GCF_032854445.1. Lineage (NCBI taxonomy): Eukaryota > Metazoa > Mollusca > Polyplacophora > Chitonida > Chitonidae > Liolophura > Liolophura sinensis. Next base: position 11,138,009 of record NC_088305.1, on the reverse strand, counting down.
TAAGAAACAACAAAGGACCAAGTACAGAGCCCTGGGGAACTCCTGAGTACGTAGGATTCGAGCTAGATTCTTTACCGTTGAGGCAAACAGAGATTGATCGATCAGATAAGTAATCATTTATCCACGCCAGTAACATTCCTCCAATACCCATCTGCCTCAACTTAAATAGTAAACTTGAGTACAGTAAAGGAACGCAGTGCTGACCTAATCCACTGTACGGAATTGTCAGCTCTCCATACCCAGTGAGTGCGGGATAGAATCGTGAATATGGCCTATTACTTATTGAGCGTGACGTCGCCAAGCTTAGGCACGTTCTCGTTGTACACCTTGATTGGCGAAATATCATCAGATCTAGTAATGCCTCAGTGAAATTTAAGAATATAGCGAATATAGCACCATGAAGGGGGATAAAGGCCTACGTCAACATTTCTACGGTTACACGACTTGTCACTGTGGGAGAATTGTCAGCCCCACTTCCTCCAGGTTCCCCTATATGCACAGTGGGTGTCTTTGTAGGTCTGCAACATAATCCAGATGGCGCGATATATGTTAAGACATTAGGAAGTACTACTGAAATGGTAAGGTTTGGCAAGAAAATTGAAAATCCTAAAGGAAGAAGTATAGGCCTGTTGTAATCGATCTATGTTTTTTGAAAAGATCTTGTATACAAGCTGAGAAATTTCTCCCGTAAATTTATTTATTTATTTTTGGTGTTTTACGAAATACTCAAAAATATTTCACTTATACGACGACGGCCAGTATTGTGATGGGAGGGAAACGCAGTCCAGAATAGGTCGAATATATCAATAGTATAGTAAACCAGAATAAAACTTACAACCTGCCGGAATGCTTAAAATGATCTTGAATGAAGCCAAGATGGCGTTATAGCTGGAAAGATACATAGCATTGTCCGGAGGAAACCGGGCATCGTTTTGGGGAAACACAACCAGCGTTTCTCGTCATAACTTACGTGCTTTTTTACTCCATAGCCCTTTAGGCCTTTCGCGGGCCTAGAACATAGCACTTTTGTTGGGAATCGATCGGGATGTACGAGATGGCCGAAGGGCATTGAGAGTTATCCGCCCTTGAGTTGTGGTGTGTTGTGCTTGTTGCTAGCGCACGTGGTCTTGTTTACACTGGAGTCAGCATCGGCTTGTTACGCTTGATCACCGCGGTGAATGACTGCCTCAAATGAAAAAAAAACGACTTTTAGCTGCCTACTTTTCTTTTTTTACGAATCGGAAATGTCATTAGCTGCGTGTTTCTCTCCCATGTTCTATAGATAAATTACCCAATTAAAAGCGTGTTCTTGTGTTTCAATAGTCAGTTCACATTTATAGTCACCGCGATACGTTTGGTGATTCCGCCGAGGTGGACACACGCGTACTTGTATCCGACGGCTTTTAAAACATGACGCTTTTGTTGGCATTAAGAGTCAGTAATTTATTCCATCGATACTTACATGTTTCGAGGCATGACAACGGAACAATAACGTTTAAATCTCTGGATATAAGGTGTGTGAATTAACCAAAGCCTAGTGAAGGTAAGCTGTGAATGGCAAGTATTATACCGGTACGCAGGTATATCACGCAAAACAGACTGGGCTGGCTGAGATTCGCCGCGATTTGGCCGACTGCGGGAATTGGGTCTATACATGTACCTTCAGACGTGATACCCCTTTATACAGTCAATACAGCCTGTCGTGAAATTCTACGTCATCACTTGGAGGGTCGGGATTTACCTTGCGTAACTGATTAACAGTGTGACCACCGTGTAAGACCTGGTTAGCGCAGGGGGGGTAAGCCTATTTGCCCAATATGTTCCAAGGCGTCACTGGCAGTGTTATGTTCTGTCTGATAGGAAATCGATTGGTCGCACAGGTGTGATAAGGGTTCCGTATTTTACACGGCCCGTGTTGATGGTGAGAGGATAGAGTCCATTTTTACTGCTGTACCCGCCGGGACCCGGCCGACTATAGCAACAGAGACACTGTTTTGGTTTATACCCTTCACTACTAAACCAGATGGCGTCGGGTTCGCGGTGAAGCCCATTGTCTTAACAGACGACGTTAACCATAGGGGGTCTACTTGTGATCATCCAACCACAGCATATAAGGCAACATTACAGGTAAAACATAGATGACTAGAAAAGGTTCAGTTTGAAAACTATCAAGTGGCCGTGATTTGTAAATTAACCTCTGTGAGTGAAATCTTTTATTTATTTACTTACTTATTTATTTATTTGATTGTCGCTTAACGCCATCCTCAAGAATTGGTCACCTACACGATGACAGTCAGTTTTCTGGGTGGAGGAAACCGGAATGCCTAGGTTAAACCACGGATTTTAATGACAGCCATGGCACAAATGTGAAGTGCAGATATATTGAGGAAAGAAGACACATGACTGGCCTTCAAAGAACGTTAGACTAAGCAAACACATGATTGGCCTTCAACGAACGTTAGACTAAGCAGACAACCACATAAGCGTCACCGTCGACGAACACTGAGAGCATGGTAATACACGAATTCCTTATCCAAATCTGGCCGTCTAAACAGGTGTGCGTTTACCAGTCGTCAACCATGATAGACGTTCCTGTTCAATGATAGCGACATCAATTTCCAAATCAACGTTCATCACCATCTATGGAAATATGTAAAGTAAAGAATTAGGATGGAGCCAGGTAAAGAGTGGCAATCAATGGTTTTCAAAGGGGTAGGAAATGAGTTTCGGGGCGTGAGTTTAATAGGAATCCAAATCGTCTACCATGCTATTTGTTACGTTATCGTTGATCAAAAACTATGTATTTCAGTTGCTCTTTTATGGAAAACCTCTATGCAAAGCGGAGATTTTAGTCAACATGATGCGTAGAGAACCCCTTTACCCAGTGTTATGCCGAACTGGACGCCTCAGGGTTCGTGTAAGTGGTGAAATCCGACCTGTTCTCAGTTTACCTCAGCCAGAGTTTAAGTTGCTGCTATGTAAGCATTTAGATAAACCGTATGCCGCTAAAAACCAGTTGTCTTTCGTCCATATAGTGTGTAATCAAGACTAATAAAACACTTTTGGCCGCATCTTCACATATCGAACCGCCTAGTTGATTTATTGATTTGAAAGTTTCGTATGTCATGGAATTTTTTTTTTATTACAGCACAGTTTATGTAAGTTACATGTAATTACTATATGGCTCATTAAGTTAGCCCATGCTCGCACTTGATTGATCCGTACTCACGTGATCGCTATAGATAGGCTGTCTATTTATAACTGTACATGTCTTCCGCGCATATTAACTGCGGCAGAAGGTAGTCGTAACTTGCGCCTGACGTAACTTCCATGACAACATGGAAGATATACAAATATATATATATATATATATATATATATATATATATATATATATATATATATATATATATATATATATATATATATATATATATATATATATATATATAATGAAGATATACACGTGTACGTCTGCACTCAAGATAAATGTTCTTAACGCTACTTGGATCCGTTTTGCAAAGCTGTCGCAACATGGCGTTAAGCCAATGCACGATGGTGATATCATAAACAGTTTTATAAACTGGCCTGTTTCACTCATACAAACTAATTACAACAAGTGTTTTTTAAATATAATCTCAGAAGAGAACAAGCATTCTCGAAGTATTCTTTTCGCAATAAATGTTCTCTACAGATTTGAACCATGAGAATATAATATACGGCTGTCAAAGTTTACACAACGAAGCCAAAATGGTCGTTTATATTATCGAAATCGACGGAACGGCCCAAAACTTGAAGTTGATAGGTAACTTGCTTTGGTAATGTCATGTACATACCGATTTGGAAAAACGTCCGGGGAAGAGAAAAGATGATGGCTGTTAACAGGCCAAAACAGCGTAGAAAAACAGCGGAGACTTCATCTATTATTGTCATATTGAAGCGACGTACAAATCTTATTGATAAAAGTGCAGAGAATTGTCAAACCTCAAAAGAGACAAAACCGGACATAGTTCTATCAAAGATGAAGGAATCTCAAATTTAGTTATCGTGAAGCCGTATATCAAGTTTCATTTGTGTATATACGATGAACCTTTAGCAGAAACGGGTCAAAAACGTCCAAATTGTGTCGAATGGGGAAGGAACTGTCCAAATTAATGATCATAGCAAAACTTTATTAGACGTAAATGACGGAATTACTTAAAATGCACATGTTTGTGAAAACATTGTGGACGTGAATTAATAAATCTAATCAATTGAAGCCAACGTCACAGCATTCTGCTTAGGCTAGAGTTACTTTCGCCTCGGATCTGTTTGAGAGCAGAAGTCAAGCTGCTACCTAAATGAAAGCGCGAAATTGACGCATAGATTGAGGAAGAACTTCGTTTATTGACGAATTCATTTTGAGAAATGAGATTTCCATAATGCTTTCAGAGAAAAAAATAGAAGTTGTTATCCATATCACTTCGTTATGATGTCCGCTTCACATTCTAAATGCCACTGAATTCTTTAAGTTTTGAAACGAGTAACAACATTCTTTGTGGAAAGTGATGGGGACAGCCATCGTGTGGATGGCTTATATCTTCATTGGCTCGATATGTCTAAAGCTAATGACAATCGAATCATATGGGTTTTTGGAGTATATACTCTAAACAGGAAGCAACTGACTTGAGACATCTTCCGGAAGATCAAAAGCTGGAGCAATATGGTTGGCCAAAAATTAGACATGAACCGAGAAATGTGTCTCAACCGTCTTCACCTAACTCTGGTATCTACAAAGGGTTATCCACCACACACTCAAAAAAAAAAAGAAAAAAAAAACACTGTTGTGGCTTCATTACTGGTAATATGAAGAAGCGGTTTTTCAAAACATTTTGATCTATCGCTTAATAGTAGGTTTTTCTTTAGAACACATATCACTTATTTTGCATTTTCTTCTGGTACTTAAAGGCAATATAGTCCAAAAAGGCCGAAAAGATGGGGTGTGGGTCATCAACTACCGGCTCTCCACCACCAAGAGAGGCCACTCTGCCTAGTCCAGGTGAAGACAATCATGACGACAACTCCAAGATGCGATCTCGTGAGAACACGCTGAGCACTGACGAGAAGAGGCACCAAGAAGAGGTGGACCGACGTCTGAGGGAACTTCAAGATCAGAGGGAAGAGCAACAGAAGGATAGAAAAGAACATGAGCAGAAAATACAGAAACGTGTGGAAGAGGAAAAGAAGGAGAGGGAAGAGGAGATGAAGATCAAAGGCGAGGTAAAAGAGGAGAATAACGATGATGATAAAAAGGAAGAGAAAAACGACGACGGAAAGGAAAGGGATGAGGAAAAAGGGAAACAGAAAGAGGAGGAAAAACAAAAACAGGAAGATGAGGAAAAAGGAAAACAAAAAGAGGAGGAAAAACGAAAAGAAGAAGAAGAAAAAAAGAGGAAACAGGAAGAGGAGGAAAAACGAAATGAAGAAGAAAAGAGGAAACAGGAAGAGGAGGAAAAACGAAAAGAGGAAGAAGAAAGGAGGAAGGCATCAGAGACAGAACAACAGAAAGAAGATGAGGTATTTCGTTGTAGAGTTTGATTTAGCTTACGTGATCTATATTCCCTTCTTCGTTACAGGAAAAATCCTTAAATTTTGTTTTAATGAAATAACCATTGTAAATATGAATGTAATTCCAAGTACATGAGACCGAACGAAATCAAACTATTGGAACACACTTCTTCTAATTCCATTGGCGCTTCGCGCCGTATTCTAGAATATTTCACTTATAAGACGGTGGGCAGCGTCATGGTAGGAAAGAAATCCAGCAGAGCCCGAGGGAAGCCCACGACCATCCGCAGGTTGCTGCCAGACCTTTGCACTCCATGTCAGTGTATCTCAAGTGTAGTACTTTGTAGCATTTCGTTTATAATGGATCCAATGTCCTGTTTCTTGAATAACCGGCTGATATACTTGTTATACCAGCTAGTTTCCTCTCCATTTCTTATATATATACAAGTGAACACAACGAACTGTTACACTACATCCATTATGTACATGAATACCTGTACACACCTGTTATAATCTGCCATCAAATCTCTTTACACCGCCAGCCTGACAGTTCCGATCGAGACGGTTTGGCATACCGCGGAGTGCCGTGTGGTTTACAGGTGCACAACGCGGACCTTCGTGAAGACGGCAAGCCCAGTCAACCAGTGGCCAAGCCTGAGGTCAAGGGCGATTTGTATACAGATGATGAGTTCACGCTTGGCGACGCTCTCGGAAAACTTGCCACAGGACTGGACTGGAAGAGACCACAGGTAAGAATTCCATTAATTTGTGAAGGTATCATAGAAATGGGAACTGTCACATGGTCTTCGTTGATACGGCATGCTTTATTAATTATATGTCAAGCTCTCCCCACCCCACCACCAATTCGTAATCAACGAATGGTACACAACTTCAACGTTTCTCAACAATAGGACACAGCTTCAATATGTCTCAACAAATGGGGGACAGCTTCAGTTTGTCTCAACAAACAGGACACAGCTTCAATTTGTCTCAACAAATGGGACACAGCTTCAATTTGTCTCAACAAAAGGACACAGCTTCAATTTACCTCAACAAATGGGACACAACTTCAATGTTTCTTAACAAATGGGACACAACTTCAGTGTTTCTCAACAAATGGGACACAACTTCGAAACGCCCTCCATCCACCCCACCCCACCCCCCCTCCCCAGTTTCCACACTTTTTTCACGATGTCACGTTTACTCTTTACATAAAATGTCTTGGGACCAACTTTGAATGCCTGTTTACTAGTACGTGTAACGCAATCTAGGGCCTAATGTGCTTGGCTAGACATTAAAAAAAGATTTTGCAGCTTGTCACTTTCACGGCTCTACATTTTCTAAAAATCTCGTATATGGCAATCTAGAGTCGCGGAGCCTATATGCTGCCCCTGGACCTGCGCCTAATGTGCTGTGATACCTCCACATCCTCACACACACTTTTAATTTCCTTCTTACGCCACTGTAAACAACTGTTGGGAAATTAATGACAAAATAGCCGGTGTGTGACGTAAACACTTGCATTCCATATTGGCGGAAGACATGTGTGGGGGTTTCAACGAACGTAAGTTTGCGCAAACGGCCAAACTGGCTCGGGTTAATAAACTTTTTCATGTGAGCTTCGAAACGTTGTCATTATGTATGCCACTTCAACCATTTGGCTCGTATTAAACTTAAGTGAAACGCCATTTCATGACAGTTTTATTATGCCGGTATAGACATTGTTTCTAACCGAGCCGGGAACAGCCAGCTTTGTGTACTGTTGGGATCGAGGAAACTTGTTCGTTAAGCAGCCACTCTGCATGGTTCCACGGCAATTTTGTATTGCCTTTAATTTACATAAATGCAAAATAGATAACCGTTAAGGGTCAGTGATGTTGAAAGGTATGCGCCCTTCGTCTCTGACGCAAACAAATCGGAAAGGACGCAGTAGATTCACAACCGTGACCTGAGGACACAGGCTAAGGCTACATATTGTGAACAACAAATCCAAATTGAAATAATACAAATAAACAAACTGAACCTTAATTAAAAATATGTATAATCTACTGACCGGCAGGATCCCATCTATCTACATAGATGTAGCCTATTATTTTGTTTCACTATTATTGAAAGTTGTTGTCTTACAAAAGTTTCTTTCCTTCAACACCGATACTTTCCGTTTGACTCGTACATTGTCTGGAAATTTTCAGTTGATTTTAGATGTCACTGGCAAAATACGCACTAAGTGAAACAATGAAAAAAAAAACATTTTTTTTCTTTGGATCTTTGTGGATATTTACCACGTAGTTTTGGAGCCCAAAATACACAACAAACGCCCAGGCAAACTGCAATACGTAAGAGAATATTAAGACAACAACTTGCCCTTATTGGGCATCTATCAGGCGCAGAAGAGATCTCGTGTTAATAGTTTCGGTCATCCAAAATCCAAATAATTATTAAAATTACTAAATCAAACAGAAGTTTAACTCCAAAGAAAATTTTTTGTTCTGGACCCACCCATTTAGCAACCTCTGAGTCCCGGGGACTCACTTCATTGAAAGCCTATCAGCATCACTGAAGGGTTGTATCTAAAAAGTGGGGGGTGCATTACCAATGGTTCCCTGCTCTCATTGCTTGTGTGGCCTGGCAATAAATAATGATTTTGTGTATCACACCAAAAAGGGAATTGAAATGGTTAGAGGCATTGGACATGGTCTTAAAAAAAGCCTGGGCATTTCGAAATTGAGAGCAACTGTAAATATAGCTAATATTTAGGCTAATGAGACAGTGTAATTCTATCTCATCCTGTTCTTGATCTCTATTCCATTAAGTATACTTTCATCGCCACACGATGTTACCCGTGGTAAATCATGTGTTAGAGGTCAAGTGTTTATCTCATCTCAGAATGCTTTATATGACTGCCCAGTGACCATAAAAACATGCTATAGCCTATCCTTCAGAATACCATGCATAATGCGGTCACTTTGAAACGAAGAGCAATGGAAATAGTAGAATAGTGCAAATGAGTGTAAGACTCAATAAATCCTACTTAAGCACAGGACAAAGCTGCAAGCAGACTTTAATGGTCGAGGCTTGCCTGGTAGAAGAGTCTCTCGAAGGGCAACTCTTGGAGAAGGGTGTGTGTGTCTCTCGAAGGGCAACACTCGGAGAAGGGTGTGTGTGTCTTTATCATCCATTAAATTTTATAGGTTTCCATTCATTGTATATAACTTAACAAACAGATATAACGTTCTAAGAAGCAGTCGTAAACTTCGCCTGTCGCAATTTCCACCACAAAACATACAGTGAAGAGATACGCCGCCGTGGTAAATGTGTTTGAGACAGCGTTTCGACAGCTTTGTAGAACGGGCCCTCGAGATTAATTCTACAGAACATGCGCACACCAGTCCAGTTTCATTTGTCACAAGTGTAAAAAGAGACAGAAGACGGTGTCAGGAAGGGGGCGTGGTTTTGCCCAAGAAGTTAAGATACTTACTTTTCCCACTCGAGGATGTGGTTTCGAATGCTTAAGACTTGCTCTCGAGATCACTGTTCGTGAACGAAATTTTCACTCCCCATTTCTCCGAGACTGGAACAAGAAAGGTGCGTGAAGAACGGCGTTGAAATAAAGAACCCTCTGCACCCATTGCACATTAACATTCGTATCAGCTGACACGAGAACACTGCATTCGGGTTACACACTTAAGTGGATTCGAGTATAGCCACTGATTTCGAATACAGATATTGGGTGTTAGTTCAGTTGCAGCCTGGGAGAGGGAATCTTTGGGATTTTCCCAACATCACTGTTCGCGACTATAATTAGTCTCGCGTGGGGGCGATTAAGTAGTCTTACATGAAGCTCCTTGGAATCACCTGCCTTCCACCAATATGATATATATTTTGAATGAATGAATGCTTGGGGCCTAACGTCCTACATACCAATTTTTCAGTCCTATGACGACGAGGAGTCATATATTGTGTCTTCTTGTGACAGGGCGAGTGCATGTCGCCAAAGTGCTGCCGCCATTGAAGTAACATGCCGAAGACTCCAGACATGACACACACCCCAACCCGGTCACATTATACTGACACGGGGCCAATCAAGCCTGTTTCCTTACTCTAACCTCTAGGTGCTGAGAGTATCATTTTTAAAATCATTGGTATTACTCGACCAGGATTTGACCTCTGGTCTCCCGACTTCAAGACGGACGCTCTAATCATTTTGCCACGGAATCGGTCGATATACATTTTGAGCTCGCTCCACTGATGCAAATCTGTCATACGTAGGAAAGTTCGTCATTATCTTGCCAAACGCCGGTGGTTTACTTCGGGCATTCGGGTTTCTTCCAACCTGTCATAAAGCCCGTCATCATACAGGTAAAAACGGTTTGAGTATGGCGTTAAACACCATTCAGATAATGGGAAAAGGCAGTGTATATAATAACAGTTTCATCTGTACACAATTGTTTGTATACATAATTATTTAGATGTAAAACAATGCAAGGGCCAGAATATAAGAATTACGTAGTTGGTGACTAAACTAAATGGAAAACATAAATCTCTGAAAGTATCACATCAGTCCTGACATTTACCTAAAGCATTTTAAGCAGGGAAGATTGCCCTAAGGTAGGGCACATGTATATGACGTACGTAAAACCGGAATATGTCATAATGTCGACATTTCCGGGAATCGTTCTTTGTGATGTCACGAACAAGATGTCCAAATGCCAAGTGTCCACTCTTTATCTGTTAGGAGTGACTAAGCACAACAAGGAAAAGTTATCATGATCCATGCCGCCAGAAGACGCTGCCATTTATCTGGTTCTCGCAGGATGAGTCAACCAAAATTAAGTTTGCTCCAGGTAGCTGATACTTTAAACTGCCTCATTCGATTGTCGCCCTTTAGCTTATCACACTTTAACATGTGTTTTCAGCCTAAGGTTAACCCAAGGACATGGAGCCTGTTCAACAAACCAAGTTTAGACAAAGTTTATTGAAACTATTAATTGGAAACATATGTAAATGCCGTTGTAACGACTTCAGCATAACGATTAACAGCATTATCGTTAGTAGGGATTGTACTCCTTGGATATAATTCTGGTTTCTGATGATTGAAATTGACTGCGCCCATTCCGGGGTTTCGAACGAGCAACGTAAGAGTCGGGCACCAAATCCCCAGCAATATACGTCAACTGTCTTGACCACTCGACCAACAGCCCCCCCCCCCCCCCACACACACACACACAATCATACTGCTACTTAATATCCACTTTCTTAAAAAGAGCTGCCAATCTAATAACTTACGATTGCTTTGAGGGGCCGTTGACAATATAAGATCATGTAGAATAAGGCCTTAAAACACAGGGGTAGATTTACAATGAAAATGACACTTTTTTTGTATCTCAGTATTGAAGCCATGCGTCTGTCTTTATATTGTTGAAAGTTTTTCTTTACGCTTCTATTCTGAGTTACGATTGAGACAAAAAGTTGGCATGAATCTGGTGCTAGGCTACAAAAGGTTACGTGATCCCGAAGCCAGGAAAAACTGACGTGTTTGCGTTAACAGCAAATACAACATGACAGTCCCGCACGAAAGCCCAAGGCTACACTTGATTGATTTGTTATTACAGCCTCATTGCTTAATGAACCGTTGACGGTGCTGCCACAATGGTAAATATGTAGTCGATATGAAGACAAACTACACTTCAGTCATTAGCACTTAGGACCTGTAAATATATCCACTCACCCTGAATCGAGAGTCTTTCATAATGCAATTGATTACTGGTCATTTTGCCAAGAATCAAGAAGTAATAGAAAAATAGGCCTTTGACAGTCTTCGATTCATAAAATACCAAATGTACACTTTCGATTGAATGACCCCGTTGCATTCCAAGTCGTGGTCAGGGTTACGAAATAACGAATCCTGTCATTGGCCTGCTCTCCTCCCTCCCATCACAACCCCAACCCAACCCCAGCAACCCACCAACATAGTGAAGTTCCAAACGTAAAGTGTCGTTGGTTATTGGGGGCAACTGAGTTGATACATTATTATCTCTTTGTCCTATTGTCCTATTGTCCACAGTCCTATTGCTGGGTACTTCAGTAAGTGAAAATCAATATTGGTTTGGTGTTAGACGTGGTACTCAAGGGCCTTAATCTTATATGACAGCGGTAATGTTTATATCGATGTGCAAAAAGACATCCGCATTTCGAAAAGAATCATTGTCATTGATCCAATCTGCGAGCAATTTTGTGGTCATTTAAAACGAAATATATATATATATATATATATATATATATATATATATATATATATATATATATATATATATATATATATATATATATATATATATATATATATATATATGTTTGTACCAAATTTGAGTATGAACATCTTTAATGCAGTCGAACCCCTCTCTAAGTCGCAAAATACCAGTGTCGTCACTACCCTGAAAACAACATGAAATTCAGATTTTACCCCCCATGTTTTATGTCACAATTTCCCTTCCCCCTTCAACTACCATCTTTCCATTTGATAGGAATTCGCGGAGAGCCCAGTGCTGTTTTCTGAGGGTACGACCCGGTTTGACATAGGACAGGGGTCAGCGGGCACCTGCTGGTTTTTGTCCTTAGTGGCCTCCATCTCCGAGAGAAAGGACTTAATGAACCAGGTAGGAAGCTGTACCGTATCTCACGTGCAAATACGTCCACAAAACCTGGAACTAGTTCAAATCTGGTTCGGTTTTGTGTGATTTTGATTTGGAATTAACTGGAGTGGGTTGTGCTGTATCATGGGTTTGGATGGCTGGTACGGCCTTTCCGAGCGATTTGTAAAGTTTTTCCGTGGTGATCATGCAATTTTATAAATACATGTTTCATTCTTGTATAATACAAACATGACGGAAAGAAACAGATGTGTTTTACTTTAATGTATTACTTTATTAAAATTCATGTATGATAAGATTTCACGATTTTTATTTCTTTAATTCTATTATATAATTCTATTTACATACAGCGGCTACCTGTCCATTACATTGTAGTACATTGCAGATCTACTGCACTTGTCTTTTTATCGTACTTACAGTGCTTTCCTCTGTAGACACAAAAAATACTTGAAACCGAACACAACAACTGAACACAAATGTATTGCCCCAACACAAACAGGTGTAAAATGTATGTGAAATACACATCGTGGTGTTACAAGAAAATAAAGCACAAACTTGTGTTGAACCAAAATTATGTAAGTTATGCATTACAACAAAAACTTGTGTATTTTGAAACAAGTATTGTGCATCATATTATATCTTGTGTATTCAATTCTTTCAAAACAAGACCTTGTGTTAATTCGACCCAACAAAGAGTTGTTCAAATATGACACAAGACTTTTAGTGGGAAGAACACAAGTTTGTGCTCACAGAACACAGGTGGTTTTTGTGTGTGTTAAAATACAGCCTCTGTCCTCGTCAGATATTCTGCTTTGACTCGTACCCTGTTCCCGGTTCCGAAGATTACCGGGGGATGTTCCACTGTCGGTTTTGGCGGTTCGGTAACTGGGAGGACGTGTACACGGACGACAAGTTACCTGTGATTTACGATACTCAGCTCTGGGGTGCCAAGTCAGCAACGAACCCTAACGAGATGTGGGTGGCGCTGTTAGAGAAAGCATTTGCCAAGTAAGACTTAATTGCTTGAATATTTATTTATTTATTTATTTATTTATTTGATGGGTGTTTTACGCCGTACTCAAGAATATTTCGTAGAGCCCGGCGGAAACCCACTACCCTCCGCAGGTTGCTGACAGATTTTCCCACTTACCGCCTGAGAAGAAGCCATCATGAGCTGGGCTTGAACTCACAGCGACCGCATCGGGGAATTGCTTGAACAGAAAAGGCATATAGAGAGTGAAATTAGCGACGACAATGTGATAATTGGCAAATAGTCACACTGGTGAAATACGGTCTCTCGTCAACTATACTCAGTTAGGGTTTATTCTAAGTGCTCATGTAACTACTTAAATTGTGGCAAATTACCTGCAGTTTATTAGACGTCATTGGTCAAGAATTGCTCAAAATGCTGAGTTGCCATCACTTTTAATAAACAATAACTTGAAAACAAGGCAAAGAGAGCATGCCATGATTAGTCCACCACCATTGCAACAAACCACATATAATTCAGAGATTTAAGCCATTTGTTTTCCATAAACTGAGTTTCCATGTCACTTTTATGTGTTACTATTGGAAGCCCTATCAACCATGTAATTATGGCAGATTTTCTCATTATGGGTGAGACAGATGTACGCAGAAAAGAGTTGAAGCAATTAAAGCCTTTTCCCCATTTCCTGGCCCCCTCCCCCTCCCGAAATCCGGAGCACCGTCAAATGTAAGATATAAAAATGTGTGAGTTTTCAGTGAACTCTTTTTGTCAAATCTTAAGTTGAATTCTTATTCCCCCCGAGCCGGGAGTTAGGTATAAGAAGAGGTTTGGAGATATGATATGGCGCTTCACGTTCACAAACATTTCAAAATGGATGCATTTACCTGTACTATGAAGATGTTATACACCAATGGCTTATACGCTAAGTTTGCTTGCCCAGATTCCATGGGTCATACCTGGACGTGTATGGGGGCCAGACCGTGGATGCTTTCCTCACCCTGACGGGTGGGGTCGGGGAGAGAGTTACCCTGGAGTCCGCTGACCCCCAGAAACTCTTCAGACGGCTTACAAACGCCATACAGTCACGTGCAATGATCACGTGCACAGTCCCGGTAAGTCTGTGTTGTGCATTTTCTGTTTTTCGTTGATTCATTTCCGTGCATATTATTTTAGTTGGGTAAGTTATGCCCCCGTTATAGGATTGCAGGTCGCTTCTTGTTATTGGAGGATTTGTTCATCTACGCATACCTGTAATATTTGTTGAACGCTTTGCTGTGCCACATCTGGGACAAGACTATGGCCAAGTTCCCGATGGAGAGATGTCCCTTGTTTTCCTCTATTCTGAATTTGCTGTGAGTTCAGTTTATTTATTTTTTTGACTGATGCCACGCTGAAGAATGTTTCAGTTATACGATGGCGGCCATCATTATGGTGGGTGGAAACCAGACAGAGCCACGACTATCTGAGGTTGCTGTCAGGTCTCCCCAAATACGACTGGAGCAGAAGCCAGCTGAGCGCCGTGAGTTCAAGTCCATCATATCTTCTTCTCCGGTCGTACCTGGGAAGGCCAGCTAGCAACTTGCTGGTGGGCGTGGGTTTCCACCAGGGCACATTGACCTCAGTCTAGGACATTGTGTAGTGCAATGACTTCTGTCGTACACATTGTATTGTGCACTGATTTCTGTCGTACAGACACTGTACAGTATAATGGCATTGTTGTAAGATATTATTAGACATATGTTCAGCTTTACTTTGTCATTGTTTCAACAGGCAGAGAAGAATGGCGTGCACGGTTTGGTCGGAGCGCATGCGTATTCCTTAACGGGAACAGCCACAGTGAGTAATCTACTAGGTTGAGTACTTGCAAATTGGTGAATTGAATTCTTATCTGGAGTTATCTTTATGCAGTCCTTGTATTTTGCGTCAATAGACTATGTTGGTCGCCAATATCCTCGTTAAGTAGTTTAGTATATACATTTAATTCGTATTTTGTTTTATTTGAGTCTTTCATATTTTGCCAAACTTTCAGGTGACGTACAAGGGAAAACAGGTGCCTTTAGTTAGAATACGAAATCCTTGGGGGAAAGTGGAATGGACGGGTCCGTGGAGCGACGGGTGAGTGACGTCATAAAGCTCATAATACACTTTGGTAAATGACGCAACTTCCGGTGACAACTGGCGGAAAGCTGCTTGTCTGGCATTATTGTAGCGAAATCGGGTTTAACATGCTACATCTTTGTTTCACTAACTCTAACTTCGGGACTTGATCATTATGTAATTTAAAATTGTTTTTTCATCCATTGATTAAAAAAAATAATAATTTAGCTTTAACATAACCTTGAAAAGCTCCGGAGACTAAGCCACATCTAGTGATAGTTTAAAGAAATGTATTTCTCTAAACAATGACTTCAGACAAGGCATTTTCAAGAAAAACTGTTGATTTTTCTCGGCGTCATAATAGACATTCAGACAGCCTACCAGCCGTCAACCTAAATGCATGTTCCAAGTCAATAATCGTAAGTCCAATTCCCTAAACCACGCTTAACACAAACCATTAAAAAACTAAGAAGGTATATAAAATACAAAATACGAAATTAGGGCGAAATCATGAACAGAGAAGCCGTCAACAGTTTCCATTAATGTTGGAAAGACACAAGAAATGTTCTAGGCGAAACGGTGCAATCAGTATTCAAATCGTGTACCATGCTAGTATATAAGTTGTCGATAATAAATTATACATCTCAGTTACTGACAAATATCAAATCGTGTACATTTGGAATATTGTCTTGTATCGTGTGTGGACAGACTATATATTGCACCCCAATTCATTCATAGATATGTAAAGTTCACTCTCTATCATACGCAATCATGCTTCCAGGAGCAGAGAACTGGCGGAAGTGCCGAAAGGTTCCATATCCACGGAGAATAAAGATGACGGAGAGTTCTGGATGTCGCTGGACGATTTCTTTGTCTACTTCTCCCAGGCTTCGATATGTTCCATCACACCCGACTTTGACATGGACGGACGGAAGGATGGTTTAGGTAAGGGAGTGCAATTTCTTGGAGATTGACGTAAGAAACATGTTCTTCAAGGTTTGGCTTTGAATTTTAACTGATACTGAAGAAAGATTAAACAGAATGCATTTAACTTCAATCCGAGTAGTCATACTCTGGTTCCCATACGGGCTACTCTGGTTCCCTGGCGTATTCTTTGTGTCTTGAATGCGATAGCTGAATCTATTAGCGCCACCTGACGTCAAGGGGAGGGAACTAGCCGGATGTACGGCCATGATTTATCAGTATCAGGGATCACTAGTAGCTTGTGAAGTGCGGTACAATAAGTCTATCTGGGTTCTGTTCAGTCCACTCTTTTCTACACTCTTTTCTACTCTTTACTACGTACACCTAACCGCAATCATGTAAGTCAGATGTTCTTGATTGATTGATTAAGTGGTGTTTAACTGCGTGCTCAAGAATTTTTCACCTGTATGACGGCGGTTAGGTTTATGAATGGAAGAAACCGGAGTGCCCTGAGTGAATCACCGACCGTGACCTGCTGACTTAAAGCCGCAGCCAAAAACACAGAGAGAAGTGGATTCGCATTATATTCTTTAGTCGCATCTAAAAGACAACTCTGATAAATGATAAATATATAGGTCTATGTGTACACATCTTTTCCGTTCACCTCTGGAACTTGACAGTTGATGATTGTTGTCTGCCTGTCTAGTGACGTCTAATAAATTGCAATTAGCATCTCCGCATTAATTTTACCTAATTCTGCTCAAGCCATGGTCCTGATTGGCGTGTAATTTGCTACTATTTAAGCACTTACGTGAACAGTCGAAAAAAAAAACCCTAACTGCACAAGGTTAATTGACAAAACGCTTTATTAGGTGTAACCATTAGCCAATTATCTCACTGTCGTCACTGCTTTGGTTTTACTCTCTGTGCTGTAAATACTGTATACTGTTTCAGGTTATATCACGGAACTGCTGGGAGAGTGGAAAGGTGCATCCGCAGCCGGGTTCCAGAACCTCATGGCGAACCCAAGGTTCTTGATAACCGTTCCACAAAATGGTAATTCTATACGCTATACGAATTACAACCTGTGCGGTCGTAACAGTAAAGGCCAACTGAAAATATGGATACATGGGGGGACATTTTCCAGTGCTATGGCAACTCGGGTCCAAGCTGACTTGGACATTGCTCTCTTACAGTCACCATACAATGCGAGCTCGACATATGAATGGGATGTCATGCCTAGAATAGCGACTGATCCACTTCTTTCAAGAAAATATGGTAGACTAAAAAGTGGCAAACTTCAGTGTGATTGTGGTTATAAAGTTATTCGTTATTGGTCTGTTCTCTTCGGAAATGCAGACAATTTACAATCTGACCTACCTTGAAATAGGTCACTGTAGGAAATTCGGAAATATAATGTCAGTATCAGAGGGCTAAGTCAGGCGTCATTTGGACATTCAGACTCCACCGTAATGTGACCGGAATAATGTTGAAAGCAATGTTCCAGGCCAAGGAAACGACATAAACAAACAAACCTAACAGTCAGTTCGTCAATCTCATTCTCAAGAAGAAAAAAAAAGATATATTTCACCTATAACCTCTGTTCTTGCTGGTCTTTCCACCTCCAGGTGCTCAAGAGAACGGCTTAGTTCCCCTGGTGGTCCAAATCATACAGCATATGGAACGCCGGAAGGACGACAAGCTGTCAATCCGATGTGACTTGTTCCAGGTTTGCGATAGTTGGCTTTTGAGTGGAGGTGATCGAGATTTGTCGCTTCCCATGTATAACTTCTTTTATGAAATTATAGTGTCCATATTTAAGACATGTCGCATGTATTGCGTAAAAAGGATCATGTCCTTTACTTTTCAGCGTATAGCAATCCGAAAGCAATCATGAAAGGTGATGCATGCATTAATTTGTTTGTTGGTTATAGTTTTGGGAAAGGGAATAATTCTTTTATCGATTTGTTAATTTATAAGAAGATGATAATTCACATTTATATCACAGATCGAGTAAATTGTTTGGTGTTCGGTACTTATGGCACAGGTGATAACTGAGTTTGTGAAGTCTCCTTAACTCGGAGTTAATGGAGGTATAAGCGTCCTTGTGTTAATATTAGTAACAAAAATTTGCAAAGCAGAAACATTCATACCAACGATACCCCCCATAGCAAGAAATTTTCGACAATATAGGAAGCATTCATTGCTGCAATGTGGTCATTTCGAACATATAGTCATTCTAAGCGCATTTATTGTTGTACGGGGGCCTCCGGGGCTCAGTTGGTTAGCGCGCTAGTGAAGCGTAATGACGGCATGAGCCTCTCACCAATGTGGTCGCTATAAGTTCTGCTCATGCTGACTTCTTCTCCGTACGTGGGAAGGTCTGTCAGCAACCTGCGGAGGGTCGTGGGTTTCCTCCGGGCTTTGCCCGGTTTCCTCCAACCACAATACTGGCGGCCGTCGCATAAGTGAAATATTTTTGAGTACGGCGTAAAACACCAATCAAATAAATAAATAAATATTGTTGTACGCAAAAGGCAGCTAATCTATTATTGATGATTTTATTTACTATTAACAATGAAGAAACAACTTCATGGTTTTACAAAAAGCGTGTCAATAAACAACAAAGTTGTCTCCAATTGCTTGTCACAATTGCGTACCATGTAGTTTACCATGTTAATAAATAAAATGGTCACGTGGTTGCGAAACACGGAATGATGTCATCATGAAGATTGCCAAAAACAACAAGTTAAGTCGCCAGAGACCAAGTTGCTTGATATTGTAATTTAAGAGTTGAAGATGTGAATTGTAATTTTCATTTATATTCTAGAATTTGAACAAATTCTTCCAAATTTCCAAGTAATTAAAATCCAACGACTGTTTCTCTTTTTCATGCGTATTACCAGACTAACTGTAGACCATAAAATGCACAGTGAACACACTGGCTCTATTTTGCCCTCTTCTTCCCTCTAGGTCCTAGGTTGCTCCAGCTCTAAGGGCAGACCAAGTTACGTGTACGAGAAGATGGGAGAAAGCGACAACACGTACTTCACTGACAGACAGCACAGCTTCCGCTTCAGCGTGCCACCCGGACAGTACATGATTGTACCGTCCACATACAAGGAGGGCGTGGAGAGTGATTTCATGATCAGAGTTTTCTCCCCTTGCCCCCTCACGGCGCGCAGGTGAGTCCAGTCTCGCAAACCCTTTGTACTATCTAGCGTTACTAAGCGTTCAGTAGAACAGTCCTGGATATTAATTAGACAAAATATTATGGATACAACAACAACAACACACACCTTACGTAGGCCTAACTGAACTGTGATTGGCTTTCCTCTCCATGACATGCGCTGAAACGTACTCCGTATTTATTTTATTTTATGTATTTATTTGATTGATGTTTTTACGCCGTACTCAAGAATATTTCATTTATATGACGCTGGCCAGGATTATGGTGGGAGGAAAGCGGACACAGTCCAGGGGAAACTGATGACCCTCCGCAGTTTCCTTGTAGACCATCACAGGTGCGACCGCAGAAGAATACTCCGTATTTAAAGAATCGTACGTGAAAAAAATTTAGGGGATAGAAGAATACTTTTATGCGCAAGTGATACCAAGGAGAGCCAATCAGTGATCACTGACGTAATATAAATTTTGTTCTTGTATCGTACATTCAAGACTGTATGCTGGATGCCATGCCGACAACGCGAGACAGATGAGATTCTACGAGAGTAAGGTCCGGGATATGTAGACAAACCAACAACAATAATTGAAGCAACAACAAGCAAATTCCACGTTACTGTCATTAAAGACACGTGATTTCTCACCAGCCAGTCAGGGCAATCTCTTGACCTAAAACGGTCATTTTGTCGTTGGTGTCTTGGTCATGTTCACAAATACTTCTGAATCTTGGAATTGATTTCTGAAAGGCTAGGATGAATAATAATATGGGGTTGCTTTGTTTTACAGCAAGGTTGACGAAACTGCATTATCGATGTCGTGTGACATGGAGGAAAGCGTGGGCAACTATAAGCTGAGTAAGTGATCTGTATGGCCTGGGGATCACGAAGCAATCTTAAACTTAAGTTCAAATTTTAATCATTATTTTTTGTGTGTGTTCCTTTCGGTTATTTTAGCTGAAATTTGATGTACAATAACTTACTCAGAATTTTTCGCTGTCAATCAATATTTTGACTTTGTTACATGAGTAATAACAATTTTAAAGTGATTTGAAATTTTGACTTAAAGGATACATGGAAAGGAACTCTGAAACAAAGATTATGTTTCTATGCCAAATGAAGAAAGTTATGCCCCGAATTTTTGTTCAGAAAATTTTATTTTGGGGATATTTTTATACTTGTTAATTACCCCTCTATATTATGCCTATTTTCCGTCAACGGTCGGATTTTTGCGGAAATTACGTCATCGTTGATCTTGCTGGAAACTCGGTGAACGAAGTGCCCCGAGACCGGTGAACCGTATTGCAACAGTGTGGACAAGGTGACATGTTCACAGATACTGCTTGGCTTCTTCGGTTCAGCGCCCCAACCCCCCCCCCCCTTCCCCTCCCTCCCCACAACTCCGTCCCCATTCGGCCATACCTGTTCGGTCTCGAATACCTGGGTACAACCATTTTTGTCATCTTTCATTTTCCGCCAGAGCACTGCGAGTGTTACTTCGGACGGTGGAGTGCAGGAAACAACGCTGGGGGTCAGATTTCCCAGGATTCCCACTACACCAACCCACAACTGGTGTTCACAGTC